>NC_079135.1:36715440-37915440 GCF_945859705.1 Episyrphus balteatus
ATTAGCTAGTAGTCCTACAATAAATTGACGTGGTGACAATCTTTCACACAGGAATAGTTTATCAAATAATATTGATTTCCCCAAAATCAGTTGAGTACTTTTAATACACAAGTGTTTTTTTAAAGCAAAATACAAAACTTCACGAAAAAACAAAGCAATTGTTATCGATATGTATTATGTATTTTTATTTTCCACACATACAGATTAGTAAATAGCTCATCATTAAATTAATAAGATTAATCTGATTGCCAACACCACATCATATTGAGCCTTTTTTTATTTGCGGTTAACTTGAAATAAGTTGCCAACTCTTCGAATGTTGATCTGAATATCAATTCACACTTCATTGCAATCTTAGCAAAATAAAGAAAAAAGCAAAAAAATAATAACAATAAAAAAAAACAAACAACAAAACAGATTGTCGCCATAAATAATTGTAGGAATTGAATTCATCATAACGTAGGTAAGCTACTCTTACCTACCTTACTTTAGCAATACGAGCAGTATGTCAATTGTATTTATTGTGCAAAATAATTTAAAGTTTGCTGATGGAAGTAATTTTTTTTGCTAAAAATGGGTTACAGCTCTCTTTCAGTTCAAAAGTACAACCTTAAGCTCCCTATACACTATCAATCTAGATTGACTTGTTTTGAACGATAAAAAAAAAAATAACTGCAGGAATGCAGGTGCATACCAATTAATATGTTTCCGCTGTCTGCGAATTTAAAGCTTTCAAAGAAACGAACTCATTTGAAAATTTTGCATATTACTTGTTCTTAAAGTTCTATTTGGTTTGCACTTATAATTTTTCTTATTAATATTTAAATATATAAATAAAATTCAAAAATATTAAGAACTCGTTTTAAGTTTTTAAAGTTAAAAATGTTAGAAGATATCTGGCATTACTAAAGAGTTAAAAGAAAGCACACAGTCATAGACACATGAACACATCAGTTGACTTATGATGAGACACCTCGTCATTCTCATTATTTTAAAATTTTTTTGAGAAAAACTTATATTTGTGTTTTTTCTTAGAAGCTGGTTGAGTTTTCTCTTTGGCGTTTTTCATGAATACATTTTTTATGTATCTAATATTACACCATGACCGACGAAACTGCTAATGCCTTGTGGATGCTATAAAAACAGAGTTCAAAGGGTAATAGCAAGCGACGTTCCAACACAATAGCATCGGCACCTGCATTTAGTTGAGCTTAGACATTGAACAATTTAAAGTCGGGGCACCTGCTGTTAGCGACAGTGAAGCAGTACAGTGGGAAAACTGTTTTCCAGATCGAGATCATACAAATCTTCACAATCTAAGTGTTTCTTAGAACAAAATTTAAAAATAGATTTGTCGAATTTGTTTCAATACAGAAAGCAATACACTCGGAAATGCAGTTACAGAAATCCTCCTTTTGTTTTCTTTTTCAAGTACATTATGTTCAATAAAAAAAACCTAAATAAAGGGAATTCGAAATATACTTAAGAGGATAACTGAAAACTTGCGGAACCAACTTTTAGGTATTTTCTTTTATTGTAATGCCATAATTGCTCAAAACTTCAAGTTCGAAGGTTTCAAACTAACTTCATACCCACACCACATACAAACTTATAGCAAAAATAGCAAGTACAAATGTGTTTCCAGATATTTTTTTTAATGACTTTCCATTTAATCACTATTTAATAAGAAAAAAAAACAAGAATTTAAAACGTATAGGTGTATGGCTGTCTCTGTATGAATATTTACTGGAATTGCAATAAGATTATATAATTGCAAAATGAAACAAAAAATTAAACAATCAACGTACATTGATAATGACAACCGTTTATTGTACTTGTACCTACTACCGCAATGTCACTGACCCAATAATTATTTTGTATGCCATAGGGAAATAAAAATTCCAGCAGTTTGTTTGTTTTATTTTTTCGTTTTTTTTTTTCTATATTATTTCTGAATATAAAAAAATTCCCGAGCTGTCACGGAAACATACAAAGTGGTAATCCAATCTTAATTTTTTGTATTGACTTTTAGTTTCAAACTTATTGGAATATAAAGTAAATACCTTCGATTGAGTTGACAAAACTGTTTTTCGATTGGGTATTCATAAACTGCATTGTTTTTTATGAACTTATACGCGTAAGCCATTATTTTTGGGAAATCCCATTTAAACTATACACAAAACAACCAAAAAAACATTTGACTTTATTGATATTGTTTAACCAGGTGCCCCAGATGCTGATCTTAAAACGGTTTCATGCTCATTCAACATACACACACGCATCTTCTAGCTCAGGCAATAGCCCTGTTTTTTTTTTTTTTTTGGTGACTCAGTACTTAATTCAATAAAATTTTGCAAGGGAAACAACAACAAATTATTACTTGGTTTACAGAGAAAATTTGTTTCTTAACTTATACATTTTTGAACCTTCAACAATAGGATTATTAATAAAAAATAAAAATTATCGTTTGTTGTTGTTTACCGCATAAAATGTTTACTCAGTAAAATACTGAATACCAACAAAACACATCTTATGTAAGAAAATAAAAATATCGCCGTTTGTCTTCCGAAAGGTAGTCAAATATTGATTTCAATTTCATAAATTGACTTCACAGAATAAAGATAGACACTCGAAACAAAATTTTTGGGAGTTGTATTGGTATAACATTATGTGGGTTCGTACATAATGTATTTACGGATTCAAAGTCGGCCAGATTTTTCGGAGCATTATGTGGTTATCGGGTTCTCCCAAGAGTAATGTTTCAATGCTTCCAATTCAAATTGATCTGATCTTGTATAAAAATGTTGTGATTTTTTGAGAAGTATAACTGCCAAGTAGATCAAACGAGTAAACTGTTTTGTATTGTATTTTTTATTTCTTTCTAATTAATTTAAAGGGTTTTTAGCAAAACGGACTAAACCAGAAAAAAATCCCATTATATGTTTTCAAATGATTTTTTCACTTTCGTATGAAAAGTACTCGTACGACATACATCTTATTTTTTTTTTTCAAAACTCTTATATATGAGTTATTCAACTACTTTTTTTTGATTTTCTTGATCAGAAAAATAATTGAGAGTGGATTTTTATAAAAAACTAGCTGACCCGGCAGACTTCGTTCCGCATTTTTCTAGTATATACTTCCAATTTTTGGCTTTGTAATGTGTTAACCTTTTCCAATACAAAAAAAATCGGGCCACAACTTGATATATGGAGCACAAACACAAAATTGTATAAAGTATTAAAAAAAGCAAACCATTTGTTTGACAGCTATTATAATTTTAACATAAATCTTCAGCGGAAAGCAAAATGGTGCTATGTGCTTAACAGATCCTATGGAGTTACAATAATTTAGCTTTCCAGGCGATATGTATGTTGTATGCATCGCTACTAAAATTTGATATTTTTTGGCTATTTAGTTAATTCAAAAAGTAGCGATCTTTTTTTGTAAATTGTAAAAAAACAGACTTAAAATGAAAAGATTCCGTCTTAATTCTATGTATACGTCTAAATATTAAAATATTCTCTTAAAAAATTAAATCATTTTAAATAAATGCGGAAGTTGTATTAATAAATTGGAAGTTGAAACAACTTAAACAAATTTTAAGTTTCAGTTTATCATACCAATTTTCAACTGTGAGATAGCTTAGTGGTCAACAATTTTAATTGAGGAAATAACATTTTAAAGAGTTAAATCATGTTTGTTTTTATTAGCCTTGAATATGAGCTCTTTGAACCCCAAATATTGAATTTGCTCATAACTTGACAGCAGCGCCACGTACCAGGTCCAACTATAAAACAAAACCTATCTCGAATGAACCTTATCAAACGCAAAAAATTTCATAAAAGTCTATACAGCCGTTCGGACTCCAAATATGGAATTTAACTATAACTTGACAACAGCGTCAAGTCTTTCGAACTCCAAATATGGAATATTTGCCTATTATTTGACAACAGCGCCACCTACCGCATACAATTATAATTTACAAAACATGGATGGACCTTATCACACAAACGAACTTTCACAAAAATCTGTCAAGTCTTTCGGACTCCAAATATGAATTTTGTCTACACATACTTCGGCAACAGTGCCACCTACCGGGTCCAATTTATGAAACAAAACATGTTTCGAATAAATTTTATCAGACACAAAAAATTTCACAAAAATCTGTCCAGTCGTTCGTTCAAAATATGCAATTGTCCTAAAACTTGACAACAGTGCCAACTAAAAATCATGAAACAAAACTTGTCTCGAATGAACCTTGTCATAAGACAAAATTTCACAAAAATCTGTCCAGTCATTCGACCCTACCTATGGAATTTACCTTCACTGAGGGAAAAAACTCAAAGTGAAATGTAATACGTTCAACGTTGATTTAATGTTGAAAAAACTAACATGAAACATCTTTAAATTAAAATTGAAACAACGTAAGAAATCCTAACTGTGCCAATGCTTTGCTCGCAATAATCAAACACGTGTCCTCAATGAAGATCAGAGATTGAATATACATTTTATTTGTGCATTCCATATGTGGATTTAATGTCACAAGACGAATAATTATTTGTTTCACTCAAAATCAGGCTTTTTTAATTATTTTGAAAGCCTTACAAATTAAGCTTAGATAACATTTTTAAAAAGCGAGAGTGTTTTTTTACTCATACAAATTGACAGCTATGTAAAGATGCTAGAAAAGATATTATTTTTTTTTATACAAACCATATCGTCGGTGAAACCAGAAAAGTGTGTAACTCCATTTTAGCAAATTTTATAGGAGAGCAAAAAAACAAAATCGTTTTGAAGGCATTTGTATGAGTTTTCATTTTGTTATTTGCTTATAAACTGAAAACTATGAACTTTAAAGGGATTCTGAGTTTAAGGAACGGTAGATATTAGGTTTGTCTAACAGATGGCATTCAAATCTAATTTTCAGAAAATTTGGAGTTACACACTTTTCTGGTTTCACCGACGATATACATATTAATACCTTTCAAACAAAAAAAAAATTACAAAAATCGGACCAGCCAAACGCGATTTTATCGGCCACACACAGTAAACGAACTCATTTTTATATATAAGATTATATACCTTACATAATTTTTTTCTTTATACTAAACAAAAAGTACCTATTTTAAAATGTATCTGCTTGTATCAAAACGCTATCATCACTTATAGCCAAAATCCTCTTAACTTGAAGGATATACAAAAAAGTTTAAAAATGATTTTTTTTTTTTTTTTTTTGAGGATTGAATGCATCACCATATCCATTTCTAATGTGAATTTACATTTACCACAAAAAATCAATTATGTATTAGCAAAAGACATGGTAATTTTTGACATGGTTTTTTGGAAAAATTGCTCACAAAACAGTCATTTGGGAATTTTCATTTTCCATAAGAGATCATTGAGTTTGCTACAAAAATCCCTTACAAATGGAAATTCACATAAACTACCTAGTTTGGGAGGGTCTGAGCTGGGCATGAAAACCTATTGAAGTGTCGATCATCACCATCTTTTTATAACCCAGTAAAAATAGACTAACAAATGTCATGGCTGCTTGTGCACATAAATGTGATACACCTTAGAAAAGCCTTACCTAAATTATTTCCAGGGCTATTAAAACTAAGTGATACATACAATAAACTATATGGTTCCTTCATTCAAGGGCTCACAAATCGAAGGAAAGTTATTTCGAATGAAACAAGGTATTTTACTCTTTATGACAAATGTTATGAAGTTATGAAAAAAAAGATTAAACACTATTGACGTCAAAACTTGTTTTTTTGTTTCTATTGTATTTCATATTTGTCAGGACTATACAAAAAGGCATGAGTCACAAATCATCTCCAAATGAATTAAGATGAATTAGGTAATTTTAAGTCAAGAGAAAAGAAAGAGGCTTAGAAGAATTAATTTAAAATAAAAAGATAACGATTTAAATAATTATAAGCAATTTTTTCTACATTGCCTATTAAAAATGTTTAGTTAATAATTGGATTTATCATTTCGAATTCAAAACAAAACAAATACCTAACAAAAATTCCTTAACAGAAGATTTTATTGTTTGTCAAAGAAAAAACAAGGAATAGAAACAAAACCAACTTGAAAGATTCGCCCCTAGTCCAATGGTCACAGTCATAACAGAGAACAATTGAAAAAAAAAGCACCCAATACTCTAGAAACTAGATTTTTTATGTGTGTGGTTTATCTATTATTTCACACTTATGCGCAATCTATTCCTCGACCAATATGAATAGGAATATACCTAAATAAAAGATTAACAAACAAAAATACTATATATATGTAGCTCCCTGCTCGTCGTCGTCGTATATACGTGCACGAGAGACACAAAATATTATTACCACCATGGCAATGGCAAGAGGCAAGAGTTATTAAAGCGATGACATCATTCCCGGCTTCAGAATTCAGATATACTCGCGTATACCTTCTTACGTCGTCCGTTGCCGCCGATCCGTCCTCGTCATTTTTAGTTCGTTTGTATAAACTTCAACAACCAACATCAAATAGCTAGTTGCGCATGCATACTTTACTAGAAAGATGAGTATGCCATCGTTTTTTCATCAAGAAAAACAAAAAAAAAAAAGAAACTTCTCTGTTACCTTTCCAGATCTGAAGCAGTTTTAAGGAATTTATACTTTTTTACATAACTGAGATGACTCTACATTAGAGTCGACAGAATTTTTATAGTCGAGTTATAAAAAGAGTAAAAGTGAAACGTGTGCGGAATGCCCATACCCAGAATAGAAATAATAATCTAGCTAGATTATGGATGGCTTTACTTCCTTACGAGAGAGGTGCCTGAATCCAATTAGATTAATCCCTGGGTTGACGGAAAGGCTATAAAGCCACACTATATAGGAACGAAACACTCACAAAACAACACAATCGAATGTATTTGGCGGTTCGTTCGGTCAGGTTTTAAAAACCAGGTCGACCACTTGTGGTTTGGTTCCTCAGCGCTTTTGTCATCAACATTTTATTTTTTTATTTACAAAAAAAAAAGAAAGACGAAAATAAAAAAAAAAACAGTTGGAAGGTTCTGTGTCAGAGGTGGTCTGAGGAGAACCCGTCTTGGAAAGCATAAGCATAAAAGACAAGAACACAGTTTGTACCTAAAAAAGTTGTACCAAAGTACAAAGTACTTATTCTTGGTTAATTCAAAAGAAAAAATTAAATGCATTAAACCTTGTTTTGTTTGCTTTTAACTACTTACTTTGCGTTGAGCTTCAGCAGCGAATCCAGATTTTGGAGCACGGTTAGTTGACATTTTGGTGTTGAGGGTTTTGTTTGCTTTTATGAACTTAAAAAAAATAGGTTTTGTATAAAACACAAAGGCTGACTTTTTTGAACAACTTATCACAGAAGCACGTCTACGCGCAACGAATTTAAAAAGCTGACTGGTTGAAAATCAAAGTGGAAAAATTGAAAACGCTGTTTAACCGATTGAAAGAAAGCAACAGCTAAAAAGCTTTTATCACCAAAAAGCTCGGATGATTTTGACATAAAGCTGACAAAAAGTCAAAATTGAAAGCTGTGCTTTTGAGAGAGGTCAAAGTCGGATTGTTGGTGGTAAATGGTGATGGTGACATTTTATTTTAAGCCAGGGCTGTCTTCTACAAGAACAAAGAAATTAATAAGAAAGTACTATATTTGAAGTTATACTTCTTTTCCGGCGTTTTGTATCAGAGTTTAGTTTTTGACACAACATGTGAAAATGATATTTACCATTCCATTCAAAAGCCTGGTACGCTGCTCGCGCTAAATTTTAGCTGAGATAAAATTCCCATACAAGTTATCGATAACTTGTATGGGATCCATTTTATCTCGGCTAAAAATGTTCGATAATTTGTATGGGAGCTAAAATTTAGCGCGAGCAGCGTACCAGCATAAACAAAAAATACCAAGACTGGAAACTCAGCGGTCAACTGACGTTTGCCTACAAGCTGCGTGGTGTGGTGAATGTCGTGAACCTATCGTTGTGTTCGTGTCAAATGTGTGGTGAATGTCGTGAATCTATAAATGTGTGCGTGTTAACGTCATTTACCAACGTGGTGGCTTTCACATATATTCACAGACAGCACTGTACACAAAAGGGTTTTGCGGGGAAAGACGTACGAAATTTTCCAGTCTTGGTATTTTTTGTTTATGCGTACCAGGCTAAAAAGAAAAGAAATATCACAAAATAATTTTAAAAATTTTCACTTGTTTGTCCAATATAGTTAGACAGGTCCGCATTCCAACATATCTAACGAAATATGATGATTCTTATTGGATTTACAATCAAATATCCATGTGCTGCAAGAACAACACAAGAGCTCATTACAATCGTCAAGGCAAAAATAGCCCCTTTCCTTTAGTTGAAACCACTCATAAGTATTTGATTTGTACGCACTTTAAACGATATAATTCAATATCTATACCACCCATAAATAGACCTAGTAAAAAATGAATTGATCATCTACATATAGGTTGAAAAGAAAGGGGATATTACAGCAACTCAAAAAAATACATAAAATAATATAAAAGAGAAAACAATGGGCCATATTCATAGACTGGAGTTTATTTATTCTATTTAAATAACATTAGTTCCGTCTAAGATAAACTGGAGTCTTAAGGCTTAACTACATTGGCTCAAAAAGTGAAAAAGTACAAAAGTGAAAATTTTCAAACTCATTTTTGTATGGTTTTTCGGGCTAGAAAATTAAAATAAATGATGCAGAATGCTTATTTTTCCGACCAAAAATCAATTTGTAAACTCTTTTTTACAAAAAAATCTCTCTAGCGAGAAAAAAAATATTTTCACTTTTGTACTTTTTCAAAAAGTGGTGAATGTAGTTAAGCCTTTAGGCCGTGTGTGAATTGCGTTAAATAGTTAACACCGTGTAAAATTTTTGACACTATTGAGGTGAATAAAGAATTTTCAGCTGTTAAAAATTTATTGGGCTCTGGGACCTGGTTAAATTTGAGTTAAATTTTTTTTTGCAGATTGTTTTGTTTTTTTTTTATTAAAAAGAGGTATCATGGCAGAAAAAATTTTAAACAATAATCCATACAGCTGAAATTTTTTTATTAACCTGAATAGTGTCAAAAATTTTACACGGTGTTAACTATTCAACGCAATTCACACACGGCCTTAAAATGAAAATGAAATTCCACCAATATTAGGTGTATATTTCATATACTTAGTACTTAAAGCTACTTTGAACTACTTTTTCAATATAGCAAAAGTAGTTCAAAGTAGTTTAAAGTACTAAGTAGTAGATAAATGTTCCCGCAGCTATAGACATCACTGTTGTGAGGTGAAGTTTTGTACTCTACTTGATGCTTTGTCTCACAGCTGTACTAGTACACCATGGTATAAGAAGAGAAGGTATGATCATTAGAAAAAACTCAGTATCGAGAACTGTCAAATGAAAGAAAAAAAGATGGCTACTTAAGGTTTTGACAGCCCAGCCCATTGAAATTGTTGTTGTAAACAAATTTGTCTTGGAAATTGTTGTTGCTTTTGACTTTGCCAAATGCCAAACGTCAAAACACTATTACCCCATTTTGTAAGATGGCGGCTCTAATGATGTCTTTTTATACCATGCTAGCAGGGTTCGGACTTCAGTTTCAAAATTTCGAAGCAAATTTGAAAAAAAAGTGAAGTAGATCCAAAATTTCGGAAGTAGATTTCAAAATAAACTTTCAGAACATTTATTTACAAAACTTTTTCTAAAAAAATTATTTCTCAACAAAATTATTTTCTTTACTTTTTTTATTATGATGTTTTCCAAAAACACCTTTCTCATCTAGTGGTTGTAACGATGCTTTGGGGTAAAACGGTTAATTCAGCATAATCTAACAAATTTTTGATCAGGAATTCTTCAAAATCAGTCAAAATTACATAATGTAGGTACTTCTATAAACTTTATTTATATCTTGAATTTGAAGAATATTTGACCTCCATTCATCTTTTGAGAGTTCAGCTTTATTTCTCAATGCCTCGACCAGATTTAAAATTGAAGTTAAATCCCTATCTCTAAATTTATTATTTGAAAAATATGTTTCAATCAAGAAATAGAAGTAGATCCCGAAAAAGAGAAGTAGGGAAGTAGATTTTATTTTTTTCCCAAAATCGAAGTAAATCTACTTCGATCGAAGTAAAGTCCGAACCCTGCATGCTAGTACACTATGTACTTTCTCTTTCCTCATTTTAATACACATCAGGGATGTTATATGAAAAATGAAAACATTGATTAATAAATCGGCGGCTACATGTGCAATTTCTGCAAGCGAGTTGTAAACTTAAATTCACATGTAAAAAACAAAACAATGCTGTGTTAACATACGTCTGCATGCAGAAAAGTAAAGGGAGATAGATATAATACCTGAAATCCGTACGTATGAAGGAGAGACATTGATGAAGACGAAAATGTCGGTAGGGACAAAAATAAAAGATGGAGCATGAATCGGATACTAAACAATAATGAGCGAAAAAGAGATGAATATACAAATCCGCATCCATATTGATCCAGATCGTTTTAATATGTAACCATGATCTGTAATTCTGTATGGATCATTGGTTATAATAAAATGCAGCTTTTCTTATACATACGCACTCAAACCAATTTAAAGGTTAACTAGTTTCTTGTTCGACACCAAAATTTAAATGAGAGAAGAGTTATCGACTCACTCGAGATGTCGAGCATGAAACTTTTCGCCCGGAACTCACAATAGAGGAATAGTGAAATTAATTTTTTTCGGGTGGAATCTGATTCACGTGAAACTCACGATAGGGCTGAATAATAATAATGTTTTGCGAACACCTTTTTTAATTTTAAAATTTTGTCCAGCCAAATTTGCCCCCGTGTGCCGACAGAGGGTTAACTTATATGTCGCTAATTTATTTGAACCCTGTCATAACTCAAAAATCACGAATTTTGAGTTATTAATGCTGAAGTTATTGGAATAAAGAAATCTTCAATCCTGCAGAAAGTCATTTCTTAAGCCTGGTACGCAGTTCGCGCTAAATTTTATCTCCCATACAAATTATCGAAAAAAATTATCCGAGCTAAAACGTATCCCATACAAATTATCCTTAACTTGTATGGGAATTTTATCTCCGCTTAAATTTAGCTCGATCTGCGTACCAGGCTTTAGCCTTAAAAACTATCGGATAAGGAGTACTAGATTTGTTTTAGAAACTAACTTTTTACATACAAAAATAGATCGATACGAACACCCCTATTACGACTGTCAACTATCAACTGATAGTTGTTAAAAAATAAATTTCGATCTCTTATTATCTAATTTGCAAAAAAATTAAAAACAAAGAATGATGCCCATCGTACTTATTTGAAATATAATTAAAAAATATCATTCAAAAAATTACCAGTTTTCCCCATATTAGATTTTAAAACACCAAATTTCAGTATTTATCAACTATCAATTGATATTTGACAATCGTAATAGGGGTGCAAATTTAAAACTTTCCTGAAAAATCAATTTTTTTTTATATGACAGTGTTCAAGTAAATGAGCGATGTGTTCTTTCCCAGTAAGATTTTGTTCTTCGACTCTGTTCAATAAAATCAAATAGCACGAAAATAGGGCTAGTATAAAAATCTATCATATAATTTGCGAGCGGAACAAAATTGTATCCGATTTTTACGAACTGAATCCTAGTTTGCACGATGCATTATACACTTGCCCGTATGCATACAAAATATTAAATTTTTATACAAGAGAATTAGTAGGTATAAACTAGTTCTGATATGCACAAGATGTAGATACAAAAAGTTCATACTTTACAATTTTTCAAGCTAAAGAATTCACCCCTACCACGTAAGTCGTTCGTACTAAAACGTCTTGGTCTAGGAAAGCCAATTTGTGTTAGATTAGAAATTTAGCTTCGCAGTTACTTTTCGTCGTTCTTCCCCACGGCACAATAATAGCGTCCAGAGCGAGTCGTTTTGTACAAATAACTTACGTGATTTACTTTTTTTTATGTATGTCACCCACTTTGTACCTTTTAAAAAATACTCTAAAGCAGCCCTATCACTTTCTGTAGGGCTTGTTGCATTGATTTCAACATTGTCAGCCCTAGCAAGGTAATCCGTCGGAGCGTCTAGATAGGTATATCGGCCGTCGTCAATTCTTAGCCGAGTCTAGTTTCTAATAAAATTTAAAATCGGCTGAAAATTGTCGAAGCTAATTTTTGAAATGGCTGAAATTAAAAAGAAGACATCTATACCCATTAATCTAGATTTTGGGGATATATTGAAAAAAAAACGACCCCTATACAACGTATTAAAGGCCTATTTTTTAAAACGATAATCGTTGAAATTACATCGTTATTGTTCAAATGCGATTACGTTTTACGATAATCGTTTTATTTCAACATTTCAACGATAATCTTAATTTTTACGTCTATCATTTGCCTATCGTTTGACTTTCGTTTAGCTGTCATAAATTATTACATCTGCCCGGAGAATGCATGCGAGTCTCAAAAAATAATATTTTCCGTTTAGTAGGATTTTCTCGTTTTACATAATCGCACTTTGTCGTGACTATCGTTTACTTCAATATCGTTTAATAGTCACTCGTTTCGAAATACTTAATAGAATCCCAGTGTCATTTCGAAAGGATATCTCGATAGATATTTCTAATCAGATAAACATTTTGAAGAATCATTGTACATTTTTTAAACTTGAACACAACGCCTGTTCACTGCGGAAAATTTTTTTTTTTTAAGCTGTCCCAAAAAAATGCTACGTTTACACATTCGAGTTTTGTGTTTTTTTTTGTTTTTGTTTATTATAACTTTTGAATACGTTTTCCATATAGCATATTATGCATGTAAGATTTGGGAGTTATTATATAGTATAATAGAGTTTTACACATGTTTTAACTAAGTTATACATACATATATTTTGATAATACATACTTTTTTTTTCTTTTCCTTTTAATTAAATTTTTAACATAAAAGCAATTCTAATCAAAATTACCCTTGCTTAAACAAACATGCTGTAACAGTATATTTTTTTATTTTGTTTTTCTTTTTTAATTCTTATAAATTATTTTTTGCAACTTAAAATATTTTGAAATTTTAATGCATATATTTAATTTATATGATGTGTTTTGTTTTTATTTTTTTTATATAATAATCATATAGTGTGGTAAAAAAATTAATTAATACCTAGAGATAAGGAGAAAAATCGTTTTAGTGTTCCAATTGAATTAAACAAATTTAAAAGGCATTTGGGTGTAATTTAATAAATTTTATTTGAAAAAAAAAAAATAAAATAAAAAAAAGTGCAGACAACATGAAAAAATATAGATGTATATGTAAATGTGTGTGTAATTAATTTGCTTATATATCTTAAAATAATATTTTTTTTTTTTTTGATTTGTAAAACAATTAACAAATTAGAACAGTTTATATAAATATACATTATACATGATTATAAACGTTACACTAACTACAATTTATTCCTTTTTTTTTTAAATATTGTATAATAATAATGATTCTATTGATATAAACTAAAGGACAAATAAAAAAGTTTTGTAAATTGATTTAATCACCCCTATTACAGAATTCATCGTAATCGGAATTTTTAATGCATGCGGAGAACAAACAAAAAATATGAAAGAAATAAAACTATCACAGGTTCCATTCGTAATTGAAAATCTCATCCGAAAACATTGGGCAACAAGGGAGTAGAACATGACTTGAAGTTTTAGCCACAAGCAAAACACAAAACGAAAAGAGGAAGCCTTTCCATTTGCTTCATGATCTTGGAAGCGGCTATTTTTGAGAAAAATCTTTAAAAATTATATGTTGGTTCTTATGTAAGGTTAGGTTAGAAGACTTGATGACACTTCATTTTTTTAGCAGTGACTCGGATAAGGAATACATTTTTCGTTTTGTTGAGAAATTTATTTCGGAGTAGATTCCAGAGAAATCAAATTTCTCCAGTCTCCCTAGACGCTAAAGACAACAACTTTTGTATGAAAGCAGTAGCAATTATTCGTAGATTATACTAAAGCCAATTTGCGTCTCTTGCGCTAAATGTAAGGTTGTAGATTTAAGATGGACAAGTTTTCTATAATGTCGCGAAAAAAATTTCCTGGGAATGTTTCCCACCTTTAAAATTTGGGAATGCTTCAAAGTTTTCTTCGAAGTTTGTTTTTTTGGGAATTTTGTTGTCATTTCGATAATTTTTTTCTCCTTTGAAATGAATTTCAAGGAAGATTTACAAATTAACATGAAAAAATGATCTCCAAGGAGGCAGATTATTTTCATGGAAGAAGTAGTGTTAAGGGAAATACCAATGGTGGAATGTTGGTGCTATTGGAGCAAAAAAATATGATCTTTATAAGTTGGAAGGCGGAAGAGTTTTCTGTGGTATTTGGGTCATGGTTTAAGAATATCTTAGTGATCTAAGCACTAATCAGATGTCATTGCTTGAAAAGAATTTCTGTTTTACTGCCATGGAGCAACGACACACATATTTTATACAGATTACGATGATTCTGTAATTAAGGTGAAAAACTCAAACTAATACACCACTGTGAGAATAAAAACTGGCTTCTTAATGATATTAGTAAAAAGTGGCATTGTTTGTTTTTATTATTTTTATGTTTTGTTGCTTTTGCTTATTTGTTTTGTTTTTTTTTTTTTAAGAATTCTGCAAAAATTCTGTGTGCATTCGCAACATTACAGCATTTAGTGCAAGTTAGTTTTTTTTTTAGTAATATTTTTTTGTTATATAAGTCTATTAGAAAAAGGTTTCGAAACGAACAAATATTTTTCTGTTTACACGTACATTATATAATTTATATAGTTGGTAAAGCATTTTTTTGATAAATTTTAAACTACTACTGGTAGATGGTATAACTGTATACATATAATTAAATTACTCATTAGTTAGTACGTTATACGCAAGAAATTGATCTTGAATTATTTATCTTTTCTTTTCTTTTTTTTTTAAATTCATATAAATTATTAATTTTCATGTTGCCCTTGTATAGTGTGGTAAGTTAACGATGTATTTTTAATCATATAACTATGTATGTGTAAAAAAAGCTATCAATTTATTATTTTAATCTCGTTCTTTTAGTGTGAAATATTATTTATTTTCGGCTATTAATTCACCTCTATCACTGAATCCATCGTTCTAATCTTTTGCGAATTTGAAAAAAAAAAAAATAATTGCTGCCCTTGGAGATAATTTATGCAAAAGAATTCTGCGATAATATTTTTTTCTGTTGAATTTTCATTGAATTGAATTTCGAAGGATTTTGTGATAGGGGTTGATTATAAATTTGAAAAATTAAAAAATAAAAAAACTATTGGAAACATTCAATCAATCAATAACGTGACAAAATGATATTTTTGTGCTGAATGTTTGAATATTGTAGCAGTTATTGTGTTTTTTGTTTTTTTTTTTTTTTTTTTATCAGGAGACTACATGCAATACTGTAGATGTATTGCAATCACCATTAAATCTCTACCTTGAATTTTTTTTGTTCTACGTTCTAGAATAGTTTTAATATATAGTTAATATAATAATAATAGTAATAATTTATTGCGTACAATCGAAAAATATTTGTTAATTAGATATTAGTAAGTTTATAATATAAATATATTTGTTTTTGCTTATTATTTTTTATCTATAATGCGAAAATACATTAGATATTCCATTTTTTGCCATCTTTTCTTGCTCTTTTTTTGCCTTCCGTACTTTTGTTTTGCTTTTTTTGTTTGTAACTACTTTTTTTCTCAGTTTGTTTTTTTTAATACACATATACTTTTTTTTTACTCCACACATCTTGAGGAGGAACATTTTTTTTTATAATTTTTAATTTTATTTATCTATAAACTAATGTTTAGCCTTAAGGTCTAGTAACCATATCTTTTTTACGCACATCTTGAAAACATTCATTCCCCGTTGCTTATATAGTCCAAAATATTGTTTTATTTGCTTAGACTCACAGCAACGATATTTCTGTAAAATTAATAAAAATTGTTAGTAAAATGTGATTACAAATGACATTTTTAAAGATTTGTGAAGGGCATGAGAAACGAAAACCATTATATGATACAACACTTATACAGGGTGTACCGCAATAATATAAGGAACATTTAAAATATATTTAAGAAAAAAATTGTTTTACAGTAAAGCTCTGTCTACAAAATTGATACAATTAGTTATGATTTAAGAAATAAAAAGAAAGGTAGGCCTAAAAACTCCTGGTACAAGCAAATGCAAAAACACCAACATTTAGTTGACCTTAGAAATGGAACAATATAAAACCGGGAGGCTTGCAGCCGATTTCTGAGGTCAACCCGGCGAAGCAGATACGTGGGATAGATATGATCCCCTCGACATCGAGATCATAACAGCGCCGAGAAAAGGAAGAAGAAGCTATGATTTAAGAAAACGCTTACTTTGATATCGTATTACTCATGTTAATGATAATTTCTCTGTTAATTATAATGGTAAAAAGGTCTTAATTTTTTGAAGAAATTTTGTTCTTTTTAAATGCATTAAAAAAATGTTGACGTCTTATTTCGTTCCTCAGATATTAATTTTTAAAGGCTATTTATTCATTTTTTCTTATCCATTATCATTTTTGACTTAGTATTTAAATTTCACTGGTCGGCAGAGTTGTAAAAGATTGCAATCTTTTTTGAATGCAATCTTTAATGACTTCAATCAAAAGATTGCATTCATTGACTTACACTTGAGACTTAGACTTCAAATTTTGCAATCACCAATCATTTTTCATGAAATGATTGCAATCTTTTTTTTTCCCAATCAATTGACTGCATTCAAATGATTGCAGTCTTTTGGGACTGCATGCAGTCTTTGCATTCTTTTTGCAATCTTTCCATTCCTTGGCAGTCTTTGCATTCCTTGGCAGTCTTTTGCATTCATTTGCATTCTTTTGAATTCTTTTGCATTCTTTTGCATTCTTTTTGCAGTCTTTTGCAGTCTTTTGCATTCTTTTGAATTCTTTTGCATTCTTTTGCATTCTTTTTGCAGTCTTTTGCATTCTTTTTGCAGTCTTTTGCAGTCTTTTGCATTCTTTTGCATTCTTTTGCATTCTTTTGCATTCTTTTGCATTCTTTTGCATTCTTTTGCATTCTTTTTGCATTCTTTTTGCATTCTTTTTGCATTCTTTTTGTAATCTTTTGCCACGTTTTTTGTCTTTTTTCCATAAAAGCGGTTTTATATAATTTTCTGGAATTTTTTTCTGAAAAAAAGTCACAAACCAAACTTGGGGTTCGCGCGAACCCCAGCATTTATGCATCTCTAATTGTTCATTATCAACAATTTGATGCATTGTCTCTTTCTGTTATTGATTAAGGGACAGTTGCGGTGTCTTTTTTATGATAACACGTGTTTGGTTTTGCCAAAATATAATAAAAATTGTTGAAAATAGTCCATTTTAAGTCTTAAGGTTCGCATGAACCCCAAGTTTGGTTTGTGACTTTTTTTCAGAAAAAAATTCCAGAAAATTATATAAAACCGCTTTTATGGAAAAAAGACAAAAAAACGTAAACAAAAATTAATTTCGTTCACTGAGTTTTCATCCCAGGTCGAAAAAACGATTTAGAAAAAAGTTATAA
Organism: Episyrphus balteatus; assembly: GCF_945859705.1. Classification (NCBI taxonomy): domain Eukaryota; kingdom Metazoa; phylum Arthropoda; class Insecta; order Diptera; family Syrphidae; genus Episyrphus; species Episyrphus balteatus. The sequence goes on from NC_079135.1 coordinate 36,733,078, forward strand.
CCATTTAAACATGCGTTGGGGTTCGCACGAACCCCAATCCGTAAACTAGGGTTAAAATTCATTTAAATTGTTCACTTTCTGTACTTTAAAATTTAAAGTGACTTAGCGATATGTTGAGTATTGTATTGATTTATTGGTATGGTAAAATATTTAGAGTCTACTTAATTATTAAGAAACTCTTAATTTGATTTTATTATGATACTATAGCTGAACTTTATTCTTAAAACTTAAAACTATGAAATTCATCCTTGAACTACAAAAATGTTAAACATTTTGTGAAATCCATACATTTGGTGTGGTTGTGCCAAAAGATTACAAAAAGAATGCAAAAAGAATGCAAATGAATGCAAAAGAATTCAAAAGAATTCAAAAGAATGCAAAAGACTGCAAAAGACTGCAAAAAGAATGCAAATGAATGCAAAAGAATGCAAAAGAATTCAAAAGAATGCAAAAGACTGCAAAAGACTGCAAAAAGAATGCAAAAGAATGCAAAAGAATTCAAAAGAATGCAAATGAATGCAAAAGACTGCCAAGGAATGCAAATGAATGCAAAAGACTGCCAAGGAATGCAAAGACTGCCAAGGAATGGAAAGATTGCAAAAAGAATGCAAAGACTGCATGCAGTCCCAAAAGACTGCAATCATTTGAATGCAGTCAATTGATTGGGGAAAAAAAAGATTGCAATCATTTCATGGAAAATGATTGGTGATTGCAAAATTTGAAGTCTAAGTCTCAAGTGTAAGTCAATGAATGCAATCTTTTTTGGGGCTTGAACGAAAACCTACTTTTCAAAAGGATTTTTGTGTCAAAATTTCACTAGCACGTCTCGTTTTTGAAATATGTACGTGAATATTAATAGCTCAAAAACGTTTTTTTTTTTGTGGGTACATTTGACGTCGAATTATATCACCGTTAAATTTTTTTTGAAAAAATACTTATGCAATATCAAAATGCTATATTAAAACGTCCTAAAGGTATTTTTTTTTTTTTTTTTTCAAAATTAGTTTTTTCCTCAAAGACATTGAAAAAGAAATTTATGATTCAATTCTCAAAATATTGATTGTTTCAAAGTAATGAATGTTTTTTCGAACTAAATTCCAGTTTGCGCCTTCGGATTTGGACTTAAAAAAAGCAAATATATTGCTTTGCAAATATGTTGCAGAAAACACATATATATTTTATTGACTAAACACCAAAAAGAACTTAATTGAAAATTAGTTTTTGAGACTTTATAGCGAAAATAGACGTGACAAAATAAATCTGCAAACAGTTTTGAATTCAGCAAAATAATTAAAATCACTACACAAAACCAATTATTATGTTTTGTATCTACCATAAACAAAAAATACCAAGACTGGAAACTGAGCGGTCGATTGACGTTTGCCTACAAGCTGCGAGGTGTAGTGAATGTCGTGAACCTATCGTTGTGTTCGTGTCCGATGTGTGGTGAATCTATAAATGTGTGCGTGTTAACGTCATTTCACATATATTCACAGACAACACTGTACACAAAAGGGGTTTGGGGGGAAAGACGTACGAAAGTTTCCAGTCTTGGTATTTTTTGTTTATGATTCGTACCATGTACACATACACACATACCATACACGTTTAGTTATTCATCCATGTGTGCGGCGTAATAATTTTTCGTTACTAATTTTCGTTACTACATTTTTTGGTTTCATGCCCATGTCTGCCATAAAATCTATGCAATAGCTTAAACATTTTGTTTAGTCAAAATAAAAAAATTATTTTTAGGAACTTTTGGTGGATTTTGTCAATGTCTCTAGATCAACGAAATGTAATGATCAAGTTGTATTGTGAGATATTTTGAGTTACTATGTAAAATTGTAATAATTGAATTGTATACAGAATACTGATGCTCTAGCCAGCAAGTAATCAGTGTCAGGTTCAAGGAACACAATATTAGAATACCTAACTGGAAGAGATATGCATGGTCTTGTGGAAGTTAAATATATATATAGTTAAATATGACTTGCGGATCAAGCAACAATACGTTCCATCATCAATTTAATTGTATTTGAAGGGCTTCATTTTGATTCTTATTGGTGAGATAGAATTTAAATAATGTATGTAACTTACCTTTATTTTCGTGACTATCAGCATTGACTAGTGTAGTTGTAGTTGCCAATAAGCTATTGTTATTGTTGAAATTCACAGCGTTGTTGATATCTTGTGACTCAATACTAAGATCAATAAGTTGATTCGTTGAGGAAACATCTTGAAGAATATTAATTTCACTAAAAGATTTTGATCATTAATATTAATATTTTAAATATGTAAAAAAGAACAACTAACTTTTTATTATTAATATTCTCTAAGTGGCCATTTCCATTTGCCACTGTATTATGAAGAAGATCTTCACTGCTAGGGAATTCGGGAATTTTACCATTTGTAACATCAACTAATTGATTTTGTTGAAGATTATGCAAGTTCTTAGTGTTCTCATCAATGATCATAGCAGAAAAACTTTTCATTAATGCGCTTTCTTTGTCCATAACAGATTGCTCATACATGGCCTGTGAATTTTGTGGCTCTAGTGTGGTTGCACTATTATCATTTGATGCTACAACATTTTCTTTAGATTCTGTTGTTGCTGTTGTTATTGGTGTCGCAGTCACGTCTGTTTGGCTTTTGATGCTATCGTCAATTATAGATTTGACTTCAGTCACTGGTGTTTGTACTGGAGGGACTACCTTTTCGGCTTTGGAATTTTCGCTTTCCTGAAATTATAATATTTTTTATTATAAATAAAGTTTATTTGAATAATAATGTAAAATTGTATTGTTTTATGGTTTAAATATTGAATAACCAATCCTGGGACATAGTGGGAACAGTCATTTTTGCCTCTTGGGTTACAACGCTTTTAATCTCGTATTGCATTTTTTTAGTTTGCCTACAAAATTGAGCAAATTGGAGAGCTACAACAAAGTTTTACTTTATTTATAGAAGATACAGAAGGCGCTTTCAGCAATGTCGAGGCACTATTATCGCAAAGGCACTGAACAAACACAATTCTAAGATAATTTCTTAGGTAAGCTCAGGCAGAGCCCGGCACACTTAGACCGAATGGGTTACCACAAAAACTAGTGAGTTAATCACCCCATAATTCAACAACAAATACTTTGAACTTCGACCACGAGAAGTGAATGTTGAACTGTTCTTACATCTCCCTCAGAGATGTCTACCAGTGTTCAGGATTAATCAGCATTCAACAAAATATCATCAATTAAATTTATTTAAATCATTCATTTCATTCAAATCATTCAATTTATTCAAATTTACTTTTAAAACCATTCATACTTAAATTCATACAAAAAAAATATCATTTATACATTTTGCCAAACATTCAAATCATACACTATATTATTTCTACAAATTTAAAACTGTCCAGTTATATTTTTGCCTACTTAAATCTAATGTTAAAACTCATGCACACACATCATATCAGCTACTGAGTTATGTCGAATTCCTTTCAATTTTTTGAATCGCCTCAAAAACATCGAATTTTTGGTGTTAAAAAGGAACATGAAAACAGACCGAATTCTTTTTGCGATTGTATGTGTGTTATTTGACAACAATTTTTACACGAACGTCAAGCTGAAATCAAAACAATTTCTGCAAAATAAAACAGAGTTCTCTTTGATCAATAATTTTGTTTATTTTCTTCGATAATATAAATTTAATTTAATCAAAATCAATAGGAAATTGGAGATATTATTAAGATCTGAGTGAAGATGAAGTAGATGGTTAATTATTTTGGCCGTATGCTGTGGTTTTACAGAGAAAAAATTTCCTGAAGACAATCACGGGAAGAAAATTCACAGTAATTGGGCTTTTTCACAAGAAGTATGTCAGGAAAAAATATATTTTGATCGCACATTGTTTTTTTTTTATTGATTTCATATTTTTCCGCAATAAAAATACGATAAACGATTATAATTTACACTTTATTTGAAGTTGGTGTCCTCAAATAAACAGACAACACGAAGCAATCTTTCAGCTTGACGTTTAAGAAATGTCAAATGTTCCAAGTGTGTGTGCAAATCCGTGTAAATCTCTTAAAAAAGAGGGATTAAAAAAAATTCGAATTCTGCTTCGTTTGAGGCGATTTCTTTTTCCATTGAACATGATTTTCAGAAAAAATTCGCTTTAAGATCGCCGAAAATTCGATTTTTGCATTGAAAGGAATTCGACATTAATTAATTTTCACTCAAGTTAATCTTGCATTCTCTTTTGTTGTCATATTCTTTCGTGCATTGTAAATTAAATGTCTTGCAAGCATCGTTCTCTTGGATTCGATCGCTCAAGCTGTGCAGAACTTAATTGGTAAACCTTGTGTCAAACTCAACATATACATTTTGTATACATATTTTTTTTATAACAAATACAAACTTATATACAGTCCATTTAAATTTTGTAAATTAAATTTTTAGGGACAGAGACAAGAAATTTGAGAGCAGCTTGGCTGTCCGAAAGGTTCGAAGTTGGATACCATGTTTTTATAAGCGAAATAGGAAAATCGCCAGAATTTTCGCTGGGAAAACAAATGGCGCCCGAGCAGGGACAAATACTAATAATTTGTTCTAATTCCACACGAAAGTAGGTACCTCACTTAAAGCAAGCATTTTTTATTTTCTCGCTAACGTTGAATATTTTTGTAGTTTTCAAGTTTTTAAATTTAAGCTCAAGTAAGAGCATCAATTCGAAAAAAAGATTACGAAATTTCATAGCATTCACTTCAAATGCATATTCAATGCTTTAATTTGTTTATTAGCAACACAACCACTATGAAAATATTCGAATGTATCCCAAGTCTCTCTAACTCTCTACATTGCTCGCTAGACTGTTTTCGATATGTAATCTTTTAAGTCATCAAAATTTTAATCTCATCTTCAGCATATTCCAAACTGAAATTCTGGCGATGAAAAAGTATTGGCCTGTCTTCTAGAAAACGTCTTATCAAACCGTATCACAGCTTGAATAATTACAAATAGAAGTAGACACCCCGCAAAACGGCCGCTATGAATTCAGGTACGTTAGTATCGCGTGCTTAGGCTTGTGAATCAAATGAATTAAGAAAAGTTTAAAAAATGAGGATGATAAATGAAGGTTTAAAAAATGAGAAATGATAAATGAAGGCTAAAAAGAGGTTAGTTGAGGCGCAAATTTATAATATAGTTCATCTTTTTTCCAGTGCCGATGGCGCATGAGTAATCTGCGGTGTCACTTCTATTTATAAATATTCAATGCTAAAAGTTTTCGAGGTAAATATGTACATTATAAATGCGAAAAAATCGAACTCAATTGACCGTTCCCACTCTTGTCTTATTATATTTTATTCAATGTAAAGTTTCTTCTTTCCGTTTCTTAAAAAATAATGGCAATGAAGTAAACTCGACATGCCATAACCTCTAAGCTTTATAATGCGACACAATTTTCTTAAAAGGAAAAATCGATCAAAACTGAATTCTTACCTTTACAGGTGTTGAATTGGGCGTGTTTGCAGATCCTGCTTTTCTTGTTCGAGACATAATAGCTTCAACGCGTTTTCTTCTTTCTTCGCGTTCTTTCTCTTCGCGTTTCAGGCGTTCAGCTACTTCAATTTTTTGCTTCTCTGCCTCTTCCTTAGCTTTTTTCTCAGCTTCTTCACGTTCCACTCTTTGCTTTTCTTCCTCCTCGCGTCTTAGTCGCTCTTCTTCTTCGCGTAGTCTTACTTCCTAAAATGTAAAAATGTTAATATTTTTCTAGTAAAATCAAATTTCAATACAACATACCTCAATTGCTTGTCGCAATCGTTCTTCTTCGGCTTTACGCTGTTCCTGAGCCAATCGAGTAGCTTCCTCTTCAAACTTACGCTCTCTTTCGGCCTCTTCTTCTTGACGTTTGATTTCGGCCAAACGTTCAGCTTCCAGACGTTGACGTTCAAGCTCAGCTTGACGTTCGGCTTCTTCACGAGCGACCCTGCGGCGTTCGGCCAATGCAGCCTTTGCTTCTTCTTCAGTAGTTATCTTCGATTTGGCTATCATAGATGCTGACATATCATTCATTTCTTGTTTGTCAGACAAGAGTTGCACCTCTCGCACTACTGAACCTTCCTTGCTGTTGTTTCCTCCTCCTTCCTTTTTGATTTCTTTCTCAGTACCTTGATCGGCTTTTTCTTCAGCTACTTCAGTTTCAATAGCATTATTGGAAATAACTGTTTCAACCATAGATTTTGTTTCTGTGTCAACATCTGATGGAGAACTATCAACTGTAACTACTTGTTGTTGCTGTTGTTGTTCTGATGCTTCTTCTGTTTTAACAACATTGAGGGCATTCTTTTCATCTTTTGTTTTCGGATTTTCTAAAATCAAAGATTGAGTCATATCTTTGGCTTTATCTTTAAGTTTTTCCGAACTAGATGTTTTCAAGAGAGAAGATTTGGGTGTTGTCTGTACTCTAGTTTGAGCCACATCCTGTAAATAAATGAACAATGAAGTTATAAATTCTATTTCATAAATAATTGTAAATTATATAAATACCTTCTTTGCAGGCGTTTTCCTTTCAACACTTGAAACGCGAGATGAAGATGTAGAAGTCGTCATAAGACTCGAGCGTTTTGGAGTAGTCTGATTACTATTCTTTACTGGAGTCCTGTGTTTTTCTCTTTGTTTGTTGATTTCTATTAACAAAAAAAATTAAGTACAGTTTTAAGTTTATTCTTTAATTAAAATGGAAGGAATTCAAGGCTTAGGGCTATTTTTATCAAAGTGTGTATAAAGGCGAATTATCCATTAGATATGGATGAGTCTGTGTGTTATGCAAAAACTACACTACCTAGAAACAATAATCATGTTAATAATTTCGCCAAATTTTTTTTCATACTTTTTTTCAGGTAAATTATTTTCAGATACAATAGAATTTTTATTTGAAAATCGTCTCAATGTAAAAATCTAAAAATAGACGAAGTTAAAAACTAGATATTGGGTTTCTAATTAAGGCGAATATTTGGGTATTGGTTTTTATATCTTCTTTCTGTTGGAATGCTAACCTTTTTCAGTCATTTCAGTTTTTAATTAGTTTGAACTTTAACCTGATTTTTTTCGTAAAGTGAACTTTTCAAACATTATTTTTTTAAAACCAGATTACAAAAGAATCTAATACTTATGGCATTGTATTTACAAAAATAAAAAGACGTAACAATGCTATTAAGGATCTTTAGACAAATTTTATAGAAAAGCTTTTAACAATTGAGTTGACAATTAGTTTCAAAGTTTTAATACATACCATCTTCTGTTGATAAATAACATGTAATAGCAAAAGGTATAGGTTTTTTTTCCGGTTTTTGAGTTTCTTAAATATTTTTGTGTTTGATGAGAATATAAAAGGGGTAAATGGGTGAAAATACATTTAACTAGGAAACAGAATCGAAGAAAAAGTAAAGTAGGTAGGACAATCGCTATGCTATTCAAGCCAAACCAAAGTCATTCAGGTCGACAAGTTTAACATCTTTTTTTTTGTATATTGATAAAAATAACCACAGAAGCATGCACAAAGATGCCTTCTTTAAGTCTAAGGGGTGGGAAAATATAGGTATTGCTTTTATAAATGCACGCCAAACAAAGAAGTAAAGGTACAAAGGAAAAACACTCGTATACATGTGCAGTCGACTCTGCAACGTAGAATTTCTCTCTCCTCGTCGTATTCTTGAATTCACGAAACACTTTTGGCTTAATTCTTCTTGCAAATTGATTTGTTATTCATGGGTTATGATACCAGAGTGGTCTTATTCGATGTCTAATTGTGCCCTTATTTATGAAAGTGGGCTAAGTCACTCCTAAAAATGCCATCAAATCTAGCCTAAAAATAATTATAATTTAGGGGATAAAGTTTATTTGAAACCGAAATTGCAGTAAATAAACTTCTTTATTGCTCCTCTAGTGATTTCATAAAAGAAATATAATTAAATCATTATAAAAAAATTATTATGTAAGTTTTTCTTTAAACAATGCAAAAAGTGACTTAGTCCACTTTCATAATCATGGGCACAATTATGTTTTTTTTTAAATTAATAAAAAAAAAAATGCAATCAAAAATTGCTACTCGAACTTTGTACAAAATACTCGAAAAGACTTGAAAAGCTAAATTTGTAGTTCAAGAAAGACAAATTGCTAGATAAGTTCCAGCTGAACTGAGTTGCAACCGAGAGAATTATTTTTAAAGTACTTGTAACCCATACATTAAACTAATGGTTCCCAAATGTCCTTGAAAGGCCAACTGATTCCATTTTGCGTTTAGCAAAAGAAACATTTTTCTGAGCCTTAAGAAAATTCGTTTAAAAAAATGTTCCACATACGTCACAGTGACCGTTTAAGCTTAAACGCTGAAAATGAATACAAAATTTGTTTCCTGTGTAACAAAAACGCACGTTTCAAAACAGATGACCATAATTAGGTTGGTAAATTATGAGGTGGTGATTATGAAAAATATGATTTAAAGTGTTATTGAATTAAGCGTTTTTAATGCTAACCTAAGTAAAAAAAATTGCAGACTAATTGTAAAAACAGCTTCAGTCATGTTTCCCAATACCTTAAAAGGGGTTTGATATCAAGCAGACAAACCTTCTTCTGAAGCTAATGATCTGGGGTCTATTGCACGAAACTACAATTTACAATCACAAATTTGTAGTTCAAGAAAGACAAATTTTAAATAAGTTCAAGCTGAAATGACTTGCAATCGAGAGGGTTGTTTTTAAGGTACTTGTAAACTGTAAGAATAGGCCAATAGGGGTCGGTTTACCCATACATTAAACTAATGCTTCACAAATGGCCAACTGATTCCATTGTGTATTTAGCAAAAGCAACGTATCCCCTCTAAGTTTCCTATTCTTTGTTAATAAATTAAATTAAAAATTTACCATCAAGTGATACACCAGTTCCTGCAATACTAGCTGGCCTTGGTTTTCTTGGTGTCGTTGCAGGACGCCTGTGCACGTATCCAGACATAGACATATTTGTGGATGTGGACATTGCACTTCCTGGTCTAGAAGTGTTGTTGCTGCCACCTGGTGTCACATCACCAGATCGATAACCTATTAAAATTTTTAAAATTATTAATTTAACTTTATCATAATTAAGATAAAATAATTATTTAAAATAAAAAATTTAAATAAATAAATAAATTAACCAACTCCTTGTCATGTCTATGGAACAATTTTAAATGAATTGAAATAAAACAAAATAAAATTGAATAAAATAAAAGATTAAACCACCACCTGCGATAGAAACAATATAAAAATCAATGGAATGGAATAAAAAACATAAAACTGGGCGGCCCAAAACCGAAGAAGAATTAAATTGCAAATAATAATAATAAATCAAACAAACAACGAACAAAAACAAAAATTCATTTTAAACAAAAAAATAAAATTGAAATTAAAATTAGAAAAAAAATTAGCCACATGGTTGATGTGTTAGTTGAGTGTGTATGTTGTGCATTCCAAAAAATGTGTCTATATGCTTTGATTCCTGGACACAAAAACCTACGCATTTATAGCATTTCTACAGTGTAAAAACATAGCGAAGAGAAAGCCCATTTAATTATCATCCAGACTGAAAAGTTAAAGCAAAAAGTATTTTAAACTTAAAACAAAAACATTTCTTAAGCAGATGGATTTTTAAAAAGAAAAACGCTTTCCCGAAAATCAAAATAAAAATTTAAAAAAAAAATAAAAATAAAACAAAACAACATAAATTTTTTTAAATATAAATATGAATATAAAAATGAGTATTTAAAAATCGATTGTTTGAATCCATTTTAATTGGAGTTTGTATTCGTTTTGGATAATTTAATGCAAAGCGCACAAACACACCTGTTGAAATACTACTCTGGGTGGTTTTTCTGCGAGCTGTTATTTGATTTAAAACCTTGCATTCCATTTCATTTAATGGACGGAAGGCTGATCCAACTGAATCGATATGCTTCGAATGGCTTAACTTCGTGTGTCCAGACGATACTAAATGAGTCATGCTGCGAGACATATTTTTGCGGCTTCCTCCGTCGTGGTGGTTGCGGCTTCTCTTTGCTGCTGCATTAGTCGACGAATCTAACGATTCAGTTTCCATCAGCATCTCTAATTGATGCTGTCGTTCGCGTTCGACAATGGCGCGAATGTGCTCACCATTTCGACGGATTGGTTGCGCCAACTGATCCAGACGGTTCATTGAAAAGGCACGTCCTTTACATTTTTGGTATTGGTTGTTGATTATAAAGCGCATGCATGCCAATTTGTAGCGCAAAAGGTTATTGCGTTGATATTGTTTGTTTTGTTGTTTGATTGTTTTTTTTATTAAAACAAAATCGTTATGTATGAATGAATAAATGAGGGAAAATTGTTTGTTTTAAATTATATATTAATTTAAAAATAAAATCACTAAAAATAGGCAAGCCAAATTGCAATTTATAAAAACAAAATCTAGCAGAAGCATTCCGAACAAATATTTAATATAAATATTTTAACTCTAAAATAGGTATCATCCTTTAAAACTCAGAAACAAATTGTTTTGAAAGAAAAAAATCTTAACAATAATAACAATAAAATGCTGATACTAAAGTTCTCCCCTTGCAATCGATGTAACACAATTTATATTATATTAAATAAATTTATTTCTAAAACCCTTTTTTCAGTTATATAAAAACCAATGACGATATGGATGACTAATATAGCTGAAGAAGGGGAGAAGAGATGTGTTTGTTTGTGTTGATTTAGCTTACCTGGCGTTCTGGGAGTGGTGCTTAAAGAAGATTTCGATCCGTAATGAGTGTCTCTCGGGCTAGGGATTGTTGGCATTAGATCGGTTTTTCTCCTTGCCACACTTCGAAAAGCAATGTGAGCTGTATCGACGTTATCCTCTGTAATGTGGGTTTGCTTGTGTTATAGTATATTTTGTTCTTTTTTTTTAACGAAAATTTATATTTAAAATGCTTATAACTTGTAAGAGCTTATAAAGAAAAAAAAAAAAAAACAAAAACTAGCTTCGTTAGAATCGGCATGCGTTTTATGACTGCGCTGAAACATTTTTTTTTTTTTTAATTTATTGAAGAAAACTCAGCCCAAACTTTTAACAAAAATTAACTTTGAAGTATTTGATTTTTGAAATTTGATATTCGATGATGCAAAATTTTAAGGAATTCTTAAAGATATGTTAAAATTTATGAAAAAGGGCATTAAATGATTGACTTCGTTGCAAAAATTATAATTTGCTAGAACGTTATTTTTTTAGTCCATTTATATTAAACGTTCAGTATAATAATGATTTAAATTTACTTGAGACTCTTGCAAGATTAATAATTTTGTGAAGCTGTCTTTACGATTTGATCAAAAACAACTTTTTATTTTTCTTATATTCAATTTTCAAACACAAATTGCACTTCAGTTGTTACACTCCTTTAAAGTAGATTCGACACATTATTATGCTGAACGCCTTATATGAAGTACTTTAGATCTAGCATCTTATAGATAGGTACTTTTCACTTTTCCAAATAGATTAAGCATTCAATGTTTACTCTCCCAATTTGTTAGAGCTTTCAGAATGCATATTCCATTGAAAAGCTGCTTTTCGAATAATCTGGGGTTAGAATTATTTTCAGATAAACTTATTCTAAGTTAACTTTGAATGTAAGCTTGTCCAAAACAAAAGCGGATTTTATAAATCAATATCCCATTTGAAGCATAAAATTTAAAGACGGTTTAATGATACTTTTGGTTTTGAAACCTTGAACCTGGGTTTTCGCGTTTTTGGTTCAGACAGAATTTTCTCACAAAAATATAGTTTTTTGCGCATATTGAAAGAAATTAGTATTGAATACGTTATAGATGTTATTAATAATCCCTATTTTTATAAACAAGGTCTTCTACCGTGAAAAATGTTCCAAGAGCTAACGACAATTTCTTGGGAAAATTCAAAATTTTATAAAAAAAACCTTACGCATAAAACTAAATGTTAGTTTTTGAAAAAAATTACTTTATGCTATGTATACTTATAATCTGAATGGGTCAAATTTGTCCCAGCATGCAAATATGTATGCTTCCATTGTTCCGTAACATGCAGATAAATCGAAGAAGTTTGTTTTTCGTTTCCAATAAACCTTCAAAATCTCTTATTAACTTGGGCCCGGAAAAATAAACTAATCGCAACAGTTCCCTTATTAGTTGAATTAATATTTCCTGTTTTGTTGGAAAAAGTAACTGTAGATATTGATCAACATTTTTAATGTGTGAATAGTATTTTTTTTTTTGTAAAAAAACCAAAACAAAACAGAAATGAACACAAAAAAATGCGATTGAACAATAATATTTGATATAATATCAGAGCAAAAACTGTAATCACCTTGGTTCACGGAAGAAGTTAAACATGTTTCTGTGATTTTACAGAGGCTTTCAGGAGGATAAAGCGGAAAAGGGTTCATATAATTTTATTTGTGGATATGTGAATATCCCATTCTAGGAAGGAAGAAATCAGCTCTCAAAGAATATTTTTTCAATGTATACAAGTGCAATGTCTCGGTCAATCCATAGAACAATATATTTAGAAGACGACCATTTGAGAAATTCCAGGTTTTAGCTTTTAATTTGGTAAAAAGCTATTTTTTTTTTTTGGAAACTACCAGCAAAGGATGATTCACTTGAACAACTTACATAGTTTTTTTTTTCCTATATGACGTATTAGAACTTTTTATTAACACATTTTGTACTGATTTTTTTTCAGGGCGAAGAAAAATATCACAACTTTTAAAGTATATATATGTATTTTATACTATATTCCAATCAATTAATCTTCAAAATTACTTTCTTTATTACTTTCCTAAAGAAAAACAGCAACAGTTGAAATACAACGCCCACAATGAAAATTGCAATATGTCCTCGAGTTATAATATAAATTTTCCTTTATGAATGCGCTTAAAGGAATTATTTTTATATATTAATAACGAACCTTGAGCACTGCAACACTATGACACACCTTTTAAGTGAAAATATTTTCAGTTAAGCTAAAGAATGCATACTCGTAGATTTTCCATTTGACAACTCAATAATCAGGAAGAACTACTGTTGTTTCGAAACTAAACGATTTAACTAAAATTCTCTTCTGTGTCATGAGTCAACACAAAAAAAAATATGGTCTTGTTTTGTCTGCGTGGAAGTACAACATTTTCCACCCCTTCCAAGCACTTATACATAAAATGATTAAAAAATTAAAAGTTTCTTCTAAAATAAATTATTTCAAAATGTTATAATATTTTAAAAACTAATTACAAAATTCATTTTGATTTATGTAATTAAACTGTTGATTTTGTTCCAACTACAATTTTTTTTAAAATATTAATTAGAATAAAGATACATCACTCACTGCACACTGCACACTTACATGCACTGGTTTTTTGTCAGACATTAAATGAAAAGATGATTTTTTTACTCATGCACTTAGACAAAAAATAAAAAAAGAAACCACGATGCAGAGACAAAAACAAAAGATTGAAAAACTTGTGATTATTGATTTTTTTTTTTGGTATGTTCGATTAGTTTTGAAAACAAAAGTGTTTTGTTTCTTTATTGTTAGAGACACACCACCCTCACCCTTGAAAATATTTTTTGAATATTGTCTGCGAGGGGCAGAACACTGTGGTGCTGATGGTAGTAGTTTGGTAGTAGTTGGGGGCTCGCCTATGTTTATTTCACTTCCAACAATTGATAAGGAGAACCTTTTGGGAGGTTCATCATTCGAATAGCCCCAATTAAAAACCTCGTACATTGATGATGACTTACGACGATGATCTAAATGGTGGATAGGCAGCAGTAGTAGTAGTAATAATAAAATAAATGTCGGTGTGTGCGTGCATAATGAAATAACATAACAATTAACATTTCATTCATCAAACAATTTTACATTATTTTCTTGTTTTTTTTTCTTCTTTCATATGTTTCAATTTCAATAACTTTGAAAAAAAAAAAATACATTTAAGTTTCTTTTTGTAAGACAAGTGAAATTGCGAATATTAATTAAAAAAAATAATAATAAAAATAAAACGTACTTAAAATAAACATAAGTTACCAAATTAATAATAATAAAAACTAAAAAAACGTGTACTTTAACAAATAAAAATAAAACAAAAACAAAAAAATAAAAAATAAAAAAGTAAAACTCTTGGTAACTTGCTTAAAGACAACTTATGATTAGGGTATAAAAATTATATTGCCGTAAATTAAGTGACTCGAAATGTTACTGATTTACTTACCGTCATGTCGATCCGCTCCACTGGCTGATGTTGCCCGCTTTTTTGAGCCGTCTGCAAGCTCCCTCTCGGAACTTCGACGTGAGAGTGGAGCACCAGTATAAGCAACATTTGTTATAGACGTTGACCTACAATGTGTGTTGTGTTGACCACAGACAAATGAATTTGAAAAAAAAGAGTAGAAACAAAAAGAATAAAAAATAAGTAAAACGATATGTGTGTTCATAAATTATATCTTTGCTTGGAATCGGGAATAGAGTAGACTTGAATGTGGTAAAAAATTTAATTTAAATTTAACTACAAGTAGGTAGCTAGCTATACTCATATTAGAGTATTATGAAGATAGAAAAAGAACTGGGAAGTAAAAGAAATAATAATAATTATATTAAAATAAATTTAGGAATACCGTCGATGACCCCAATAAATGCTAGGCGAAACCGTTCCAAAATCTGCAGGTTCCAATAGACGAGGTGTTGATGAACCAAAAGCAAAACCAATTGAATTTCTATCGCGTTTCTTAACCTCCAATCTGGCCTCTCTCTCCTTTTGTTGTTTTTTTTTTGATTGAAAGTGAAAGTAAAAGTGATTTATGAATGTTCATTTGTTGCTTTAATTACTTTACAACATGATGTTTAATTAATTGTAAATGTTTTTTTTTTTTATATAAATAATTACCTGGTTCTTTCGAAGTATATATTCGCGGCGTTCTTTTTCGGCTTCAATTATTGCTTTCTTCCTTTCTTCGACCTGTTGTCGCTTTTCGGTATCTCGAAGTCTTATTTCTTCGATGCGACGTTTCCTTTCTTCCTCTTTTTGCTCGCGATATTTTTGTGCAGCCTCGGCCTGAGCTTTTAGCTCTTCAATCTTTTTTTGCCTTTCTTCATTTTGCCGTTCTTTAGCTAGTCGAAGTTTTTCTTCACGGTCTCTGGCTACTTAATTCATTGGGATAGTTGGAATGGATGGATGGTGGTGAAGATATAAGAACAAAAAAATTACAAAAAAAAAAAATCATTTATTATATTTTTGTATCTCTCTGAAAATGTAGCAGTGTGAATTTTCAATAAAAAAGTAGTTATTGTTTTTAGTTTATTATATGAGAGATGCGATCGTAGTAGATGAAAACAAAATATATATAAACGCAATTAAAGCTTAATTGTATGCTTAATTACTGGCTGCTTCGTGTTAGTAGCACCGTACGTACTGAATTAATATCATTTTTAACCGTCTTGAAATTTATTTAGAACATCGTACGAAGCTATATATAAATAATACAGATGCAAAAGAATATACACAAAACAAAAAGTTGATTTGAATTTAATCATAATAAAGTGAATAACTTTATTTTTGATCCACGTGGTAGTCAGAAGAGTATACTGATAAATAAAATTAGAACAGAAAAATGAAAAAAAAATGTTGCTGAGAGTTAATTTATGCTATATTTTTGCAAATAGATACAAAATACAACTCCATTGATCCCTACTAACACGGAATAATTGAATAATTGTGAATAATCTCGCTGGCTGACAAGATCGTCCGATTTATCATAAATAGGGAACCTGCATATTCCTATCGTTACTTTAACCCATGATTTGTGTTTAGTTTGCAAAATAGCTTAGGTTAGGAGGGCCGTACACAGCACAGAGGCTGTTGCGTAAACAAGGGCCTATTTATCTATTGTGATCCCATTATGAGAGGTAGATCCTCCTAAACTAGTTCTCTACAAAGACTGGTTTACTTGGAATTTTTTTCATATTTTTCAGTAAGACCTAACTATTTTCAAATTAGCTGGGGCGATTTGTTTGGAGGTTTCGACAGTCGCAGAGCATTTTTTTAATGGTTTCTAACACTTCTACGCCCTGACAATTCCTACCGAAATCGGATGCGAATAATCAGCAATACTGAGATTTTTTATTTCGATATTGCAGCCCTATTCTGCTATTCGATTCACGTGAATCGAAGGAATCTCTTTCTTAATCATGTCAAATTGGCTTTGAAAAACTTCTAACTTTTGATAGCAAAGTGTTGTTCCCGTCTGTTTTAGAAATTCTAAAGAAAAAAAAAATGTTAACCACCTTTTAAACACTTCTTATTTTAGACTTTCACGTGAATCGAATAGCAGAATAGGGCTGTTAGTTTTATTTTCGTTTTATAAACGCCGATCGGAATGTCTTCTTGACGTTGACCCTTTTTTTGCCAGTTGATCTGCTATATCATTCCCTTCTGTATTGCTAAGTTCAGGAACATACAACTTATTTGTTGACTTGGGTGATTCGGGAACCATCAAATCAAATTTTACATTTTCACAAAAAATAGACTTAAATGTCTTTCGGCAACGTTTTCAGCACGTTTTCATTAAGGGGAAGAGGCAGGGAATGAAAGAAATTCACGAAAAACAATATGCAAATATCTCGCCAAAAATTGTAAAATAAGTATGGGCGAAATGAAGATTGTACGAACACTGATTTATGAGCTTCTCTTTTCAATAATATTTCTTGCGAGAAATACCGAGACATATCCCAATTATTGTCGATTTTTGCAGCTTTTAATCAGCACGTAATGGGGTGGTTTTCCAAAAAATGAAATGTGTATTGCATGAAATTAATAAAAACGTAGTGTATGAGCGAAATAGAACTATTCAAAACATGTGCAGATTTTTGAGCTATTATATGTATTTTCAATTTAGTCATGAAGCTCGGGACAGAGCAGGTTATTTTGTTAGATGTCCCAAATTAATTTTCGACAACAGCGACCATAAGTCACTTTTCCGTACGTAATTAACACTCACACAGGTCAAAATATTCAAAACATATGTATTGAAGTACACATCTCTTAAAAACCTTTCTATACCCGTGTCAAAAACTAACATTAAACTCAAGAGTCCGTATTTTCTCTTCTACTTAGATTTTTTTTACAAAATTTGTTTTAATAAGCAGAGTGATAGCTATATTGTTTTTGAAATAAAACAAAAAGGAGAATGGGCAAGTTTGTATGGAACGTGGACGTTACGCGTCCAGGAATGAATCTGTTATTTTTTTGACGTAATTAAGGTTTATTAATATGGTGCAGAAGTTTTATCCTTGTGACTCCAAAAATGAATAAAATGCAGTTTTGCATTTAACACTTTATATTAATTGCCTCAATGTTATAACTTAATTGTGTGTTTTAAGTGCAAAACATGATACTCTGTCATTTTCCCTGAGTCTGAAGACCTTTATCTTGAATATCCAACCACTAGAACCCAAACAATAAGCATTTTAAAACAACATTTTCAAGCCCATTTTAAGAGTTTTGTTGTTCAATTTTTTGTTAGTTTCAATTGTTTGAAAACTTTCGAACAAAATCTTGAAGTGGTTGTCTTAAAAATCTTATATTTTGAGTTCTATTGGTCGGATTTTCGAGATTAATGTCTTCAGACTCAGGGAAAATGACAGAGCATCATATTTTATGTTCCAAATAAAAATATGAATCAATTTATCCTACATACATTGAACAGTGCATTAACAATACTAATACTACATTATCTTGTATTGTTAACGCAATACAGCGAAACGTGCATAGTAAAAGTTTTTCCTAGGTTATAATTCTTTCATTTGATACCAATTTCATTAATGGCCGCTCAACGTCCAAAATGCCCATTCTCCTTTGTTTAAATTAATGCATTTTATGAAGTATGACAAACTCGTCGGTCTCAGGCCAATGCGCGGTTATAGTTAGGTTTGCTATTTCTTCTTAATATCAAAATTGTTTCAGGTTTTTAAAATTGCGACGAACCAGAGAATTGAACAAAAATGTCAAAATGATACAAAATTGTAATCTCTACTTATCAGTTAACTCAAATCAAGACTCCCTATTTTGTTGTGAGCTTGCCTGTGAAATAATTTTTCTCAAGTCAAGATTGTTTTTCACTAACTTAGCTTGAGCAAATTCTAAAGATTTTTCTAAACTTGTTGGATTAGAGAAAAAATAACTCAACCCGAGTGACATGTGTAGTGTATTCAATAAATGAGAAAAAAGTCTATTGTTTGTAATTATAAGTTAAATACATGTAGGTTTTTAGCACCCTAATTAGCAATTCGTCACAAACACAAACTCCAACACACCCTCCCTAATTACAATGCTATTGATTTTTTGCGTGTGGTTTCTCTCCTTTTTTAGTTTGAATGATATTTATCGTTTGTTGTAACACATAGTTAACTAGCAATGTAATTTTCTGACTTTGTTTTCTCGTATATATCAAATTCAGTTCTTGTATCGAAATTATTCACTAAGTTATGCTATGTTTTTCCGCTAACATACCTGCACACTGACACATTAGTCCACAGCACCCACTTTGATCTTTGTGAGATCTTGGTGTTAATGTGCGACATTCTAAAGGCATTATTACACTTTTGTAATAATTATATCAAAATCAAGATTTTTTTGACACATTTTCAAATAGATAAACAAAATATGTTTTTTTTTCTATTTTCCATTATTTTTGAATTAAATACTAAAATACTACTGATACTATGATACGACACGACCTTCAGAAGGACATGCTATCGCTATGACTTTTTTTTGTTTATTTTTATGCGTCATAAGTTAATCTGATTATAATTTGTTAGTAAACGTAAACAAACTTTTATCACAACGAAAACATAATACATTTATTCTCTTCTCAGCATGAATCTTTTATCGCAAATTAAAAAAAAAAAAAAAAAAAAAAAAACAAAAACAATTTCAATTGAAGTAGTTTGTAGAGTATGATTAAAAAAAAACACAAAAAAAAAAAAACAAAACAATATTAAATGTAAGTACAATAAATTATTTGCAATTAGCTCCAAGTGCATGCGAGTGGGTAAATTGGAATGCACCTTGCGGTACACACACAGGCAGTATGGTATACCTTGAATAGAATTGGAATCGTCTCCACCAGCCTGAGCAAACCAATGCAGACTTGACGTCATATTGGAACACTCCATTGCTGCTTGTTGTTTTTATTTAGTTTTTTTGAATTTTATATATATTTTTTGTTTTTTGTTTTTGTACATGTAGGTAGATAAGATAAGACAAAAACAATGTAATGCAAAAAGAAATGATAGAAAGATATCACCAATAAATCATGTTTATCCCTAAGACTCATTTGAAATGAAGAAATGAAACAAATATAACCAAGTCACTCACCTTTTCTTTCTACACTCCCTTCACGGCTTCTATCAATTGGAGCTGGTTCTGGAATGAAACCAATTCATAACGATTACTCATCATACAAATTAACTCAATAAAAATTAATTACAGTCGAATCACTTTACATCGATGGTGAATGTTCTTAAAATAAAAATAATTCTTTAAAATGCTTCAAATTGTTTTGTTCTCAATTGAGAGGAAAAACTTCAAGTTTTCCGGGTAAAGGAAAATACATTTACATTTTTTGTTTTGCTAATCTCAAATGTTTGAAAAAGTAAAAAAAAAAAAAAACAAAACGCTTCGGTTTAATTTAATCGCGTTTGTGTGTGGGATTGCAAACGTGTTTGAAAATACTTGTTTTTTTTGTTTTATTATTTTGAATGCGAAATTATAAAATAGATTATATAAAAAGATAATGAGCTGGTATAAAATCAAAATTAAGATTTCAATGAAGTGAAATACTTTAACGCTTTTGCACCCGATAAAGAACTTATTTTCATTTTTTATTATGCAAGCAATTAAAATAATGCTCTTAAGGGTACCAAACAATAAGGTTTAAGGTTTTCTTGTTTAGTCTGAAAGTAAAAATCGAAGAAAATACCAGAAACACTCAAGGTAGTTTTGACGACTTAATAAAAAAAAAAGAAAAAACGCCAATATATTGAATTTTCTACAGAAATAATAAAATATGCAATGTTTCTTTTTCAAATCCTTTATGTTTTTATACAATTTTTGACAGAATTTTAAGATTTTTTTATCAGAAAAAAGGCACAACTTTCTGCATAAAACAAAGATTTAATTACAACTGAAAATCTTGCTGTTTTTACTACGTACTATTTCTTCATACAAAAAAAAAATGTAAAACCACAATCGCCATCAAAACAGATAGCTATCGGCAGTCGGTGCCACTTAAGTTAAAGATTTCTGTTTATTTTATGCAAAAAAAAAAAAATTACAAACAACAACAAATACAATAAATTTAAAAATGAAAATAAAAGTAGTTTTATTTTTCAATGGAAGTTTAAAAAAAATGCAAGTAAAATTTTTATTGCATTTATAAACATACTGATAAGTTTTCCTATTTCTGATATGTAACATAAATTTTAACTACAAAAGATTTGTTTTATATTCAAACATGTTTATGGTTTTTTTCCTTATCTAGATATGATTTACACTTTTTCTACACTAGCGTGTGTCTCATTGAATAAATTTTATGTCAGTGTCAACAACTCTTGTCAACACTGAGAGAATTTATTATTTATATAAAAATGCTTATGGAAATATTATTGCTTTTCAAGAGCTTTTCATTGCTAATTTTTAAAGAAGAAAGCGTATAATCAAGTTAGACGACAGGTCCAATTGTAATCAGCTCAAATTTGCAAACACAGATAACAGATAACAATACAATATTGTAGTAAATGTGTGCCAAACTCCATGAGAAAGTTATTATTAAATTGATAACGGTTTATCAAATAAGAGATAAATATAAAATGATTTATATATCCCATTTCTGATAAAAAAGAATTTTCATTTGGAACAAAGTTTTCTATAAAATAAATTGGTGATAAAATTTACTTTGAAGTTATTAAAAATGTAATGACTTGAGCCCAAAAAAGGTTTTTTATAGTTATGACAAGAAAACAATATTTTTTCGCGAATCTGAATCGCAATGGAGTTTCTACTTTACAATTTTCATGAAACTCTCACTATAGATGCGAAAATATGTAAGATTGTGTTTTAAAGTTTAAACCATAAAAATAAGCTCTCTGTTAGTAGTAGTGTTTTGTTTGTATTGTATTTCTGTCTGTGGCTTTTCCCATAGTAAATTTATCAAATTTTAAGAAAATTTATTGTGTTTAAAAAAGTCCAGCGCCAATTAAAATGTGCCAAAAACATGTATTAATAAATTATTTCGAATTGTAATAGCTGTTTTCAAGAGAAAATTTAAACGTATTCGTTTTTGTTGACTTCACACCTGATTTTTTGTGATTTCAGTAAATCTTTCAAATTTGTTAATCGGAAAACAAACTCAAAATCGTATCAAAAATAATGAGAGAGTGAAATTAATAATGAGTAAAGAATCACTCAAAACTAACACATTTTACAGTTCTCGCGAATCTATTCAAACCTTTTGTGCTCAAAAGCTAGAGCAGAAAACCTTGTTGTAAAGTCTAAACTGTTCAAGACAACGTTATTGAACCTAAAACTAGAACAGTTTGAAAAAGAAATACGTCGTTGAATAATAATGGGCGAGTTCATAAATGCAGGACAGCAGCAGTTCTGCAAAATAGAATTTCCATTTATTCAGCCAAGGACTGTCTGTTGAAAAATGTATCCAACTTATTAGAACTGTTTGTGTTTGTTTCTAAGAACGAGTAATAAATTAGTCAAAATTCAATCGTAATTATAACAATATTATAAATTCTTTTTTGCAGCACTGCTGCAGTCCTGCATTTATAAATTCGCCCAAAGTTGGGTATTTCTTTCTTTTCGGAGCATCCCAGAGCAACACCATTCACCACAATTAAGCCAAATTTATACGACTGAGAAAATTTCAAACAAAATGACAACATAATGCTTGTCTGTAAGTCTATTTACGTGATATCGTCATAAGAAAACAGGTTATCACGTCGAAAAGTTATTTGTAACCACAAACAAAAATAGAAAAGTAAAAAGAAGTACTGGCTGTCTTTGGGATTCGGACCCTGGTGCAAAACACAATTTATTCAAAGGTGTAAGACAAAACGTCAGCATGAGTAACGCTTTTTCGTGCATGCAGCCGGCATTCATCGATTTATGTAACATCATATTAGAAAAATAAAATCCGATTCGGGTCTAGCAAAAAAAAAAAAAAAAAATAACTTCGTAGGTATTTATTCTTTCAAAAGATTTGCAATGATGGTTCAATTAATGATCTGAGGGATGACTATATCGAATTTCTTTAAAAAAATCGATTTGAAAGCGATTTTTTGTTTAATAAAATCACAATCGCGACATTATTTACAACACTTAAATCGCATCAAGATCGATTTTAATTCTATTTTTTGTTTTTGAAAGCTTAAGTTCAATGACCTTGCCCACATAAAAGAAAAAATTGTTTTAAGATTTTTACTCATTTTTTATAAACAAAATTGAAATTAGGTATGCGAGACAAGAATAGAAATATGGTAAAAAAAAATGTAAAAATTACTCTATATCGTAATTTATTTAAATTTAAATTGACTGCACCTAAATATTTATATTTAAAATGTGTTAAGATATAAATTTACTAACTACTAAATGCAAAATAAATATTTTTATAGAATTTTTGTTTGGTTTTGTTTACAATGGGGTTTTAAATGAAATCACGTAACAATTAAACAGTCATCCAAAGGCGTTATCAAGAAATTTGATATAAAAATTAAATTTTCTAATTTTATCTATATATGTCGAAACAATTCAGTTTAAAGTGTTTCGACTGTATGATTATTCATAAATGGGCATCGCCAGCCCCCGACCCATCATTCAAAGGCGAAAAAGAAGAAAAAAATAATTTTGTATGTATAAACTCGAATCGAAAGTCAAATATTTTTTTTTTATTCTGAAATAATGAAGTGACTGAATTCTGAATTACAATTTTCTTTGTTGATTCGAAAAGAATCAAAGAAGAAAAAAAAAAGAAACATTAAAATATTCATTATTGTTTGATTGAACTACAAAAATACACAAAGAAAGATTTATGGAACAACACCTAGAAAAATGAAACACAACGAAGCCATCACCATCATCATCATCATTTACATCGCCTTTCGCACCGAGAGAGAACTATTTTATTGCAATTTTCACTGACTTTGGTGCATGGTCGTTGCAAAGTATGCAAACTATGGAAAGAATGAATGGTGTCTGACTCTACTTGCAATGTACCCCACTTTGCCCCCCCGGCACCATCCTTAACAGCCCCCTCTTTCTTTGCCTTTCCTTCGTCTTTTATATTTTCTATACTATATGTGCGAGTTTCAATGACTTGTCTTGTAATTGCCGAAAAACATGGACACAGTGCCATCAATCGAATCGGTTTTTTTTTCGCGACGACTCAAACACTTTGGTCGGTAGGGGCATGTATGTAGTAGGTTTTTTTTTTTTTCTTTAGAAATTTTCCAAAGACAAATTGACTATAATAAATTATTATTATTACTCTGGAACTGCACTCTTTTTCATCTCTATGGAATTAAAAATTATATTTTTATTCACCTATGTGAAATTAGAAAAAAGAAAGAAAGAAGAAAAAAAAAACGCAAAGCAGCACACAGCACAGTGGAAAATATTTTTTTTTTTTCGTTTTTTTTTTTCATTTTAGAAATCTGTCAAGGCTGTTTTTCGATCGATTGTTTTTGGGCGATTTTTATTGGTAACACGATAAATTTTTACACAAAAACATTGTTTAACAATTGAATATGGTAATTTTAATAGTTTTTCACTTGTATTTTTCGTACCTGATTGACTATTTGTAGAAATTAATTGTTCGCCCCCAAGACTCGCCATATTTTCTCACTTTACATCAGTCACTTGGAATTTTTTTAGAACAATATGACGGAGGCACACAGACCGAAGAAGAAGCAGAGATGAAAGAAGAAGAAAAATCAGCAGTGCAACACCCGAGTACTAAAGATGGATGGCGTTTTTGCATATAGTGACATCTGTGGGCGAGAATGGAAATTTTCTCATTTAGACCGCACTGATATTGGTATGAATTTACAGTAGAGTCTGTTGTTTTTAAGGCAGAATTTAAAGGTCAGTTCAGACTATAGAAATTTAAGTAAAATATTTTTGATGTAGTTTATTTTTAAAAAATTGTCGGCGTAAAGCCTTAACTACATTGGCTCAAAAAGTGAAAAAGTACAAAAGTGAAAATTTTCAAACGCATTTTTGTATGGTTTTTCGGGCTAGAAAATTAAAATAAATGATGCAGAATGCTTATTTTTCCGTCCAAAAATCAATTTATAAACTCTTTTTTACAAAAAAATCCCGCTAGCGAGAAAAAAAATATTTTCACTTTTGTACTTTTTCAAAAAGTGGTGAATGTAGATAAGCCTTAAAGCAAAATAATAGGTGTGTTTTTTATTACCACCGGGCTTAACTGGTTAAAAAAAAACGCCTCGGGGATTAGCGAGAAAAATTGGCAGCACTACATACTAAATGTTCCGAAATCAGCTGACACAAAAAAATATACATGCCTATTACAGAAGACGCAGTGACTCAGTCCCCGGGAATCTACTCGATCCGCAACCGAATCAAATTTCAATCTGTGAACTCCCCGGGATGAACTGTATTATCGATCCACGAAAACACACTAAACTGCTTACCGACATATGTCATTGTTGACACTTACATAGCCAAACGTCATTCTATCACTTCCGCACCGGCGGCTTCGGGAATACGAAATCTTGTAAAAGTGACTCTCACTCCCGCAGCAGTGCATCTGCGTCTTCGGTAATAGGCATGATAAAGTTGTCATATTTTTCGCTTTTGAGTTTTCTTGTGTGTTTTTGAAAAAAAAAGTTTAACTAACTATTAAATAAATATTTAAAATAATAATTGTCCTTCCAAACATCAGTTTTGATGTTTTTAAACAAATTCTAAACAATTTACGAACAAGTTGAGTTGGTAGCACAGATTTAAATCTGTTGAAAAAGTTAAGCCCAGAGAATTCTCTGGGCTTAACAGCTAAGCCCAAGGGGCTAAAGTGTTGTTGCATTTAACATGTAAATTCCTTAGCCCCGACTGCGTTTTTTTTGTCCAGTTAAGACCGGTGGTAATAAAAAACACACCTAATAATTGTTCTAAATCCACTTTTTACCGAAAATGAGTTAATGATGCAGTTTTACTAATTTGAGGGTGCTCTTTCTGAATTTGAAAACCGTTTTTGTCAAAAAAAATTTCATTCCGCAGATAGGTAATATAATTTAATGGGACATAGAACAATACAAACAGGGAAGTAGAATTTTGAAAATGAGCCCACTTTTAATTTAAGGAAAAAACGTACTTGTATAGGAATTGTTTTATGTCCAATTTTGGGTTTTTAGTTTTAAAAAATATTTAAAAATAGTAGGTATGCACCTATTAATGAGGTAAACTTGTATATTTTATACTATGTTTCCACCTAGCCTAAATCCGAGATTTAGCTAAGTAGATTTAGAATAAATCTCGAGATTTATTTTAACGGCCATATTATTCACAAGTTTAAAAAATACAACTGGATGTAAAATTGTCAAATGTCAAAAATAAATCCAAAATAGTTATCCCGATTTTAACTATGAAAATAGTTAAAAATGACTATTTTTTTCTCTGTGAGATAGTGAATATCATGGATTTGGATTTATTTTTGACATTTTAATTTCCTTACATCCAGATGTGTTTTTTAAACTAGTGAATAATATGGCTGTAAATCTACTTCGCTAAATCTCAGATTTGGGTTTAACTACCCTAAATCTAAAGTTCTCATCTACTTTCAATCCGAGATTTAGAATAAATCTCGAGATTTATTCTAACGGCCATATTATTCACTAGTTTAAAAAATACATCTGGATGTAAAATTGTCAAATGTCAAAAATAAATCCAAATCCAAAATAGTTATCACGATTTTAACAGTGAAAATAGTTAAATAATATAGTTAAAAATGGCTATTGTGATAGTGAATATCATTGATTTGGATTTATTTTTGACATTTCAATTTCTTTACATCCAGATGTATTTTTTAAACTAGTGAATAATATGGCCGTAAATCTACTTAGCTTAACCTCGGATTTAGACTAGGTGGAAACGTTGTATTATTCAAGAGAAAAGAACAAACATTATAAAAAATATAACTTGAATGGCAAACGAGCAGAAAATTGTCGCTTTAAACCAATTTGAAACTTAAAAATCGTCCCCTGTAAAATTTGCTTTTTGTGACTTAGAACAATTTTGCTTTACGGCGACGAAATCACAGTATGAAACTTTTTGTGAAGAGTCATAAATATGAAAAATTAATTAAAAATTTGAAACATTAAAACTTCCAAACATGTTAGTAGGAAAATAATCATGGTTTAATTTCGAAAAAAAAACGGATTCTCGTAATGTTAACCCTGATAACAATTGCCTTTTTATAACCGAATGAATCGGTTATAAAAACATAGTCCAAAAATTGTTCATGCCCTTTCAAACAAATCTTGGAGTTCTATGGCTTAATATTGAAAAATTAATCTTACAAACTTATTTATTTACATAATTATTAAAGCTAAAGGGCCTGGCTACACAGTGTTGTGCCCAATCACGTTCCAATTTATATTTTCTTGGTTAGGCGATTGAAAAATCACCGTGTAGCCCGGCACAAAGCGAAACGAAATTTTCAATACAAAAATAGCACAACGAAATTTAAGGTGTAACTACAACGAGCACTTTTTGCAAAGAGTCAAAAAGTGTTAATTTTCAAACTTATTTTGTGACAGTTTTTCCGACCCCAGAATGAAAAACAATGATGCAGAAAGCTTATTTTTTGGTTTCAAAAACAGTTTTTGTAGCTTTTTTTCAAACTCACATAGCGCTAGGAAGAACATTTTTTTTTACTTTTTAAAATTTTTCACTTTGTGCAAAAAGTGGCCGTTGTAGTTATGCCTTTATTTTTACTTGCGATATAGGTACTATAGGGCAAGTTTAGGATTCGTAAAAAAAATCGAACTCGAGATAACAATTTTACATGACATTACGATGATGGAGAATGCCAAAAAAGTGGGTCCGGCAATTCTGTCTGTCTGTCTGTCTGTGTGTCTGTCTCTATCTGGAGCTGCAGCCTACACGAGTGAAGTGATTTTCTTCAAACTTGGTAGTTAGCAGTTTTTGGTGATTCCCTAGAGGGGAAATTGAAATTTTTTTTTTATGACCAAAACTAACGGTACCTGCCATATAACGGAAATAGAAAAGTTAATTTTTTTCAAAAACGGCTCTAACGATTTTGATTAAAATTTTTGTGTGTAGTACTACACATAAGAGCCAACTTTTTAAATAAAAAAAATATTTTTTGTACCGTTATTAACGGTACCTGTCATAGAACGGTTTTTTTCGTTTCTGAATATCTCGTACAACATTAACCCGATTTAAATGAAAATTTTTATACAAACGTGTGTAAGTAAAAATAATATTAAAAATTTAGAAAATTTTCAAAAAACGCAATTTTGGATTTTTAAAAAATATTTCAAAATTTTTTTTTGAAAAATCAATTTTTTGAAAACGGATCAATGAAAAATTTTGAAATTTAGTTTTTATGTGTAAATTAATTATTTCTTCAAAATGGCATACCAACTTTTTTTTTGAAAAATGTTAAGAAATTTTTATACATAAAAAATTATTTTTTTAAAAAACGGCTCCTACAATTTTCGAAAATTTTTTTCTAAAAATACCTTTTTATACTAGAAATAAAATGGCATATTTGTTTTTTTTTTAAGATAATTTAAAACGGAGTTTAATTAATTATAAAAACAGATTTAATTTTTTTATACTACTTATGAAATTTCTTCAAAATATCAAATTTTAAATTTCTTGAATAAAAAGCTTTAACATTATAGTTACTTTAAGCATAAGAGCAAGTACGTGCGACCCCAGTCGTGCAATTTATTTTTTCTTGATTTTTTTTTCGTTTGTAGGTATTATTATTAGGGGTATTCACGATTCGATGCAAATGGTCTTGTATCATTGTAAAAGTGCAAAAGTGTAACATTTTCTTAAACTAAAATAACCAAATATACCTACAGACTATAATTTTTTTTACACTTTTGCTATACCCTAACCGTATTGCAAAAATAAAATACAATGGTGCAAAATTTGTCTTTTGTAGATGTAGTAGTAGAAAAATAAAATTTAGCAATTTTACACCTTTTCGTTGCACCGGATCGTGAATACCCCTATTATTTTGACTTTGACATAAAACTCGATGGTATTTTTTCGATTAAGAGCGGAATTAATAGTCGTTACTCGTGTTAAGATTTTTCTCACCAGTAAAATTTGAAGGGGAAAAGGAATGTATTAACTTACCTGGTTCTTATCCAGAATACGCATCTAGTTTAAAGGAACCATTTTCAGCAAAAAAATCATGACTTGAGAGGATCTTGAAATGACGGGGTCAAATGGATTCTATGTTTTTGTTTACTATAAACTAGGCACTATATACTTATGAAATTATGCATTCGTAAAGAAAATAAAGTTTAGGTAACATAAAACATGTTTAGACTCTCTAGAGGGCTTTTGGAATACATTTTCTTGGACTAAAGCTAACGGTACTTATGACAAGTATAATTGAAAAGTATAATTTTCTCGAAAATGGTCAATTTTGTTAAAAAAAATCAAAAAAATAATCGTTTCGCAAAAATGGTAATAACGATTTTGATAAAAAAAAACTGATGTTCTGTCGTATTTTTGAAATTTAAAGAATGTTTTTGGAACAGTTACCACATTTAATTCACGAAATTTAAACAGAAGAATAATTTTGCTAGCCTTTAAATTAAAATTAAGTAAAATTTTCAAAAAATACGTTGATTTTTTTTTCTTAAAATCAAGTACTCAAAAATACAAAAAGTAGCCATTACTGAATTTTTTTTTTTCGGTTTAATATTGTTTTATGCCGGTACAGCTTATCAAGACGCTTAAAGGTGGATTTTGGTCGCGAAAGAATCTCTTCACATTTATGTGAACATTTGTTTTTATTAACTTTTGACCAGGTTTTTTTTTATATGGGAAAATTGCTCGCACACAGTTACAAATAAAAATAAATCTTTTTGCAATATCCACTTGCCACAAGAGATCATTGGATTTGCTACAAAAATATCTGTTTCAAATGGAAATCGACATTAATATTAAAAAGTGAAAGTTGGTGATAAAAAACATTAAGTTTTTTATTTTTTTTTTTTTTTTTATTAAAAAGAAAATCAAAAAAAAAGGAAAAAAACAGTTTTTTCTAACCGAGTTCCTAAAAGGAGGAGGTTTTTGATTAGTCTGTTTTTTTTTTTTTTTTTTTTTAAGAATACCAAGTTTCAAATTTTTAAAACAAATAATTTGGCTGGAATTTTATATTTATATTTCATGGAGCAAAACCCCATGTTAGGTTGTTATTCTGATAAGAAACTTCAGGTGCTTGAGTTGGAGACTTGAAACTTTCTAACCTTATTACTAGGCTCTGAAAACATACAAACTTCAAAATTTGCAAACTAAAAAACCATCCTAATGTATGTTAGCCCTGTTTTTTCTACAACTCAGTAGTAACTTATTTTACATTTTAAACAAATTATAGAAGTAAGTATTCGGTTCTTTTTGAGAATAATAAAGAACTAGGATATTGTTCCAAAAGTTATAGACCATACTGAAAATAATGAGAGTTTTTATGTGGCCGAGCCAATGTAGCGTGGGTGTTTTAACTTTCTTCAACTTGGTTAGTTTTTATTAACTAAAGATTTATTGGCTATCACCAAGTTGATTTCTTTTTGTTTACCCGATTTCTACAACCGCTACTGGTTTTACAAGCGATTAAATTACAGCAAAAAAGTGCAAGTTATTTTATCAATGAAACAATTTATAATGAATTGTATAACTATCTGCTTATCCTAATAAGTGAATTCATTATTCAAGTCTTTTAAATTTTATTACTTTCCTAGATATGTATTGTTTATGGGTCAAAATCATGGAGGTGGGAAATTTCGATGACCGAATTCTTAAAAAATCAACTTTGTTTTATGATAAAAATTTCATGCTCAAATGTTCGCTTTAGCCATAATTTGTTGGTTTATGAACGGGCAGAGCACAAAAATGTATATTTTTCAATTTGCCGCAAAACCCCAAAAATTATACTCGAAATTTTATTTCTTGGGGCAGAGACCGATTTCTACAAAAAAAAATGCTTATATGCACGTCCGAAACACTTAGGACATAAGTAATTTTTTCTTTTGTTTTTTTGTAACTTTTTTGATAAAAGTGTATATTACAGCCATACTTCGATCGGATACTGAGTAAAAAAACCTAAAAAATGCAAAATTATGAGTGTAAGGCAACATTATTTATTCAGATTATAAGAGCGTTCCCGGGAATGACGTTTTGACCATAATTTATTTTTATTTTTTATGTCACAAAGTAAAACGAAATATTTTTGAGATTATATTGTAGTGGCCTCGATTTTTGATCATAATATCACAAAAAAAAAAAATAAAATTTCAATCTAACTATACCCCAAAACAAGCGTTCCCGGAATGACGGTTAATTGATGTACGCTACTTAAAAATTAAACGAAAACAAGCTTCTTACATACATTTTATATATATATCCATTAAAATAAGCGTGGAAAGATAAATCTATATAAAATCAACTTTAAAAACTGCTTGCAGCACAATTTGTACGTTAGATGATTTTAATATTGATACATTAAGAAATGTTTGTTTTATGCGTCATTTTTCTTGGGACAACTGTATAAAAAATAACAAAACTTAATTTTTTTGTAAGAGATGTACCAATTTATAAAAAGTATTGTGTATATGTAGTATTTAGAAAAGAAATACTTAAAAATAATTCACTTTAATGTATTTTTAAGTCATTTGAATATAAGTTTTCGAGCTATGGACATGTCCGGGAACTCTGTTTTTGGGTATATAAGATGCCATAAAAAAGAAATTGTATCTTTTCTAACCGAAACAAATATATTCGTAGATGCGTGTCTACTATTTTAATTGGTAAATGAGAAAAAAACTTTAAATAAATGTTTTGATTAAAAAAAATGCCTGGACATCAAATTTTCCACCTCCATGATTTTGACCCTTATAAGAAAGTGATTAGCTGCATACCCAATAAACAAGTTCATTAAAGTAAAACGTAAACAAAAAATATTAACATTAAAAATTAAATTTGTATTTGAACCAATCATTATAAAAAAGAAAACACAATCCACCTGATGCTTGTTTAGTTCCTCTCTGCAATAGCACACAATTTCGCCAACAATCCCGTAAGTTGCAACAACGAATTCAATCCATCCACAATTTTCATATGTGTGACACCTATTTCCCGAATAAATTCAAGTTTTACCTTCTCATCGAATGACATTCGTTTGCACACCCGAAATATATTTCCAATAACATCTTCAGCAGCATAGCCCAACCTCCAGAGTTTAGCCAAAATCTTGTAAGCTTTATGAATATCATTGTGCACGCAATGTTCCAGCATGTCTTGAATAAGCATGGGATGTGGTTCGTCGCAAACCTTAAATACATTAGCCCCAGTAATTGTCCCAAACCCATTTGCCGTCGATTGGAGATTATTCAATGCCTGTCGCATATCACCTTGTGCGGTAAACACTATAGCTTCTAAACCTTCTTCCTCAAAAGTGAGATTTTCCTTTTGACAAACTTCAATTAGTTTGGCAAGAATTTGAGCATCCGATAGTTTGCTAAAACGCAACATCGCACAACGGGATTGTATTGGCTCAATGATTTTCTCACTGGTGTTGCATGCTAAAGCAAAACGTGTTGTATTACTGTATATTTCCATGGTTCGTCTGAGAGCTTGCTGAGCTCCTTCGGTCATGCTGTCAGCCTCGTCTAAGATAATAATCTTATGTCTTCCCTTTGGCAAGGTGACTTTTTGTTGGGCAAACATTTTTATTTTATTACGAACTACATCGATACCTCTTTCATTTGATGCGTTCAATTCGAGAACAGCTTCTTTGTAACTGTCGCCGAGAAGGATACGTGCAAGACATTGAATTGTTGTGGTTTTACCCACTCCTGGAGGACCCTTATAGTGAAAAATATAAATATATAAAAGCTTCATGAAATAGTTAACAAGCTTACAGCAATAATGATGTTTGGGGCATTTCCTTGGGTGGAAAAAACAGAAAGCCGGCTAACTGTGTCCTCATTGCCTACAATTTCCTCGAACTTTGACGGTCGATACTTTTCAATCCTGATTATGTTTCCAATTGGTGTTTAAAAAATTGTTATCTTTAATACTTGAAAACTTACCATGGCAAATGTTTTCGCTTTATTTCTTCGGCTGTTTGTGTAGTTTCCATTTGAGCTGGCATATTAATTTTTGTAATTATTCAGGAGCAAAATACAAAAGATGCAAAATTTTTAAAAATGTTTGGAGATGAAATGAAATGTCAAATTATAGCGGTAGACGGTGATGCCAAAATATCAGAAAAAAATTTGTCAGAGTTGTGTTTAAAAAGTAAGATACGAAATGATTGTGTTGTATTTTACACGATGAATCTCTAAATTGAGCATCTAACCTCTGACAAGCTGTTTAAATTTTTTTTTGTTTAAAGCCTGGTACGCTGCTCGCGCTAAAATTTAGCTGAGATAAAATTCCCATACAAGTTATCGATAACTTGTATGGGATCCATTTTATCTCGGCTAAAAATTTTCGATAATTTGTATGGGAGCTAAAATTTAGCGCGAGCAGCGTACCAGGCTTAAAGCCTGGTACGCTGCTCGCGCTAAAATTTAGCTGAGATAAAATTCCCATACAAGTTATCGATAACTTGTATGGGATCCATTTTATCTCGGCTAAAAATTTTCGATAATTTGTGTGGAAGCTAAAATTTAGCGCGAGCAGCGTACCAGGCTTAAGCCTGGTACGCTGTTCGCGCTAAATTTTAGCCGAGATAAAATTCCTATACAAGTTATCGATAATTTGTATGGGATCCATTTTAGCTCAGATAAAATTTTTCGATAATTTGTATGGGAGCTAAAATTTAGCGCGAGCAGCGTACCAGGCTTTAAGTTTTTAAGTATGATAAGGGAGTTTTCAGGTAAGAGAAGTGAGTCCTTTCATTCCTCTTTAATTTCAATTCTGTTTGGCTTATAGCCTGTTTCGACTACTGAACAAACCAAATTAACATTTCAGCTTCGGTAAAAGCATTTAACCGCGTATCCAAATTTCGCTTTCTTTCAAGTTTAGTAAGGGCCAGTTGTACAAATATTTAATCCATGGATCATCAACTTTTATCTTCTGAAATCGGTAGTAAAGCTGAGGTTTACACTGGTTCAAGGTTTATATATATGTAATAATAGGTGTTTTTTTTATTACAACCGGTCTTAACTTGACAAAAAAAACGCAGTCTGGGCTAAGCAATTTACATGTTAAATACAACAACACCTTAGCCCCTTGGGCTTAGTTGTTTAGCCCGAAGATTTCTCTGGGCTTAACTTTTTGAAGAGTTTTAAATCTGTGCTACCAAACTAATTTTTTCATAAATTGTTTAGAATTTGTTTAAAAACGTGAAAACTCACGTTTGGAAGGACAAAATGTATTAAAATAGTTTTGCTAGCATACATTTTTATATCTCTTTGTAAAACATACATGCAAAATACAAGAAAATGACGAAAGCGAAAAATATGACTAAATTTTTGTTGTGTCTGCTGTTTTCGGAACATTCAATATACTGTGCTGCCAAGATTTCAGGTTAAGCCCCGAGGCGTTTTTTTTGTCCAGTTAAGACCGGTGGTAATAAAAAACACACCTAATAGCCACATCCATGCTTAAGCCTGGTACGCTGCTCGCGCTAAATTTTAGCTGAGATAAAATTCCCATACAAGTTATCGATAACTTGTATGGGATCCATTTTATCTCGGCTAAAAATTTTCGATAATTTGTATGGGAGCTAAAATTTAGCGCGAGCAGCGTACCAGGCTTTAAACCGAAGTTGACTCGCAGCTAATCCACCGAAACCATCAGCGAGTTAAATTCTTGAACGAAGACTGATCCGCGTTTGTACAACTGGCACTAAGGTTGTTGGGACAAGAAAACGTTATTCAAGTTGGACCCTTCATAACAATCTCCTTATAAGGTTTATAAGAAGCTTAAACGAAAATTTACCGAAGCTCTATCGCAACTTGGAGATTTGACAGATAGCTTCGGAAGAGTTTGTCTGGTTGAAATTATAGAAACAATAGCCGTTTTTTTACTATCGCACTTGATCCATATAGATCACCAATTAACACGTATTACAACAACTACATGAGCAAGATCACGATTCATGATCCTGATGAAAAGCAAGATCACGATTTGTGATCCTGATGAAAAGCAAGATCTCATGCAGTTGTTGTAATACGTGTTAAGCCAGAACTATAATTGGAGGAAGCAGTCGGATGCTAATGTCAAATTCACGTTTTTGTTGTTGTTTTTTTTTTTACTTTTCGACAAGTTTTCATCCGTCGAGTGCGGTTGCGAGCGCTGTTCCCCTTCGTTTCGTCCAACGCATCCAACAATTATAGTTCTGGCTTTAAATATTGATCTATATGGATCAAGTGGGATATTAAAATTCGGCTTTTGTTGTCATCATCATCATGAAAAATCACACTTCCACAGAAAACTTCTCGAGACAAGCAAAAAATCAATTAGTTTTGATTTGGAGCCATGAAGGCTGGACCACCCCGGAATGGTATGTGGTGGTGGTACGGGTAATCGTATGAAATAAATTCCACACGTAAACTTTCGATTTTTGTTTTCATTCCGAACCTCTACCGCATACTTTTCCGGTGTGGTCAAGCCTTGATTTCGAACAGTACGTTCACATCGGCTATTCATGTTTGATAACATGTATGCTATTCTGAACGCTTTAATGATAATAAAACCTGGCAGCACTGCCTTATACACACACACACACATAGTTTTTAACTTTCCTTACACACACACTCCTTATTTTGACAGTTCACTCAAAACGACATTAGAGCTTTCGTCCGTCACTCTTTTGTTATCAACAAGTAGAGTAAAAGTTTACTTGAGACAAAAAAAAGAGAATAGATATTATTCTAAAATGCGGAACCTATTCGAGAATCATTTCACGTTTTTGCTTTCAGTTGAAATTGGAAAACCTCTCTGGTTCGTCTTCGCCTTCTTGTAGTGCCTTTAGCTTTCACATTCCACAAAATTTAATACATTTTTAGTGTTTGTTCATAAAAATGAGTTTGCCCGAAGTATACATCGTTTCAGCCGCCCGCACTCCAATTGGTATGTATACCCTACGTTCCTAGATACGTATATTTATGTAGTTATAATTAAGATGCTTTTTTTTAAGTTTCGTAACGTTGATGATTTTTGCATAAACTATCTTATTCTTTGAATGAAAATTAAAATAGTTTCCACTGTATCGAATAACAATTTTAAACTATATTCATATTAACATCATAAAAACGTTACATTACAACTTTCACCAAAATATTTAGGGTCTTTCAATGGCACACTTTCGAAGCTCAAAGCATCTGATTTGGGCAGCATTGTGATAAAAGAGGTTCTCAAAAGATCTAACACTGAGCCCAACGATGTTAATGAAGTGATAATCGGTCAGGTAAGTGAAACCCAGATAAAAATATCTTTAGACTTATTTGCATAAAGTTCTTGTATAGACCTTGACTGCTGGACAAGGTCAAAATCCAGCTAGACAAGCATCTCTAAAAGCTGGACTTTCTTTAGATGTGCCTGCTTATTGCATAAACATGCTTTGTGGTTCAGGTCTTAAGTAAGAACAAAATTGATTTCAAATTAGATAATTTTTATTTGACTATGAATACCAATTTAAAAAGGACTGTTGCTCTGGGGTATCAATCAATACGATCAGGTGATTCTTCAATTGTTATTTGTGGGGGTCAGGAAAGTATGTCAAAGGCACCTCATGTCATGCACATGCGAGATGGAATCAAAATGGGTGCTGGCACATTTCTCGATACAATATTGAATGATGGACTCACAGATGCAATGCATAACATTCATATGGGTGTGACAGCAGAAAATCTAGCTACTCAATATGGTATCACTCGATTGGAACAAGATGAAAATGCTATACGCTCACAGAATACAGCAGAGGCTGCACAGAAAAATGGCTATTTTGATAAAGAGATCGTAGCTGTCGAAATTGTGGAACGCAAAGGAACTATTATATTTGATAAAGATGAATATATTAAGAAAGATGCAAAAATCGAGTCTATAGCAAAACTGAGGCCTTGTTTTGTTGATGTAAGTTTTAAAACGCAATTTACTACAACAAAGTATTATTTAAATTAAATATATTACTACGTAAATAAGTAAACTAATTTGTTATTGTAGGCAGGTAGGTACTTACGAGTAGTTTAGTTTATTACGAAAGACTATTTTATTATTATTGACGTTTATTAGATCGATTTGATTTTGTTTGGCTATTTTAAGCCTTCCCAGTAAATATCAAAATTGAAGCTTTCAACATTAGTTTGATATAGATGAATAGTATAATAGAACACTTGTTGGCTATTCTAATTGGAAAAAAGAATGATTTATTTGCCATTTTTTCAATCTTGCACCTTTCTTCATTTTTCTGATAGATATGGTGAAAAAATAAGAATATGACGAAATATAATAAATAAGGCGCACGAGGCAAGACTGGTACGCTTGTACTTGCTTCTATATAGTGGAAAGGGCTTTGATTTATTATGTTACTTCAATTTCTAAAACTTTTTATTAAAATATTTGTTCAATTTTCTCATTTTTAAATTCCAATTCCAAATGCTTGCAATTTGATTAATTTAAAGCTTTTAAACTGTTATTTTTTGTGCCTTCTTTTCTAAGATATATAGCAAGTAGAAAAAAGACTGAAAAGTCATTAAGAATGTAGTTCGAAACACCTACATCTTATGTGAATTACCGTATGTCACAAAAAAATCAATTATGTAAAAAATACAGAGAAATATTGGCATAATTCTATTTTTACGATCCGAGATCAAATTTTACAGATCTCGAATTTTGCCGAGATTAGCAATATTTTCTTGTTGTAACATAATTTTTTGTTTATTTCAGCAAACGTTTTTGAGAATTCTTCATATCTTTAAGTTTAAAGCAATATGAGAAAATATTATTTTAAATTTAAATTTACACAAAAAAAAATCAATCTAACCCGAAATTATTAAATGCATACGAAGATATAATTATATACACCCGTATTCTGCTATTCGATTCACGTGAATCGAAAGATTTCCTTCCTTTACCACGTTAACATTTCTTTGAAAAAACGCTTAATTTCGGAAGCAAAACGTTTTTTCCGTCTGTTTTCGATATTTCAAAGAAAAAAAATTGTTTAAGTTTAATTTTAACGCCCTTTTTAAACGCTTCTTATTTTAGACTTTTACATGAATCGAATAGCAGAATACGGCCGATATACTCATCGTACAAATAATATGAATAAAATCAAATTATTTGAACGATCTTCAATGAATAACTTTTTGAAACCACCAACTAAAGAAATATTTGAGACAAAATTCTAAACGCATTTATTCATTTTTCTTATGTACATATTTTGTTTTACAAAAAGTTTAAACCAAAATTCCTAATTATTTGATATTTTTTAAAATTATTTTATTTTTTTATATTCAAAAACTTTTTTTTTTGTGTTGAGTGTATGTGACTCACTTTATATGTACATCCAGAGGTGAACTTTTCACTATCCTCAAAAAAAAAAAACTTTGGAACTCTCTTCTCTGAAAAAATCTCAATACTGCCCTAAGTTTGTCCCTATATCGTTTAGATGCTTGGAATTGGAGGTTTGTGGTTTCACCTGTTTTTAGTAGATTGGCTATACTTTCATTAAATAACTATATACTGTGATATTGTTGTGCAGAGCTCTTTATTTTACTATTATTCTTCACGAAAAGTCGTAATAATTCGTCGGCGCAGAGGCGACAGCAATAAAAAAATAGATTCTATAGAGTTATTAATATTGCTTTTCGCAGGCGAATTCTCAATAAAAATTTACTAAGCATTCATCAGCAACTATAAAAAAAAACCATACCCGTTTTTTAAAAGAAAACTTCTTGAATTCCACAGAAATATTTCAAAATATTATTTGCGTTGCTCGGCCCTATGAACTTAATCTGCTTTCAGTAAATTTAGAAATAGAAAATGTTAACTTGCATGATAATCTTTGACTTGACCCTAATAGTCACATTATGTAGATAACCGAGGTCAACTACATGCATATTAAATCTAGCTTGAGCAAAAAAAAATGTTGATACATGTGATCTTTGATATAAACTTTAGCCAACCTAATAGTTCATAATGTTATCGCTGGTTTAGATCTTAATTTTGTTGCTTATTTTTAAAGTGACGTATATGTTTGTTTTTCTTTCACTTGACCCCAAAGGTCCATGTGATTTCATTGGTCACCTCTAGTTTTTTGCTTATTTTTTAAAAGGAACTAAAAGTTATCAAGGTCAATTACAGGGCTTTTTTTTATTAAATTGATTATAGTTTTCTTTCATACTACAATTTTAATTAAAAAATTTTTTATAATGAATGTAAGTTAATTTCAGTCTACCACGCTATTAATCGCTGAGTATAGCACAGCTCGCTATTTTTTTTTGTCGATAGTAATATTGCCACAGTTATTAATAAAGGAGTACAACCATATTATAAACAAAAAAATCTAATATCTTACTATTAAATAATATGTAATGGATATTTGATTTTTTGATGTTGACGTGCGAAAAAGGATTTCTAGGTCTATGGTAGTAAGAATCTTGCTATAGTTTTGAGCCTTAAGGAGTCTTAAAATTTGTGTCATTTTTGTTTTGTATTGTTCTTACATTAAGCCTAACATAATTCTGACTATAATGACCAAGCTAAGCTAATGAGTAGTCTCGATTACTCTTTAGTTCTAATCCCTAACTGCAAAAAAAAATTTGAAAATTTTTAAATTTTTTGTAAGCGCTGGAAAAATACCGATATGCGGCATAAGTTTAGCTAACAATTCCGTGTGTGAAAAAAAAATTTTAATCACATTTTCATTTCATTGTTTTTTCCTATGCAAAAAATGTTTGCTTTATAAGCCTAGAAAAAAACGCATTCCACGAGTTGTGGGTGGTTAACCAAAAAATGTTCAAATACGAGGCGTAGAAAAGAAATTAAATTGGTTTTAAAAGTTTTTTATTTTATTATTTGAATAGGTAACACAATTTATAAATATATATGAATCATACTACGGCTTACACCTTAGAGTTGCAATAGACTTTAGCTTTTGACACCTAGAGAAAAAAATATTATTTCAGATAAGAGGGTTAACACATAATTAATTGTTAATTTCCTTGATAACCATTATCAGCTGATTAAAACTATTTGATAAACGTGCCTATTTTTATTACTTAAAAATAAAATAAAATCATCCTGACGTACACAGAAGAGACCGGCAACCAATTAAGACAGTATTCCTTAAGAAATACTATCCAAATTAAAATTTGTCTTTACATTTCAGAGAATTTTGTACATACACTGCGGTGTACTTGATTAAAGTTAGCACTAAATTTTAATTTTCGTATGTTTCCATACTTGCAGTTAGGATGCTGTTTTAGTCAATTCCATTACAATCTTTGAACAACAACATCTAACATTTAAATTTACTATTTTTACTAATTGGTCGAAAACAAAATTGATTTGCATTCGCATAACTTCTTCTGTTTCGAAAACCATTATTAAGCTTGATATTAATTTTTAATTTTCGCAGTTAATACAAATTATCTATAATGGGATAAATTTTAGCTCGGATAAATTTTTTCGATAATTTTTATGGGAGTTAAAATTTAGCTCGATTTCGAATATTAGTTTTTAAGTCGAATTTGTTTCCAAACTCTACATACAGTTTAAAAATATATACAAAAATACCAATAAAGTTAT
Source organism: Episyrphus balteatus (assembly GCF_945859705.1). Taxonomy (NCBI): domain Eukaryota; kingdom Metazoa; phylum Arthropoda; class Insecta; order Diptera; family Syrphidae; genus Episyrphus; species Episyrphus balteatus. The sequence continues at coordinate 36,773,212 of NC_079135.1, forward strand.
CTTGTAAGCAATATTTAAAAATAGAAAAACAATCATTACTTCACTTAATTTCAAGAGCGGTAAGGTAATGTTTATGTTTTGTATTAAATTTTTACAATTTGTATAACACATTTAGAACGGAACTGTAACACCTGGAAACGCATCTGGAATTAATGATTCAGCAGCCGCTGTTCTTTTAATGTCTGATGCGGAACTTAAAAAACGCTCTCTAAAACCCTTGGCCAAAATAGTTGCTTGGACTCAAACTGGCTGCGATCCCACTGTTATGGGTATCGGTCCTGTCTGTGCAGTAAAAGCAGTTGTATGTATAATATTGTTATAGCTTCAAAAAATATTTAAAAAATATTAATTTTTCTTCTAGTTGGCTAAAGCTGGATGGACCAAAGAGGAAGTCGATCTATACGAACTCAATGAAGCATTTTCAGCTCAAGCATTGGCCGTCCTCAAATGTCTCGAACTTGATCCAAGTAAAGTAAATATAAATGGTGGAGCTATTGCATTGGGTCATCCAATTGCTGCATCAGGAACACGTATTCTCGTCACTCTACTCTATGCACTAGAACGCACCGGAGGTAAAAAGGGTGTTGCTAGTTTGTGTATTGGTGGAGGCATGGGCATTGCCATGGCTATCGAACGTATTTAAAAAAGAAATAAATCTCGAATATTTAAAAAACCTCTCTATTTAACATAACAATAAAATATATTTTATTCAAAATTAGCTACAAAATTTGTTTTTTTTTTTTTTTTTCTTATAAATTAAAACGCATTATCTATACTGGATTCTTTTTTTAACTTGCATTATTTGTTAAAGCTAGAAAGTCACATAGTAAGCAATTTTTTGTGCTTTTTTCTGAATTTTTGTTTTTATTTTTCCTTCTACTCTACGACTACAGGTGGCGATGGATAGAAACCGATTTCATTGTTCATTCTAAATTCATAATCAATTGGCTTGGCTGCTGCATGTTCCAATGTCGGAACACACATCTTTGAGTACTTGGCTACAATGTGCGTCCAAAGTGTTGGCACTCCATCTTCATAAAAGTACGACTCCCAATAATTCGATGCAATAATCTTTTTAAAATGATTTGGCAATTCCGATTCTTCAGACTCAGAAAGCATTTCCTCCGATATAGCAAGACTATCCATGCCAGCCAAAGCTTCCGGAGCGTATACATCTTGAATAAGATTATCTCCCACATACAAAGACCTCATATCACTCACATCAATATCGATACTTTGAGCAAACGCCTTTTGCAACTGTTTCCAATTTCCCATTGAATAAACTTTGTTAAATTCCAAATTCTCATCCAAGTTTATTGGATCAGCTTCTCGGAAACCATCGATTTGGTGAAATTCTCGCCCAGCATGAAAGAAACCTGGTTTTCGGGCAAAACATATCACAACATCAAATAAGTCTCTCCAATTCTCACCCAGAGCATAGGAGGCAGTGAAATTTGCAAAATCTATATGCGATCCGGTCAATAGGAAGAGTTTCTTATTCGACTCTTTAAGCTTTCGCAGCCAATCGATAACTACTGGACTGGTTTTCAATAAATAACGATCTGGTTGGCTTTTAATTTTTTCAAAATAACCACTCTTTCCATTACTAAAGTTCTCTCTGGTATAAATGTGTATCAAGGCTTCTAAGATATCAGCCCACACATTGTATGGAGATTGATCGGTGGTGTTGTTAAGTTTTCTTTTAGCATCAATCTCGTCAATGGCATGGGCAAATACCAAACTTACGCTGATATCGAAATAGTCAAGCAAAGAACGCATTTTTTCTGCGAGAGGACCATTCCAAGCGCACAACGGGTCATTGATAAACTGGAGTGTCACTGACCACTTTCTCTCGCAACCATAAGCATTCGAAATTTCCGAATCGGTCATGGTCCTTGTTCCATGATTAGCTTTGAGGATATATCCATTATTGTCTAATTTTAAGACATTCCCACGTTCTGCATCGAGAAACAAACCCTTTTGCAAAAAATCCATTTCACATGGTTTATCTAGGAATGCCAATAGTTGATTGGAATATCCCTTGTGCTCAACCAAATAGCGACAAAGTAACTCATGCTCCATAGGAACTACTTCATCTAAATTATATCTCAGAATAGTTCCATCCAAATCGAAACCAATGACATGATAGTCATTGAATGAAAATGCTTTTGTATGAGGGCGCATTATAGTGCTTGCAGAATACCGGGATAAATTTCTATAATTTGAATTTGAAATGCAATTATTGGTCAAACTGAGATGGTTATTCGAAATTGGTTGACGATGATTATTACCGAGGGATTGAACTAGACAACGAGCACTGTCAGATTTATGTCTAGTGTTGTTTATCAAATTTTGTCGAGTGTTGTTTATCAAGCATTTGCGAAACAATTCGTTACGTAATACAAGCCAACTAGAAATAGTAGATGAAGGTAAAGGCAACAACAGGAAAGGAAGTTTGTTTACATGCATGATTCTAATAGGAATTTTTTTATTGCACAGCAATTTCTCGTTATACCATTGTTTACACTTTGTAAATAAATTAATATAGTTTTTAGTGGGTATTGAGGAACGAATTTTATTACTACTTGTATGAGTTTTTTTTTTAACTTGGAAGGAAAATCATCGATACAGTTCTACGTCATAATTCATAAATTTCAGAGAAATATCAAAAAAACATATGGTGGAATATTTTTTTTTCTTTTGTATTTATTTTTGTATGCGGCCTTGGCGGGCGAAGTGTTGAAATATGGATATCTGGAAAATTAGCTGTCAAACCTCAGGAAAGTACACTCACGTTTGAAAATTTTGGTACATGTTAAAAAAGGAATGAAATATTTGTTTTGCATTGTTTTCCATTTGCTAATTGAGGGCATATATTTTCATTCTTTTTACATTTGGTTGTTGGATTTTGTAAGCCGAATTAACACAGTAAAAACATAAAGCCTAGTACGCAGCTGAAGCGAAACGAAATTTTCCATACAAAATTCTATAACGGAATCTTGAACGAAATTTAATTTGTTTTGTTTTTGCTTTTAAACTTATTTTTTGATGTTTTTTCTTGAATTTTTTGATTTGTACTTTTATTATTTTTACTTTTCTATAATACCCGATGGTATTTTTTGGGTTAACATGTCCGCTGTTGACTTTGGAGACTTTTCGTTTCGCATCAGCAGCGTACCAGGCTTTAAGGTATATAACAACAACGCCACTTTTTGCAAAAAGTCAAAAAGTGAAAATTTTCAAACTCAATTTGGGCCAGTTGTTCAAATATGGTGGTTCAGCAACTTTTACCTTCTGAATCCGGGGGTAAAATTAATTTTAAGCACTCGTTCTAAGTCCACATAGGTTGAAATACCTGAATCCATCCTTGAACCAAAGTTGATCCATTGCTAATCCGCCGAAATCGGCGAATTAAATTCCTGATCCAAGGCTGAACCACGTTTGTACAACTAGCCCTTTGTGACAGTTTTTCCGACCTCAAAATTAAAAATAATGATGCAGAAAGCTTATTTTTTGGTCTTAAAAATAATTTTTGTAGTTTTTTCCAAAAACAAATAGCGTTTAAAAAAAATAAAAAATGTTTACTTTTGTAAATTTCACACTTTTTCACTTTTTAGTTCATTGTATGGCTTTAGGCTGGTATGCAGACCGCGCTTAATTTTAGCTCCCATACAAATTATCGAAAAATTTTAGCTGAGCTAAAATTAATCCCATACAAATTATCGAGAACTTGTCTATGGGATTTTTATCTGGACACTTTTTTCCAAAGTGATTGGCCGATTTCATAATCATTTAAAAGGGTTTTAAATTTTGAAATGACGTTTTTTGTATGGAACAAACGTAATTTTAGGACGCAAAAGCCTGATAACTATTTAAAAGGGCTTTTTGAAACTGACCATAAGTGAAATATTTTTACTTTTGGAAACTGCAATCCCTTAGGGCCAGTTGTACAAACGTGTTTCAGCCTTAATTCAAGAATTTAACTTGCCGATTTCAGTTGGTTCAAGCATGGATTTGGATATTTTAACATAAATGGGCCTTGAATCAGGGCTATAACTCAGCTTAACCATGAGAGGATTTAAGCTGAAACACAATCACGCTTTAGGGCGTCGCTTCGTTGCGTTACGTTGAGAAATCCTCAAAGCGCGCTTCTGTCACTTTGACTTTGAACAGCTGATTGCAACATAAAATCTGCTGTCAAATAAAAAAAAACACAGTCACTCAAAAAATTATTGGGCCAAGTCTTTATCTTGATTTAATTGTGGAAAAATGAAAAAGGATATTAATATGTTTAAAAAATGCATAGAAATTTGTTTATTCTTTAATCATATAGTTATAAAAACAAAATCAATCAAAATATATTGTTTTTAACAATAAAACTCAGTCTAAAACATCATTAATTTTTTTTTGTTTTTAATACGTAAATTGTTTTGATTTAAAATATCTCGATGTCGTTTTTTTGTGCAAAAACTATTTAGAGAAATTAAAAAACACACATAGTATTGCAATAATTTATTTTTTTTTATTCGCATTTGGCGCAATAATAATGTGGGTGACTGTAACTATGTCTGTTAAATGTCAGAAAGCGAGCAAAAGTTCAGTCTGGTTGAACTTTTGCTCGCTTTCTTACGTTTCCTTACGTTTGTCAAAAAAAGCGTAAGTAAGAAAAGCGTCATTGTGTGAGGATACACAGATTTCCTATAGTTGAACTTTTCGCAGTTGTCAAAATCGACGGCAAAGCGTGATTGTGTTTCAGCTTTTTAACTTGCTGAATTACGGATTAAATGTTTTTTAAGCAGACTTTTCACTTTTTGTGCAAGAAAGTGTTTTATTAAGCCTTAACTACATTGGCTCAAAAAGTGAAAAAGTACAAAAGTGGCAATTTTCAAACGCATTTTAGTATAGTGTTTCGGGCTGGAAAATTAAAACAAATGATGCAGAAAGCTTATTTTTTGGTCTAAAAAACAATTTGTATACTCTTTTTCACAAAACAATTGCGCTAGCCAGAAAAAAAATAATTTCACTTTTTTACTTTTCCAAAAAGTGGTGTATGTAGTTAAGCCTTTATTCCTGTGGATCTGTATCTTGTAAAGTTAAGCCTAGTACGCAGATCGAGTTTAATTTTAGCTACCAAAGAGCAAATTGTACAAATATTTAATCCGTGGTTCAGTAAATTTTATCTTATAAAATCGTGGTTAAGCATAGGTTAAGCACTGTTTCAGTCTTCGGCAATTTGTAGCAAATTTCAACCTTTATCAATCTTCAATTATGAACGCTTCCTTCCATTAAACCACCCTATAAAAAAAAACAATCACCATTTTATTTTTAGACGTTGGCAAAACTGATTTGCTAACGTCAGTTCTAATTTTTTTTGACAAGTGTGTTCGCCGCGTTGTTTTCCTTCCCACAAAAATTTTAATTATAAATACAAGTTTTTTATTAATAAATCGGACTTTAAAATGTCCCAAACAATTGAAATCCCTCTTAGGGATACCGATGAGGTATATGCAAATGTTTTAAACTATGAAAACATTTTCAATGTTGTGTTTTTTTTTTTTTCAAGGTAATCGAAGTGCATCCTGACCAATTGCCAGAATGCCAAGAAGTGCTTGGTATTTTGCGTCAAGAAAGATCTCAACTCAATACTTGGGTTAATGTTGCCGTAAGTGAAAATAGAATATACAAAAAAATTTACAGAATTAAAAATAAATTTAATTTCACTTAGCTTGCATATTATAAGCAAAAGAAAACTGCTGATTTCATTCGACTTTTGGAAACGGCAAGAATCGAAGCCAATGTCGATTATCGCGATTATGAAAAGGATCAAATGCGAGCCTACGATATGCTTGCTGCTCATTATGTGCAGGAAGCAAATCGTGAGAAATCGAAAGATAAAAAGCGTGAGCTTTTTATGAAGGCAACTAATTTGTACACAACAGCCGATAAGATCATTATGTACGATCAGGTAAATAGAAAGTTATCTCTTCCAATACAACAAACTTATTTAATCATGAATTAATTTTAACAGAACCATTTACTTGGAAGAGCATACTTTTGTTTGCTGGAAGGTGATAAAATGGAACAAGCTGATGCTCAGTTCAATTTCGTCCTCAATCAATCGCCATCAAATATTCCCTCATTGTTGGGCAAAGCTTGTATAGCATTCAATAAGAAAGATTACCGAGGTGCTTTGGCATTCTATAAAAAAGCATTGCGAACCAATCCGAATTGTCCTGCCAATGTTAGAATGGGAATGGGTCACTGTTTTTTGAAAATGAACAATCAGGATAAAGCTAAGTAAGAAAATATGTTGATTTTTGTTATTTATTTTTTTTATTTGTTTAAGTTTAAATTGAAAATGTTTTGAGTATCTTTTCTCAGAAACGTTTTGTTTGTTAACACCAAGGTTTAACGGCTAGGGTTCTAGATATTTCAGAAGAACTAACAAATCGGCTTGCTATTAGCTTGGATTGTTCTGTCTGGGTCGTTTAGTTTAGAGGTTGGCCTAGGTTGAGGTTAGGTTGGCGAATAGCCATATTGAAAAGTTGACTCCGCATCATTGTACAAAGAAACTATACCTCGGTTTTCCGTTGATAATACCGGCACACAAAAAAAAAGTGTCATGTACAAGGAACCAGACCTATTTTTCTATATGTTTTTGGACCCGCTGAATCCAAATTTCAACTCCGTTTGGCCCGGTCACCCTCCCAAAAACATATAGAAAGATAGGTCTGGTTCCTGGTACATGACACTTTTTCTATTTTGTGTGCCGGTGTTATCTATGATTTCCATAACCTAGTTCAAGAATTTGTTCATGGATGGAGATGATTCTTATAAGATAATTAAGTTGATTGGTAGTGTTTTTAATAAGTTTGATTTCTTAATTTTTCTTCCTTGTATTTTATCAAAATGTTCCGTAGATCTGCAAGGCTGTTTTTGTTGTTGGGTACAACACAGGAAAACAGAAAAAATATAGTCAATGACTAGTTTTAGCACTTTGGCTCAATCTTTGAGTGTAGGTTAACAACTCATTGTAGGTTGATCAAATCATTGTAGGTGACCCCAATGTTAACTTGTTTTCAAGTTAATGAAAACATTTTCTGGAAGAAAGAATGAGAAAAATACAATAATATTTTTAGTAAATGGAAAAGGTAGTCCATTTATGTATTTGGAATTTTTGGATTAGGTCTTCTATCAATACACAATTGAATTCTTTCTCGAATTCCAAATAAGGATACATCTGTTAGGCAACCTCAGAGCGAAATTAAAAAAACTAGATACAGTACCGAGTGTCCTTTTTAAGTAAATTTTTGTTTCACAATTTTGCTTGCCTTTAGTTAGAAATCAAGCATTTAGTTTGTTGATTGTTGATGCAATTGTTCATGATGATCGTACCAAATTGCTTTTGGAATGGTTTAAGTTCTCGAGAAAGTCGATTTTAATCTATCAGCGATGATTCTGAATTGCTTCAGAGCTCAGTAGTCCATCAATGAGGACTTTAGATGTTTTCGGTGAGAATTTCCCCTAAGGGAATTGGCTAACCACAGTCTCTCTGAATGGACCTAGGATATGTTTACAAATGTAAAATGATGTCCTCTTTTACTGTTTATAAAATGAGTTTACTTTGTTCCTCAGTTTTGTCAATCAACCAAGCCAATAATTTTTCGTCTTCACTAAGCTGCAGCCGAAAATATTCTGAGCTTTGTTGTTCAAGTTTTGTAGTTTAAAAATTTTATCGATGGTTGATTTTTTTTTTCTCTTCTTAAATGCCACAATCGGCACACAAAATCAATGACAAGCATTAATAACGGCAGGTTGAGACAATTTATTTGCAAAATTTAGAGCTCAGCACGTTCACGTTCAACCATTGTCTTAAGGAAAAAAAAAAAAAAAAAAAATTAGTAATACATTTGTTTATACCCTAAATGACCTTTACCTCTTTAAACAAATTGAAGGATCGCCCATTCGCACTTGAAGTCCATGTTACTTAAGTTTATAGTTGTTCTTGATTACTACAGGTATGTGTACGAAAATTCTGGCCATCATCGTCCAGAATAAATTTATGCACGTACATATTATAGCTTTTTTTCCTGTCGTTCTCTTCAGATCCTCAGTATTGCCTTTGGCTGTGTTTTTTTGGTAACTCAGTACTTAGCTCAGTAAAATTTGGAACGGGAAACAAAAACAAATGAAAGCTATGTATAAAAAAGGTTTTTTATTTGTTGGTTTACAGATAAATTTTTTTTCTAAACTTATACATTTTGACCCTTCAACAATAAAGGATTATTATTAATAAATAAAATTATTCGTTTGTTGTTGTTTACAGCACAAAATATTTAATCAGTAAAATACTGAGTACCAATAAAACACGGCTTTTGAATTTGTTAGTTTGCTCTATTCTGAATAAAAACTCTCAGGCGAATGTTTTCGGAAGGTAGGCTGTAGGCTCCCAATTGAAAACCTGATAGAACTTTTGTACCTACACAAAAGTATTGAAATTAAGAGCCAGCGAAGCGTTGTTTTGGGATTAAGACAGGGCTTTTTTGGTCTTGTACACTTAATGCCTAACTATAATTGACTTGCATGGGCTTATGTCAAAATCGAACGAACTGTTTCGTCCTGCTTCTGAAAACATGAGGAGTAACCATAATTAACACATGCGCGCATAGATTTCTGTAACAATTTACATTTTTGTTTTCCAATATTTGTGTAAAAAAAACACGTTGAATTACACAAAAATATTTTTCAAATAGAATTTCTTTAATCCCATCTTCGTTTATCACATTTTTATTAAGTGAAAATAAATTTAATTATTCCATCCCCATTGCATTCATGTTTTTTTTTCATTCTATTCTGAGCAATTTACTCATGTTGTGCTGTTCAGAGCGAACGGCATATTCTTAACGAAAGTTAACGAATCGCGGATATGCGCATTATGGCTATCCCATTAATTATGTGGGTACGACAACTCACATGCTATTTTTAAATAGAAAAGAAAACTAACTCAAGAGTTGAGATAAAGAATTACTAATTAATTTTTGTTTTGTTTTTTATAGATTGGCTTTTCAACGAGCTCTTGAACTAGACCCAAATTGTGTTGGTGCACTTATTGGCCTAGCTATATTGAAACTAAATCTACACGAGCCAGACTCGAATAAACTTGGTGTGCAGATGCTCTCAAAAGCTTATACAATTGATTCGACAAGTCCGATGGTTCTCAATCATTTGGCTAATCATTTTTTCTTTAAAAAAGATTACCAAAAAGTGCAGCATTTAGCGTTACATGCATTTCACAATACAGAAAACGAGGCGATGCGTGCCGAAAGTTGTTACCAATTGGCAAGGTCATTTCATGCTCAACGTGATTATGATCAAGCATTTCAGTACTATTATCAATCGACACAAATTGCACCATCTAATTTTGTACTCCCACATTATGGTTTAGGGCAGATGTACATTTATCGTGGTGATACAGAAAATGTAAGTTAACTTGTATTTGCTATCAATTAAAATATTATATTATAACTAATTATGTTTTTAGGCTGCACAATGCTTTGAAAAAGTTCTCAAAGTTCAACCGGGCAACTATGAAACAATGAAGATCCTGGGTTCTCTTTATGCTAGTTCGAATTCTCAAACTAAACGAGACATGGCAAAAACTCATTTAAAAAAAGTTACCGAACAATTTCCGGACGATGTGGAGGCATGGATAGAGCTGGCTCAAATTCTAGAACAACACGACTTGCAGGCATCTCTGAATGCCTATGGTACAGCAACAAGTATTTTAAGTGACAAAGTCAAAGAGTATATTCCTGCGGAGATATTAAATAATGTGGCTGCATTACACTATCGTTTGGGAAATTTGATTTTAGCTAATGAAAAACTTCTCGAGGCATTGGAGAGGGCGAACACACAAAGAACCAATGACCCACAATACTATGACTCCATATCTGTAACAATGAAGTACAATTTAGCACGTTTAAATGAAGCCCGATGCAGTTTTGATGTTGCCGATAAATTGTACAAAGACATTTTGAAAGAGCATCCAAATTATATTGATTGTTATTTGCGTTTGGGATGTATGGCACGAGATAAAGGTTTGATTTTTGTAGCTTCGGATTTCTTTAAGGACGCGCTCAATATAAATAATGATAATCCAGATGCACGGTAATAATTGTTTTTGGTTTTTATTAACTATTTAAAATAAATTTATTTTTTTTTTAAATGATTTATTTCAGTTCACTTCTTGGTAACCTTCATTTGGCAAAAATGCAATTTACTTTGGGACAAAAGAATTTTGAAACAATCCTAAAGAATCCAGCTACATCTAGTGATGCCTACTCATTAATTGCATTGGGAAATTTCTCACTACAATCATTACATCAACCATCAAAAGATAAGGAGAAAGAGAAGAGGCATCAAGAAAAGGCATTGGCAATTTATAAACAGGTAAAATTATAAATGTGAATCTTCTTCTGTGTTTTTTTTTTCAGGGGCACTTTGACCCCAAATTTGACTTTTTAAGCTTCCTCATTCCAACCCCCTCTCCTTTTGCTTATTGGAGTTGTTCTTATTAAACCCGACTTTATTTGATGAAGATGGTTGAGAGTTGTAAGACACTTGGCTCAATGAACTCCACACTTCACAAATTAACTTATTTAATTATTCGCAAGTTAAAACTTTTTATTACAAATAATTGTCTTTTTACAGGTCTTGCGAAACGATCCACGTAATATCTGGGCTACAAATGGCATTGGATCAGTACTTGCTCATAAGGGCTGTGTTATTGAAGCCAGAGATATTTTTGCTCAAGTACGTGAAGCAACCGCGGATTTCTGTGACGTTTGGTTGAATATTGCACATGTGTATGTGGAGCAAAAGCAGTACATCAGTGCCATCCAGATGTACGAAAATTGTATGAAAAAATTCTTCAAGCATCATAATGTTGAAGTCATGCAATATCTAGCAAGAGCTCATGTACGAGCAAATAAACTAAAAGAAGCGAAAATGGTTCTTCTCAAAGCGAGACGTGTTGCTCCACAAGATACGGTTTGTTGTGATAATTTTTTTGTCTGCTTTCGATTTTCTATAAAATAAATCTCCATAGGTCCTTCTTTTTAATATTGCCATTGTTCTACAAAGACTGGCAATGGCCATTTTAAAAGATGAAAAATCTACTCTGCAAGTTGTTTTACAAGCTGTACATGAGCTAGGATTAGCTCATAAGTAAGTACACATTTGTGACAAAAAATGTAATAATCTTTTACACGAACATTTCTGTACTCTTTTTAGGTATTTCCAGTATTTGTCCGTTAACGGAGATAAGACGCGTTACAATATAGAATTGGCTGGCATAGAAGCAAATCAATGCCAAGATCTGTTGTCCCAAGCGCAATACCATGTAACACGTGCCCGTCGTATCGATGACGAAGAAAAGTCCCTCAGACGCAAGCAAGAAGAGGAACGTCTTGCATTCAAACGCAAACAAGAAGAAGATCGTCGTCTCAGGGAAGAAGAAAAACATAAGTCTAAAGAAGTCATGTTGCAAAAACGTCAAGAATATGTGGAAAAAACAAAGAATGCTCTTCTGTTCAGCGAACCAGCACCAGATCGAAAGAAAAGTAATAATTTTAATTTTTATTTTGTATTTACTAATTAATTTGCATGTGTTTTTTTATTATTTTAGGTGGTGGCCGACCGCGCAAAGACGATTATGTTTCCGATTCTGGCAGCGATATGCAAAATGAAAACTCTGAAAGACCCAAAAAGAAACCCAGCAAGAAAGCTGCTGGTGGGAAAAAACGCAGCAAAAAATCAGCTGCTGACAATAACGATAGTGACAGTGATGCACCGAAAGAAAAACGCAAACGTAAGGCTGGCAAGCCAAAAGAGAAAAAAGAAAAAGCATCAAAACAGGAGAAACTTAGTTCGAAACAACGTCTTAAGATCGTTTCGAAAGCAACAATTTCAACCAGCGAATCGGAAAGCGATCGCGACAAGAAAAAGAAGGGCGGAAGTGATAGCGACAGTGACAGCAATACTGAAAGACGTGGACGCAAACGCATTGTCTCCGATGACGAGAAGTCAGGTTCGAGATCGAGAAGTGGCAGCCGATCACGCAGTAATAGCCGATCTGTTTCCAAATCAAAATCGAGATCACGATCTCGTTCTGGTTCGAGATCAGGTCGAAGTAAATCAAGATCAGTTAGTGGCAGTCGAAGTCGTTCTCGTTCAAAAAGTGGCTCACGATCTCGATCAAGATCTGGGTCACGGTCTGGATCGGGATCTCGATCCTCAAAATCAAGGTCAAGATCGAATTCGAAGTCTAAATCACGATCTCGCAGCAGATCTGGGTCAAAGTCAAGTAATTAAAAAAGGAATCAATATGGATAGACACTTGCTTCATTTATTCGTTAGTGAAATTCTACTTTTCTGAACAAAAAAAAAAAAAAAAAAAAACAAATACATAATTAAAACAAAATGTTTGGAACCTTATTTAGGGTTTTAACATAACACACTTAGTTTTTTTTCTGCATAAAGTAAGAATTTTCCTATCTAAAATGTGGTCCTCAAAAAACATTTTTGTATGAATGAAAAATTCCTTTTCCTTTTTGGTTTTATATAAAACTCAACTTTGCTAAAAAAGTTTAAAAAAATTAAAACGTTTTAATCGTCGATTAAAAAAATTTTTTTTTTCAAAATTTTAATTTGAATATAAATTTTTCCTGAAGTCTGGTACGCAGATCGAGATAAATTTTAGTTCCCATAAAAATTATCCAAAAAATTTAGCCGATCTAAAATTTATCTGAGCATCTTATGGATAATTTGTACGGGAGCTAAAATTTAGCTTTAAGGCTGCGTACCAGCCTTAAACTACATTGACTTTGCAAAAGTAAAAAAGTGAATTTTTTTCTCGCCAGCGCAATTTTTTTTGTAAAAGAGCATGCAAATAGTTTTTTTAGACCAAAAAGTAAGTTTTCTGCATCCACCGGAAAAAACTATAAAAAATACGTTTGAAAATTTTCACTTTTGTACTTTTTTAATTTTTAGGTCAATGTATTCAGGGCTCAACTCATAGAAATCCACTTAATCAGCCCTATCCTGAGTTTCCACCCGGAAAATTTGAATTTCACTTTTTCCCTATTTTTAGCTCCGGGCGAAAAGTTGTTCACGAAAATTCACCCTATTTTGAACATTTTTTCAGGTAACATAATAGGTATTCGACAGCTCTGTTGTCACTTAATTTGTGGTGGCGAAAAAGATGCTATTTTGGCAGAAAATTTAAATTCCCATCTGATGAAACCGTGAAACTCATGATAGCTTTCAAAATTCCGGGCGAACAAAAATATTTCGGGTGGAAAAATTTCCACGTGAAACTCACGATAGGGCTGAAATAGGTTTGTACCATAAAAAAACTGTGCTCGAATTGAATCATTTATTTTCAAAACATGATAAGTCCATGATTTTAAATTTTGCAGGAGAAGAAAAAAACATTCTATTTTCTTTTGATGTGTGTAGCAAAATTTATAAAAAATGTATTCTGTAGAACTTTTGCCTAGGTACAAAATGCCGTTTCGTTTTTAATTTTTGGAGCGATAGTTCAAAAGATAAAAAATAAAAACGCTTTTGGACTTATCATACTTTGAAAATAAACGGATGTGAAATTACTTTTAAAATGGGTACACAATTTTGCTTTCATCTCCAGTCTATCACAAAATTGTATTTGAGATTAAAATAAAATGTCCGGATGCTTCCTTAACTTTAAAGAAGCTTTAAACTTAAGATTTTCAGCCAGTAGCTTAATATAGCATTTACACATAGAAAAGCTGTTGTTTATTTTCAAAACATGATAAGTCCGGGGCTTATCCTGAGGTCGAACTACGCTATACGTACGTTAACGTATTGACGCTTTATGTCTCTATCATTTTCTTCTAATTAAATAGAGAAAGAAATAGTCAAAACGTTAACGAACGTATGCCGTAGTTCGACCCCTGTTTTTGATATTAAAAAAATATTTCGCTTAGCTGTAAAATCGGATATACATAGATGGAGTAGATACTTCATTATTTTGAAGATAGACGTGGTTATCCCCAGAGTAACAATTTAGTCAAAAAAACGAATTTTTTTGAAAATAAATGATTCAATTACGGCATACGTTCGATAAAGTATGGTCGCTATGTGTCCCTATTTTTTTTTCTACTAATTAAATAGAGACAGAAATAGTCAAAACGTTAAAGTATGATCGTAATCGTATGCCGTGATTCGACCCCTGTTTTACAATTATTATGATGGTGCTACTTGCTAAATCTCTTTGGCATTTCTTTTCAAAAAATAAATTTTCATACCCCAATGCCTCAATAGAAGTATGTATAACTTCAAAAACTGCCCATAGCGTTTTATTTTTGATGTACAGTTGTTGTGCGTCTTTAGGACTCTCCACACCAAAATAAAACGCTGTTGTTGTTCGTTTGAGGGAGCCATTAATTCTAACCTCGACGACTTGTGCAATACATTGCAATATGGTTTTCATTCAAAAACCTATAAATAAATATCCTTGGATGTCAAAAAAAATCCCTAGGTATATAAAAAATGTAAAAAGCTCAAATAAATTTTACTCGAATAAAAACTTCAAAAAAAGTATATCTTCAATAACTCTTGCATCACCCTGTACTAAACTTATTATTGAAGTTTCTCACAAAACAGTTCTGTTTTAAAGAGGTGTTTTTTCATTGAACACACCTATTTGTAAAAAAGTGTCAAATCAACATTTTGCCGGCTGCCAGATCCAAACAAAAATCTCAAGTGTTGATGTGGATAAAAATTATACAAAAACTTATTCCAAATTAAATTTAAAAAAAAGCGGAAAACTAAATAATTTATCACAGCAAAACGTCCATTATTATAAACTAAAAAATAATGCAGGAAGCTTATGTTAATATTTGTGGTGTTCCCACCCACATCATGACTTGGGGCAAATGGATTGAAGAATCTCTAGATGATGTCAAAGAAATTGCAATATGCATAACTGGAAATCCTGGCTTGCCAGGATTCTATACAGAATTCTTAGGAAATGTCTACAGACAGTTAAATTGTGAAATGCCTGTCTGGGTGATAGGTATGTACGACTTTTGTTTTATTTTTATGGCTTTACTTATATTGATTATAAATATGTATGAATTGTTATGAAATCCAAAGGTCATCTTGGTCATGACGATCCACCGTCAACAAGCATACGTGAGGTACCACCTCTAGCCGGCAATGATGCCCTCTTTGATCTTGAAGGTCAAGTCAAACACAAATTAAAGTTCATCGAGGAATACGTCCCGGAGAATGTTAAAATTCATTTAATGGGCCATTCAATTGGGGCTTGGATGGTTTTGCAGCTTTTGAAAAATGAAAACATAAAAAAACGCATTCAAAAAGGTTACTTGCTATTCCCCACCGTCGAACGAATGGTTGAGTCTAGTAATGGTTGGGTCTTTACCAATATCGCTCTGCCAGCCTACATAGTCCTGGGCTTCTTTATAACATTCTTTTCACGTCTGCCAGTTATTGTCCGAATATTCTGTCTACACATTTACTTTTGGCTCTTTTCTATTCCAAATCATTTCATCGGAACTGGATTGAAATACTCCAAACCTTGCGTGGTGGAGAAAGTAGTATTTCTGGCCAAGGATGAAATGGCAAAAGTTCGTGGTTTGGACAGGGAGATTATTAAAGAAAATGTTGGTTTATTGAAATTCTACTATGGGGCAACGGATGGATGGGTGCCAGTTAAATATTATGAAGATCTCAAACGCGATATACCGAATGTTGATGCCACAGTGGATACGAAAAAGATTGCACATGCCTTTGTCTTGCGTTCCTCAGTTCAAATGGGGGCAATTGTTGCCAATATGATTATGGAGAACAAATTGAACAAATGATAGAACAAATTACATCATTCCTATTTTAAGATTAAGTAAATATTTTATTAATAATGTTATGCATTTTATTTAATTTAATTTTGGGTCAATAAAAAAATGTGTTATGAATTTAAAACTATTAGGTCCAATTTATTCACACTCCATTAAATTTAAAGTCGCCATTAAAAAAGGGAAATTTTAAAATTTGTATGCGATTTGACAGTTTTATAATTTTTAATGGAGCCTTTAAAAATAATGGAGAGTGAATAAATTGGGCCTTAGACTTTGATTTATCGATTAGGTATTCTAAATTTATAAATGCACTTATATTTTTTATTATCAACAGATATTACAGATAAATTTGACGGTAAAGTTCATGGTTGTGCTATGACTCATACAGAAAAAGTAAAATAAAATAGCAACGAATCTATGAATTTTGCAAACGAGCTGTTCTTAAGTCTAATCGACCGAATACTTTGTCTTATCGAAACACGAACTTATCAAAAATAATGAATGCTTCAGTGAACGAGAAATTTTGGTGGTTTATAATAAATATTTAGATGACTTAAGCTACATAATTCATCATCATCGAATTGAATTTTTAAGCCTGGATGTGCCTGCTTACCACCGACTTTACTACTAAAGGTTGGCTCCGTAATAATAATTTTTCGGGACAAAAAACCAAACAAAACCGTTTGGTGATATGGTAAGTAAATTGATGAACTGATATGCCGGTCGTTTGTGTTTAAACGACTTCAATTTCCGATCCGTTTTGCATTCGCCATTACCATAAATAAGTCACAAGGCCAATCGTTGGAAGTTTGTGGCCTGAATCTGACCATGGGGTCAGAGGCGTACGTTGAGTTGCCGGGGTACCGGGGCAAGACTAAATTTTCTGGATTCTTTGATACTTGGGGCCCCTTTAATATAGAAAATAAGAACAAATAAAAAAGGACGTATACGACCTACTTCGTTTTTGGGGAACCTGATGTACCATTTATTGGTCGCTAAGATTTTTCAAGTATCAATTTTTGGGGCCGTAAAATAATATACATACATATAATTTTTCTTTCAAAAAATCGACTTATTTTTTTGGGGCCCCTGATGTAGGTGCTATTTTGTTTTTAGATGAAATAGTATGTGGCTAGCTACCAATTCATTATGCATTACACTGAAAAATATAATTTGTCTCTCTTGTGTCCGAACTGATTCATGTCAAATACCTATCTTATCTTTTTGCTTGTTACTTCTTTAATATGTTGCCTTCTCTGCATTGTCTCTAGACGACGCCCTGGTGTGTAGGGGGCCCCGGGCATAGCCCCGCTTGCCCCAATGGTTGACGCCCCTGCATGGGGTCAGTTACATATACATATACATATGTGGCATGATCAGTGTTCAAGGGTCGGAAGATAATCTGCTTTATTTGTTTTTGCGCCTGATAATAAAACTAAAAATGTCGTCTAGCACAAGGTGCAACCCATGCACCAAAATACATGTCCAACAAAGAATTCTTAAAATACTTGATTTTTTTTTCCTCTTAAGCGAGAAAAACGTTCGCCGGGTCAGCTAGTTTTATAATATAATTATATATAATATAAACAAAAAACAACTCTTAATTTTAAAATAATAATAATAATAATGACAACAAAGGCAAAAATTAATATTATATAGAATACATTATAAGTATAAATAAATAATATAAAATGATACGTTTAAAAATATAGCATTTATCGATATAAAAATTCGCTTTTTTGGTTTACTGTGACAAATTTTCGGTGACTCGATTATAAAAGTCCTCACTTTCTTGTAGCTCTTTCAAAAATTCTTTTTCGATTGAAATGACAGCCAAATCACTCAATTTCTCCTGACTTTGAGTACTTTTAAGGCACGTCTTAATCCTCTTCAATACCGAAAAGGAGCCTTCTACCAGACTCCGCTGAAGCTGGAACTGTACATATAAGTTTTGAAAGTTTGTACACCTGTTCAAAACTATCGGATATATTATTTGCCTCCATCCAGAGCAAGACATCAAATGGTGTTATTGCCAATCTGGACGTTTTGGACGCATTTAGGAAGCGTTTTGGACGCGTTTAGGACTCGTTTTGGGCGCGTTTAGGCCGCGTTTTGGACGCGTTTAGGACGCTTCGATGGTTTTGGAGGAAATGTTTACAAATAGAATTTTAGGGGTTTTGTCTGGACGTTTTGGACGCGTTTAGGACTCGATTTTGACACGTTTGAGACGCGTTTTACACCCGTTTAGGACGCGTTTTAATTGCGTTTTGGACGCGATTTGGTTGAAATGTCTTAGGAACCAGACCACCAAGGAACTTTTAGTTTTCAGTTATGAATAGAGCTAAAAGAGACCTTTCTTTGTATTTCTCACTCGATGAATTTTTATCACCGATAGATATGCAGCAGCATTTCCTTTCCTTATTTTCCTTTAAAGTTAAATAGTCAAAACGATTGGCATGCATTTAGTTAACAATTTAAAATTCTTTATAATTTGCAATCAGTCAGTCATTCAATAGTTTTAAGCTTTATTCAGTTCATCAAAAAAGACAAAAAAAAAATATCGTAAATAGTTTTGTTTTTTACTCTCATAGCATAAAATAAAACAAAAAATCAAGAAATCCTTCTAAGGCCAATTTGTTCATACTAACAGATTTATATCTATATAAAAAGAAAAACGAAACATCCGCAACAAGATCATTTATAACAAAATATCTTTTTAAACTATACTAAATCCCTGAGTTTGTTGTATTGCTTGTAGCAATTTATATCTTAAACGTTCTTTTGTTTTGTAGCGTGGCAAATCCAATAGATTAAAGCACGTATGAGCCACTGGCAGGAATTTATCATCGTTGGTTGGTTGAATTATAATCTTAAAATGTAAAGAAAAATTATAGTTATTCAATTAAAGTTCAAGATAATTAAAAAGTACTTGTATCTTGCTCATGCCACCAATAGGTATACGATCACTTCCTGTTAAAAACAACAAAAACTTTTTCTTTTCCTCAATTGGGAGATCATGAAGGACTTCCCAGAACCATCGAATCTATTAAATTGGAAACAATAAATTTAGTAAATTAAAAATGTTTAAAAAAGATGTCTTATAATTTTACTGTTTCATCTCCTGAGGTGTAGTCGCCTTTGTAAACTGTATTCGCTTCTAATGCGTGCCAATCATAGTCTTCATTTCCCACAACTACAGCCATAAGTTCGTGTGGTTTGAAAATTTGTAAAACTCTACCCCAACAAACCTTTGGAATAAAAACAAATTTTAAGCTTATATCAAATCCAAAGAAGCAGTCTTACCTTCATAAAACCTTTCTGAAATTCCGTGAATTTAGTTTGAACCGATTTGTTGAAGATGAAATCTACATAGAGATCGACAAATTCTTTTCTGAAAAAATAAATAAAAGGAAATTATTATTAAGTAAGCTTATAATCCTATCACCTCACTTACTTGTTTTGTTGATTTACAAAAATTTTATCACCACCCGGTTTAAGTTGTTCAACTTTTGATTCACCAAATATTTCTCTTGTAATTTCAAAAGTCAAATCGAAGACTTGCTCTAAATCATCTTCCGGATAGTCTAAAATGCTTTGCATGGAATTAGCTAAAGTTGGTGATAGATCACGCAAATCACCAAGATCTACTGGTTCATTGAGTAGCTTTTTATAAAGTGCCAATGGGAATGGCAAGTTTATGATTGTAAAATTATATATCGCTAAGCCGCATATTATTCCAATGAGGAAATACATGTCATCCGTTTCGAAGGAAACATCTGAAAACCAGACTGCACGAGAGTCTTCGAATTCTTTGAACATTCCATATTTTGGATCGATAATGTCTTTTAGTAAAAGCATAAAGAATTCTTTGCGAACGCCACCTGCATCTTCGGCTTCTTCGTCTTTGAATTTAACCTGGAATGTAAAAGAAAAATAAGTTCTTTGATTTAATGAATAGAGTTTAATTTATATTTATTTATTTAAAGAACAATATAATTTCATTTAAAAAATAAACAAATGCAAAAGATTTACTTACCTTAAGTGGCTTTTTTAAATCTGCTTGACTATACTGCATTATTTCTCGCAGTGTATCTTGAACTAAATTTTCACGAGTAACATTTAGTACAATAAATTGTGAAGTCGGTGGTGCCATATTAAACATTGCAAAAATACCCTATATAAAAAAGGAGAAACAAATTTTATTAACATTTTGATTATTTTTAAGAAAAAAAAGTAATAATTTGAAAACTTACTGTGGCAACAGCATTTTGCATTGCAGTATGCATTTGAAGTGCTTGATCAGTTTGCAAAAGAATCGTTTTAATCATTGCATCAAATAAAAATGGATAGTTGCAGATATTAAATAACTGTGACTAATTTTACATATTAAATAGAAAAGCCAAATTAATTAATAAATTTTTATACAAAAGTTTCAAAAATTCAAGATTTGAAAGAGAAAAACAAAAAAGAAGAACTTACATTTTTATCCATATACCAATTAATGTACTCCTGTTGAATGTCAACATGATCCATTAGATCAGGTAGGTGAAATATTTCATAAGATGCTTTTTCTGTTCTTTGAGAATGATTAATTTTATGCAGAAACACAAGTAGATTTAATGCACCAAATAGATTTGGTTCAAATGATATTGCCTAAAAAATTCAAAACTTTTAAAATCAGTCGAAAAGGGTGATGGTAATGCGAGCACGTTAAATGATCAACAATTTACAAAACCCAAAGTTTGATGAGTTGTTTTTGTTAGAAAAAAAAACACAAGGACTTTCTTACCTTTTTTTGTGTTCCTGTTTTAAGAGAGAGTTTAAAATTGATGATATAGCTCACAACATTTTTAAAATTTGAGACTAAATGCTCGAAATAGTCGATAGGAGCCTCAGCCCACCATTGACCGATTATTTTCCTTGGAATCGCCTCTAATTTCATAACAGCTTTGCTGAATTGTGTATGTAAAATCGTATAGTTTTTGGAATTGTCAAATTCATGATATAAAGGCAAAGTTAAATATATTCTCAGTGTTTCCACATCAGGTGGTGATGGTAGAAGTGAACTAATTAAATCACTGTCTATTGTATTTAGTATCTACAAAAAATCAAATCAATTAAGAATCATCTTTTAAACTTCAATAAATATTGTTTACAATTTGTTTTAAACTTTCGTTTTCAATTTTTCTAATATCTTCAAAGGCTTCGGTAGCTTTGGCGAGATCAATGCCATGATGTTTCGATGTACAGCAATAATGATGATCGTCATCTAAGAGAAACGATCCATTAAGGCACTCTAGACTTTTGAATATCAATTCGATAGAGCTTAATAAATCCATATCAATTGATGCTTCATTTCCAACTTTTAAACACTCTTTAGCCAAATCATTTGTAAACGTAAGGATTTGGGTTTCAGATCTTTAACAACAAAAACATTATTATAACAAAAATGTATGAAAAAAATGAAAAATCTTACTTATATACACGATAATCGACTGCTGGTATTTTATCCATAAAATATTTGGTCGTAACAAGAGCATGATCTCCACCAGAAAATATTTGTTTTATTGTCAAGGCATTTATTTCGGATATTTCATTTGCTAGTAACGCTGAGCCACTGGGTGAAACCTTTCATACAAAACAACAACATTAATTGCTAATAGTGTCGTTAAAAATTCTAATTCGGATGACTCACCCATGGACCAAGCACAAC
Organism: Episyrphus balteatus; assembly: GCF_945859705.1. Taxonomy (NCBI): domain Eukaryota; kingdom Metazoa; phylum Arthropoda; class Insecta; order Diptera; family Syrphidae; genus Episyrphus; species Episyrphus balteatus. Next base: position 36,794,842 of record NC_079135.1, read on the forward strand.
TTGAGGCACTGAAGAACTATTAGTTGAGCGTGTTCCCAATTGTCCAGAACAGCCCAATCCGAATCCATAAACTCTTCCTCTGGATGGCACCAACGCTAGGGTATGTCGATTACCACAAGCAATTTGAGTTATGGTACTTCCCATCAGTTCCATAACTTTACGTGGCAATGCTTCGTTGCAATTGTTTCCATGACCCAGTTGACCATAAGTCCCAGCACCACAGGTAAACACTCCACCGTCTTTTGTCAAGAACACAGAAAACTCTTCGCCACATGCAATGTAGCGAACTTTAAGGCTACGCAGTGTTCGAAGCTGTGTTGGTAGCTTTCGAGTATCCTCATCATTCAAACCAAGTTGACCACGATTATTGCGTCCCCATCCGAATACAGCACCAGATTTGGAAAGTGCAAACGAGTGGTTAGCACCGCACGCAATATAGCTTATAGGTATTCCTTTTAATGCAGTAATCTGTCTTGGGGTAGCTGCATGCTTGCAATCAGCATTATCGAACCCTAATTGACCATAAATGTTAGAACCCCAGGCATAAAGTTCTCCACCTTTTAATTAAATATAATTCATTGGTTTCAAGCAAAAACAAAAGGTTTTGGGTGTTCAAAAACCTTACTATTTGATAGAGCCAAACAATGATTATGTCCACATGCTATTTGAACTATATGCTTTGATACTAAATGCTTGAGAATTTTCGGAACTGTTTGTCTTGTTTCACCATCACCAAATCCTAATTGTCCATAATCATCTAGTCCCCAGCAATAAATATGACCCCATTCGTCGAGAGCTAAAGAATGATTAGCTCCACAGCTAACTTGTTTGACATCATAGTTTTCGAGAACGGTTATAGGTTCTATAAAGAAAGAATGATTAGAAAATTCAATAGAAATTGAAATAAGACCGATACTGGAACTATAAAATAAAAAAAAAATGTGTTGGTCAAGAATTTGGAATGTGTTTAATAATTTTGTTCTAATGTACTTCACATTTATAAAATTGAGTTGCTTAAAATATATGAGAATTGAATACTAAATAGATGAGCTTTGATTGATCTAATTTTTTTGTTTCCTTTAATAAGAAACTAGAAGAGGCTGCAAAAAAAAAAAAACCATACCGATGCACAAGAGTTTTTAATTTAAGAGTTTTAAAATGACTGAGATAAACCATCTCATATTTTTGTGAACTAAAAATAAGGTTCGACATCAGACTCAAACGTTAACTGATGAGGATTCCTAGAAGCGCAAGATATTAGGGGTGAATTGTTTTAGAGAGAAAAGAATATGGCTATTTCGTTTGAGAAAAATGACTATAGAAGCAACGGTAAAAAAGTGAAGAACAAAAAACTTTAGTGCGGTTTGGATTTTTGTACAAGTCCAGTCGACTTGATAGCGTTTGCATTGAGACTACAGTTAGCAGATTTACCTCCTTTCTTGGCGAATCTCATGATTTTAGTTCGAAGCTGGTACGGTTCTTTTATATTTAACTGGAAAACGCCCTGATGTGAGAGTAGTTTACAAAAATCTACACCACTGACTTCTTAGAGAGAACGTCCCTGCTACCAGCCAAGAATAATATACTGGACCGATGAAAACAGGTATATATATCTGCTAATTGACGATGATAAAATATTTTTTTTTTATTTCTTTATTTAAGTCGGGCGAAAGTATGTTCGATGAATAAAATTCAGTACAGCGTGCCCCATTCACAGAACCACCTCAACTATAGAAGTAGGGTAGAAGGGGGAGCATTTGCCAATGGGGTGCCTTTGCCAGCCCAGGTTTTTTTCCAAACCAAAAGAATATTAAATACCGAAAAATAATTTTCTGTTGCACATTTATGATTGCAAACTTTCCACAAAGTTTGACAGCTATTGGCTGGACACGAAATAAATTAGACGCTTGTGTTAGTTTTTTAATGTTGAGAACCAAAATATGAGGGTACATAAGCGTCGTAAATTTTTAATATTTGTCTTGTTAAATTACTTTGTCATACAAATATCTTTTGAAAATTATGTGTACTATGCTGTGTAGAAGTGATTTTTTTACTGCTTAACTTATAAAAAAGTTATAAGTAAATTTTCGAAAGATTAGCTTGTGGGGTACATTTGCCATTTGTTTTTGGGTAGGTTTTGCTCTGGCAAATGCACCCCATGGGGTACATTTGCCAGAAAGGAGCTTTTTCAAAAGAGGATGGCAGGATCCTACAAAATCAATCAGTTCTTCGTATTTTCAGCTAAAAAGAAGTTTTGTTTATGATTATTGGTTTTATTTGTATTAACTTTTATATTTAGGTAACTGGCAATCCCTCCCCACCCCCGTGGCAAAGCCTCCCGCCTGGGGAGGCTTTGCCACATCACTTTTTGTTTTTTTGAATAAATTATTAAAAATAGAAACAATTAATATATCAGAATGAAAAAAATATTTAAGTGAAGATAATAAGGTCAATAATAATATCAGATATAAAAAAATTAAAACAAACGTCAAAACTTTGCGTTAAGTCAATTTTCCTAAATCCTGGCAAATCCTCCCCCTTCTACCCTAGTCTTCTCAACTTTGCAGGTTATTTCAGTTATAACCACCTTGTGCGAAGAAGCTGATCGATGTCTTTCAGTGTGCCATGTAAGAGTGATTGCGAGGCTTCCGATTGACATTGAGAGTTCCTCATTTTGCATGTTATTCTAATTGCTAACAGTTTTAGTTAAAACACACTAGCAAAATTGGGTAGCCGAAAGGATTTTGAAAAGAAACCGTCTATTGGGGTCTGAGGGACCCCACACAAATTTTAAAACAGTGTGGACGCTTTTATTTTGATTTCTACTATTTTTTCTTTTATGTTATTAATTGTTTTGCTTTTAAAAAATATAAATTAATAAAAAAAATAATAAATACATTATATAAAAATTAAATGTTTTTTCAATTTTGTTTTGTTTGGGGTAGCAAGAGGAGTACGTTAGAAGAAATATGTTGGAGGACGGAAGTTTAATACTACGTTTCCACCAACCCTAAATCCGAGATTTAGCTAAGTAGATTTAGAATAAATCTCGAGATTTATTGTAAATCTTGGATTGAAAGTAGGTGCAAATTTCGGATTTAGGGTAAATGAACCCAAATGCGAGATTTACCGAAGTAGATTTAGAATAAATCTCGAGATTTATTCTAAATCTACTTAGCTAAATCTCGGATTTAGGGTAGGTGGAAACATATAATAAAGGATTCATAAAATACACACCCACCAAACCCCCGTTAAGTTAAGCTTTCATCTCAATTAAGTATCCAAAATGATCCTTAGATAGCACTTAAAAAGAAAGTTTTAAAGTTTGACCGTTAAACTGAGTTAGAGGTCAGTTTTGTTTGACTTTGGCTAACTCCAAAGACCACAGCTCATAGCCCAATTGCTAACTTTTACTCAAAAAATGTCAGTGCTTTTGCTGATGACGGGTAAAAACTTTCCCGATAGATCATTTACATATGCCACAACCTCTCAAGCTTTACAAGGATAGTGTTATTGTTCATGACAAGGAGTCACAGAAAAAGAGAAAGAATACATTTTTAAGATGTACCAACCTCTGTTGACGCATTTAAATCAGTGTTTATGTGTTTCTTTTGAATTCTTTTCTTTTTTAGTCTGATGTAGTCCTCTTCTCAAAAGACCGCTAAGGACTCGAAAAGTGAGCCTCCCTTTTACATCTAAAAGGTGTATTTTTTTTAAGTAGATCGTATTCTCAATTGTTCGAACGGCTCATATCGGCTTGCTGCGAACTCGCCAGGGCCCAGGGGACATTTTTTAAAAATGCCTCTGAGTCTGATATGAGATTCTAGATTTTCCCTCGGACTAACAAGGTATTTACATAAGTAGCTAAGCTCTCTGTCAAAGAACAAAGTAAGGCAGAGGCATGGTGCGTGTATGAGATGCACAAGAACAGATGAAAACCTTTGCATTGCTTTTAAAGATTTGTCAAATAATGTTCGGTCTAGTGTGCATCGGTGGAGAGCCCAAGGACAGATCCAAAGATGATCTACATATATGCTTACGTGGTTGTAATTGCTAAATTTAATTTCCATTATACCTTTGTATTTTACTAAAATAATGCCTACACTCGGATTCTAGTGGATAGATAGATTCATCTAGTCCGTATGCAATTTGTAAAGTTAGAAAACTATAAGTGATGTGATGTTTTTTAAAAATGTTTCTTTTGTTGTAAATTCATGATCCTAAAAAAAGCCAAACGTGCAACTGTTTCGTGAACTTAATTAAACTTTAAACAAAAAACAACAAAATAACTCAGATACTGAGTGAGTAATATGAAAAAATACATCCAAATATGGAAAAATAAAAAAAAATCTAAATGAATCAGTTTACTAACTACAAACATTATTTTGACTAAAAAAAAACCAAAAAATAACAAAAAAAAAAGTTGAATTTCAAGCAACAATGAAGTAAAATGGAAGCAAAATGTGATGAGTACATACTAAACAGGGACATACGTGGCCTTTTCGTCGGCAGCTCATGTCCTAGTTGACCATTATCATTGTTCCCGCAAGAGTACACCTTTCCGCTAGCTGTCACAAACAATGTATGCGTTGAGCCACATGAAACTTGAACGATTTCTTGTTCGGGATTCCATGTCATTTGTCTTGGAGTTAACACCTAAGTTAAATACAATTCAAATACAGAATAAATATATTCCAATAAGATTTAAAAAATTTATATTATTTACAAACTCATCTTCAATGCCACCAAGTCCTAATTCGCCATGAATGGTATTGCCCCAACCAAATATTCGCATTTCAAATAATTTTTTTTGTTTTTATTACAAAACACCAAAACTATGCAGACAAATTGATCACACTGGAACATTAGAGAAAATTCTGTTTATTTCTAGAAAAAGAGTTTACCACTACAATACAAAAATATTTACTCAAAAAGAAGATATTTTTTTCCAAAAATGAGAAACTTAATCCAATTTAAATGAAATGTCTTTTGGATTTTTGATTAACATTTAAAATAAAATTAAAACAAATATAGGAACTATCGAAACTACGATTTAGTGATAATTTATATAAATAAATTTGTCTTTATCACAAATCGTCAAGAAGCCATACAAAGTTTAATTATGTTAAAAATAATGAAGAAAATGTTTAAAACAATTTGATCGAATTACGAACAAAAAAACGATTTTCTTTCTGCAAAAAAATTTGACAGATAGACAAAAGTGACATTTGGATTTTGTGCAGTTTTTTTTTTGCGGACATAGCGTTGCCAGGTAGGTATTATTTGATATAAGCATTACGTGACGTTTACTGTACGTTATCTTATGTTATGTTAAGTTTGAAAAAGGAAAGGATGTCGATGTCGAAAGGGCTGAGCCACGGGTGTACAGAATTGTGGCAAGCGAGACCCCCATGACAGGGTCCCAAGAGGAATTATATAGTGAAGAATCGTGTTTATATAAATAAAATAAAACTCAGCAACCAGTGGTCTATTTCACCAAATACAATTCACAATCAGAAATATGTAGTTGTAATTGTTTTTTTAACAACTTTTTAACTTTTTGTATGTATGTATTTAAAAATTGGTGGAACAGAATTTTATAAACTGTTTTACAATTCTTGTGAGAAAGTACTTGCAAATTGTAATTTGTAAGACTACAAAGAAACTCTTGGGTTTACTTTTGATGTCTCAGATGATGGGTTTGGAGGAAATTTTTCAAAATTAAATTTTTTTCTCAAGGGTAAGATACCCCTTCAATTTTTTTTCGAAAATCTAAAAAAAATAAATTTTTAATTTTCTTACTTAAATGAATAGTTCTGTGTATTGTAAACTAATATCTGGAAATCAAAATTTGTTTCAAGACTTTGATTCAAAGTTATCTACCTCCAAAACTAAGTGAAAAATGATGTTTGGATGAAAATAACTCAGCAACTAGACTTCCAAGAAACTAATGGTTTTTAGTAATGAATTGATCTTAAAGAGACCTTTATTTTGATGTCTCACTCGATTTGTTTGGAGGAAATTTTTACAAATGGAATTTTTTTTTGACAAGGGGTTAACCTTGATTTATTCTCAAAAATCTGAAAAAAAAATAAATTTGTAATTTTGTAATCCAAATGCATAGGCCTGTTCACTGTGAACTCATACCTGTAAACGAAAACTTGTTTCGAGACTTTGGTTAAAAGATATCGGTTTCGGAATGTAAGGAAAAGAAAGAAACAAAAATGTTTGGATGGAAATATCTCAGGAACCAGACCTCCAAGAAACTTTTAATGTTCAGTTATGAATAGAGAAATAGAGAAAAAGAGACCTTTCTTTTGATTTCTCACTCGATGGATTTGGAGGAAATTTTTACAAATGGAATTTTTTTTGACAAGGAGTTAACCTTGATTTTTTTCTGAAATCTGAAAAAAATAAATTTTTAATTTTTTTACCTAAATGTATGTATATAGGTTTGTTCACTGTTTGTTCGAAGTTATGTGCCACTGAAAATAAGAACAATATTTGAGTGTAAATAGCTCAGCGACCTGACCTTCAAGACACTTTGGGCTTTTAGTTATGAATTGAGCTTAAAAAGGCCTTTCTTTTGATGTCGCACTTCATTAGCCGTGTTTTATTCATACTCAGTATTTTACTGAGTAAACATTTTATGCTATTAACAAAAACAAACGATTACATACTTTAATTTGTTATTTATAATTATTGTTGATGAATCAAAAATGTATAAGTTTATAAACAAATGTTCTCTGTAAATCAACAAATAAAAATCTTTTACAGTTTTTTCGTATGTTTTCATACTTTGCAGTGACTGCTTTTTGTTCCGTCAATTCCATTATAATCTTTGAACAACAAAAACATTTTGAAGGTGCTACGACCAAGTGTTTCATGGCTAGAGTTACAGTACTGTTTCACGGATGCCAATCCGATCATCAGACTCCTTTTATTCCATTTTGTATGTGGTGCTTAGTCTAGTAATTTTTCATTTAATTTGAAAAACTTTTTCCGTCACACTTGAGTATTGAACCTAGACCAAGCTTTTGTTTATCCTTAGCAATCATTTGCTGTTGTTTCCCGTGCAATTTTACTGAGCTAAGTACTAAAAAAAAAACCATTGAAGCTTTTGAGTTTTTATCAAAAGAAAAAAAGTTCGAGAAAAAAAAAAACACTTTTATTGTCTGAAACGGGTCTTGAAATTTTAACACTATCTTTTTAACATAACAACATACTTTTTTGTTGTCCTAGGATTAGGGCCGCGTGTGAACTGCATTAAATAGTTAAGTTAAATAGTGAATACAAAAATTTTAGCTGTATGGATTGTTGTTTAATATTTTTCTCTGCCTCTTTTCTGCCATGATACTCCTTTTTAATAAAAAAAAAATCAAACAAAACCATCTGCAAAAGAAATTTAACCAAAATTAAACCAGGCCCCAGAGCCCATTAAATTTTTAACAGCTGAAAATTTTTTGTTCACCTCAATAGTGACAACAACTTTACACGGGATTAACTATTTAACGCAATTCACACACGGCCTAAATTAAACAAAAAAAAAAAACTTAAAGGTATAATAAAAATTATTTATTTAATCATAACACTTCAAAGGGTTTAACAGAATCAGAAAATAGATAAATTCATAAAAAAAATATTATTGCCAAGAAAAATGACGAAAAAGTTAAGTTTACATTTTTTGAATTTTTCCTTTTAAAACCGACATTTTGACAAAGATCAAAATTTCGATTTATTCGATCGAAGGATCATTACCTGTTGTAGGTATTCTGAAAATTATTTTTTTTTTATTTCCGATAATTTAGACTACAGACATCTTCCTCCAGACACCTTTTTGTGGAGGTCCTCAGCAGTTCTACTAAAGTAACAACGGAATCCCTGTATTTTTTAAATATATGCATAGCGCATTCTTAAAATATGTACTACATTATGTATGTATGCATTTATTAAAAAAAATATTTTAATTTAATAAAAAATAAAAAAGGCCCTTAAAAAAAATTCACAAAAAAACACGTTTTTTCCTTACTTAAAAATCTTCTACCCAATCTTTGTTTTTCGACCAAATTGACCTGATATAATCTTCAAGACGTTTCGTTTTCATCCTTTTTTACTTGGGTACAAAAACATGAAAACAAATCGTGTATTGATATTGAATGAGTTTAGTAGTTTTAGTCAGGACTCATAAGGACCAAGACTTTCATTTCCAGGCAACGCAATATAAATTTAATTTGCAGAGCAACAAAATGAATAAACTGTTAGATCAATAAATTCATTAATCTTTTTACTTCAGAAGAAAGTGCATAACATTATTGAAATAAGAATTTGAAATATAAAAATCTTTAAGCCATGGAAGTAATGGAAGAAGGAAATTTAATGGACAGAGTTCCAATTCTTTTACAAAGAGATTTTCAATACTATCAGGTATAAATGCCAATTTGAAAGTTTTTCCTTCTGTTACACGATTATTATGATGCTTACATAAGGAACACCAAAGTGTCCTTCAGGAACCTATTTGCCCGGGAGTTGTTGGAGGCAAATTGGATTTTCCGCGTTTTGCTTCCTTTGCTGCAATTAAAATAGTCATATGGTAAATGTGTTCATTCCCATGGAATAAAAATTCTAATTGTACCTAACAATAAAAACTGTCTTCAAAGGTGGGAAGAAGAATTCTTCGCTGCATATCGAAAGCATTCCGGCTTATTGCATAGTGAAGCTGAAATGAATGCTGATGCTGATGTAAGTTTCTCTTAATGTTGAAAGTTATGAAAAGTAATAGATGTTTTATTATAATAGTCCTCTCCAGTTGTAGTCAAGAATTCAGATCCTGATAAATTCGTGAATTTGGTCACTAAATCAGCCGACCTCTTGCTAGAGCATTTGCATGTCCTTACTCAAGAATCATTAGATCATGCAGATTTGTCTGTACTGACAGCAACTATAGGTGCTGCAGCATTAATTAAAAACTGCTTGAAAATATATCTATCAGCTGCAACTACGAAGCATTGTCCTCCAAGAGGTGATGAAAAGGGTGGATCCCTAAAGGTATCTAAACTTTCAATGAAATTTTATTAACATACATTCATCACAGTGTCTTCATGTAATTTATTCATTATTCACATTTTATAAACAAAAAAAACGAATAAAATAAAAAACAGATATCGTATAAAGAATATTCCCAAATGGCGGAAGCACTTGCCGAACGTCTACTAGATCTCCATTGTCGTATTCTTTTACTCTACATCGTTCAAGATGCTGACTGCTTGCATTGGGAGGATGAACAGCCGTTCTTTGAATCCGAAAGAGGCTCTTATACTATACAAATGTGGTGGCACTACATGAGGGGCACCAAGGATGATCTATGGAATTCTGTACCCCCAAAGATGGCTCAACGCATTTTTGCTGGAATGCTTAACGAGACGCTAAGTGTTTTAACAGTTCGTTACTCGCATGTACACACTTCAATAATGTTAACGCACATGAATGCCTACCTTTAATTTAAAAAAATATGTTTTTTTTTCCATTTTTTGTATTTTCAATTTACACCTCAGATAATAACAAGCACAGCACGGTCTCAATTGCATTTGGTTGATATATGCAACTTGCTGTTTTGCATATCTGAGCTTTTGCCTCATGTAAGTGAAAGTGGAGAGGCATATGTTGGTAAGTTGATGATGTAAATGTGTAAAAGTATACATACGATGGTGTATAAAAATTGGTGTCAAATTGCTTTTTTTTTTGAGTTAATATTTTTGCAGTTAATAGGATTATTTAAATTAAGTGATATCTGGTTAAAGTTAGTTTAGATGATGTAAAAGAATGTTAGGGGATGTTAAACGAATTTTGGATGCAACATGTTACGAGTAGGTACTTTAAAGCTTTCAGTATTAAAGTTTTAGAAATGAAATTCGAATAACTTAAGAGTAAATAGAGTAAATGTTTAATTTATTAAATGATGGTACTAAAATACTAACACTATTTACTTAAGTAACATTAGTATATTTTTTTTTTCATGTACAAGTCAATTTTATAAATTTCATTAAAAGTTAGGAGTTCTTCATTAAATAAAATGCACGACTGGGTCGCACGAACTTGCTCTTAGAGTTCAAGTTGATTAAATTTTTAAGACTTTTTATATAGAAACTTGGGAAATGTTGGTATATAAAAAACAAAAAAAAAAAATAAAATTAATTTTTCAAAAAAATAAAACAATATCTGAAATCAAATCGCCCCAAAAAACAAGTATGCAGTTTTATTTGATATATAAAGGTGCATTTTTAGAAAAAAAATTTTCAAAATCGTTTGAGCCGTTTTTTAAAAAACTAATTTTTTATAAATAATTTTTTGAAAAAAAAGTTTAAAAATAAAATTGGTATGCCATTTTGTAGAAATCACTAATCAACATCTAAAAATAAAATTTCAAAAAAATTCAATGTCCCGTTTTCAAAAAATTGATTTTTCAAAAAAAAATTTTCAAATTTTTTTAAAAATCCAAAAATTATTTTTTTCAAATTTTATTTTTGGCTTATGTTTAAATTATATAAATGCTTTTGTATAAAAAATTTCGTTGAAATACAATAAGTAGTTTTGCAGAAAATTCGATTTGAAAAAAGCGGTCCTATGGCAGGTACCGTTAATAATGATTTTCAAAAAAAAAATTTTTCTTCGAAAGATAGACCTTGTTAAAAAACTAACACTTGAATTTTTTTATCAAAATCGTTGGAGCCGTTTTTGTGAAATTAAACTTTTCCGAAATTTTTGCATGACAGGTACCGTTATTTTTGGTCCAAAAAAATTAATTCCAAAAACCCCTCTGGAGAGCCTCCAAAAACTGCTACATAGCAAGTTTGGAGTCAATCGGTCCATCCGTTTAGGCTCTTGTTCCTTATACAGACAGACAGGCAGACTGACAGACTGACAGACTGACAGACTGACAGACTGACAGACTGACAGACTGACAGACTGACAGACTGACAGACTGACAGACTGACAGACTGACAGACTGACAGACTGACAGACTGACAGACTGACAGACTGACAGACTGATAGACAGACGGACAGACGGACTTCCGGGACCCACTTTTTTGGGATTGTCTATCATCGTAATGTCATGGAAAAATGTTATCTCAACTTTTTTTTTTTGTACGAATGCATAACTTGATATATAGTACCTATATCGCAAGTAAAAATGAACAAATAAAAACCCCAAAAAGCTTTATTTTCAAGACGCTACAGTCAACTATATTGCCAGTAGAAATTTTTGTCCAAAATTGAAATAAGTTTCTTGGAAAAATTCTAGTCAATTATTCTGATTTACTCAGATTCTGAAACTAAATATTTGATTTTTTTTGTTCAACGTTAATATATTGTATAAATACATTTTTATACAATGCCACACCTGTTACGTTTTTAGTTTTTTATAGAAAACACAGCTTTCGATTTCTAACGTTACATCCATTAGACCCTTTGTGGTGTTACAATACAGGTTAGAAAAATGTAATTTTAGAAATATATTAACAACTTAATACATTAGTCGTTGAAGCTAATAAATACTTTATTTAGTGAATTTTGCACAAACCAGAAACAAAACGTAGCAACTGTGTCACATCCGTTACAATGACAATACATTTTATTAATTTTTTAAAATTTGTTTTCCTAAAAGTTTGTTCTTGTTTATTAGTTTTTGCAAGACTTACAACATTTTTAAATATAGGTTTTTCTTTGAGCATTCTTTATTTTGTTTAAACACTCCCTTTTATTAACTACATAATTTAAATGAAACTTACTAACATTGTAAATATTTGTATAGTACCTAGGTACCTACTTAAATAAAATGCACGACTGGGTCGCACGAACTTGCTCTTAGAGTTAAAGTTGCTTAAATTTTTAAGACTTTTTATATAGAAATTTGGAAAAAAAAACAAAATTCGTTTTTCAAAAAAAAATAAAATAAAATCTGAAATTAAATTGCCCTCCAAAACAAGTATGCAGTTTTGATTGATATATTAACATGCATTTTTAGAAAAAAAATTTTCAAAATCGTTAGAGCCGTTTTTTAAAAAACTAATTTTTTATAAATATTTTTTTGGAAAAAAAGTTTTAAAATAAAATTAGTATGCCATTTGGTAGAAATCACTAATCAACATCTTAAAACAAAATTTCAAAAAAGTTCAATGTCCCGTTTTCGAAAATTTGATTTTTCAAAAAAAAAATTTCAAATTTTTTTTAAAAATCCAAAAATTATTTTTTTCAAAATTTTATTTTTGGCTCATATTTAAATTATATAAATGCTTCTTCACAAAAAGTTTCGTTGAAATCGAATAAGCAGTTTCGGAGATAATCGGATTTGAAAAAAACGGTTCTATGGCAGGTACCGTTAATAATGATTTTCAAAAAAAAATTTTTCTATTGAAAGATAGACTTTGGCTTAAAACTAACATTTGAATTTTTTAAACAAAATCGTTAGAGCCGTTTTTGAGATATTTCAATTTTACTAAAATCGGTATATGACAAGTACCGTTATTTTTGGTCCAAAAAAATTAATTCCAAAAACCCCTCTGGAGAGTCGCCAAATAACGCTACATACCAAGTTTGACGTTAATCGGTCCATCCGTTTAGGCTGTAGCTCCTTATACAGACAGACAGACAGACTGACAGACAGACTGACAGACAGACAGACAGACAGACAGACGGACTTCCGGGACCCACTTTTTTGGCATTGTCTACCATCGTAATGTCATGGAAAAATGTTATCTCAACTTTTTTTTTTTGTACGAATGCATAACTTGATATATAGTACCTATATCGCAAGTAAAAATGAGTGAACCATTTTGATCTTTAAATCCATTCATGTACCCCGTACGCAATGTTTCTTGTGGAAGATTACCATGGTGTAATGGTCAATTCAATAGATCTTCATACATATATTGAGTTTCTGAGTTTGAATACAGGAATTAGGAGTAGGTACTGCTTGTTGCAATTTCAATACATTGACAATATTTGGGAGCTCAGCGCCAAAACGGCCTAACCCCAAAAATTTCGTTTTGAGAAAACGAGTTTAAAGAAAATCATATTTCTGTGGCAATAAGGAAAAACAACATAAGTCAGTTTTTACAACTTTTCAGGAGAGCGTTTTGAAAGTTTGGCTTCCCATTAGAAGTCAATGCTAACGTCATTTTTCTTTTACCTGTAATTCATAAGCCGCTTAAGACAAAAATATGAAAAAAATATGGTAGATAGAATCGCTTATTGTGCATCAGATTTTGTGAAAATCTCAATTTCGACATAAGTTGACTTATGTTGTTATTCCTTGTTGCCACAGATTTTCAGGGTTTCTTTCTTATTTAATTCTTGGTTTGTATTTTTTTTTAGTTAGGAGTGTTGGCTATACTTTTGGGCTAAGGTCTGATATTTTTTTTATTCCGAAACTACATTTGTTATAAATGATTTGGGCAATTTTGTCGCCGAAGCCAAAATGGCGTCCACTAGAGTGACAAAAGTTTTTGGCTCTAATTTTAACTCTATTTAATATAATTTAATGGGAATGTATTTTTATATCAGTTTGATTTTTTTGAAAATGTGGGCTAGGCCGTTTTAGTTCTGAGCGCCTCATTTATTATTGTCAATTGTTCTCAATGAGCTTGTTGGGTCTTAAATTTAAAGTCAAGTTTTGGAAACGACCTCGGTGGGCAGTTGAAAAATTTTTATTTTTGTGATAAATTTGGCAAAATATACAAATTTTGTTTTTTTTTTTCAAGGAGGACTTTCAAAAGATCTTGGACTATTACAGCCCCAATCTTAGAACTACACATGAACAAATCTAAGGCAAGCTTTTCGGTAAAAACTGTTAATTTCGGAATGACTTGGTAAAAGACGTTGGCTCATTGTCGAAGTCTTTCAAAAAAAAGTTAAAAATCAGTTAGGCCACTATGACACCCAATCTCATTATGTATGTGTATTGTGTATGTACTGCCCATAATCTCGTAAAGGCCGTAACTACATTTTTCACATTTCTGAGTTATAAAGAGAAAAACTAAATCGCTTACCGCATTTTGTATACCTAAAGAAATTAAAAAAATTCAAAAAATATTTTGAAACAAAACCCCTAACTCCAAATATGCAAAAAAAAATCAAAATCGAAGTATACGAGTCCACAGTAAAATGTAGTACAAGTATCCTTTGAAAGGTTTTTGAATTTTATGTAGGAAATGTTCAAGGTAATAAGAAAGTTAAAGTGCAATAACAACGTAGTTTTTTTTATAATTTCGGATACAAAAACAACTTATACACTTAAATAAATTGTATATAACATTCAAAATTGTATTAATGGTATGATGTAATTTACTTGTCCGTTATTTTTTCGCAGCACTTTGTATTTATATTTTCTTCGACTTTATATTATAAGCATGTTAAGTCTATATATGTATGTAAGTTTATTCAATTTTTTTTCTTTTATTTTTATTTAAATCAAACAGGACTCCAAATTACTAACCAGAGCATTATTATACGAGATATCCATGCAAAGTGTCGAGAGCTCTTTTATTGTCTACTGCTTCGAGGAGCGCCTCTTGGGGTGCTTTCAAAGGTTTTTAAAATTTGAATTTTTTCGTATTCCTACCTACATATATATGTACATTCATTTGTATATTCGTTCATATAACTCGTACACATTCAAATTAAAAATTGTTGGTTCATATTTTTCTTTCTTAAGGTTTTTCGCAAGGGCTTGGCAAATATGGAAATGTTTTCATCGCGCAAAGGTTTACCAAGTGCTTGGATTATTTTTGTTCTACCTAGATTATTCCCAAAAGATCACTCCAGTCAATGGGTCACTGAATTTTTTGATTTGAATGCGAACACTGCTATTGCTTTGGAATTGAAAGTTCTATTGGCATTTCCAGAGGCGGATTGGTCTTTTCTGGTAAAAGTAAGTACAAGTAAAATAAAATGCACGACTGGGGTCGCACGTACTTGCTCTTACAGCTCAAAGCACTTTTATGTTAGTCTACTTGTAGATTTTAAAAGCTGGATCTAAGTTAAGAAACAAAACTGATATTGGGGAAGAGCCGACATTTAGGGCAACATTTTGTTAAATGAAAAAATTTTTTTTTTGTTATTTGACTTTTTGAGAAAAAATAAAAATGCAGTTTTATTGCCACTGCTTTAAATATTACGTATACAAAGTTTAATCAAAATCGTTAGAGCCGTTTTTGAGAAATTCGTAATATCGTATTTTTTTGTATGGGAGGTATACGTTCTAAACGAGATATAAAAAAACAAAAAAAAAACAACTTTCAGAATTCCATAAAAATCCATCTGTACCAAATTTGAAGAAAATCCATCCACCCGTTTAGGCTGTGGAAATGTGTACAGATGGACGCACAACCGCACAGACGCACAGACGCACAGACGCACAGACGCACAGACGTACAGACGTACAGACGCACGGACGGAATTGCGAGACCCACTTTTTCGGAATTCTCCATCATCGTAATGTTGGTTTTGATTAAAACCTCAATTTTTTTTTCGACACGAAACCAATACTTGCCCTATAGAGCAAGTAAAAATAATTAATATCCGTTTTGAAACGTACATATGTAGGGGAGAGTGGGGCAGTTTTGAACACTTTTTGCTTTCACTACTGCTTGAACGAAATATGTTCGTTTTCTTGATCTGTAAAGTTTACTAACATTGAACAGTAACATTGAACTTCGATTTCAAAGAACATTTGGTTAGTTAAACAAATTATTTATATTGAATTTTGATGTTTTAAAAATATAGGCTCTTATGTTCAAAAGTGCCCCATGTATGGGGCAGTTTTGAACATGGAAGGGGCACTTTTGAACAGCAGTATTAGTTTCGTTGTAATGAATAAATAATACTTATCTTTTTATTAGTTTTTTAATAAGAACATACAAAAACTCCAAATTGATTATTATATCATATTCAATTAACCAACAAATAATAAAAACTCAGAAAAAAATAAAATTAAAATTTAAATTATAGTTATCAGTTTATCACATTTATAAGTTCAAAAGAAAAACAAAAACCAAGAAAAATTCATTTAAAATATATCTTAGAAAAATGGTATTCATACCATTTATGCTTCTCAGAGTAAAATAGATTTATTTCAATATATATATAGACATTAAATCCAAATGTTAACAAAGCGGATGTTCTTCATGTACCAGGAGCATTAATTGGTGTAGGTAGCTTGACTTTAATTTCTATAACGCCTAAGAGGTATATAATCGAGTTCTCATCGAGAACAGTCTAGCAGAACTTGAAGAATTCAGGCATTTTTTTAAATCCTCAAGTATGGCGTACATATTCCCATTTTTTCTTTAATTTTGCTCACAAATGCTAGTTTCATTATTTTTTTTTATAAGAACATTACGATTTATTAAATAAAACACATTCAAGTGTCCTTAAAATGTCTGATACAAACTACTCGCGCGGTTTCGAAAATGTTCAAAAGTGCCCCACCATACTTGTTCAAAACTGCCCCAACTGTGTCAACGACATAATATGTTGAATAAATATTTAACATTAATATATTCATTCAAAAATTCACCGTCAATTAGTTTAAAATTTATTAACCATTAAAAAAAATTATATTGCGTTTTGAAATCACGTACCAATTATTTTTTAAACTCTTACAACTAAAAAACTGAAATAATGCAAAACCACTATAAAAATCACCTTCCACCTATAAATCTGAAAGTCAGCCGAGATAACGATGGAAAGTCATTGACATTTATGGATATCGTGTTGATGGGTTCAAATATCGAAATACTTCTAAAAAAGATTGATATACTAAAATTTTATATGCAGTGTTCAAATGTACCCCGTGTTCAAAACTGCCCCACTCTCCCCTACGTATTTAAAAAAAGATTTAAATCTCTCCATATGTCTCATAACCATACGAAATTCGGCTTACAGTTTTTCAAGTTCATTTGCTTGTCTTTTAATTCTTCTCTTGGTTTAATTAAGCCATATGCAATACAACGTTTTTCCAAATTTATTTCACAATTTTACTAAACCTTGGAATAAGTGTTAAGCTAAGGAATCTTTTTAAGTTTTCCCGTTTTTCTGTTTTATTGTCTTAAAGTTTCTAGGTTAAATTTTCGATCTTTAGTCCTTTTTGAAACTAGAAAACTACATTATGCGGTCCTTCGTGTTTTATAGAATATGGGGATCCCCTGCTGAAGATGTATTTAAGGTTATTTTAGCTTATCATTTAATATCAAAAATCTATTTTTTTCATATTTCACTAAATTTAGAAACTCTTTGGTACTTTCGTTCTTGGGGATAAAATCCATTTTGTCAATTGAATTCAAACTATAAAAGTTAGTTACTTACAAAATCAAAAAATTGACTCCTTTCATTTTATAGATGAAGTTTTAGGTATTGATTGATTATAAGTCATCAGACGAAATTTAAAATCTTTTTTAAACAGATATTTATACTACGGATAATTTAAGGAAAGTCCTACTGTGATGAAAAACCATCGCCAAACAAAAAATTGTTAGAAAATTCCAGTAGCCCTCTTTGCATAGAAGTAAATTTTTTTCGAACGAGTTTAGCAAAAAGTTCTTTACTTCAGCACTTGGCACCTAGAACTTGAAGCGAAGGGGTTTTGTTTGTGTGAAAGCACAAGAAGGAGTTTTGAACTTATTAATTTGGTCAAACTTAAGTTGTAAAGGTTTGCTGGGATAATTGCACCAGTTTACAAAATTATATTTTATTTGCTGTCGATTTTTAAACAAATCGCTTTTTATTTCAAAAGTAGTAAAAAAAAAACCCTTGGTTTTTGCATTTTCATGCATCTCGATCGGTTATATTTCGGAACTCTAAATTTATTTATTGAGTTCCTGAAGTTTGTTGTTCTTTTCTAAGGTTTGTTGCATGTTCATAAGTATTTGTTCTCTGGCTGATCCTCCTATAGTCAAAAGCCACAAATCGTTTCATAGAATCTTATATGCAACACTTAGCAGGAGTAAAACATAAGGCCGCTTTTTTTAAGGTGACCCTATCTCTCTTTCAGCCTTTAAAAAGTTGCTGGGAATTGCTATTTATGTATCTACTATCAGCCTGGGCTTCAATTAATAGCTTACATTTAATATTCATTCCTAATTTTGAATCTGGAAAAGGATGCAAAATTAATTTATTAGCGACAATGCTCTTAGTAAAAAAATTAAAACACCTATCCAAGAAAGTTAAACATTTGAGTATCCTAATAAATAAAATGGTTTACCCAATTCAATAAAAATAAATTACATTATTTTTATGAAAAAAAAAAAAAAAATCATTCAAGAATCGAACTTCAATTCATATAGGTCATCCTTATGCGGGACGCTAAATTATCATCAATAATTCTGCCCCATTTAATGAAATACCTGCCATCACCAGAGAATTTTAAAAATGTTACCAAATGGTCATTTACTCTATCGGAAAATCATGAAAAGTGTTCAGCATTTCTGTGTCGCCAAGAATGTTTCAATCCTGCCGAACTCATCGTTGACGAATTAGGTATCTCTGATGCTGATACATATGCCAACTAAAAATCCATAAGCAAATACAAAATTCATTCATTATTTGCAGACCCAGTTGGACAGACAAATAGTCAAATCGTGCTCTCGTTGACATACATCTTGGTGTCCATTGGAAAAGCAACTGACATCAAAGCATGCCTAATAAGTGCCTTGGAAAATGCTCCACCTAGTTGGTGTGAGTGTCTTGACAAGCGTCAGGTGAGAGATAGTATAATAGTGATTCAAATTGCACAAAATTGTCACGAAGATGGAGATATATGAGTTCTAGGTACATATTTATTGTCTATCATTGAAGGTGTGGAATCAAAAACGCCCACCATGGTTAGAAGCTATCATGCATTTGGTTTATCCTGTCCTCGATTGCATTGTTGAAATGTTGATAGATGCGGTTGAAACTGGAGCAAGCATGTACCAAGCCATGTCACTAGCCTTGACATGTGTATCCGAGATGTACGAATGTATTCCGGAAGGACTTTATAAGGTTGCAGTTCTGTTACAGGACATTATTTCTGTGTCAACGAAGCCCTTGAGTATATCCATCAAAAGTTATACCATTTGAAAGCTGGTGATGAATTTTGATTTTTTTTTTCTCTTTTTTTTAAAGGTGATTCTGTTTTATTGCAATTGGTATTTGGTGCATTGTATACGGAACTTATTAAAAAAGCAGAGACATTCGAGAAGGGTATTTTTATTATAAATGTAATATTGTGTGAATTGTTTTTGCTATGTATAATTGTATTGTTTACAGAGAAGAATGATGCTAAAGCAACTATTTGTTATTCTCTTTCTGAGGCTATTTGTTCACTCGATGAAGATGATAAGCATACGGAACAAATTGATTTGTTTTTAGTTCAAGCTAGGGAAAATATTTTCTACGAAGGAGATTTGCTATCGGAAGGTGGTCTAAGTGGTGCAAGTACGACAAAGGCTGACGATGCAAACGAAAGAAGTGCCTATAGTCCTCCAGTTAATTATCCTTTGGAACTTGATGTCGGAGCAGCCCATTGTATTGCTGAGGTATTGGCAAGTGATATTTTGACATGCAACATTGGAAAACAATCACTTAAGGTAAGTTAGGTATTTGGTAAGTTTTTCATAACCCTAGTACGGTGAAGTTTAAAAAAAGGTTCTGGTTTTTTTATTTGTTCCCTTATAACTTCTAACTCATTATACCTAATTTATCTCACGATGTTTAATTGAAAGCGTTTTAATTGTTCGCTGATGGTTATATGCTTTCTGATAACACATTTAAATGAATACTACACCCTGTCTAGAGGGCATAAGGCCATAAGCTAAACAATTTTTTTTTTTAATATTATCGGTTTTTCTTTTTTGGAGCAGTTAAACAAAGAAAACAATAAATAACAAAAATCAACAAGACAGTGACTCGTTCTTCTAATTTTTCCTTCTTTATCACAGTTGATTTGATTTGGCTTTGTAGGATGGGAAAGCAAAATCAAGTCAATGTGGTTGGAACAAACTCTTCATTTATCCAGGGGCGGATCAATTCACAATTACTGTTCAAAAAGTGTGGGATTTGCGAATAATCCAAATTCATTAGTATTTATCCCGAGCTTATAAAAGTATATTTTCGGAGAAAATTCCGATCAAAATTCAGTCTGATAGTGAAATTATTGACACCGGCGATTCTAATTTTGACATTCTTTTTCGGGTTCGCTTTTCTAGCCATATTATTATTGGATTTTATTAATTTGCTATCCTCCGCTCTCGGAGAAAATTCCGATCAAAATTCAGTCTGATTGCGCTTAGTAGGTACTTCAAATGAATCATTAAAGGATTTGACATTAAGTTCTTCAATAAAAAACACGTGCACTCGAACTTACTTGATTTAAATGCATAAAAAACTCAATGATGTCTTCAATATGTGTATATTGACAACCTGTTGTGGAACGATAATATACTATTAGAACTCTTAGATGTACGTTTTTTGTGCAAATTTGTTTTGAGCTTGAAAATAAAAAAACACACCTGTTATACACTGCTAGCCAGAATTACCGGAACCCTGACAAAAAGTGGTTTAGTTTTTTCATTAATTTAACGTATTTTTTGGATGAGGACTTGTAGCAATTTTTTTTTTCTTGGAAGAAAACTTTTGACTAGGAGGATCAAAAAGACCAAAAAAAGTGATATTTTGCATTGAATAATGGTTTTATTCTAATTTTACCTCAAGGCTCCGTCATAGTTAAGACAAGGGCATTGTCTTCCCTCCGATTGCTCTTAATACTAGGTACATGGCGTGCTGTTATTTAGCCATTGGGTTAATTGGTTTTATGTTCATTAGAGCTTCCCCAAAAGGTTTAAGCATTTATTTTTGTCTCATATATTTTTAGTACGCAGTCTTAATTCTTAAAGACAGCGCGGAAGGCTTTTTACGGTGTAATATCATATTGCTACTTTGCATTAGAAGATAACGGTCTATTTACTTTGGGTAACTAGGACCCAGAATTGTTCTTGATGGAGGTCCTTCACGTGCTACCGAATTTTTAAAGATCCTTTACATGCCTTCGATAACTCTTCCTACAAAGATGTCTGTCAGCCCAAAACCCATTACAGCGCAGCGATTTCAATCAAACTTAGAGTTGTGGATGATTTCAAAAATTTAATTTTTGTACTTAAATGTGTGTGTACTGCTCTAACTATGTATTTATAACAGGACTTTCACAAGAACAATTTTCCAAAATTTTCAAATAAAAACCTGAAATATGAAGAATTGAATATAAAAAACTATCTGTTACATTTAAAACAGAGCATGAGTTGATCAAATAACCAACACTGCTCTTATCTGTTTTGTATTAGATAGACTGCCTCAGTTTATAAACTTTACTCTCTGTTGAATATTTAAATTGCACACTACTTAAAGGCAAATGCCAGTTGCATTCCAACACCACCTCCATCATAATCTCTTGAAATAAATTCTCGTTCTTTCATCCTTGAGTCCATCTTCAATGATCTCAATAAAAATATTAAAAGAGTTTATCCATCCTTAGTTATTATGTAAAAGCATTTACACCCACCAATGTATCAGTATCTCCTTTTAAATGCCACCCACACGCTCTAGGTTTTCTAAGACAAACATAGTTCCTTGATAGTGTCAATATTTACAAGTAAAAAAAAAAAATAAAAAAAAACAATAAATATTTGAAAATGTTTTGCAGGTTGTATACAATTATATAAAAAACAACAAAGATTGGCTATTTCAACAACTCAATATAACTGACACTGAACCCAATGACTTTCAAGCTATCCAAGGTCAAAATATAAAGGAAATAAGACCTTCTATTTTAAAATCAATGTTTTACATAGGCAATACACCTTTTGACCAGGTAAATTATGTCATAATATTCACTGCATTGTGTGTCATAACAAAAATAATAACAATACAAAAAAAGTTATAACTATCAAAATATTTCCTTTTCTAGCTATTGACCGGATCGCTGAGAATAGATTATTCAATGTGGCTGCAAACGCCCATTTCCTTAAACACCGAAAGGGCATGGTTGCACATCGAACGTCGCACTGACTTTCAACCGGAAGAAAAACTGGCACTACCGGAAGTAACCATGGTTGCTGCAATAACAAAACTTTTAAAAAAGAAAAAGGACGACGAACTTTGAGAGTCTCTCATTTAGACAAAAACAAACAAACAAACAAACAAACAAAAAATAAAATTAAAAAAAATAAATTTTTTTAGTCTTTTAAATTTGTACAACACACACATTTTCACACCCACAATCCAGACAAAAAAAAACCGCCTTGTCTGATACAAAAAATAAAAAAAATAGAACCAAAAAAGGGTTAAACTTCGATGGTGGTGTGTAAATCTCAATAATGTTTGGGTTGTTGTACAATGTACATGTTTGTTACTTGTTTAAAAATGTGTCATAGGGGAAAAACCACAAATTATTTTAATCTAGGCAAAACATATCATATCTCAATGTACATAATATGGTTTTATAGCCAGCAAAGGAAAAGTCAAGAATCACCCTGCTTTTCATAAGTTACCCCTTTTCGTTTACAGCTCTACATATGACCCTAAACAACTTAACTTAGGTATAATTCAAATTTTAAATTAATTTTCTCAAAAAGACACCACCAGAAAACATACCAAGAACATATATTAAGATTTTTAAGATTGATTGACATCTCAAAGTCATACTCTTTATCACAGAGAAGGAAGAAAGAAGAAAAAAATTTAAAAAAAAAGAGTACGTATACGCCCCAGTGAACGTAATTAATGAGTTAATGTTATGATGATGCCTGATGTGTTTTTTTCTGCCATTATCTTTATCATACCACCATTCCAAGTCTATACACATATAAGTCTTGCAAATATACACTTCGCATTGGGTATTCATCATTTTATACTCGTTATAAATTTTCCATGCATTCATTTTTGTTGGAGGATGTTATATTAATTTTTCCTTTCGCATCATATCGTAATAATAAAAAGAAGAAAACAATATAAACATCCAAGAAATTTATTTACTTGTGTAATAGGACCGAAAAGTTCAACATTTATGGGGCTACAGATGATGACGATATGAGAATCTGTCTGTATTCATTTTAACCATTGCACAGATGACAGTGTGTGTGTGTGTGAAAGAGCGAGATAGATACTGTATGTGTTTGAAACATACGTTTGAAGCAGCTAAACAAGCAATTTAGGAAACATAACACTTTGTTAGAGATTTACGATTGTTAATGTGGATTTTATAAGTGCTAATCCAACTTTGACCCCAGTTAAGTGGGTAATTTTAAGTTGCAAAGTATAGCAAACAATAATTATATAGGTTGGAACTTAAGTAATCTATTTTCATCAAATAGTGTCTACGCTGCGATTTTCATGAACAAACACAATCAAATGCAAACCTATTTTACGTCATTTTTGTGTCACTGAAAAAAATTGTTATAAAATTCTAATAACTTGCAATAATGGGGTTATAAGTTGAAAAGTAATTAAGCTTACGTTTTCATTTTGTGATTTTTTTATACATATGGTTCTAAAACAATGAATATTATTTTACAAAGATTGTGCATAATTTATGTTATTAAAAAAAAATATACAGGCAAAAGTTGCTTATTGGTACAAATTTAGATAAAAGTTTTTTTCGTGACTGTAGGGAAATTTCTGTAGCAACTTGTTCTTTAGGTTTGTATGAAATAAACAATTAAATTTTAATTTTTTTTATAAGAAAAGTGAGTCGAAATTCAGAGAACTCTCGTAGCTGGCCAGGGAAGGTGCTGTTTTGTTAAAAAAAAACTGAAAAATGTAAAACATTATTTTTTATCATTTAACGATATTTTCTCACTTTAATATTTTAAATCTGTTCTGTAGAGACGACTTACTCTTATAGTTCTAGTTGTTCAAATTTAGAATTTTTTACAAACCTTGGCGAAAAATAAAAACAACATCTTAAATGAATTTGAGCTCCAAAAACAGTATGCAATTTAATTTCTTTTATTAAAATGCATTTTTATAATAAAAATTTTCAAAATCGTTAGAGTCCTTCTTTTAAAAAAAAACTATTTTTTTATTTCAAAATAATAATAATCAATAGATAAAACAAATTGAATCCCCATTTTTGAAAATTTGATGAAAAAAAAAATATAATCGAAAAATTTTTTTTCACAATTTTTATACAAAACAAATTCTTGAAATGGGATCTGTGGCTTGGGAGAAATACAGTATTAAAAAAAAATAGTTAAACGAGGGGACGAATTTCCAAAAATCAAGAATATCTTCTTCTTCTTCCTTTTTCTCGGCGCTGTTATGATCTCGATGTCGAGGGGATCATAACCTTCCCACGTTACTGCTTCACACTAGTGATCCGCCTGTGGGGTTCCCTTGTAAAAAAACTAACTTTTAATTTTTTTTATTTTCATGCAAATGAAAAAAATTTTGCTTTGCAAATATAAAATTGTCTGCATTGAAAAAAAAAAACAATAATTCAATGCAAAATGTATGCATTTTTTTTTTTTTAATATTCGTCGAATTTCTTACAATTTTGACTATTTGAAATAGCTTATGTATGGTCAAATAACCAAAATTTAATGCACAAATTTGGCAGAAATTTTTTTTTTAATGCAAATTATTTGTATTTGCAATACAAATTTTGTTTCCAGTGCAAATTTTGTTCATTTGCAATAAAATTTTTTAAAGCAAAATACTTTTAGTTGCAATATCTTCTTACTTGCGATATAGGTACTATATATCAAGTTATGAATTCGTACAAAAAAAAAGTTGAGATAGCATTTTTCCTTGACATTACGATGGTAGACAATGCCAAAAAAGTGGGTCCCGGAAGTCCGTCTGTCTGTCCGTCTGTCAGTCTGTCTGTCTGTAAACGAAGCTACAGCCTAACCGGATATACCGATTGATGTCAAACTTGGTATGTAGCGTTATTTGGCGACTCTCCAGAGGGGTTTTTGGAATTAATTTTTTTGGACCAAAAATAACAGTACTTGTCGTATACCGATTTTAGTAAAATTGAAATTCCTCAAAAACGGCTCCAACGATTTTGTTTAAAAAATTCAAATGTTAGTTTTAAGCCAAAGTCTATCTTTCAATAGAAAAATTTTTTTTTGAAAATCATTATTAACGGTACCTGCCATAGAACCGTTTTTTTCAAATCCGATTATCTCCGAAACTGCTTATTCGATTTCAACGAAACTTTTTGTGAAGAAGCATTTATATAATTTAAATATGAGCCAAAAATAAAATTTTGAAAAAAATAATTTTTGGATTTTTAAAAAAAATTTGAAATTTTTTTTTTGAAAAATCAAATCTGAACATTTTTGAAAATCTTCTTATAGAAAAAGTTATTGGAGAAATCAAATTGCCTTATCCTTCATTAAATATAGTATGAAGTTTGGCCCCATTACAAATTTGTACCTAAGAAAGTTGACAATATTAAAAACTATTTAATGCTGACATTTTTCATTGACATTATTACTACTTTTTTACTTAAAAAAAAAAAATCAAAATTCGCAGTAAATTAATTTTTTTTAAATTTGTAGAAATTCTATTTGCTGTAACTGATTTTTTCGGGTAAAATCCTTAATTTTTTGAATCCTTCTCATTTGATTCTTTAAAGCTTAAACCTTAAAGTATTATTTGAAAAATTCACTGACCGAAACTGAAGGATGCATTTAATGGTCTAATCCTGCATGGCCATTAAAAAATCGGGGAAATATGACACCTTTGTTCTAACTTTGTTCTAACCTTAAAAGGATAATGATATAAATTATTTTACACCCGCCTGGGGCCATGTCTAAAATCTATACTGGAGTGTTTATGTTATTTATAATTGTCTCAAGGTCCTTACAAAAATTATCATAATTTTTAACTTCCTATTTAGTAGGTTTGACTCATTTAATTCAAACAAAAGAAAATTATAATTAAAAAACTTTTATCTTTCTTCTTAATTAATAAAGTCCTTTATTAAAATAATGAACCAATACTTTATAACTTTAAATAATTTAATCAGTACACCTACAGAGCGTACAACAACTTTCAACCATAATAAAATATGTTCTCGTATTTCAATTTTATCAAAATTCTTTTTATCACCCTAAATATAATAATGAAGCATAACCTTTTTGCTGAAGATAAGGAGATTCGTCCGATTGCTTAGAAAACTTATTATCAAAGCACTTTGAACAAGTTACGGCCCGTACTTCATATGAAAACAGCATCAAAATCAACAACAACAACAAACAAAATATCTTGTTCATGCCGCCAATTTTAAAGGAAATGGTAAAATTTCCTTCTTAGCTGCTATTTTGTTTGTTTGTTGCCGGGAAAACATGAAGCTTTTCTTCTTATTTTTTGTTTGGTTTATGAGTGTGGGCACGAGCAATGAGCACCACAAACAATTTCCCATCAGAAGAGAGCGAGCCAACGACAACGAGAGATGCGCATTATAGGTATTCGTAGGTATAGAAATGTATTTCAACTGAAAAAAAAAATGATATACACTGCCAGAATTTACCATGCCAAGAATCTAGTGTGACAAACATCTACATTCGGAGAATTTTTAAGTTAATTCAAAAGGAAAAGGATGCTAATATGTGTTGCCATCAAAAACACTGTGGATGAATATGTTTTTTTCACTTTCATATAAAAATCACTCATACGCCATACATCATTTTGTAAAGGAAACTTATTAATAAGTCACAAAAGTGTGTTTTTGTACCATGTACTTTGTTGTCTTAGCCTTTTAAACGTTCATATCTTAACATAAATACATTTTTGACTAGAGCAAACCAAACTTTGAAGTGGAATCAAAAAAATTCAATCTAAAAATTGTAGCTAGTTGAATGGTAATTTTCCGCGTAAAAATTAGTTTTGTTATTTTAATTTGTACAAGTCAATGGAGAAATTTTGAAAAAAAATAACCTTTTTTATTTTTTTTTGTCAGTAATTGTAGCTTTTCAAAACATTTATTTTGTGCAAACTCCATATTTTGAAGATTTTAAAAATATTCAAGGCTTTGTTTAAAATAGTTAACTCAAAGCTACAATCAGTTAAAAAAAAATTCAAAAATGTCTTTTAAACTTTTTTCTATTGGTATAACGAACCGGAAGTAGCCTTTTAAAATTCAAATTGAAAGAAAAATTGGCGAAAGGAGCTACAAAATGTTGAATAAGATAAACAAATTTGAAAAAAATGTCATTTTAACCCTTACTTACGAGACAAACCTGGACTTTGACCAACTATATAATATGTAATTGAATTTAATAAACACCCAGCCATTTTTGGTTAAAATGAATAAAAATGGAGCTATTAAATAAAAACGGTACCAATCTCTTTTCTAAGATAGCGGCTGCTTATAACATCCTACCATCCCAACAAAATTGACTTTTATGATAAGGACATTCACCCAAACACATTCCATGAAAAAAATTTTTTCTCGCAAAAAATGCTACTTCATTTACTAATTTGCCTGGGCTATTTCTTAAAAATAAAAATGAATTAAAGAATTAAAATTCATTTTTTTAATTAATAATAATAATTTGGAAGGCACTAGCCACTATTAGTTTGCAATCTGTAAGAAAGTTCAAACCGTAACAACCCAAAAAATGTAGTTTTATTGATTTCCAAATGAAAATTGAACATTACAAACATTTTAGACAGAAAGCATCAGGAGATTGGGTGAGCGTTAAACAATTCATATTAATATTGAAGGTAGCACTATCAGTCATTGAGTATTGGCGTTTTTGCAGACTAGGAATCCATGAAAGACGTAATATCCGGGCCCTAACACCTGACAGACGAACCCGAAAACCCGACCCCGAGCTGGAAATCAGTCTCATTCTGTTGTCCTTTTTTCTATGATCACAAAATTGTACTTTTCGGTTAATAATTACTATCAAATTTACAATTATGGTCTCAATCAAACTAAACAACTAGGAATTCGTTAATAACTATTGAACTAAAGTTTTTTGAAATTGGTCCCGGTTTGAAAATATTTTAGGGATATGTAATGATTAGGCATTCAATTATTTTCCAAAAAATAATATTTACTAGATAAATCAACAAATGCTTTTAAATCCTATAAAAAAAAACTATTAAAAATAAATAAAAAAACATAGAAACATCCATAAAAAAAAAATAAAGCTAGAATGGTCACACTGAAAAGCAGTTAAATTGTTGAGCTTCTAGCTACTTGTATGAAATGGACTATTGTTCTGGCCAAATAAATACCATTCGCATCTCGGCTTCGGAAGTGCCAACATGGTTTCAGCGGAGTCCCTTAACTTATATTCACAAGAATAACGTGCCAGATTTTATGACGAACAAGTTACGCAAAATTCCCTTTATAAAACTATACTAAACGTGCCTATTCCATCCAACTGACGAACGAATGGAAAGAGTATAAATATTTAAAATTCCCTTGTTGTGTCGCGTTAAATTTTTGTTTTGTGCTAATAATAAAATTTATATAACACTACTCTTGTAAATCGTAAACTTTGCTGGGTATAAAGTCGAAGTTGGGTAGGCATACGGGAGTGTTTCAAATAGCAAATAATATAAGATTCGTAATTATTCGTAAAGTAAATTATTTTATGTTTAATGTACAATGTTGAAATGAATGAGTTCAAATGTACAGCGGCAGCGACGGCACGAGGCATCATCTGAATAGACCGACTTAACTGACAACGTAGGGTATCACTATTGTTACCAAAAGAGGATAACCATTCGTTTTTGGAGTGGATTTTTATGTAGTACATCCTTTGGAATCCTTGCCAAAGAAAAATAAACTTGATTTATATTCAACGCATGGTACCGAATGTCGGTAACTTATGATGAAAACTACAAATATATGCGAATTACAAGTTGGACAGGATACAAAAAATTGCAAAAATACATCCTCGGTGGTGGTTGGGGTAGGGGCTTGACGCTGAACTGAAACTGGCACTGCTCCTGGCACTGGCACTGAATCTGGGTGTCCTTTGAATTCTTGGCTATTGGTTTCGAATGTTGTCGTCGTTGTCGACGTCGTCCACAACGACACAAACTTTGACTTGGATGCCGTCGTCGCCTTGGTTGAAGTTGTTCAACTTTTATCGGTTGTGTCGTCCTGGCCGTCTTCATCTTCGTCCTTGCTGTTGTAGTAGTTGTTGTAGTTGTCTGGTACGGAAAACATATTGACTCGGCAAAGTCCTTTGCTTTTTTTGTGCTGATAATTCAAATTATTCAGTTTAGTGTTTGTGTGTTGAGTGAGGGTGGCGTGTGGTATATGGGGTTTGAGGCTCTGAGTTGGCCAGAAAAATAAAATAAAATAAAATTATATTCTCATAGTGTATAAAAAGATATCGTAAAATGAACCAGATAAATCGAAGACGTCGTCAAACTGCAGAGCCCTTTGACTGTCTGAGACCTGTAATACGGTTTTTTGGCATCATAACTGCTGTAGGTAAGTTAGAAATGATACACTCGTTTATTGTATGTATGTTTGGGATTAATTTAATTAAATCGAAATACTGCCAATAAACGTTTCGATTGAATATATTGAATCTATTATTTACACATTTTGCGTATCCTTTGATGTGCATGTGAGTATATTTACCTTTCCGGCAAGGATGTGGAATGATTATTTTTAAGCACACCTTTTGCAGGCTCTACTTTAATATTTATAACTCATGGCAACCTCAGATGTGATTAATTTTTAAAAACTGTTGATTTTTTTCTTGGTGCTGGAGATTGGTTTTATTTATTTTTTTTTTCAATTGAAATCAATGATTGTGAGGAGAAAAAGAAATAAAGGAAACCCCTTTGATTTGGGTTCATTTCGAAATGTTTACAGTTGAGTGCTTTATCTGAACATTTTGATATTTCGAATTCCACAGAAACTTATATTGTTTAAAGATACATAATTTATTAACGGATGTTTACAAAAATAAATGGGAAATCCTTACTTCAGATAGAAATACTAAGGAAAAACCTTATTTTTTCAAGATTTTTTCTGTTTAAATCAGAAATTCTTAAACTTTTAGTATATCAGTGCACACACAAACCTAAGAAAAATATTAAAATAATAAAAATTTTATTATTTTTAAAATTCATAACAGAATAATTTTAATTTGATTTTAAAAGAGTTTTTAGAAACAAAATTTAAAAATCCGTTATTTTTTATTAGCGAAAATTTTTAAGCATTCTTAAGCAAAGTATTCTTAGGAAATCATTAGTAAAAATTTTAAAAATTATTTTCTCAAAATAAAAAAAAAAAGAGGTAAACAAATGTATTTCATGGGAATTTTTGAAAAAAATTAATAAATGCTCGGTTTTGTATACAAAATTATCGGTTAAGGCAGCATCCGATTAATTAGAAATCAAGCAATCGCTTCTTAAATAGGTATCTTTTATAACAGTTCAAAGATAATTCTTATTTCAAAAGTACGACATTATACGCACATTTCTTAATTAAAATTATTTCATTTTCACCTCTAAGGAATCCTAGTATCCACTGATTTATTCTGTGTTTCAACAACCCGTCATAAAAATGTTACACATACACCACAGTGACCCAATTCAATAAGAGATAATATCATCGGTGGTATTTTTTATAAAATATTATATACATATACTCCAATGAGTTTTCAAGAAATAGAATTAAGGGCCAGTTTGTTTACACTCGATCATCTTTAATCAGGGATTGTTCCAGTTGATAATCGTAGAATTCGTTTCTTCACTAAAATTATACTCAAGGAATCTATGATTTGAGCAGTTAATTACAGATTTCGTTAATCAGTTTCCCATTAAATAAAAATATACAATTCCTTGGCTTTGAAAATTAATTTATTGGTTAAATAAAAAGTTGTTAACAGATTTTAATTTTCTTCCATTTTTTGGCTGCCATTATAAAATAATTCAATATAAGATATTTGATATTTATTCAAATTGTAATATACTTTAGCTGGAGTATAAAAATGCCTCCCAAGTTGCATCCTTTCTCCAAATGTATTTCTTCTGCAAGACCATCGAAATAGTTTTTTTTCCTCGGCCTTGGAAAAATTCCATCTTCTTTTCGGTTTTGGCGCTTTGAAATATTTTTGAAAACAGAAGAGTTTATATATACAGGATGTGTATTACACAAATGTTCATAAATAAAAAATAAAAAAAAATATTTTTAATGGTTGTAAATAACAATTTACTTACCTTCCTCGCTGTAAACGATCTTTTCAAATTAATATTCACAAAACGTCAACACAAAAATAACTTAATTCTTGATTAGGTTTTGAAAAAAAAAAAAAAAAAAAAACTGAGTGATAGACTGGAAGATGGAACGATTTGTGAAAAAACGCCCTTTGATTATGACGGATTCTTAATCCTTAATTGAGGGGAATACATAATAATCAAATCGACGATTTAACCCACTCTCAACAAACTGGCCCTAAATATTTAAATAAAATCTATTTTACGTGATCATCTCAACTACGTACAAGATTATTTGTCCCAGAGTAAACTTAGGTAAATTATTCGGACACACATTGTGGCGTAAAAAAATTTATTAAATCTATACATAATTAAACTACTCTCTTTTGTATAATTGTATGTACCCACGTACAGTGTTTTTAAAAGTGGTTTTTATATTTATTTTAAATACATAAGTGCAAAAAAGTTATTTTTATGATGATAAATTAATGTTTTGTTTATTTCTCTCTAAACAAGGTTGTAACCTTTTCAGACGGTTTCTAGTTTGTAGAACAAAAATAAGATTTTCAAGTTTATTATTAATTGACACACATATCAAAGTTCAATTTTTCTTCTCCTGGGTGTCATCATCAATATACCCATTTAAAATCTAAAAATAAAAAGAATAATATTTATTTTATTTTCTCAGAAGGTGAATATTGTGCTTTTTATTACGATCAAAGCTAATTTGTTGATGAAAAAAAAAAAAATAAATAAATAAATACAAAATTAAGTAAACAAAAATAAATCGGACAGTTCCAAGTCCAAAATCCATATTGACAAAACAAAGAAGAAAATTTACATCTGATGTGATTGCTTTGCAGATGAGAAAAATTAATTAGATAATATAAATTCTGACTTATATTTTCGAAAATCATATTAGTTTTCTATATACAAAATAATATGGCAATTTGTTAAACTCATTTTAAGTCTTTTTTTAAAACTAGAATGTCTTGCCAATTTTAGTTATGCAAAATTAAGATCAGCTCAGTTTCCCAAATAAATATGGAAAACAAATTCATAAAAAATAAATAAAATAAATAAACACAGTAGAACCACAGCCGTTCGGCGAAAAAATGCACGTCAAAAAGTAGTTCTTGATTATGGTGCGGCTGTGGTTCAGCGGTGGTGGCTTGGCTTTCAAAAAGACGTGTGGCGTTACTTAGGCGATTGTTGTTCAGCGGAATTAATCGGGTTATGAAAAAGTACATGAATTGTTTTGCCAATCCAAAATTTAAGCTTTCTACGTCATTTTTGTAAGTTCTATAGTCGAAAACCCTTTTCAAAATAAGTTTGAATATTGTCACATTTGTAATTTTGCTCATTTTAAGAATAATTATTTAAGCCTTATATCTAAAAAAAAAATAGCATAGTAAATTTTGACGTTGAACATTCCACACAGTTTATCGTCCTAAAATGTACCCTTCAGTCAAAACGGTTCAGTAGAGATGCATCTTTTTATGATAATTATACGGTTTTTGGTGGTAGAAACTGGGATTCGAACCAGAGTCCTCTAACCTTTGCGCCACGGAGTACTAGAGGCGAACAATGATCTTTCTAATATTCCAACAAGATCATAGCTAATTTATTTGTTGATTTAAAAAAAAACTAGATAATCTTCCTGAATTTTGCACAATAAAATCCTCAAGTGTGCCAAATTCTATTAATTTTGGTCAAAAAATTATTTTTGACACCAAAATCCATAAAAAGCACTACTGCGTGACAGATTCAGTAATTGAAATTATGACCAACAGATTTTCAGTCCCATTCCATGACATTTGGTTTTTATGGTAAAAATATAAAATGAATCTAAAATTAGTATAATCAAAATTCTATCTCCGTTGAAAAGAAATTAAATAGAAATTTGTTTTAAAGTTAAATATTAAAATAAAGCTGTCTAGTACTTCATCGCTTCAATGGATGAATTCAACATCATCAACAGTCAAAATGCTTCAGGCATTATAATACCTGAACAATAAAAAGTAGCTTAAGAAGGATTAGATAATTTAAAAACAATATTAAAGTTTAAAATCATAAACAAAAGGTTCTCAAGAAACCATCAGTATTAGGATTAACTCTATACAATCTCCCTTCACATACAAAAATTAAAACTTAGGTACACGAGCTTATGAATATGGTTTCAAGCTATAATTTACTTTAATTTTAAAGTAGGTATAATCTATAGCACAAAAACTTTTCTCATCCCATTTCCCCAACTCCCCCGTTTACGTGTGTTGACTAAACTTAACAACTTCCTTCACAAATCGAATTCCCTAAATGTAACCTTTTATCACACTCTGATGGTTAAATATTCTCTTTCGAAAAACAAGAAACTTAAGCAAAAACTTCTTGTAAATAGTTTTCCACCAAGGAGTCGTTAAGCAATGAATTTTTGGGCATAAAAAAATTATTAAAATATCCTGACAACAATGAAGCACAAAACTTCAATGATGTTGTTATGCTTTTGTTAAAATATGTATTTGTTTGGGAATAATAATTTTCACACCAAAAAGAAAAGTTACAAGGGAACTGGGTTTTCTTCCAAATCCAGCTCGGTTTCTTTGCGTTTTCTCTCAGTTTATATAACCATGTTATGGAAGTTATGGAATAATTCGCCTTGGGGATATATTATATGGAGTTCGTGCATTAACGAGCTTCATCTTACGTACATAATACATATATGTACAAAAGTTTTCCTTGGATATTGTAAGGATGAAAACAATATGAACTTTTTGTGTAAGGTACAAACACGCAATTATTTTGGATTTATGTGTTTGTTGTTTTTTTGTTTTTGTAAAGAAAATGCAATTCGACTGGTGTATAATGTTAAATATTATGCAATGAAGGGTGCTGCTAGATATGGCTGTTATGACTCTTATAAACCAAAGATGAGGTATATTTTATGTTTGGGTGAAGTAATTTGGGAGATGAGGTTTCAAGTTTTTGATAAATGTGTCAATTAAATTTAAGAAGCGTTAATTATTTTCCTCCTCAGTTAAAATTAATAACTGTGCATCGGTTTATCTTAGCTTAATGAAAAGCGGAAAAGGATTTATGTTCATTTAAAATTTACACTCTAGAACTCTAGGGCATTTCCTTTTTCATAAATGAGAATTTTAATGTTTGGTATCAAGCAGCATTGTAAATTGTATATTGTAAATTGTAAATTGTAAATTGTAAATTGTAAATTGTAAATTGTAAATTGTAAATTGTAAATTGTAAATTGTAAATTGTAAATTGTAAATTGTAAATTGTAAATTGTAAATTGTAAATTGTAAATTGTAAATTGTAAATTGTAAATTGTAAATTGTAAATTGTAAATTGTAAATTGTAAATTGTAAATTGTAAATTGTAAATTGTAAATTGTAAATTGTAAATTGTAAATTGTAAATTGTAAATTGTAAATTGTAAATTGTAAATTGTAAATTGTAAATTGTAAATTGTAAATTGTAAATTGTAAATTGTAAATTGTAAATTGTAAATTGTAAATTGTAAATTGTAAATTGTAAATTGTAAATTGTAAATTGTAAATTGTAAATTGTAAATTGTAAATTGTAAATTGTAAATTGTAAATTGTAAATTGTTAATTGTTAATTGTAAATTGTTAATTGTAAATTGTAAATTGTAAATTGTAAATTGTAAATTGTAAATTGTAAATTGTAAATTGTAAATTGTAAATTGTAAATTGTAAATTGTAAATTGTAAATTGTAAATTGTAAATTGTAAATTGTAAATTGTAAATTGTAAATTGTAAATTGTAAATTGTAAATTGTAAATTGTAAATTGTAAATTGTAAATTGTAAATTGTAAATTGTAAATTGTAAATTGTAAATTGTAAATTGTAAATTGTAAATTGTAAATTGTAAATTGTAATTTGTAAAATGTAAATCACATTTTGTTCCAGTCTTTCTCTAATCACAAATCCTTACCGAAATAGCACCAGTTTTACAACTGATGGAATTGCCTTGTATAAAACACTCTGTCGTTAGCCGTTTTCAATACAAATTTTTTTAAATTGTTGGTAGTCTTTCAAACTACTTAGAGAGTATTGTTATGTTAGTTCTTCAAATGGATGGAAACTTGCCTTACTGTCTTCTTCCTGAATACTTAGTTTGATGTTATTAATCAAAATAATCACAGTTTCGAATAAATCTTAGGTCTTACGAATTGACCGTTCCAAACCAACCTATTTGCATAAATCTCCAGCTGAACGTCCTCGCATCTTAAAAGGGTAGATCATTCAACAATAAAATCCTAAACGAATGTTAAAATTCTTTGTCACATTTTACATACATATACGAGTTTGTATGGTATTACCATGATGTATGATAGGACACGAACTTCTTCTTGAATTTCCATAAAATTTATTATTTATACAAAACGAATAAAACGGTTCAACACTTAAAGTTATTCTTCTTATTTAATTTCAAGGAGAATACAAGAAAACGTAGAAAAACTCCTTGAGATATCAAAAACATTTTCACCTAAGTAACTCCTCTGAGAAATACCTCATCTCCCAATAGTTTTCACGAGATATCATCCACGAGTGTGTCAAGCCAGGCCAGGCGAGTAGATATCCTAGTTGTTGCTCTGCCCGTAGATACAGATATAAGAGTTCATTTGATATGGAAGTATGAAACCCGGAAGGCGTGTCGTCCTGGTTGTGTGTTGGGCTTTTACTTGGTTATTCTGCTCATGTTTATGGATGGATGTCTTTTGGGTTGAGGGCTTCTTCGTTATTGCTTTAACAAAACTTTCAATATGAATGGTGGTTTTGAATTTTCAATAACAATATTTTTTTCTTAACGAAATCGTCCCGGTTCAGGGAACTATAGAAACTTGGCAAATTAGATTTTTCGTTTTTTTTGCTACGTATTGGATTTTTAAGTGAATCAATCTAGCTGTTTTTTTATTTTTTATATACCTACTTTTTTTTATGAATATGAAATTGGTTGTGTTATCTTTGTACTTGTTGTTTTTCAAGAATAGAATTTAAGATATTTTTTTTTTTGACTTGCTTCAGTGCGGACAAGGATTTTAATAACTTGTTCAATTTTTTTTTTAGAAATTGTTGTTAAAGTTTTCTTAAAATACTTCGCCTCTACTGTTCTTCGATTTAGTATTTCTCTACAGAATGGACACTAGGAGATGATTTATGGTGGGTCACATTTATCTGTTTGAGCTTACACAACGAAATTGAATTTAAAAATCTTGAAATAACTTGACCTTAAATAAATCGATGATTTCTTTTTACCATACAATTTGAGAATATAAAAGAGCAAAATAGCCAGAGAGGAAAAACTACAAAAAATTAAAACCAATAAAATCTTTTGAAGTACTGAATATGAGATCTTAAAGAAAAGGACAAACATATGAATAATAATAAAAACAAAATAAAACCCCGTATGTAATTAAATTTAAAACGCTTTTAAAACATAAAGAAATAAAAAGCATGACTGGGTAGCACGAACTTGCCCTTACAGTTGAAGTTGTTTAAAACTTTTAAGACTTTTTACATAACAATTTGGAAAATTTATATAAGAAAAAAAAGTTTATGAAACGTTACATTTGTTCGATAAAATTAACAACAAATTTCATGAAAAATAAAAAAAATGTAAAATCCAAAGAATTTTTTCAAATTTTTTTTATTTAAAAAAAAAAATGAAAATTGAATAAAATATCAGATATATGGGTATTTCGCATTTTCTGAAAGTCCATTAATCTGAATATCCATTATGATTTTTGTGTGTGTGTGATTTTTTCAGAGTTGATTTAATAATGTTTTCTGTTTAAAACACAATTTGAAATAAACGTCGTTCCATTTTAATTTTAAAATAAAATCTGTGAGGCAAAATTCTTCTGAAAAATACTTAAGTCAAAGTAGTTTTCGTTGATTTTAATTTATTTTTTTCCCTCAGTGCATTTTGAACATTTTAATACCAAAATTTATTAAAGGTACATACTCGTACATGTACTTATAAAAAAACGAGAATGGGCAGTTTCGTCCCATTGGCTTAACACATATCGACAAGTTATACAATGAAATGCAATTTTCTTCGACTATGTAGATATAATTCAAATCACCGTAGAACATTCCTAGTGCGAGATATACCCCTATGTTCATACAAAAAAATACTTTGTTCAAGCAGACCTTTCTGGTGAAATAGATCACTCTGTTTAAAAATTATGGGATGCAAGATGCAACCAATACCAAAGTGCTCATTCTCTTTTATATCAAACTGAATACTGGAGCATTCCTTTTGATGAAAATCAAAACAAAACAAAAAAAGTTTAAAATGAATAAAAATAAGGCCCCCTATTAAAACAATAAAAGAGTCATGCTTTCTAAAACTTGGTTTTCTGCAAAAAAAATCGACTAAGAATGATTTTGATTTTGAACCGCATGGAAAAAGAGTTTGAAAAAAGTTCGACATACCTACTGTAAATTTAAATATTTTTAAAATTGAGGTTAGCTATGTTAGTTGTTATATCTGGTTACATCTGTAAATTGTGTCAGCTTTTTTTAGATATATACATATCTTTCTATTTAAAGTGGGTCACTATGGTGTATGCGTAATATTTTTTTTATAGAAATATTAAAACATTTACATATACATATATTAAAAGCTTGATTTTTCTGATATTTTAAGTGATGGGCACACGATGTAACAAATTAATCATTAAACCTCTGCAATCGTGATATTCACTTTTTGATTTAATTTATTTGTATTCCTGTTTCGACTAGGACAAATGAGATAATTTCAAATTCTCATTTTTATGATATGAGCTATGATGAGGTATAATCATTTTATTTCGGTCACTTAATTACCTAGCTCATTTCATCAAAATAAATTGAAAATTATTTCAACTGCCTAAGGTTTGAAATTTGTACAAAATTGAAAAAAAAAAACGAGTGTGTGTACACATATACACGCGACTGAAGTTATACTTCTCACTCAGTATATTAAATGAATTGTGTTTTTTTTTTTAACGTACTGCGGCGTACTTCATTTTTAAATACTAAAGTAGTACCAACTCTAAAGGTGAAACGACAGCCCTGCTGCCCAATTGTCTTGGAGATGGCGATAACGTCATAATCCTTTTGACATTCTTGTCAAAAAACAAATTTTCATACCCACCGTCCCATAAGAAGTATAACTTCAAAAAAAAAAAAAAGAAATTGAAAAAAAATTCTTTCTTTGTTAACTCTTTAACTGCCAAGCTTTTTAACGCCTTGATATTTCACATAAGGTGTCGCTCAAAAATGATCGACATGGCAGCCAAAGGCTTAAAGCATTATTATTGTAATAGAAAGAAATCAAATACGTATTTATGTATGTATTTTAATTAATATTCAAGTTATGAATAAAAAACAAATAATAGGCAATAAAAAGCAATCAAAATTTTATATTCACTTGAAAGTTTTATATCATTTTTATTACCAAAGTATTTATGGGTTAACGACTATATAGCTTTTTCTTTAATGACAAGAAATAAAACGACAAAGAGAATAAACCACCATATTATAACATCTGACACCCTTGTGAATAATATGTTATACCTAAACCAAAAGACCAAAAGAGGCAGAGCGAGGATAGGTCTATCGCACGAAATGTCTTCATGCATATAATATCGCTTGTTTACCCATTAGGTGAAACATAAAGTGGATGCACATTATCTTAAGTCCATGCGAGTGGGCACAAAATATGGGTTGTCTAATAATTGTCTTAACACAATCCAGCTTCCGCCATCATCATATCCATCGCCATAAAGCCACCACCACAAACTGGAATATTGCGAATGCTATAGTATATTTGTATACGAGAAAATACACATATATTCTCGAAAACCGTATTTACACATCCTTTTTTGTCTTCTTGAAAAGAGATTTATAAGTTGCGATGGAGATAGAATTTGTCGTCATGAAAGCCTTTCCCTTATCACACTCTGGGTTTAATAATAATCGTTTGCGTTTCGTCGTCGTCGTCCTCAACGAAATGGTCACATCATAAAATACACACACACAGAAATATGCCATTAAAGGTGATATAAAACTTAAGCAACAGCATTCAATACACCCTCGTCGACACTCATAATAAGGGACCGCATATTATATTCCAAAGCATTCAAATATAGCTTTTGATACAGTATTTCATTAAACAGTGCCGCATCCTTGTTTTGGAAGGTATTGAAGTGTAGAAAAAAATGAGTTTTTTTTCAAAACTAACCTTCGAAAATAGGATCTTGGGCTCTTTAGCAGTTTCAGAGTCACATTGAGTTATAGGACTCTTTGTTTTAAGCTACATATTATACTATATTTGCCATTAAGCAAATAAGAGTTGCGAGCTGAAATGCCTCGTTGGGAATGAAAAACCAACTCCACCCCTGAAAATACCTAAATCAACCTTAAAAGCACGACGAAAATAGAATGGTCCTAGTCCTTTATTTCTAAACGAAAGAGAAATGTACACCCTTTGTAAGTTCGTCACATCCGGAACTTAGACAAGAAGCCATCACTTAAAGAACTTTTACATCCAACAATTAAGTTAGGTGGGTTTTTTTTTTCTTTGAAAACCCTGAAATGACTAGAAACTTTTAGTTAGTCACACGTATTGTGCACGTAACGTGCAAAATGAACACTCGTATCCTTATGAGTGTAACTTTATACTTTTCCTCTTTATTTTTATTTTGATTACTAAAGAAAAAGTCTCGTTAAAAATAAAAATAAAACAGTTTATTGAAAGAATGGGTATACCAACACTATACATAGAAATGTTTCAATTACAAAAGGTCATGTTTTCATTGGTTTTAAAGTACAAAAACACCCCAAAACGACGACAACACGTCTCTGTTGTGGATTTCAATTAAGTTCTTGATTTTGGAAGAGAGAAAATCTTTTTGATGATGAAGAAACAAAAAGAAAAACTAATTGGTCCTTCAAACAAATTGTGGCTTAGTTAAGCCGATTTTGTATGGGGAGGAACGAAACCATTTTTGAAGTTAATTTTAAAAGGACATTAAATGGTTTTGACAAAATATTTTGACGTTGATAAGAAGGATTTAATTAAAAAAAAAATTATCATAAGATTTTGATAATGTCAAGTTCAAGTTCAAAATAATTCTGTTCTATGATGGTTAGCATTGCCTTGAAAACAAAAAAGAATAAAAATAAATCAACCCTTTTGTTGTGTTGAAATGTGAAAGCTTCTTTTCTTAATGGAGGCTTAACTATAAGATTAAGGAATTAAATTAGGTACTTATTTAAAATCTCTTAAATTTATTTCTAATCCAGTCTTTGTTATAGAATTTTTTTTAATGAAATTAGGGGAACATATTTGTTACTGAATTGAAATTTAAATGCTCCTAATTTTTGATATTTTTTTAGTTTGTAAAACTACAAAATTGTTTATAGGTACTTTAAAGCAGTTATAAAAAACAGGGGTCGAACTACGGCATATGTTCGTTAACGTATTGACGCTTTATGTCTCTATCATTTTCTTCTGATTAAATAGAGAGAGCAAACGTTAACGAACGTATGCCGTAGTTCGACCCCAGATTGTTTTAGTCATGACAATGAAAGTTTTAATTTTCTGAATTTAAAAGTTTGAGGAGAGTAGGACACAGAGGACCACTCTGGCACATAGTAGGTTCCTACATAAATCCTTTTTAAAACTATAAAAAATAACTTTGCTAAAAAGTTAAATACAAAAACAAACGTTCCCATCCAGCTGTCCACTTTTTACTGTATACCGTTTGCATTAGTTTTCTCCAGAGAATAAAGTTAAATACAAACATTATTTTTTTTTTAAATATAAAACTTTGCGTGTTATCTACTTAAAATCTTTGCCAATAACAATTTTAGGTTTTTACATCGAGAGCTGTCAGTAAAGTGGTACTTATGCAATTTAAGTTTTTGTGAAATATTAATTTTCAAAGTCGTTGACATCTTTTTAAAAATAATTTGTTTTGGTGCACAGAATTCTGAGGTGATTTCCGTGAAAACAACTCTTTTCGTGCCTTCCATGATTAATTTTTAATGCAAATTGAATGAAAATGAAAACCGAATCAAAATGGATATCAATTAAAATGGAAAGCGAGAACGACAATGCAAAAAAAAATGGGGCTAGCAATTCTATCTGTTTATGGCAAAAGGTTCTACTTTTGTTAACAAAAATCCCTTTTTTTACTGTTATGGTACCAGTAATAGAACCGCTTTCTTGATTTCTGACATTCTCTTAAATGACTTAACCGATTAAGATTTTTTTTATACAAAAGCGTCTAAGTAGCCGTGTATAAACATTTTCAAAACCCTCAATGTTAGATTGAGCACGTTCAGGAAATATTAGGGACTAGTTATTTAGGCAACGTCATTTTCCGAACGGAAATTTGAGCAAATTGACTAAATTAGTTTGGATACGCCATTATTGTCAAATTTCGAAATTTTCTTGAAAATTTTACAGAGCGCATGGGGCAGACACCAATTTCAATTCACTTTAATATTAGTTACAACCGATAGTGCACTTTTCACTCGTTTTTCATACAAATAGATTTAATTCTGTTACCGTAATTCTATAATTAAAAATAATCAGCTTCTATAATTAAAAATAATCAGCTGTCATGTTGACAAAAAAACTATCCTAAATATTTAGGTACAATTTTCTTGTCTAACTTTCCAATCAGCTTTCCAATAAAATTACCTAAATTGGAAGGATTTTTTTTGACACCTGACCAATCAGAGACCGAGAAATTACCTAAATATTTAGTCCCTAACGTTTCTGAAAATGCCCATTTTCAAATAAAACATATTTCAATTTTTTTGTTTGTAGAAAGTCACTTTTTTGAAAACGGGTTGATAATTTTTTTTTTAATGTGTCGAATAATGCAAATTAACAAAAAACTATTTTTTTTTAAAATGGTTGCATTAATTTTCAAAAAAAAAATATAAAAAAATTGTTTTTTTTTTTTAACCCTCTGTCGGCACACGGGTGCGAATTTGGCAGGACAAAAATGAAAAGTGGTCACAGAAAAGTGTCTTTATAAAAGCAGAAACACAATGTCGATGTCGTTTTTTTGTGCAAAATCTATAATAGAGAAACAATAGTTTTGTAATAATTTATTTTTTTTTATTCACTTTTGGCCCAATAATTATGTGGGTGACTGTAACTATGTCTGATAAATGTCAGAAAGCGAGCAAAAGTTCAGTCTTATTGAACTTTTGCTCGCTTTCTTACGTTTCCTTACGTTTGTCAAAAAAAGCGTACGTAGAAAAAGCGTCATTGTGTAAGGTTACACAGATTTCGTATAATTGAACTTTTGGCAGTTGTCAAAATCGACGGCAAAGCGTGATTGTGTTTCTGCTTTATGGGTGAAAATACATTTTTTTGAAATTTTGAATACAGTATTCGAATTCCTCGGAAAATTTTACATCGATTTCATATATGATTCTTCATAAAATAGTGAGACCGAAAAAAGTTCTAGCGCCATGAAAAAGTATAAAACAAATTCGCAAAAAAGAGGTGTACCTACAGAGGGTTAAATTAAATGGCATAGTTAGTTTGGAGATGAGTACAGTTTAAAAATTCGTAGGTATTTTTTATTACAAAAAAAAAAAAAAAACAATTTTGAATCCTTTTTTACATTTCTTATAAAATTATTGATAACATTATATTTGTTTTAAATATAAACAAATTTTAACATTCTAAGCAACTTTTCCCTAAAAGCAATGACCTAGAAAGTGTAAACAGCTAGGATGATTTTAATTTAAAAAAAAAATTATAAATTAGCCATCATGTTATCTCACACTTCTTGGAACTAAGTATAATAAACTGCAACTAAATCTAATTTTATTTTTAGTCGGTTAAAAATTCATATGAAAATTAAATGAAGTTCACCTTAAATTTTACAGAATTGAAGAGGATTCCACTTATTTTAGGCGGAAATCGTATTGTCTTATTTTAAGATGTCCTTTTTCCCACCGTCTAAGAGTTGTGAGAATTTTTTTTGAAAAAAAAAAAACAGTTTTTTACATGCATTTATAAATTTTAAAAACATTTTTAAAATAAAATTTATTATGTCATTTGATCATTGATCCAATTTCCAAACAATTATTTTTCCCAAAAACATTGTAGGTAAACAATTAGGCTATTATTTATAAACGTTGCTTAACTTTAAACAACTGATTTATGAATTTGAATAAGTAATAAATTACTTTTTTTTGGAAACTATATGAGTTTTTTAATTAAATAAAAGATAAAGAATATTTTCTTATACTCATATATGTATTTATGTTGTTTATTAACAAACGTTTTCGAGAATTCTTCTTAACCTGAAGATGAGAAGAATTCTCGAAAACGTTTGTTAATAAACAACATATATTATATATATGAGTATAAGAAAATATGCTTTATCTTTTATTTAATTTAAACAACTGCTTAAATTTTTAAAATGTGTTCAAAAACCTGTTTGTTGTTGTCTTATAGCTGCCAAACTTGTGTCTAGGTTTAGATTGTGTTGACCCTGAATAGTGTGGTATTTATTTTTATTAAATAAAGCTTATTTCCCACTTTTTGAAAAAAGTTAATCAGTATCTAAGTAGACAAAAATCTAATAAATATCCCTGTTAAAGTTGACATGAAATTAAAAAAATCATGTGTGCAACTCACACGTGGCTGAAGTGAAAACTTAAAAATCATTTAAAAAAAATCGAAAAAATGTAACTTTTTTTTTATTCCATCACTTTTTTTATATGACAACCTACAATAAATTTTATACCATCTGAAAGCTTATTGTTTCAGCTCAAAATATTTATATCGACCATGTCTATACAACATCTACAAAAAGAGCTAGAATTTTTTTAACTCAATTAGTTTTCATAAAAAAAGCAAAACAATCAATCTCTTTTCTCTTCTAAAGCCATTAAATCCATTTTTTAAAAGACAACCTATAATAAATTTTATATCAATATTATTTCACCTTTTATATGACGCTTCAATCATATTTCTAACATGCCTACAAAAAAAGTAAGAATTTTTTAAGGCCAACCATGTTGAAATTTCAAACTGAAATTACTGTACTTCCTCTACTGCTGGCTGGTCATCGGCAACAAATCTTCACAGGTGTTTTGAGGTATTTTTCAAGTTTTTCAATTAAAAATTATATAACTTGTAGAGCACGTACCGTTATGTGTGATTTATTAAATTAAAGATAATATTATCAGCATGTGTATTAAAGTTAGATAAATTTGTTATGTGCTCTAGATCAAAAGATATAACGTGTTTAGAAAAAGAACATCTTTTCACCGTTATCTCAGAATTTTGAATATTAAATTAATTGAAATTTTGCACAATCATAATTTATTTAATTACCTATCTACTGTATAAATTTCATTGATCTATCTATTAAAACAAAAAAGTTATGATCTATTGATTTTTTGTGTCGCTTTTTCGTTTCATCTTGTTTCAAATCACTACGATACTAAAGAAGTTTTCACTTCAAAAATCTCTTCAATGTTCAATCCAACATATTCAAGCTTAATGAGTAAATTTTAAGCTATAATTGAATATGCACTACACTTACATAATCCTCTTAGCTTGATCATTGAATAAAATTAGGCCAACATTATTCTAATATGTTATTATAACCCATAATAGGGTCTGAACTTACATACACGTATA
The DNA here is from genome assembly GCF_945859705.1 of Episyrphus balteatus. Taxonomy (NCBI): domain Eukaryota; kingdom Metazoa; phylum Arthropoda; class Insecta; order Diptera; family Syrphidae; genus Episyrphus; species Episyrphus balteatus. Next base: position 36,839,787 of record NC_079135.1, read on the forward strand.
TTATACAAATCGATGAAACGTTTGTAAGAAACATTTTAATTTAATATAACGTAAGTGCACCTCGCTCATAGCTCAATTGACACTGCCCTCGTATTTCCTATGGCCATTAAAGCATTAACGTAATTTCAAAGCAAGACTTCCAGATGGAATAATTTATTATCATTCATCTTCATTGGATAGGAAGGAACTGTTCAGTCAGAATTGTTCCGTATACCTAACGTTAAGTAAAGGGCATGTCATAAGTATGATGTAAGTAGGTATACACTCTCATACATATACAGCAACCATCAAAGTACCTATACCGTACCTATCTCTATAGATAGATTTAGATAAGAGTACAGCATGGCGAATTAATCAACTCTACCATACCACGCAGTGTACTGAATAAAGATGGTCCTGTTTCCTGTTCCTGTATAATCAATTAGTGATTTCACTTGAAGTGTAATCGTTTGTTGTGGTTCATTACGCATACAAATCATCTTGTTTATTTATGCTCTCCGAATTGTATTTCCGTATTTGCAATATCTAGATTGGGACCAACAACGCACCCAAACCGACCAGAATAGAACCGAACGAGGGTTACATGAAACATGATAATGTATACACCAAACCAGTACCAGCAGAGTGGAATGGTTTGGGTTGTTTTGGTATTCAATGCTTTTTGGACTTTGATTAGATTTTTGTGTTGGATTTTAATAAATTTGATTTGATTATTAAATTAGTTTGGGATCAAGTGCTTTTCTTTCTCTCTTCGAATTTTGCATTTCTTCTAAATTAAATTTATTATTATTTAGTAAAAAATTTAATTTTAATTTACGAAAGAATTTAATGCAGAATTGAAAGTGGATTTTGTAATAAACACAGAGCTTTTTAATTAATTATAAAAGTATGCGGTAGTACTTACCTTTTTTTAACTCTAGAACAGTTAAAAACTGCGTTTTCACGAATTACTAAAGAATTAAAAATACCATGTTTGAATACAAATTATTATTAATGCACAAATTTAGGTAATTTTATTGCATGAAATTGGCATTGGGTTGCATTTACATTTACATTTTATAAGGTTGCTTGTTGACTAACCTAAGAGGAGAAAAAACGTGTTTAAAAGTGTAATCTATTTGCCACCGCATACACTTGATGGAGATTTTTGTAAAAAGTGATTTAAAATAAAATTTTAAAAAATCAAGGCCAGTACTTAAAATAACATTTGATACATTTTTTGTAATAGTGAGGCGGCTTAGCATTAAAAACCAGCTCAATCGTGCACTTTGTGATAAAAGCATGAAATTTACATCGTTGGTAGTACTCAATATAAGAGTTATTTTGAGATATTGGGCCACCTTGTATTCCATCCGGAAGGGTAGATACAAGACTTTTTCTGTGTTGCACTCGATTTGTTGCATATCATAGTATATAGGCAATGAAACATTTTTATTAATATGATACATGATTTCGAGGTATTTTCTAACACTCGATCGATCAAAATCATTACCAAAATGTCTTGGCCATCATGTAAAAAGTTATTGGACTCTTAATGAATAGTCTTTTACTTAGGCCGTGTGTGAATTGCGTTAAATAGTTAACACCGTGTAAAATTTTTGACACTATTAAGGTGAATAAAAAAATTTCAGCTGTATGGCTTATTATTTGATATTTTTCTCTGCCTCTTTTCTGCCATGAAACTCCTTTTTAATAAAAAAAAAAAAACAAAACCATCTGCAAAAAAAATTTAACTCAAATTTAACCAGGTCCCAGAGCCCAATAAATTTTTAACAGCTGAACATTTTTTATTCACCTAAATAGTGTCAACAATTTTACACGGTATAAACTATTTAACGCAACTCACACACGGCTTTAAAGAACAAGAATCAGAATATTACCAATTGCTCTTTGAAAAAAAGTGAGAGGCTGATAAAATTTTGCATGGACGTTTCAAATACCATAGAAAAAATAATAAAATATTTCCATCAAAATATTTCGGGTGTTTTTTTCTAACGATAAAAACACTTTTGAAATGCTAACATTGCACCATATAGAAAATGTATGCATTTTTATGAAATGCATATAAATTTCATACAGAGTATGAGAACCAAAAATAAAAAAAGATTTAATTATATTTACCATGGAATATTTAATTTTCATGAAAAACTTATAGAGCTTGCTTTTTTTGAAGTTATACTTCTTATGGGAGGGTGGGTATGAAAATTTACTTTTTGACAAGAATGTCAAAGGGATTATGACGCGATCACCCTGGGTAGCAGGGCTGTCGTTTCACCTTTAGAGTAGGCAGTACTTTAGTATTTAAAAATGCAGTACGCCGCAGTACGGCAAACATAAAACACACAACACGTGGCAAGTTACATGTTTCATGTGGCAAGTTGCATGTGGCAAGTCGTATGTGGCAAGTTGCATGTGGCAAGTTGCATGTGGCAAGTTGTATGTGGCAAGTTGCGTGTGGTAATTTCCATGTGGCAAGTTGCCAGGGTTGCAAAAAGCTCACATTTCAGCTCAGCTCACAGCTCAGCTCAAATTTGAGCTAGGTACCATAGCTTAGCTCATTTGAGCTGAGCTGAAAGTGAGCGCCCCAATTTCCAACGCCTATATCTCGGAATTTTGAAAAAAATGAAAAAAAATTTTTTTGATGCCAAAAGGTAGCGGGGACTCTAACCTACATTTGGGTACAACTCTCATTCCTGTAGGTCCACGCGTTCTCAAACCGGGAGAACTTAAAAGTAAAAAAAAAATAGGCACGATTCTGAAAAAATAGGCATGATGTGGCGGTTTAACATGGAAGGCGATTTTTTAAAAATCTGACAATGTGCAAAGCGTAGGCCCATGACACAAGCTATCATTTGGCATCACTCCCAAAAATTGCTCTTAAGCGGTTTAGCTTCCAGGAGCGTTCAAAGATTCGGGGATTTTTCGAAAAAAAATTTTACTCCAACTTTCTAACGCGATTTTCTCGGAATTTTGAAGAAAATCGAAAAACCGGATTATAACACTATCAAGCTGAGAATATAAGCTTTCATATGGCACCACTCCACTGTCTCTAGATCAAAGCGTTCAGCTCCCAGAAGTTTTTTCGCGCCCCCAACTTCCAACGCCTATATCGCGGAATTTTGAAGAAAATGAAAATAAAATTTTTTTATGCCAAAAGATAGCGGGGACTATTACCTACATTTGGGTACAACTCCTATTCCTGTAGGTATACGCGTTCTCAAACTGGGAGAACTTAAAAGTAAAAACAAATAGGCGCGATTCTGAAAAAAAGGCATGATGTGGTGGTTTAACATGGAAGCCGATTTTTTAAAAATCTGATAATGTGCAAAGTGTAGGCCCATGACACAAGCTATCATTTGGCATCACTCCCAAAAATTGCTCTAAGGCGGTTTAGCTTCCAGGAGCGTTTAAAGATTCGGGGATTTTTCGAAAAAAAAATTACCCCAACTTTCAAAACCGATTTTCTCGGAATTTTGAAAAAAGTCGAAAAACCGGATTGTACCGGAATTTTTTTTTATGATAAAAAAAGAAATATTTTACTAAAAAATAGAAACATATTTACTATCAAAAACACCAAGAGAAAAGATCACGAAAAATTATCTGTCTTATTTATAAAAATATCTATGTGTTAAAATAATTCCATTAATAACTAGAACCAAACATCTTAAGCTAAGGTGTTTTATAAAAGTTTAAAATATCTTCATATTTCATTATACTTTCCAAATAAAAATCAATGTATCCTCTCACCCAACAGCTCAGCTCAACCATCAGCTCAGCTCACTTTCAGCTTAGCTCAAATGATCTGAGCTATGGTACATAGCTCAAAAGTGAGCTAGCTCAAAATTTGAGCTGAGCTGCGAGCTTTGTAGCAACCCTGCAAATTGCATATTGCTACTACTAGTGCTGAAGCACACACAATCCTCATAAAATTACCATATAGCATATTTTATGCGCAATTTGTTTACTTTCGTTAAGCATATACCGTACGTTCTGAGCCGCACAACATGAGTAAATTTCACAGATTAAATTGAAAACTACATGGACGCAAGGAGGATGAAAGAATTAATTTATTGTTCACTTGATAAAAATGTAAAAAACGAAATGTGGATTAATTAATTATTGAATAATAGAAATTAAAAATATCAAATGAAATTCATTTATATATGTATACTGAATGAGAAGTATAACTTCAGTCGCGTGTACATGTGTACACACACTCTTTTTTTTCATTGAGTTTTCATACAAAAAAAAATTTTGAAGGAGTGAGGTGCATCAGTAAAAGTATGAAAAATAATTATGCAGTTTGTGATAAAGGGGTCAAATTAAAAAGATTGTTAATACAATATATAAGACTCATTTAAAGATATTGAGCCACTTAATATTTTACCTAGAAGGGTTATAAACACAATGCACAGAAAGCATATTAAATGAATTTACGTAAAATCTTGTATATAAAAGAGAGTTCGTTAAGTGTGTGTGGCCGATAAACTTGCGTTTGGCTGCTACGATTTTGGTAATTTTTTTTTTGTTTGAAAGGTATTAATAAGAAGATGGTTTGTATAAAAAAAATTATACTTTTTCTACCATCTTTACATAGATGTCAATTTGTACGACAGAAAAAACACTCTCGCTTTTTAAAAAATTTAACTAAGCTTAATTTGTATAAGCAAATTTATTAAGACAGACTTTCAAAATAATGATTATCGTTTCAAGTCTGATTTTGAGTAAAATAAATATTTTTTAACAATATTCAAAGGAACTTATCGTGGTAAGTAGTAAAAATATTAACTAAGTCAGAGTTTCCAAATAAAACCCGTTTTCTTTTGAAGTGGGACTTTGAAAGAACTTACATATAGTTTTAATCAAAGGATTTTACCGAGGTAAAAGTGATTTCCGAGAATCGCTTAAAGCAAAGTGAGTATAGTATAGTGTATTTACCGTTGCTGTTTTGCAATGAATTTTTATGCGTACAGGTTAATGGTTCGCAGAAATGAACTAAACCAGATTTTGTTATGTCGTAGATTTTTTCATCAATATGTTGTGGATTGAGAAAGAACGGGATTCTCTAAATCAATACCACATATTTTTAAAGATTTAAAACTGCTGTTGAAAATTCAAAGGCGAAGAAGTTTTGACTCCTCGAATTCCAATGATGCCGTCAGATTTCCCATTTGATTTAAAGCGTCTTCTGTTTTAAATCTTTAAAAATATGTGGTACATATTGATTTTTCTGTTTTTTCTCATGGACAACTTTATATGTTGGCTGTTCGCGTGTAGGAAAACCATCTGGTCAATTTATATATGCAAAAAAAAATAAAAACAAAAAAGGTTGTATATCAAAAAGCATTGCAATAAATTGGTTAATGTTAACTATAATGGAATGCGAGCGTATTGGAATCCCGATTTTCAATATCGCGTTTTCTAAAATCCCGAAAAAAAAAAATTTTTTAATCCCGTTTTCAAAGTACTGTTTTTTTTTAATCCCGCTTATAAAAATCCTGTTTAAGCAAAATCCCGTCTCTGGAAAGCCCACTTTTTAAAACAACGTTTATACAGCAAATCCCAATTCATAACTGCTACTCAATATGGTACACTATCAGTATTACCTATCAGTTCCTCAATTCGAAAAAAAGAAAAAAAAAAATGCATTGAAAAAAAATTCAATGGAAAATTTGGTAGGTAAATATTTTTTTTTAATAAAGCTAATGTAAGGTCAAGTAGTCAAAATTGTAAAAAAAAATTTTTATGAAATCTACATATAGTAGAGAGAAGCTGACATAAATCTGTGAATAGATAACCGCTTACTCTTTTTACCTGCTCTATAGGGCAAGGATTGGTTTCGTGCCGAAAAAAAATTTTAGATTTTAATTAAAACCAACATTACGATGATGGAGAAGTCTGAAGAAGTGGGTCTCGCGGTGATTTTTAAAATAAAACACCTTGTGCTGATTCCAAAAGCGGGGTTATAAAAAGGGGAGTTTAGTAAACGGGATGATAAAAAACTTGATTTTTAAAGCGGGGTTTAAAAAAAAAAACAGTATTAAAAAAAATCCGGATATTAATGGCAGCAATTTAAAAAACAGGATTATGAAAATCGGGATACCGAACCCAACCCGATTACAATAAACAAGTTCTCTTTTTTCGGTTTTAATTTATTTTCAAACAGGTTCCATTCTTTTCAAAAGTGCACTCAGCAGAGCGGGTGGGGGTTAGCTAGTTTGTTATAATTAGAAGGCCCATATACATTGTTTTTATTAGATTTACAACAAAAGCAGGATTTTGTTTTGTTATTGTTTCGCAAATAATAAATTAATGATCTGATCCGGATCACGAGGAAAATAAAACACAGCTGATATTAGAATATATTTTTCTAAAAATACATCTCAATAAAAGAAATCAATTTCCGTACTTTATCTTGAACTATAATTTATTTAATTTACGTAAATTTACCAAATGTTTACGTAAAAAGTTTTACAAATGTAAGCAATTTATTTATATTTTAAGTCAAGTTTCGAGTGGAAAAAACTTCCAACTAATTGGAAGTGCTGTATTTTAAGAAATTTTGGACAATCTCCATTGCTGCGGTTTTACTGAAATTTTCCTCAACGTTGTCCTTTTTCCCTAGCACTTTGTCATTTTTTCCATAAAATTCGTCATTAAGAAATAAGAAGCTTAAAACTAAAAAAAGTTTCCGAAACTTCGCCCCACATTTAATAAAAATAAAGGTAAAGCGTCTTAAAAAAGGTTCACGATACCTAGTTTGCATTTTGTTTTTTAATTTAAAGGTTTAAAGGCATGTTTAAGTTTTCCTATAGAAAAAAATATTACTCATACACCACAGTGACCGTACATTTAACGCTCGTAAACACAGTGACAGTAATCGCTATTATTTATTATTAATTAATTGAAATTAAAATAGAATATAAGTTAATTATATCATTTAATGGCTGTTGGATTATGTAGGTTGTTGTATCTGCTTTCATTTGATAGTTCAGCCTTTAATATTTAAGGAAATTTGTTGTACTCCCAGTCAGAATAGATGAAAACTATTTGACGAAAAGACAAAAAATTTTTTGCCAATGCCAATGAAAGGACAAGATTTTTTCACAGATAACTACTTTAACACCAACTTGTATGCCAATAATCAGCCAGTAACAAATTTTCTATATGAACAAATTTATTGACCATATTTTGGCAAAAAATTAGAACATTAATCAAGAAGCAAAAATAAATAAATTAAAAAAATGATACATAATCTAAACTTGCACTTCAATTATCATGTGCTAATTGGATGGTTTTAAAAGAAATCTGAAAATGTGTCTTTTATCAACAAAAACAAACAAAGCTTACTCGTACATTAAAATTCACCAGATACTTCATCTTCTATCTTTTTTCACATGTTGACTACTTATATTGATTTAAAAAGAAACGTGAAATGATTAAAGATAACATTAGACACAGAGAGTTAATTCAATGAGTTCTCTACGAAGATGAATTTTATCAAAAACTTTGTCCTATAATCTCTCGCTGTATATAGAATTTATTTTGTATGTAACAAAGTAATATAAGCTGGATAAAAAGAAATCATCTTATATTTATCCGATCACTATTATATTCGTAGAAGTCAACATGACAAAGACATTTGATTTCAGAAAATCCAACTTTAAAGTTTTTACTCTCTCGTTAGATTTACCTCGAGCAACAAAAGGACAATAGGAAAAATTCTTTATCACCCCTTAAATGAATATCTGATATGCATAGTTTATATTTCAAAGATATTTTTATTCAAAAGAATATAAATTCTATAATGGTTGGTCTAAGGTTCATGCTGGTTGGTCTGCTGGAGAAACCATTCCGTTTTACTTACATTTGTCATTAACATTTTATCTTTCTGCTTTTGAAAGGCTATCGGAAAAAAATTATCTCAATTACTCGTAACTTCGGATACTTTATTATTTTTTTCTTTCTTCAAATCAAAGTTTCTCTTTTTTTCATCTATCTAATGTTATAAAAATAGAAAAGCTACGTTAATAGACTATTACGTCCTGCAAACTTGAAATCTATATATAAAAATGTATATGAAGCCAATTATTTCATTTATTTATCACATCATTATCTCTATCCCAATCAACCCAAATCCCGCAGACAATGTAACAAAGGGGCACTTTGTTAAGTAAAAAAGCAAAAAAAAAAATAAATAAAACAATGTGGCTCTCTCTACCACCCTCACCCTTAGTCAACCCTCGGGCTTCAGTCTTGAAACCTCAGTCTTTGTATCCTTATCCCAGGAATATAGAAGACAAAAAAAAAAAAAATGATTTCTCTAGTGTTTTTGCCATAGTTGACTTCATCTCGAGTAACACATAATGGCGGTATAAAATTAATGGCTTACGATGCTGGTAAACAACTTAATTTAGTGGAAGAATTTCGAAAAATTAATTGTTCAGTATGCGGCATCAGGAGAGCCGCAACACCAATGAACGCCACCGCAGGCGTTGTCGTCTACGTCGGTCGCGTATATATCCTTCTTACACATTGAGATGCTTTGTTTTGTGTCAAACCATGAAAAATCTTTATCCTGATTGCTGCGGTACCTACCTACAACATTATATCCTCGTAGAAAGAACAATTCATTATCCTCTTAATGTGGTGAGCTAAATGAGTGAATCCTTTTCCGTTGCCCGCCCCCTTCTTCCCATCCAACTGTAACTACTTTATTTTTCACTTCCTATATTGTTTGTAATAATCATCAACGACAGGCTAAGTATTTTGTGTAGGGTGCCAGAGACAACATAGAAAAAATGGGGAAAAAAACAAAACGTCTGCCTACATTTTTAACACACTTATGCCAGAAAGAAGAAACGTGCTGCAGTGCAGTGCATTTTGCAACGTAATCTCCTTACAACAGGATTCAAGAGTGGATACGTTGCACTGCACATCCTAATTTTTCATCACAACATGTTCTTGCTTTATGTTTAGTTGTGGATGTGGCGCCACAAATCCCTGAGTCCCTAAAGTGTGAGGATTTCTTTTTTTTTTTCTGTGTTATAGAGCGAGCTTTGTGAGCTCGTCTCGTATAGGTATATAGTTTGTAGAAAATCTATCTATCGATTTTTGCGCCATTCAATAAGTTTAATAAGTTTTTTTTTTTGTTTTCATTTTATTTTCTGTTTTTTTCTTGTTCGCGTACAGAGAGCCATTGTCTGATAGAATTATATAGGGCCGACGAGGGAGGCGTAAAATTAGATCCTTGGATGAAGGAAGTACCCAGGACATCGTTTGAATTTTGATAGCTCCTTTAATTTCCTTAATTGGCCGCTGTGCTGGGTGTTATGGTGTATATAGTAGCTTACTATACACTTGAGAAAGTCAGACAAAATCTTAAAGCCAGAGTTACCAATATGCCAAGGAGAAATCATAAGGATATTTCTCAACACTCACCAATTTGAGAGTTTAGATTTTGATAAAACGAATGATAAAAATCGTTTTATCGCAGAAGCCAATTTAAAATATACATTTTTTATCCTGGTTTAATGGTTTGGGAATTGGTATCTACTGATTCAACAACTCCAATCAACCATGAACAATTTAATTAATTTAAAAGTCCATTTGATTGATAAATAATTGCAAAAAAAATTAAAAAAGTTATTGGGAAAAAATCAATTAATATTGCGTCGTTCTCATAAAAAAATAATAATTAAAACAAAAATCGGAATCAGTAGTTAATAAATTAGTACATACAAATTGTGGTTTAATTAACATCGATTTCTGATTATTCTTGTATTTGGGAGAGCTGCAAAAAACCGTAGTCTTTTTTTTATTGAAGTCACTGCGGAGTCACATTTAATTGGCTGAACTATTGACTTCAAGTTAATTGTGAACAGGTGCTTTAAATGCAAAATTAGCACTATAACTTCTGACTGAAATTTTACAGTAAAAGTAGTTCTTTTGCAAGTTAAAAGACTTTTATCAGGGTTGGGGTCAAAATTCTGCCGGGGTCAAAATTCTTTTGTCAAAATTCTGCTTTCAAAATTCTGCTTTACAAAATTCTGCTTTCAAAATTCTGATTTTCAAAATTCTGTTTTTCAAAATTCTGTTTTTCAAAATTCTGCTTTTCATAATTCTGTTTTTCAAAATTCTGCAAAAAATTAAAAAAGGGTTTGGAAAATGTTAAAAAGCGCGCGCTTTTTAACATTTTCCAAACCCTTTTTTAATTTTTTGCAGAATTCTGTAAAATCATCTTCTTGAAAAATGATCTGCTTATTTGATTACTTACCTTAGTAATTTGTCATTCTTTGAATGCATATTAATTCTTGTTTTATAAATGAATAAATTTGAAAATATTAAGAAAAGGTTTTTAATACTAAAAATTTCCGAAAATAATTCAAAATTTTTTAATTTATCAAATAAAGATGAATATTCAAAAATTTGAATAAGAAAAGGAATATTTTGTATCAAACAACATCGGCTCCAATAATTTATAGAATTTATTTAAAGAAAATCAGTCTATGCATTTTAAAAAATATTTGCGACACTTAAACAAAAAAATTTAGGAAAGTACCAATGTTGAATTACATCGTATTTTTCTTTAGTCAAGTCATATGCTATAAAAAAAACAGAATTGGCAGAATTTTTTTAGTTAAGTATAATAATGGCAGAATTTTGAAAAGCAGAATTTTAAAAAGCAGAATTTTGAAAAGCAGAATAGAAAAAAACAGAATTTTGAAAAACAGAATTTTCGTTAAAAAAGCAGAATTTTGAAAAGCAGAATTTTGAAGCCAGAATTTTGACCCGATCCCCTTTTATCAACCTACTACAGTTCCGGGAAGATTGCAATACTTATAGAGAAAACAAAAATAAAATAAGTAACAAAAAGGTCGACTTTAAATCTCACATGCTTTATTTTAATCGATGCTGTGTTGGGTTTATCACACACATATTTAGACTTTCAACTTTTCTAATATAAGTGATTCAAAGCATAAATTAACCCATTAATTACTTTATTATTGAGAATCGCAGGAGAATTTTAAATTACACCTATGTACCTACCTATATAAAGATGGGTTACTGGGGCGTATGTTTAACATTTTACTCTATAAACAAAAATTAAACTGTTAATATGAAACTTTCTATAGCTGACGAATTAAGCGAAACAATTGATTGTTGTATGATTAGTTTTTGATTCTGTTAATGTTGTTCTTAAAAGTCATTAAAATCATTAAAAATTGTATATTATGATTAATAATAAATTACTTGAAAACTTGTGTGATCTATAAAATCTTTACTTGTAAAATTTGTTAAAAACGAAAATGAACCCAACAATAGGATTTTTGTAAAGTTAACGTAAATTTGAACTTTTATTTAAAACCCTTGCAAAAATAGTAATTACTTTTTTTTAGAATTGTATTTTATAGGAGTTTTTACTGATATGTATAATGATTTTTAGATCAGAGAAATGTGGAGTAACTAAAGCTCAAAAATTGGCAATATTAGGGAACCCGGCCGAACAGCTTAGATTTTGATGATCTTTTTTTTTCAAATGTCGGTAATTAAAAATACTTTAAAGTCTATAGATTAAAAATTGCCGGTGTTGCCGTATTGATTTTTTAAATTTAATTGAAGATTTTTGTAAACAAAAAAAAAAAATTTTTTTTTTAATTTCTTAAATTTATTGATGCCAAAAGATTGTCTAGGAAATTCAAGGAAAAAAAATATATGGGGGTGAGGGACAATTTTCCGTCGTTCAAGCGATAGGTGCAATTTTCTTATTAATTGACTTCAAACACAAAAAAAAATATTTGAACACAACGGCAACACCTACAATATTTAAAAATACATTTTTAAAAAGCTAAAAGCTTAGTCACATTTGTAAAATTAAAATTAAGTAAATTGAATGAAGGGCTTTTGAAATAATGGTAACTGAACTCAGATTTTTGAAAAAAAAAAAAATTATTGAAAAAATTTTAAAATGTCGTTTTTTATAACTTTTTTGTAATATAAAATGCATTTAGTTTCAATTTTTTTTGGCCACATTAATTATGATTTGAAATTATAAAACGAAATGTCAATATTTATTACGGTTTGTGAAAAAAATTAAAAAGTATTTCATTTTCGAAGAACTTTTTTTAATAAACTATTATTAGTTTTTTTTAAAGTTCAACATTTAAATATAAAGTTATTTTTTATTCATTTAATAACACTTAGTTGTGAAAGTTAAAAAGCAAAAGTTTAAAGTTCTTATTTACCAAAGTATTTGAAAAAATTAATTATTTCAATGCAAAAATTCAGTTTTTATCAAAAAAAAACTTATTGAAATTGAAGTAATTTTTAATTTTTTTTTTCAAAATTCGGAATTCAACTGATAATATTTATGGCCAAAAACTTTTTAAAAACAAATTGATATTTTCTTAGAAAAAGTTTGGAAAAAAGTCATTTTAACTTTTTTTAATGACATTTTTTTTTTTTAATTCTGATTTTGAGGACCATTTTTTCAAAAACTCTTCATTAAATTTAGTGGATAAAAATTTAAGAGATAAGAATGAGCTTGTGGCTTTTTAAAAATGTATTTTAAAATATTGTAGGTGTTGCCGTTGTTTTCAAAATATTTTTTTTGTGTTTGAAGTCAGATTGTGAGAAAATTGCATTTATCGCTTAAACGATGGAAGATTGTCCCTTACTCCCTTATATTTTTTTTCCTTCTTGACCTTCTTGAAATTGATTCAGATAAATGAATAACAAATTTGAACCATACTGTCATTTTATTTTATTTGAAAACCTTGTATTTTGACAACCATTATTGAAGAAAATCGATGATCATTAGAAAACAAAGGATCGAAAAAAAAACTAAAAAATTACTATGCACCATCAATGTCAGTTATAAGTAATTGCATCTGATTGTCAAAACTCAACTATTGATAAATGCATTCATTGATGCCACGGCATCAATTCGTTTGGGCGACCTAGAGATAAGTTTGAGATATAAAGATATAAAAGTCATGAATACAAATAAATGAAAATGGTGAAAACGCAAGATAACACAAGATATTCAGAAACATTGTCAAAATAAATAAGAAAGAAACTAAAAAATAAAGAAAGCTTGTACAATTTTAAACGATTGATTGATTAAAAAGAAAAAACTTCTGCTCAGTTTATTAAAATCTAGAGTTCGTTAAAAAGAAATATAAAATATAGAGGAAAATCTAACTTCTGGAATGAATTTGAGATCCGAAAAAAGTAAAAAACCAGATGTCTTTATTTTTGTTGTTTTAAAGAAAAAAAAAAAAATTGTTGCAAAAGCCATTTTGTAGCAGTTATTTTATCAATGTATAAGATTTGATTTCTATTAAAATTATATAAAAGCTTTTTTATAAAAAAAGTCATTGAAATTCAAAGAAAGTCATCAATTAAAAAAAATGTCCTAAATACCGGCCTTTATTATGATTTCCGAAAAAAAACCTTTTTCAAGATTCCGCATCCTCATCCTAATTTTCTCACATGTTTAGATATATAGTACATTCCTAAAGAATTTAACGACTGATGCTTCAACCGATTTTTCACTATGGAAAGCAGCCAAGCGCCTGAAAAGACCGCAGTTACTAAACTCTCCCTTGAAATCTCAAGATGGGAAATGGATCGGTAACCCAAAAGAAAAAACTAACCTTTTCGCGGAGCATCTTGCGAATGTTTTTAAGCCATACCCAACAAACGCGGCTGAAAATAGCTTACAGTTTGTTGATAAGATAGATGAAAGTGAAATACCAATTGTAAGATTAAAAGAAATAAAAAGTATGTGTTTACATCAACTAACAAATAAAAAATCACCAGGTTACGATCTTATTACTGCTCAGGTTATGAAAGAAATGCCTTTGAAAGCCTTCATAAAACTCCAATATATAATAAATGCATGCCTTAAGCAACGGTATGTCCCACACCATTGGAAAATTGCTGAAGTTATTGTCATACCCAAGCAAGGTAAGCCACTTACAGAAGTGACGTCTTACAGACCAATATCGCTTATACCAATTATGGCAAAAGTTTTTGAAAAACTGCTTCTGAAGAGACTTAGCAAAATTATAGAAGAAAGAAGGTTAATCCCAAATCATCAGTTTGGCTTTAGAAATAAACATTCCACGATAGACCAAGTTCATAGAATAACGGATGTAATAGAAAAAGCATTAGAAGAAAAACAAGTATGTTCAGCTATTTTCTTAGATGTTGCTCAAGCCTTTGACAAGGTTTGGCATGAGGGACTTGAGTACAAACTGCAAAGGGATCTTCCCAGAAAGTACTATGAAATATTAAAATCGTACATCTCAGACCGATTGTTTAGAGTAAGGTACGATCAAGAATATTCGGAATTGAAGAAAATAGAAGCCGGTGTACCACAAGGAAGTGTCCTAGGTCCTACCCTGTATTTACTATACACAAGGGATATCCCAGTTGGGAATCACACCATAATGGCTACTTTTGCAGATGATACCGCAATTTTGGTACCCGACAAATGTGTCTCTAGGGGAGCAGTATAGCTGCAAAATGCCGTCGACACAGTCAGAGATTGGACCGAAAAATGGCGTATCAAACTCAATGAAACAAAATCTTCACATATAAACTTTACAAATAAAAAGATAAACAATATTCCAATATTCATTAATAATCAAGCTGTACCTTACGCCAATACGGCCAAATACCTTGGAATGACTTTGGATGCAAAGCTAAAGTGGAAAGAGCACATCAAAAAGAAAAGAGAAGAACTAAACTTGAAATATAGAAAAATGTACTGGTTACTTGGTAACAACTCTTATTTATCAACCCAAAACAAAATAATGCTGTATAATCAAGTACTAAAGCCTGTTTGGACCTATGGTATCCAATTATGGGGCTGTACAAAGAAAACAAATACCGAAATCATCCAAAAATTCCAAAACAAAGACCTTCGTGGAATAGTTAATGCACCTTGGTACATAAGAAATAGCGATCTACATCGTGACTTACAAATAGAAACTGTTACAGAAGTTGTTAAAAAATACGATGTATCCCATAATCAGAGACTGCAATGTCATACCAATTCTGAAACCATGTTCGGAGATTAAGAAGAACCAAGCCTCATGAGCTTATGGTCTAAAAAAACATGGGAAAGTATTAAAAGTTTAAACTTCCCCCAAAGTGATTTTACAAAGTTAAGAAAGAAAAATCTGATGTCGATCTCTCAAGATTGGTCCTGATAAAGAGGTGGTTTTAGTGGTTAAGAGTCCCACACTACTTGGTGTCGAATACTGCCAAGTGTCTTTTGAAGATTTCCTCCCGTCAAAAAAAAAAAAAAAAAAAAAAAAAAAAATGTTTAGATATACGAAACGTTTAAGCACAGATCGACGGACGGCATGACGAAAACAATTTTTGTTGAAATCACAAATATATTTGGTTCAAGAATGATAGTAACTAGAATCAGAAAAATTAATAGATGAATTTTTATGATTTGTTTGTTTCGACAAAGAATTGTAGTATTGTACCCTCAACTTATTAGCTGCGTTCCTTTGGAAACATGTTTATCTACTGCTTAGTACTTAAAACTACTTTGAACTACTTTTGCTATATTGAAAAAGTAGTTCATAGCAGCTTTAAGTACTAGATAAATATTCCCAAAGGAACGCAGCTATTATTTCAGAAAAGTCTAAAATACAACATTTATTAAAAAATGAAAGAGATTTGAGAATGTCAAAAGTCCTTTTATTCAATGAACATTTGTTTAGAAAAACTGTTTTTTCGTTCCCCAAATTCAGATCTTAATATCCGAAAACCCTCAAAACCAATTCTGAAAATATTTGGCAAACATACCTATTAACTAAGCTCAATGCAAGCAAAAAATTGTTCATATCCTTTGAATTTGTAAGCGATTTGACAATTTTTAAATTTTTAATGGGGATGTATATTGAACTAACTGGGATATAGGCCCAGTTTATTCACACTCTATTTAATTTAAAGTCTCATTTAAAATGGCAAATTCTGGAGGTTTTGGTTAAGCATATCTCAATTTCAAAATATGATTTCGTTTATTATTTTTTTAGTTTTCTAAAAACAAAACTTATTAAATAAATATGCATGTTTTGCCACACTTTAAATATCTACTTAAAATAAAGTTCACTAAAAAAATTGTATGGCAACCATATTTTCATTTATATTTTATCATATAAAACTGATTTTCCATAAATTGATAGAGCTTTTACAAAAGAAAATTTTCAAATTTTTGCTTACGTTTTCCAATATTTTGATATCTTTACAGTTATATGCGGAGTTGGAGTGGATGTTTACGTACATGGCTATACATCGGGCATCTTTATATTGTAAGTCCCTTAAAACCTATATAAAGAACCATCATACCAGTTTCTAATAAATTGATGTTTTGTAATTTGTTGGATATTTCAGATTAGGATCTTTTTTGGTTCTGATTTTCGAGATAAAGTGGGTTATAACACTATTCCTGCATCTACTTTTTGCTAGGTAAATATATATCCGCTTACTTACTTATATAATATAGATATAGATATGATATGCATGTTAGTATAAAACAAAGCAAATTATATTTGATATTCACCCAAGTTGAAAGGCGAAACCAAGGCCACACTGTCACCTGAGGAGACATTAAGGATGTTTAGAGTTCAGAGCGTATGGTGTGAAGCTTGTACCATGTACTAAGGTTTGCATGTTGAAGAAGTGTCCTTAATGAAAATAAACTGCCGTTCGTATAAAGACTATGCAGGTATTTGAAATTGTTAAACAAAGGATTTCTTAATAGATTTTTAGTTTAAGTTTTATTGAAGAGCGCTTAAGGTGCATGGTTTGAGCAATTGCCTGTTAGACAAAGGATGCGAGGAACTTCATATACACATGTATGCATAACTATACAAAGAAGGGATTTAATAATTCAGTTTGCATTAGCTTTGAATTTGTTGTTTGGTAATTAGAAGCTTAGCGAAGATTTTCATAACAATGCACACATTATTTGCGTAATGATATCTAAATAGTTTTGGACTTTGAATAATTAAAAATTAAAAAAAGCACAAAGCACTCAAAAAATAATGATTTGATGTTTTGGTTCAGTCAATGCAGAAAAAAAAAATAGAAAAAAATTATTTAATCAGGGTTATCATTAAGCATGGAATACACGGTACAATTATCGTACCGATTACACTGGTCTACAAAATTTAATTTTTTTTTTGGTGCCGAGAATATGATATACTTTTCTATAAGTTTTTGATGTGCTGAACTCGAATCTGAAGTCAGAAATATCCTATCAGCTCCCGTTTTTGAAATATTACCGTTAGAAAGTTCGAAAAAATCGTTTTTTGACTTTTTTGGAGTTAACAAGATCTTCCCCACATGAACCAAAATATACTTTTCTGAAGGTTTTGGGTGTGTTGAACTCGAATCTGAAGTCAAAAATATTCTATCAGCTCCCGTTTTGCGTTTTTTTTACCACTTTTGATGTTATATGCCTTAATTTGAAGAATTTTTTTTAAATATAATTCATAACGGTTTCTATAAGAACTATATTTTCCTTCTTTCAAGACCTGTTTAAATCTTTGCAATATCTTTTTATCAAGAAGGAGATGAAAACGTGATATCTGTTTGATACATTACAATAACCCAAAAAAAACTGACGATATCTCGAACAATAAAAAAGATATCGAAAAGATTTAAAAAGATCTTGAAAGAAGGAATATAGTTCTTATAGAAACCGTTATAATTTATATTTAAAAAAAAAATGTTTTCACATAAAAGCATAACCTCAAAAGTAGTTTTTTTACATCTTATAACGGTAATATTTAAAAAACGGGAGCTGATAGGATATTTCTGACTTCAGATTCGAATTCAGCACACCGAAAACCTATAGAAAAGTATATCATAGTCTCGGCACCAAAAACCTTGTAGACCTGTGTTATCGTACAAAATTTGAATCGCATTCGATAATTGTATCGTATGTGTGCACCAAGGTATCCGCTGTACCCATATCGCATTGTCGAATGCTGAGGATGGAAAACAAGAGGTAGTATGCGATTGATTAGATTGGGGTTCTACGTTCTACCGTGTGTGCGCTTTCAATTCATCTTTGATTTAGTTTTTGAAATGATATAATTTTTTTTTTTAACAAACAACCAAATAGTGGATAAAAATGAGAAAAATTGTTTGACAGTTAATGAAATCGTAAATGAATCGCATGGTGTATGTGTTTTCTTTCGATATTGTTAACGATATCGGTACAACGCAAATCGTGTGCGGTGATTGTATCGTATATTCCATGCTGTAGCCCTACGAACGCATAACGTGTCAGCTTTAGGCAGGGATATTCCTTTTCTGGGTTTTTAAAATCAGCTTCAAATAAATAAAGAAAAAGTAAAAAAAAAATTACTCCAAAAGTCAACCAGAGTTTAATTGCATCTAAATGTTTATTTTTTTCGGAGGCAGATAACTTGCGACAAAAGTTTCGGAAAAAAGTTTTTGGTTTACAGATATGAGTCCACAGTGAACAGGGCTATGCATTCCGTTAAAAAAATTGAATTTTTTTTTCATATTTTTGAGAAAAAAATCATGGTTAACCCCTTGCCAAAAAAAAAAATCAATTTTTGTAAATTTCCTCCAAATCTATCGAGTGAGACATCAAAAAAGACGTTTCTTTTAGCTGTGTTCATAACTGCAAACAAAAAGTTTCTTGAAGGTCTGGTTCCTGAGATATTTCCAACGAAACATTTTTTTTCTGTCTCGAAAAAAATTTTAGTTTGCAGATATGAGTTCACAGTGAACAGGACTTGTCTTAAAATAAAAAAATTACAAATTAATTTTTTCCAGATTTTTGAGAAAAAATTAAGGTTAACCCTTTGCCAAAAAAATTCAATTTTTAAAAATTTCCTCCAAATCCATCGAGTGAGATATCAAAAGAAAGGTCTTTTTGAGCTCTATTTATAACAGCAGTTCCTAAGATATTTCCAACCAAACATTTTGGTTTCTTTCTTTTCCTTATATTCCGAAGCCGATATCTTTTGACCAAAGTCTTGAAACAAATTTTAGTTTGCAGATATGAGTTCACAGTGAACAAGCCTATATGCATTTGGTTAAGAAAATTACAAATTTATTTTTTTTCAGATTTTTGAAAAAAAATCAAGACTAACCCCTTGCTAAAAAAAAATGCTTTTTGGAAAATCTCCTCCAAAGTCCAAACCCATCGAATGATGTTTCAAAAGAAAGGTATCCAAACATTTTTTGGAGGGCTGGGCGGTATTCCACTTTCGGGAGACGGACAGAATCCCGAAATCCAAAAACTAGAAAGACCAAAATCCAGAAAACCTAAAATCCCGAAAACCCAGAATCCCAAAACCCAAAATCCCGAAAACCCAAAATCCCGAAAACCCAAAATCCAGAAAAGCCAAAATCCCGAAAATAAAACAGAAAAAATATAATATTCTTCAAAATTGTGTTTCACTGAAATTTTAACTGAAACATAAAATTAAAACCAATTAAATAACAATTTAAACATACAATTATTATAAGTTAAATATTAAAACTCATAATTCTTTTGAATAAAAGAGATATTAACGGAATCATACACTTCTATTGTTTTTTACGTATTAACACCTTAATTTCACACTTAGAATTGTATTCGAAACCGAAATCCCGAAAAATTATATAAAATGAAAAATTTGCGCAAATTCTTCATTTTATATAATTTTTCGGGATTTTGGGTTTTCGGGATTCTGGGTTTTCGGAATTTTGGGTTTTCGGGATTTCGGTTTTCTTGATTTTGTCCCCAATCCTCTACTTTCCTCTTCTAATGCTAACCTTTATCTTTTTAACACCTCTTTTGGTATGACAATTCTACAAAACCTTCCTTTTTCCTTTCTGTAGAGGTGACAAAGTACTCGTCAGTACTCAGTCCTTTTGTAAGCGATATGCTCAGAGGAAGTCAAAACAAAGGCAATAAATTCTCCGGTCCGAACACCGAAGGGTATTTTTTTCAGCTTATCCACCTTCAAAATAAAGTGGCGATAATAATACCGCCTCTTGAATAGAGTTTTAGGTTTCAATCTTAAGTTAACAGGTCCTTCTGCTAAAATTAGTCATCTGAAAATCTATGAAAACATTTAATATTTTTTATCCTAACACTCAATTGTACATTGTATAATATTTTTTTAATTTATTTTCATTTCAGTGATGGTGGATATTCGGATTGTGTTCAATGTTGGAGCGTTTGTAAGATAGCTGGAGGTTGGAGATTATCTCCATTCTATTTTGCCTTTGGTACTGCATTAATCATGTGGCCAAATAATCTATGGTTAAGCTATGTAGCTGGAATATTATTGATGTTTTTGGCCTCATTGAGACTCTGCACACTGTTTCGCCTTAGCAATAATCTTAAAGATGAGGGTCTTTTGCCACATTGTGAATTTGAAAAGTAAGTCTAGTTTTTGCATTTTTGAATATTTATTTTATATGCACCGGTAGAGTTATTCTTTTGATTTTCTTATACCAGTTGCATTGTATGTAAAATGTACATGTTAACATGGTTCATTATACCAGTTGCTTTATGCATATGATTTACATGTCAACATGTACTCTTGAAAATGAATATGCACTAAACTTAATGTTGTTTTTTTTTATTAAACAGAGTTGATGGTTTTGCGGATGTTGCAGATGATATAATGCAGGAAGGATGCCAAAGCCTTGAAGATGAAGAGCCCATAGATGATGTTTGCTAACTGTAAAATGTAACATGAAGAAGGAAAAAAAAAGTGTTTTTGTACAAAATTATCGACTATCAAATATTTTTATACCAATTTAAAAGACAATAAAAACCAAAAAGTTTAATAAAATGTTAAAATAATAAATAATTTGCATTAAAATTATTAATTTTAAAATACAGATTGAGTATAAGTTTATTGATCTAAAACATGATCAGAAAGTAATTTCAACTTTTAAGAATAGCAAATTTCTTTAAATTTTATTCATTAAGGCCCATTTGCTCATACGGATCATAAATTTGATTCATAGCTAGGTCGAACATAGCTCTTTTTTTTTGCTTAGTTTATTCCAAGTTTCTAAAAAATATTTATGTTCAACCTAGCAATGCTTTAGTTTCATGCTAGAAATCCCTGGGAATTTTAATTCAAATGTCAAATAAATTTTAAACTCAATTATTTTTCATGTTTTCTGAATTTTTTTGATTAAATAATAATAAATGTGGGTAAATATTGAATTGTTTGTGTGTTCTTTTATCTTTTTTGGAAAAATTACTAATATTTCGAAAATTTAAAAATTTTTATTTGACACAAGAATAAAATTTAAAACGTCACATAAACCTAAAATTTTGAATAAGTTGGATAAACTGTCAAATTTGTGTGCTGCAAAATCTTGTGTAGAAAATTTTACCCTCCACGGATGATTAATATGGAAAATATGTTTGCACGTAAGTTAAGTTCAATTTTAAGTAATCTTTTTTACTACCCGTTGCATTTTTTAAGCTATATTCCCTCGTATTTTGTAAAATAAATTTGCTTAGGTAAAACATAAACTGCTTAAGTTCTACAATTTCTTCCACCTAAGTTATGTTAAACTTAAAGGAATTTATGACACAATTTGAAGTTCGTGCAAACCATTATGTAGAACTTTAAGGTTTATGTTTCACAGAAATATTTAAGACTCGTTTTAGCAAATGGGCCTAAATGAATGAAAAGGGCTTTAGAAAAAATGAAAAATTCAACAAACTTTTATGTGATTAACAAGTTGTATTTATTTATAGGTACCTATGTACGTATGTAAACGGATTAATAGAGTTTTGATGCTGACTGCAGAATTGTTTGCCTACTAGGGGAAAGTGGCCTAAAATGGCACCCCAAGGTAAAATGGCCCCCTTGCTAGAAATCGTAGAATCGAAAATAATTAGAAAGTTTTATGAACGCGATTCTTTAGTTTATCTGGCAAAACCAACATATACGAAATTTCAGGAACTTCAAGCCATTATTTGAAATTTGACAGGTCAAACTGTCTCTATCCACATCAAAAAGTACACTCGTTAAAATTTTGTGAAATTTTTTTTGCAAAAAAAAGTATAAAAAACATTGTATTTTGGAAAAAGAAGTTAATGTGTGTACGCATGAAGTATTTCTTATTAATTTACTAAAATAAGTTGGTTTAAAACGATTTTAAATTTTTTGGTGTAAAAATTAAATTGAAAAAACTCAAAATGGGCAAAACGGCCTACTTAGTGCTCGGGTAAAATGGCATACCTATTTCACATGTCATTTTAAATTTTTTTTCACATTTTCATTTTTTTAAAGTGAAAATAGTTGCTATTTATGAACGATGTACAGAGAGGAAGTCCTGGACTGAGGAAAGCCCTTGATTCCGTCAAAAATCTAGAAAAAGTCTTCCAAAACACTCAAAGTTGCAAAAACTAAAAAAAAGAGACGAGCAACCAACATGAACTGGGTTTTGAATGACTCGATGAAAGATCTGGGGGGATTAAGCACCCCTTGTTCCAAGAAAATGGAAAAGAAGCCCTTTGATTCAATTTTGCATTTAAAATTACGTATGTTTGGACAGTGTGCCATTTTACCCGGGTAAATTTGATCAGTGAAATTTGTAGACGTCTTGAAAATTAAAAAAATTAAATACTTTTTGGAACTTTTTTAACTCGCAAATGAAAAAAATGTGAGAGTAATATATTAAACTTTGAAAAGTATATAGCATTTAAGTTTGAATGCTACTGTTTTTCGAGATATAGGACATTTTCCTTAGGGGGGCCATTTTAGGCCACCTTCCCATTGCCACTAAATTGCTCTCTTCGCTCTTGAAATTTAAATTTCTCTCATGATATGCAGATGCACAAAACCTTTAACCCCATTCATGTTGTTCTTTTTATTTTTTCGAGTTGAACTTGGTGCATTGTGTTTTTGTTAGTTCCATGTTCTAACTTCATTTCAATTGAGATATATTTTTTAAATCAAAAGTTCGTGTAGATACACAAAAAATAAGATATTTGTTAAAACATGCTAACGTTTTGATTAAAAACATTTTGCAACCAATTTAAATGCAACAAAAAAAGGTTGAAACAATAACCTAGTTTTTCCTGAAATTCACTACTCATTTTTGTTTACGTTAAAAAAGTTACGAATTCGCCACAGTGACCTAGTTTACCATAGGTCGTCTTTGTTAAGACTATGTAAAAAAAAGTGTGTTTGTTTGTAACAATACTATGTGGCATTTTTGAGGAAAAGTCCCCTGAGCTGGGAAAAATATTTTTCAGTATTTTTACTGTTTTTAACAGTATTCTTCCTCATATTTTAAAATCACAACAGATCCCGTTTCGGAGGAAATCATCAACTCAACTAAAAAAAAAATTAAAATTATGTTGGATTTTAAAGTACAATATTTAACAAATCAGGGACGGCAAGGCTAAGACAATTCTCATTTTTATATGGGAATTTTAACTGATCTGAACCACTCGAATAAAATAAGATATTTTGTTGTTTGTTAATTTCTTTTGGAACAAACGTTGTTTATTTTTTCTTTTTGCTTTGGAAAAGCCCTGTTTCGTTAAATTGAAATTGCAATATCTTTCGTTATAAAATCTTTGGATACTTTTATACTTTTTTCAAAACAAAAATAACGTCCGACCACCAAAAAATCAAAATTTTTTTAAAAGTCAGCTATTACACGAAGCCTCAATAGGCGCGCCTCTTTTCAAAACTAATGAGTGCAAAAGATGAAGAAGATAAAACAAAAAATTATCCGACCGGAGAGTCGTGGGTCGCAATTCTGAGACTCTTTTTTCACGTTTCTTTTTCCACTTTTTCTTTTTTCAACATTCCCTTAATTTTTTTTTGCTTTTTGGTGCAATACAACAACAACAAATTTTAGATCAAAAGAGAAATGTCAAATTTGAGTCTTTGACTCAAGAGGCATCGTGCATTGAATAAGAAGTACAGGAAGGGGTGTTTATCCAAATAAGTGAAGCCGCTTTTTATTAGTGTGAGTTGTACAGATGCACATGTATTGGTAAAGGGTCGGAGTGCAGATATATTGTTCACTCAAGGGGCGCCAACAGAAATGTAACTGGTCTCGTGAGAGACTTCCGTATAAATGCTATTTTTCATCATAATTATATATGAATTTTAAACTGTTTTTTTTTTCCTAAACTAAAAACAGACTGAAAATTGTTTTAAAATCATCAAGAGTAGCTGAAACATTGGCGGTCAATGATTGCATCGCCTTGTCATCACCAATAAGAGTGAGTTCGCCCCTGGAAAAAGAGCTCGAAATTTGACAGATTATATAAAATTTTTGACAGTTTATATAAATTTGTTTTTTTTTTTTAATTTTTTTGTGGCTTCACTCGCCAACTCTATAGGTGTGATATACACCCCTTCCTGTACTTCTTATTCAATGGCATCGTGTAATAGTATGCGCCTCACAGAATGATTATAAAAAAGAAAATTTGAAAAAAGAGTCAAGCCTCTTGAGGCTTCGTGTAATAGCTGACAAACCATCCGGCAAATCGGGCAGGCCCAGTGCCGGATTAACCATTTCATGGGCCTCTAGGCAAAATAATTCTTGGACTCTTTTCCGATGCTTTTTCAATATCATAAGCTATTTTTAAGTTAGGTTAGAAATTTGTGCAGGTAACTTACTAGAGACTAATCGGATATAATCTGGTGTCCTATCATGTCATTTTATAAATGTAAACTAAAAGTTTTGAAATAACTATAATAAATATTGTAGTGATATCTCAACAAAAAAATTTAAGCAACTTGATGGTTCACAGATAATTTTTATTAACGATAAGTTATTAGAAAATATATTAGATTCAAAAGGTATAAGTAGGTATACCTATCCCGACTTTTCACGAGTCGATTTTAACCACATGATATGCCTCACGGCTTAAGTCGACTAGGACTCTAGTATGGGGATTGTCACTTTAGTCGCGTGCGGCTTACGTTCACACGACTCGACTGACGCCAAAAAGCTTCACCGCACGGCGAAAATCGATCGTTATAAGTCGGCATTACGATTTCATTATAAAACTGGAAAGAGAAATCATACGAAAAAGTTTCAATTTTGATTTTATTATTATTATAGACAAGGCAAATTACTCAAAACAGAGATCCGCAAAACAGTTCCAAAGCCGGAACGAACATGGAACGGTTCTTTTTTCGGTCCGAACAAGTTCCTGGAACTAGTTCCGCGGAACTATCTAGAATTTAAGTTTTTTTTCAATAAAATGCATCAAAATAAGAAATAGTATGAATTTGAATATTTTTTCCTGATCCTGGAACTTTAACTATTAATGTAGTTCCATGTCCGTGAGCATGATTCATAAGAAAGTAGTTGTGGTTTTGGTTTGTGAATTTTTGGCGCTCAACTCGTTCGCATCCATGTGTGTTGGCTTTGGATGAGAATTCTATGACATGCGTGTGTGTATTGTGTATTTCAAATAGAGGCATTCGTTTTGTTTCTTGTTCCTCTTCTTCTTTCTTTCTTTTGTGTGTGGCTGTGTCTGAACGATGGAACTGTTTAAATTAATTTTGGGGAACTAGTGGAACTAGTTCCGAGTGAGGAACTAGTTCCAGGAACTATTTGGCTCCGGAACTATCCATCACTAGTCTGAAACGCGTCTGAAACGCGACTGAAACGCGTCCGAAACGAGTCTGAAACGCGTCCAAAACGCATCTGAAACGTGCCTAAAACAAGCCTGAAACGAGCCCAAAACGCGTCTGAAATGCGTCCGAAACGAGTCTGAAACGCGTCCAAAACGCGTCTGAAACGCGTCCAAAACGCATCTGAAACGCGTCTGAAACGCGTCCATAACGCGTCTGAAACGCGTCCGAAACGCGTCTGAAACGCGCCCAAAACGCATCTGAAACGTGCCTAAAACAAGCCTGAAACGAGCCCAAAACGCGTCTGAAATGCGTCCGAAACGAGTCTGAAACGCGTCCAAAACGCATCTGAAACGTGCCTAAAACAAGCCTGAAACGAGCCCAAAACGCGTCTGAAATGCGTCCGAAACGAGTCTGAAACGCGTCCAAAACGCATCTGAAACGCTTCCAAAACGCATCTGAAACGCGTCCAAAACGCATCTGAAACGCGTCCAAAACGCATCTGAAACGCGTCCAAAACGCATCTGAAACGCGTCTGAAACGCGTCCATAACGCGTCTGAAACGCGTCCGAAACGCGTCTGAAACGCGCCCAAAACGCGTCCAAATCGTGTCTGCAACGCGTCCAAAACGTGTCTGAAACGCGTCCAAAACGCATCTGAAACGCGTCCAAAACGCGTCTGAAACGCGCCCAAAACGCGTCCAAAACGCGTGTGAATCGCGTCCAAAACGCGTCCAAAACGCATCTGAAACGCGTCCGAAACGCGTCCAAAACGCGTCTGAAACGCATTCAAAACGCGTCTGAAACGCGTTCGAAACGCATCTGAAACGCGTCCGAAACGCGTCTGAAACGCATTCAAAACGCGTCCGAAACGCGTCCAAAACGCGTCCAAAACGCGTCTGAAACGCATTCAAAACGCGTCCAAAACGTGTCTGAAACGCGTCCGAAACGCGTCCAAAACGCGTCTGAAACGCATTCAAAACGCGTCCAAAACGCGTCTGAAACGCGTCCATAACGCGTCTGAAACGCGTCCGAAACGCGTCTGAAACGCGCCCAAAACGCGTCCAAATCGTGTCTGCAACGCGTCCAAAACGTGTCTGAAACGCGTCCAAAACGCATCTGAAACGCGTCCAAAACGCGTCTGAAACGCGCCCAAAACGCGTCCAAATCGTGTCTGCAACGCGTCCAAAACGTGTCTGAAACGCGTCCAAAACGCATCTGAAACGCGTCCAAAACGCGTCTGAAACGCGCCCAAAACGCGTCCAAAACGCGTGTGAATCGCGTCCAAAACGCGTCCAAAACGCATCTGAAACACGTCTGAAACGCGTCCAAAACGCGTGTGAATCGCGTCCAAAACGCGTCCAAAACGCATGTGAATCGCGTCCAAAACGCGCCTCAAACGCGTCCGACACGCGTCTGAAACGCATCTTAAACGCGCCCAAAACGCGTCCAAAACGCGTGTGAATCGCGTCCAAAACGCATCTGAAACGCGTCCGAAACGCATCTGAAACGCATCTTAAACGCGCCCAAAACGCGTCCAAAACGCGTTTGAATCGCGTCTAAAACGCGTCTGAAACGCGTCCAAAACGCGTCGGAAACGCGTCCAAAACGCGTCCAAAACGCGTCTGAAACGCGTCTGAAACACGTCTGAAACGCGTCCAAAACGCGTCTGAAACGCGTCCAAAACGAATCTGAAACGCGCCCAAAACGCTTCTGAAACGCGTCCAAAACTCAACTGAAACGCGCCCAAAACGAGTCTGAAACGCGTCTGAAACGCGTCCAAAACGCGTATGAAACGCGTCTGAAACACGTCTGAAACCCGTCCAAAACGCATCTTAAACGCGCCCAAAACGGGCCCAAAACGCGCCCAAAACGCGTCCAAAACGCGTCTGAAACGCGTCCGAAACGCGTCTGAAACGCGTCCAAAACGCGTCCAAAACGCGTCTAAAACGCGTCCAAAACGCGTTCAAAACGCGTCCGAAACGCATCTGAAACGCGTCCGAAACGCGTCTGAAACGCGTTTTATTTTGTTCAAGAGCTTGGTGATCATGTCGATTTGTTTGAAGACAGAAAAAAATTTGATAGTCATGGGAGATGTAAACATTGATGTAAAAGATGATAGAAATAGCTCTGTTTGTAGATAGCTATCTCACAAATAAGGGATTATGCAACTGCATACACTCATACACACGCGTAGATTTAATTCGCAATACAAAAACCCTGATAGACCACATTTTGGTAAGAGTAAAAGATGCTAAATTAAAATCAGCTGTTTTAGAAGTGTGTATATCAGACCATTATGCAATATATAGCGGCACTGAAACAACATCATCTATAACTAATGTAATACTACGTTTCCACCTACCCTAAATCCGAGATTTAGCTAAGTAGATTTAGCTTAAATCTCGAGATTTATTCTAAATCTCGGTTTGAGGGTAGCTGAAAATCTTGGTTTTAGGCTAGGTGAATCTAAATCCACCATTTAGCGAAGTAGATTTAGAATAAATCTCAAGATTTATTCTAAATCTACTTAGCTAAATCTAGGATTTAGGTCAGGTGGAAACGTAGTATAAAAGAAGAAGAACATCAAATTCTCAGTCACGTTGTTCAACAAAAGATAGGTGAATTTAATTGGAATAACCTGAATAACTGCACTGTATGAAAAATTATGCATGCAATGAACACGATAGTCACTTCGTCTACAGTAAAGGTATAACTACATTGGCTCAAAAAGTGAAAAAGTACAAAAGTGAAAATTTTCAAATGCATTTTTGTGTAGTTTTTCGGGCTGGAAAATTAAAACTAATGATGCAGAAAGCTTATTTTTTGGTCTAAAAAACAATTTGTATACTCTTTTTCACAAAACAATTGCGCTAGCGAGAAAAAAAATATTTTCACTTTTGTACTTTTTCAAAAAGTGGTGTATGTAGTTAAGCCTTAATAAAAAAGAAAAGAAGCACAGAACATAGCTGGATAAACACAGAATTAAAGAAAGACTGCATAGAGCGTGATAGACTTTACAGACGATTTAAAAACAATAGGCTAAATGAAGACTATCAACGAGAGTTCAAAAAGTTTCACAAATCGCAACGAACTTAATACTTAACTTAACAACGAACTTAAAAAAAAAAAAAATAGATCAGTGGTAGAAGTAGAAGATCATGTGGTAATTATAGTACTAGATCAACTCATGAGTAAACTACCACCTCCAATGGAACGGGGCTAATGTTTAATGATTTGCAAACGTTTTTTTATTCTTCTTTTTTCTTATTTTTACAAATACAAATGTAATGCTGTTTTTTATTGAAGGTACAACTCCAAGAAATTTTGTTTGTTCGTAGTCGGGGCGAGGGGCCCCTAGTTGAAGTGGGGCCCCTAGGCAGCTGCCTAGTTTGCCTTGAGGCTAATCCGGCACTGGGCAGGCCGTCGGATGTGTGTTCACATTATCAAAAAACCATCCGATCAGACCAAATAGCAGCTGGTCTGTCCGGTAAGTTGGTCAATCTGAACCCCCCTTATCGCTTCGCTGAGCTACAAGCTACTGTATTTTGTTGCCGATGGGTGACTTCCATACAAATTTCACATTTTTGACAGCTGCCATTTTAGTCGCCGAGCGACGCATTCTGTTCAGCTCTTAATTTGCACTTCTTTTAAATAATAAAAATAAAATGCACGACTGGGGTCGCACGAACTTGCTCTTAGAGTTCAAGTTGCTTAAATTTTTAAGACTTTTTATATAGAAATTTGAAAAAAAAAAAAATTCGTTTAAGAAAAAAAAAATTAAATAAAATCTGAAATTAAATAGCCCTCCAAAACAAGTATGCAGTTTTGATTGATATATTAACATGCATTTTTAGAAAAAAAATTTTCAAAATCGTTAGAGCCGTTTTTTAAAAAACTAATTTTTTATAAATAATTTTTTGGAAAAAAAGTTTAAAAATAAAATTGGTATGCCATTTTGTAGAAATCACTAATCAACATCTAAAAACAAAATTTCAAAAAAATTAAATGTCCCGTTTTCGAAAATTTGATTTTTCAAAAAAAAATTTTCAAAATTTTTTTAAAAATCCAAAAATTATTTTTTTCAAAATTTTATTTTTGGCTTATACTTAAATTATATACATGCTTCTTCACAAAAAGTTTCGTTGAAATCGAATAAGCAGTTTTAGAGATAATCGGATTTGAAAAAAACGGTTCTATGGCAGGTACCGTTAATAATGATTTTCAAAAAAAAAAATTTTCATTAGAAGATAGACCTTAGCTTAAAACTAACATTTGAATTTTTTAAACAAAATCGTTGGAGCCGTTTTCGAGATATTTCAATTTTACTAAAATCGGTATATGACAAGTACCGTTATTATTGGTCCAAAAAAATTAATTCCAAAAACCCCTCTGCAGAGTCGCCAAATAACGCTATATACCAAGCTTGACATTAATCGGTCCATCCGTTTAGGCTGTAGCTCCTTATACAGGCAGACAGACAGACTGTCAGACAGACTGATAGACTGACAGACTGACAGACTGACAGACTGACAGACTGACAGACTGACAGACTGACAGACTGACAGACTGACAGACTGACAGACTGACAGACTGACAGACTGACAGACTGACAGACTGACAGACTGACCGACGGACTTCCGGGACCCAGTTTTTTGGCATTGTCTACCATCGTAATGTCATGGAAAAATGTTATCTCAACTTTTTTTTGTACGAATGCATAACTTGATATATAGTTACTATATCGCAAGTAAAAAATTATACAGATGTCTTATTCATATGGAGAGAAATGATATGTATATGAAATGTAATTGACCAAAAAAGAGCTTTCCAAAAGCTTTAAAATATTCAGTAAATACACAAAATCATCTCGCTTATCTTCTTTCTTGAAAAAAAACCTTTTCTTCCCTATGAGAGTGAGTGAGAAAAAAATGTCCAATTGAAAAAGAGCTTTTTCAGCTTTATTTTTGAAAGCTCCTTGTCTGGTAAGGCTTGTCTGGTAAGGAAAAAAAAATGATTCATATTTTTCTGAGCAGACAAGCTGTGTTCACTGACGCTGTGCTGGACTGTCCCTTCAAGCAAACAAGTCCGACCTCGGTCCGAATCCGCTCCACAGCAGGCGGAGCTGAGTCCGACTTCAGCTCAGAAACGGGTCCGAAGTCGGCTCAAATTAGTATGGAAATTATAATCACCGCGGAACCGATTTTATATGTATTGGTTTTTTCACCACGATTTCTCCTTCGACTTTGTGTTCATACACAAAAAGTTGCAAGTGTGTGAGTGCAACCCCGTTTTTCTCGGTCGGAGGTCGGAGTGTCGTTTCTGAACTCCGTTTTCTTGCTTGAAGGGGTTCTAGGCAGAAAAGTACAGCTTTTCATTGAGTTTTTACTGTGCTGAACTGTTCTAGTTTGCTGTTCATTGACAAATCTAGAACAGTTTAGAACAGGATTTTCTGTTCTTGCTTTTGAGTCAGATCAGGTTAGAACAGATTCGTGAGAAGTGTCAAAAGCAAAGCTGTCATTTTTTGTTTTTGTTTTGATATAATTGTGCGAATATTTCTCGAGTGCTCGTGGTTTTTATAACTAAAAACAATTTTTAATTATATTTTTTCGCAGTAAAAACACAAAAAAATAGAAAAAATAAACTAGAAACGATAAACAAAAAAATCGTATAAAGACTTAACATACACCACTTTTTGAAAAAGTACAAAAGTGAAAATATTTTTTTTTTCTGTCCTGTTCTGATCTAGAAAAATCCTCGTTGAACATACTTAAGATATCTGTATGATTATATTATCTGTGCTCAAACGGTTCCAATTCCAATAATTAAAAAAAAAAACCAAAGAATTGTGTAGAAAAGCTCTCGTAATGTAACGCTACGTTACGTCAAAAATTTCTAAAGCTTTCCGTCAGTTGCATATGTCAAAATAATACTTTTCAGAAACGCCACTGATAAGAATTAAATTAATAGCGCTAGTGTATAATATATTTGACACTGACATTTATGTCATACGATTTATCTGATTCACCAAGCTCTGTTTTTTCCTACGGCTACAACGACCAAAGACAAAAAACGAAAAATTATAATTTCACCTACCTCCTCTTAAAGTAAACGTGCGTCGAAAGTAAAACAAAAAATAAAGTAATAAATAATTAATTCATTCTCCTTGTCCTCATACAATCACAATAATCACATATAAAAAAACATTGTCACAATACCAACGGGTTAACGTCTGGGATATCTTATTCTTATTTTACCCAAGAAAAAAAAAGTGAATTTTTAACGAAAAAAAATACGATAATTTAATAAAACTTAATAAAATTATCTGACCACTTAAAACAATTCATAAGTAAAAGTACGTGAACAGTGGAAAAGTTGACTGTACTTGTTAATAAGTTCATAAAAAGTGCGCTAACCATTAAAAATAAATATAAAGTCCAAATTAAAACTTGGTGTTTTGCTTTTTTTTTTGTAAAAAGTTTCAACGAAGATTTAAATAAAAAAAATGTCGAACGAGTTTCCACCGATGCGAGATGGAATACAAGTAAGAAGAGAATATCTATAATTTTTTTTGAGAATTATGCAAAACATGGTTAGATTATTGTAATTTCTCTTGTTTTTGATTGTGTGTTAGGTTTGTCTGGTTTTTTTTTTTTTGTTTTTTATTTGTGACTTGTGAGCTTTGAACAAAGTAAATTCCGATTTGCGCCAAAGCCACTTAAATGAAAGTTGAGATTTTTATTGATTTTACAATTTACCAACATCACATTCAACCTGCAACCTGCAATATTTTTTCTTTTCAAACAAGAACTTTTGAAGAGGTTTCGTTATGACGTCAGCAAAGGTCTCGGTCAATTTCAAGTGTTTTAGTACGCTAGGGTGACCAGACTTAGCAAATCACTTAAAATGATTGAGAAAATAAGTTTGTACCTTTATCATTACCTTCAAACATTATTCCAATGTTGTTAGTATTTCAAAACTGATGAAGTCAATATTCTTGTCCTATCTTTTCAATAAACAACGTAGTAAATTGAAAATTAATTCAAAATAAGTCTAAATGACTGCGTTTATTCCTAACAGCTCCAACTTCACCTCCTTAAGTGGAAACCCCACTTTGAAAGTAACATAAAATAGTGCCTTTGGTAATACCTACTTCGTCTGTCTTGTTGTTAGTTCATTTGATTTATAGGTAGCTTCCTCTTAGTTCATTTATGAAAGCCCTTGAATGTATTGTATTGAAGTTTATCAATATCAGGTGTTGCCACTACAATGGTAAAAGTGTAACAAAAGTATCACACTTTTTAAATATTGAATAATTTTGTTACGGTGCAGGGAACTAACTTCACGGGAACTACCTTCACGGGAACTACCTTCACCTGGGAAATAACTTCACCTCTAGTGGGAAATAATTTCAATTTTTCCTGGTGTAGTTATGCCCCACTTAAGGTGTGAAATAAGTTCATCGAGAAATTTTGTGAAGATATTTCCCACCTAAAACTGCATTTGAAGAATATAAGAAATTTGAACAATGTGCAAAAAACTAAGTTTTAAATGTGGAAATACATTTTGAAACTAATCATAAGATAAAAGCGTAAAAATTCTTTATATTAATAAAGTATGGAGGCTTCATAGCTGTACTGAACCGAGTCAGATTCAGAGAAAAAAATGCAAGGGAGTTTTGAATTTATAGATTTTCAAAACGGACATAAAAATGAAATGTGGAAACTTGGAACGTGTTTACCATAATAACCTTTTGTAACTAATTGTTATCATTTAAATTGGTGAAAATAAAAAATTCGCGCGAATTTTTTATTTTCACACCTCAAAATTGATTCTCCCGTGGGCAAATTTTTTTTCCGCTTCGCGTTTGCACTTTGAGATTAAATAGAGTTTACTATAGTAACCCCAGCTCAATTTATTTTGAAGGTAAATAAATTCTGTTGTTAATTACTTCTAAAGAGTAAGGATTCTGAAAAAAAGTAAAAAAAATTTTAAACTTTATTATTTCTCATTTTTATTTGTCAGTCCTCACAATTGCAGAAAAGAGAAGTTACCACATTGCTCATAAAATAAATTTTGTGGCTGCAATTGAATCTCAAAAGTTAATTACAACAGCCTATCCTGTATTCAAAAGTGAAATTATTTCCCCACTCCGTGGGTAATAACTTAACCCAAAAGTGAATTTCATTCCCACGAAAAAGTGAAATTGGTTCTCACATTCAGTGGGAATTAGCTTCACTAGAAAAATGTGAAATTATTTCCCACTAGAGGTGAAGTTATTTCCCATGTGAAGGTAGTTCCCGTGAAATTAGCTCCATGCACCTTTTGTTTCCATGTTACTTTTTGTTCCGTTTTGTTACACTTTTTTTCAAAAATAAATTTTGTATGTTTTTTTTCCGTTGAAATAGATTGAACAAAATAAAAAAAAAACATGTAGGTTAGGTTAGGCTATCATCAACAGAGCTGATACACTTAGACCATGATTGGTCCGTTGTGATACCACAATGAATCTTTGAGATTTTTTTCTTCCTATTCGTTGAACCATTTAGAGCTTCTAATAAAGCGAGCGAGACTACCTATGTCTATATTTCCTAGCTCACTAGGACTGTTATAGTAGAATTCTCCCAAATGGAGTCTACGTCTTTGA
Organism: Episyrphus balteatus; assembly: GCF_945859705.1. Lineage (NCBI taxonomy): Eukaryota > Metazoa > Arthropoda > Insecta > Diptera > Syrphidae > Episyrphus > Episyrphus balteatus. The sequence continues at coordinate 36,874,073 of NC_079135.1, forward strand.
GATAACGCAGGACATTCACAGAAAAGGTGTGGAATCGATTCCACCTCCTCCTCATCCACGTAGCTTCTGCAGAAATCATTGGAATAGATTCCGAGGCGTTCCTCCTGGACGTTCCTCGGCCACGGCCAGCAATGAATTTGTTATTTTTTGATACAATTTAGTCTTACATACATTGTGAAGAAGTCTTGTCCTTCTGAAGTATTTCACAAACGGATAAAATGCATTTTTGCATTTTACACTTTATGTAGATTGTTTCAATGTTATAACTTTAACGTGTATTTCAAGTGCAAAACATGATGCTATGTCATTTTCCCTGAGTATGAAGATCTTTATCTTGGATGTTTAACCATTAGAACCCAAAATATTGGCTTTTTAATAGTTTGACAGTTTTTTCTTCAATTTTTTTTTAGTTTGAATCGTTTGAAAACTCTCAAAGAAAATCTCGAAGATGATGACATAGCATCATATTTCTCTGAAAATAAAATATAATTCAATTTTTCGGTCGCAAATTGAACGAACTACACTAATAAATGCAATATCTTCCATTCTAAATGCAAAACAACAAAAAGGCCATAGTAAAAGTTTTTCCTACGTTATAATTCTTTCTTTTGATGCCAATTTCATTTATGGCCGCCTAACGTCCAAAATGCCCATTACAGTTATCAAACTTTAAACGTATCGATATTTTAAAAGGTTTTGGGATTTTATTAGATCTTTAAAAATGATCAGAAAAGACAAAGTACTTAAAATATGGCGGTTTTTTTCAAAAAGCTTTAAATTTTAATAAATAGCTAGGTACATTACAGCAAAACGAGTTTTCTTAAACTTCATTAATTAAAACTTATACAGGGTGTCCCAAAAGTAATGGATCAAACGAAATATGCTGATTGGGGAACTTAAGGGCTCTCAGAATTTGGTAACTTGTTCATCCCAAATCCTTACGGTTTTCGATTTAATGCAATATTTGTGCAATTTCGAAAAATTCCTACTTGGCAACAGTATTTTGCTTCCTGCGCCCATTATTGATTTTTGTTTTTTTTTTTAAATTCTTTTACCAAAACATTGCCAAATAATTAGGAACCATTCATTTATCAAAAGATTTTTTATTCCATACGCCATTTGGCTGCAAATTAACTAACAGTTTCAAGTTTTATAAAAAATCTATTTCTAACTTTTATTTGAGAGCAACACCGCGAAAAAATTTTGTACGGTGTGACACTGGTTTATTATTTTAAAAACTTGTCCCAGTATTGCAGTTTTCAAAAAAGTATAAAAGTTTCCAAAGTTGAAGCTAGATCGCAAATTATTACAATTTTAATTCAACAAAACAGGGCTTTTCAGAGCAAAAAACAAATCAGAAAAATGACGTTTTTTTTTTTGTATTTTTTTTGTATTTATTAAAATAAAATATAACTTAATATTAAGATTATACATCTTTTAGTTAATTAAGCCTTGTGAATTGGAAAATTATACAATTATATTAACATTAACATGAAAAAATCAAAATTTAGAAAGAAGCGATAGTAAAAAGAGAAAATAGAAAGAGAGAGAGAGAGAGAAAAAAAAATAAAATAAAAAAGAAAGAGAAAAAGAGATAGAGAAGAAGAGAAAAGCAATTTTAATTAAAAAAAAGTTAAGTTAAAATGACACCCGCGCAAGTAGCACAGAACCATAAGATAGTTTGAACCTTAAATCGTTCGGAAGTTCATTTATCTACATGTATCAATTTTAATGATTTGAGAACATAAAAAAGGTACAATTTTAATGATTTGAAACATAAACTGGTTCAATTTTAATGATTTGAAACATAAACTGGTTCAACTTAATAAGTTGTTAAGTACTTATTTAACTTCGTCTGAAATATTTTCAGATTTTCTGTTCTTCTTAATTCGCGTGGAAGCAAATTCCAAACACGAGCCGCGCCAATGAAGAACTGGCGCTCAGATGTAAGACATGTAAACCGAGGAATAGAGATAAGGTTGGTTCTATTTGATGACAAAAACTGAATATTGTTGAAGAGCCCAGGTGGTTGCTTGTAATGAACGATTTTAAACAACATAGTCAGTGTTTTGAATTTCAAAAGATCGGTGAAATTTATGCCATACAAGCTTTTACTGTAGTTGGAAACATGCTCATATCTTTGCAGTCCAAAGACGTAGCGAGCAGTATTGTTGAAAACAACATTGAGTTTACTTAGAGACACAGAATCCAAACTGCAATAAACTTCACATCCATAAGTCAAGATTGGAACTACTAATGTTTTGGCTAGCATCTTTCTGGTTTCAATGGGCGTAATTTTTTTCGTGACGAATAATGTTCTTAAAGCGCCATACGCCTTCCCTACTGCAGCATTTATATGGTCATTCCATGTTAAAGTCCGATTAAAACAAATTCCTAAGTTTTTCGCCTTATCAACAAATTCCACAGGAATATTATTCAAAAGCACTGTAGGAAAGTATGCTAAATCAAGCGTCTTCTTAGAGATGACAAGGCATTTCGTTTTCAAAGGGTTAAGGACAAGACCGCACCTATTAGACCATTCCAGAATTGCATTCAAATCTTCGTTAAGATTGTATACACAATTTTCAATAAGACCAAGCTCAGTACTTTGGAGATACTGGACATCGTCAGCGAACATTTGGACATCTCCGTGTCTTATAAGATTAGGAATATCATTTACATAAGCAGAAAATAAAAGAGGTCCTAAAATGGATCCTTGAGGAACACCTCGAGACAAGGAAAGCAATTCAGAAACCGTAGTTCCTGATACAACTGCTTGGTGCCTACCGCTTAAATAGGATGATATGAGCTTAACTGCTTCGCGACTAAATCCAAAACTAGAATATAATTTTTGGCACAAGATGTTATGGTCGATCGTATCAAATGCCTTGGAGTAATCAAGAAGAACCAAGAACGTGACTTTATCATCATCCAAGGCCCTCCTTACCCGCTCAACCACGTCCAAGAGGGCAGTAGTACTGCTGTGCTGGGCTCGAAATCCAGATTGCTTAGATGACAACAACCTGTTAGATTTAAAAAATTGGTTTATTTGGTTATGTATTAATTTCTCAGCCACTTTTGATAAAAATGGAAGAATCGATATTGGGCGATATTCTGTTCCACTGCGATTTTTAGGTACTGGAATAATTTTGGAAAATTTCCATTGATATGGAAAAGTGCTTTTGGTAAATATAGTATTGATAGCAAACGTTAAAAAAGTTATTGTTATTCACTCATGTTTTTCTGTGCTTATTTCAACTCTTCCTTTTGAGGTGCTACTGCAAATACTTTACTAAAGCGATTTTTAAATGTAATCACTTTTAACGAAACCAATGTAATTCTCATCTACGCGAGCAGAAGAGCATGAGCAGATCTAGTATTAAATGTACTTGTTCATGTACTAAGTACTGAGTACTTACCATATCCAAAGCAACAAGATTATTAATTACTTTTATTCTAGGTAGTATTTTTGCTTTGCTGAGATTGCACACGCATTTCGTTGTCCGGGTGGAACCCGATGAAAATGTTTGTTTTAATCAGCAGCAGTCAACTAGGCTTCATAATAATATGGCTCTAAATAAGATAAAATTCGATTTGACATGGCCGTAAGTAATACACCCGAATTTGACAAAACTAGATTTAAACAAAAAATAGTAGTTATAAAACATACATCTCGCTACTAAACTAAGGATTTGCTTAGAAGCAGTTCACCTTTATATAACTAAGTCAATTTTAAAATGATAGCATTTTTTTAGTTAACAAGTGATAGATAGTTATAACTACTGACTTTTTGTTCAAATCGAGTTTGCGCTAGATTCGTGTCTATTACTACTAAGGGACCATGATTTTTATTACTTTTTTAAATTTGTTCTCATTTGTTACCATTTTAAAAAAGTCTGCGACAACACTAAACACAATTATTGACAACTTCGAGCCTAATTTTACAACTTTTCCTAATAGTTTAGGCAAAAGTTTGAAAAAAAAAACAAAATTCATTATTGTTTACATAGATCTCCCTATCATCTAGCTACTTTTAATTAATATTGTGTATTATTGAGTCATTTTCGAAACCAACAATAAATTTTAAAAACTTGATTATAAAATAAATGACACTCTCTCTGAATGTTTATTTTTAAACTGTTTTTATTTGTTTTTTTTTTTTTTGTATTTTTTTTTTCTAGTAATTAGATAATTTGTAATAATAAGCACGAGAGTAGTTTTATATAATTAAACCCTTTGCGCGAAATAATTGTTGCATTAAAGTAGCAAAATTGTTGTGAAATTATTATCAAGTTGATGGCGACAAAAAAAACTTTTATCATTTTTATTCCACACACCAACTAATACTTTTGCAAAAAAAAATAAATTATTATCGGCTTTCGCACACGACTACCAAACGTTACCTACATGTTTGTCTATAAAATTGTTTCTTGTCATTTTTATAATGATGTTTTTGATTTTTTGTTTCGGAATGTATTCCGGATGTTAATGAGAGTGCTTTATTGATTTCTTAGAACAGTTAGATATTTTTTTTTTGTTTACGAAAATAAATTTGTTGAATTTGAATTCATCAAAAACAGAATTCGGTACCAGGCATAAAGTCGCACATTTTGTGTTATAGGTATAGGTACCCATTTTGTTTTTGATTTGCTGATAAAGAAAAAAAATATTTTTTGCTCAAGTAACGGATTGGATTTGAATCAATTTTTTGTTCGTTCAACAAGTTTGAAGAACTAAATAGCAAATTTTGCCTTTTCTTTAGATTCGGTTGGTAGGTAGGAATGGTAGCTTCTAGAGCACTTGCTCAAAATAACCCAAAAAACGCTGATTTATGCCGTTTTGATAACATAACTCTTGTGACCTTAATTGTGTCCTAACTGGATCTCCAGGCCGTAAGACTAGGCGTAGTCTCAAATGACTTCTGCAGAAGTTGCTTTGATGAAAAAGAAGAAGAAACAATCGAACGCCTTCTTTGGTCAAAAAGTGATCTAAGTGTGTCATTTGTTTTCCTGACAGCCATTTCTACGTAACCTAACCTTATAATTGTTTGTGGAATGGTTGTGTCCAAGGAAGACAAAAACTGTGAGCAATGATATTTTGGTTATGAAAGACTGTTGGCCTTAACCTACCGTGGTCAGATACCTTTATGAGCTTGGTAGTGTAATAGATGTTTACTGGCTGGAAGGATGCTGGATATTTGCCTTTGCCCAGTATCACATTCATCCGCTTAACGGCTTGTCACTTTGACGACCGCCTACGTAGCAGGCTTTTTTCTAAAACTTTGGTTCCTATTCAGTACCGCAGCGAGTTCATTCATCAGAATACTCAGTATGCAAGTCTCTTACTCAAAAGGATAAGTTGTTAAGATATGCACATCAAATTTGTGTAAGTTGTTTTCCACTTGAAGATGCTGATTTTAGTTTGAATTGGCTAAAATAATGGGAGAGGATAGAAAGATTCAGTCTATCTGAGTGCAACCTCAAACGATATTTGTCAAGTCATTCGTATAAATCTCTTCCTCCCAAACTGATCTTGAAAGAAATCGACTTAAAAGTTTTTTTTTTTAGAAAAAAAAACGTTGGGTGACTTGGGAATAGTGGAAACAATTCAGGATGATTATGTGGCTAACAGGAATGATACAAATAGCCCTTGACACATATTTTAACAAAATCGATCAATTAACTAATTTAACCATCTACGAGATAAACAAGAGTAAAATATGGTAAACCAATAATAGTTTTACTTATTTTTAGACAAAATTATGAATGAATTGTGGACCATCCCATATAAATTTCAGGAAATTCAATACATTGGCATACCTAGAGTGGAATATTTTGCATACGTAAATGTTTATTTCTATTCATTGATTATTGTAAATCAGTATGAAATAACCATACTAACATGTGCAAAACCAAAGCCTTTTCAAACATGTAGCTGTTAATTATTAAAATATTAACAAGATACTAGTATGATAGTGAATTCATCAAGGTTTGCTTTTTTATCGTTCGCGGGTTTAATGCCTTTAAGCTGTAAATACTATTCTTTTTTTGCGATAGTGTAACTTTGTTTCCAAACTACTCCTTAATTATCTTTTTAATGGCTTTACTTAAAGCTAAATACAAAATAAAAGATTATTTTGGAATATTACAGACGACAAATTTGTACCTATCAAGGGTAAACATTATTCGATTTGATAAGACCCCAGACACGTACGAACATATCTATACAACAAATCAGTTTGTAATTATTTTTTTTTAATTTACAAAGAAATTGTAACAGAATCTTATCATTGGCAAATTTTTTAATTAAAATATTAGGTATTGGAAATCACTCATTGATTAAGTCGATATGCATGTATTTTTGTTTGAATATTCATGTTTTCTTTTTTTTTTTTTAACTATAACAAAGTTAATTGTGGAATTTTTTGTTTTATATTTTTTTCATTCAAAAATAAGTTACATAAATAAGAACAACTTAACAACAAGATAGCAATATGCTTTCAATAGTGTTTGTGCTTATCTTGTTTATTTAAATCAGTAAATCTTCAAGTTTCTACCTGAAATATACATAAGTTCTCTCTCAAGTAGTTCTTAGATAAGAAATGTTTTTTTTTTTAATTATATTTGTCTTTTTATTTAAAACTCTTCTTAGCTAGTTTGTTTATTTTAATAAGCGTGCCATATTGATTATGCTAAAATAATTGATAACAATGATAATTTAAAATGTATTGTGATATTCAAAAAATTCCCAGAAAACAGATCGTACAATGACATCTGTTGAGGGCAAAAGATTATCATTTATTGCTCACCTATCATCATTGACTCATTTTCAATAACATAGATCATTTCGTGAGAACTACCTATTAGACTAACTTTTATTTTTGTAATATTTAGAATTTAATTAAATTTACTATGTCATGTTTTTTCAATTATCATATTTATATTTATTAGAGAGTGCATCGAGATCAGACTGTCATTTATTGATTTTCACTAGAAAACGCAAGTATTGATAATGTTACAAAGCGTTGAACTTTCACTAATAATGTATCCTTAAAACCATGATAAATCTGTCAAAACATCATAACATGAACCAATTTTTTTCAGTTTTTTAAGAATTTATTACTTAGTTCCTTGCCTAGATGGCAACTTAAAGAGCGTTAAAAACTCTCCCAGTAAATAATCAATTTATAGTTAACCGAGCAAACTTGAGTCTTAATGCTTGCTACTAGGTTGAAGTGCTGATAATATTGATGCCATTCAAGCATCCGACGCAAACACATGTTGATTTTATTGCGTTATCAAGAATTGCTCATCATTACCACCAATGGGCATTTTGCGAAAACATTTTGTTCTGCCCTTAAGGTGAAGTTAGCTCAAGCATTACAGGTATAAAGCGATGTCGTTTTGGTCGCCTAATTTTAAAACATTGAGACTTACGTTTACATTTTGACTACCTATGTGTTGCACATTCCAATTTTATTAATTCCCAATTGGGATGTCGCGCCGTAGTCTTCAAATCTAGAATTCGACTGTTAAAAACGTCCCGCTGCTTAGATCTTTCTCGATATAGGTAAATGGAGGCGTAGTTAATATATATTAAATCATTTAAGATTAAATTTGGAAAATAACCCAAAGAAAAATGGTTGAAAATGATTATTTATTATCTCTCCAAAAAATATTGATTTTTTTTTAAGATTTGTTTAATCAAAATAACTACCTAGTCTTTGAGAACATTAAATAAAATATTTAATTTGAAGATACCTAACATTTAAAAGAACAGTTATTAATTATAAACTTTATCAGACTATGATCAATTTGAAACGTAGCTGCTGACTTGTTTACTTACGTTCCTATGTGTATTTTAAACCAAAATTATTAATCTTTCGGAATTTGTCTCGAAATCTTGTATAGAGAAATGTTCAATCAAATTGACTAAGGTCCAGATTTTCAGTGTAAGATGATCCTGATTAAGGTCAACTCGGTGTTTACTCTTTTTCAAAGACAGAAGCAAACAAATTAAAGGGACAAGAGGATAAAAATACGAAAGAGAAACAAAACGAGTAGCTAGAACATTTTTTGGCAATAGATAAAAAGATCACAATATACTTGCTTTTTGAATGTGTAGCGATACATTTTCAAACTCGAAAGTTTAGGACCAGTATTCATAAACCTCCCTTAAGTTATGATTTTTGCTCTAAAGGGATTCTGAGGAAACTTTTGTCCACTTGTTCTATTCATTTTATTTACTTTAGAATTTTCCCACTTCATACCTGACCATTGTACTTTTTTCAATGTGAAAGTTCTAGCGATCAAGAAAGTCCTACATTTGTAAAGAGAAAACTTAATATCCAACACGGATCTTCCCCGATAGACAAGCTGTTTTCAAATCTCTTTTTTCCATCTCTACAAAATCATCACGGTCCAAGATTGTCAGAAATATGTGTGAGAAATGTCACCAAAGTTCAACATTCACCTTTGGTTGAACAACAAGCTACCTAGGCTTAGAAAAATAAAAAAAGTCTAACATCTTCATTAATACCACCAGTGATTTAGAAAAAAAATCAGTTTCTGTAAAATTGGCAACCAGAGTTTCGGGGGACTCCCGAACACGGAAAATTGCTTTAATTTGACATTACAATGCTTAGAAATTTCAACAAACCTTAGTCAGTTCAATACACGTTGTGGTTGAGAATAGCGGACTGACACAAGCGAAAATATACTTTGTATAAGCTTAAGTCAACCTAAAGTGGCATCTACCACTAAAATTTTCCTTTTCATGCAAAACAATTTTTTGGATATAAATATTTAAAGATCTTAAAACCCACTCCTTATGGCATTCTCAAGGTAGCCTCATCCTACATTTAAACAAACAAAAAAAAAAAGAAGAAAGAAAATACAAAATCCAACAAATTACGTCTTTTCAAAAAAATCAAATAAAGAAAACATCTTCCGATAAAAAATGTATATTCATAAATTGAAATTCGAAGATTTTCCCAGTCGTCACAAGCCACACTAAGAAAAGAACTGTTGCTGCAACTGATGTCACTAAAGTGAAATAAAATTTAATGGATAATTTTAAAATTGGCCATCGGGTCAATGGCATCACCTTCGAAATGTTCTACATACTCGTACACACATTATACCATGCATATTGTGTTTTGTTATTTATTGTTGCTGCTACGTTGCAATAATAATATTTTTTTTATTATTATTATTATATTATTTTTTTAATTGAAAGAGTGTAGAATAGCTTTGTTTAGATTTCCAATGGAATGTACAAAAAAGAAAAATATCTTGACATGATTAATTTTCTAGTTAATTTGATTTTATTTTTGGTATAAAAACAAGGTTTCTCATATAAATATAAAAAAATTAAAATAACATTTACCTGGAAGTTTAATCAATTCATAGAAAAACATATTATTTGTGATATGATTTCATATCTTCTTCTCATATTTGATTGATTTTCAAAATGTAATGTCAAACAATGTTATTGTTCTTGTTGCTATTTTATTCTAACCTTCGTAATCGTAATTATTTATCAGTTAGTTTTAATGGAATAATTACAAAGCTTTCTTTTATTATTATTTTGTTTTTACATACATATTTGTGTGTTACATAAAAACATCTTTATCGGACAAATGGTTATTTTGTGTAAACAATAAAATATCACCCACGTTCCGTTTAAGTTTAATCACAGGAATCATTTTTGCGTTGTAAATTTGACTTCAATAAATTGATATTGAAGTGAAATAAATGGAAAAAATGAAATCATTAGATATTGACTTAATCAATTAATAAGATCTACGTTTTTCTCCAGGGTTAATATTTTTTATATCAATTATTGTTTTATATTTAATTATTTTTAAAATAAATTTAGCAGTCAAGATTAAAAGTTAAATCATTTGATGATTTAACTTTTAATCTAAAAAGATTGATATACTATTCCTCTTTAGACTAAAAAAGCAATTTTATTTACTAAGAAAAGTACATAAAGATAAAGCTCATGTGATGGCGAAAAGGCTTGTCAGATGAATTGATATTAAATTTGTAAGGTATCACGTACATCATTTGAACTTTACTTCTAAAGAGATGAGATCAACCGGGTAATACTACATGGCAAAATTTGTATTATTTTCAGATGCATTTTCGACTGATTGTTAGGAGTATTTACTATTATAGAGTTCCAAAAAAAGATGTTAAACAAAAACTCATGATTTTCCATTGCTTTAAAATGTACTGGTATACTATTTTGTTAGTTCATGGAAGGATAAATCTCTCGAAATAATTAGATTTTTAAAATTGTTTTGAATTAAAATAGTGGTTGCCCACGTTAAAAAAATGAAAACCAATTTTTTAACAGACTTAATCACAAATAAGGTGATTTTTTCACCTATGGAAAACCCCATTAAAAACTAAACTAACTAAAATTTATGTTTCTTTTTTTAAGCATTCACGTAAATGATAAGTAGCAAAAATAAATGATGAGATAAAGAACTATAAGTTTTAACTCGTGTACGCTAGTTCACACATGCTTTTTAAGTTGTTGAGATAGCAGGGATTAAACAATACATGTTAGGTTGACTCTTACCACTTACGTAAACTGTACAGGATTAAACTGACTTACAGGATTGTTTACACCATATAGGTTAAATTAAAAAACACATAATGAAAAAAAAAACAGAAAGAATAGGCATAAGAAAAGCCACAATGACAGATACTCTTCTGCTGCAAAAAAGCTATTGGAAATTATAGGGCACTGTTCCCAAAAATAACTCACTGGTTAAACCACGTTCATCATACTTACCCCGTAAGTGGACAGATTGGTGAACTGATTTGGACATAGCAACATATCGCGACATAACATAACAGATGTACGGTCGTTAGCTTCTACAGTACATCTTTCGGCCTACATGTGTATCAGCTGAGTCCTACTGGAAAAGTAATAGAAACACAGAAGGAGTTAATATATCTAGCTATTACACTAGATCAGTGTTTTTCAAACTTTTTGAGATCACGACCCCCTTGAGAGGAAAAGTATTTTGGCGACCCCTTCACACTATAATGTGTCTGTATTTTTAAATAGCTGAATACACTGTACCCGTTCAAGACTCCGGATTTTTTCCCGTGTTGGACATTTTATTTTGTTAAGCTCTTCCTTATTACACTAATGGCCAGTGTTTGTACCACATGTTTTTTAGAAAGCTGTCGCGAGTCGTGGCTACGAAATGGATTTTACAAACTGATTTTGCTTTTGTAGCAATGGTGCCAAAGCTTTGACCGGCATCAAAAAAGGACCAATTACAAAATTGAAACTCAAATGCAAAACTCTTCATGAACACACTGCTTTCTTCATCGACAAGTTCTTGCATCGAAGGTACAGCCTGCAGAATTAAATGATGTGCCTAAAGCTGTTATCAGAGAAGTGAACTTTATGAAAGGCAAGGCCTTGGAAAGTCGACTGTTTTGGATTGTATGCGATGAAATTGGTTCACTACACAATAATCTTTTTTACCACACAATTGGATGTCAAAAGAAAAAGTATTGACACATGTTTTGGAATTACGAGCTGAATTATGTTTTTTTACAACATTCAAAATCTGATTTTTTTTACCACTTAAATATCCTTAATAAGAGCCTACAAGAAAGAGAGGAAAACATTATAATTGAAAAAGACAAAATCAGGTGGCCTAGTTATTGACTTCTCGGAAAACTTCGGTAATGGTCCGTGTCTTTACAAGCAAACAAATTTGATTCTTTACCCTGCGTTCAAAAGATGCATAGAATCAATATTTGTTAGCTACCATATTCATCTAATAGTACAGAGTTTATATATGAAAAACTTTGATGCAGGCTCCAGGTCAATAATTGACCTGGAGCCTGCATCAAAGTTTTTCATATATATACTATTTGAAGAGGTCACTACAAAAATATAATAGTACAGAGTTTATTAAATTTTGAGATGAAAATTATGAGTTACTTTCAAGAAATGGACTCTGAAAGTGAAAATGGAACTAATATGGAATTGAAATACATATTTTTTTGAATAATTCAGTTGAACTTGCTGATCTACCGTCTGTAAAACTGAAACCTTATAGATTTAGCTGCCCAGGGGGTCGCGACCCACACTTTGAAAAACACTGCACTAGATAGTAAACTCCCTCTGGAACAAACACGTTGATATAAATATTGGAAAATCTACGAAAGCCTTAATGGTATGCAAAAATTAACAAGTTATTCATGGCACTGCAAACCACTTATCCTAAGTAGGATGCCGACCATAATGAAAACCTTGGTGCGGTTGCTTGTTGATCTTGCAACAACTAGAAAATCACTAATTAAAGTACAAGAATCGCATGTGTCTGCATCACCGGGGCAATAAGAACATTCCCAACCGCACCCTCAACTCAACATACCAATTGAAAGTGCTGCTAAGAGGGCTTGGATGAGATTTGCCAAGCAACAAACTGGGTCTGCAAAATGCAAACCACTGAGAAAACTGAGAAAAAGAAAACTTTCCAAGAGATTCCATTTCATATAAAATACACCTTAATAATAAAAAAGATTAGGCACGTGAATCTATTAACTATCCATTAAAAAAAAACTCCCAAATCGTCGGCACAACACCAAAACCGCGGATCTACATTTTTGGACATTTTCACTTTAATGCGTCATTTTACTTGTAATTGGTACCTCTTATTACTTCGTCGATCCAAATCCTCTAAAAAGCGGGAGCAGTTCCCCCTTTAATGGGACCCGAACCGTATTGCAGACCAGAAAAAAAACGAGTTAAAGACAACCTCAGGAAAACCAATGGTCTCACTCAATTTCCTGAAAGGAATTTAGTCAAAACCTAATTTGAAAGTCAGCTTCATTTTTGTGTCATTTGGGGTACCTCTGAAAATTCAATTAAGACCTTAAATTTGACTTTTTTTTCTTCGTAAATTTGATTAAGTTGTTTTTTACGTTTAAATCGCCAAAAATGTTGCTCATCTCCAGACTTCACAAAGTTTCATCAAAATCAGATAAGCCTTTTTAACTGAAATACCCCACAAACAGACAGATAAACAAATCTTTATATAGTAATATAAAATATTATATCAAGATTAAGATTAAGTTAAAATTTCGCAGTAAATAATACGCCCGTTTTTAATAACTTATCTATTGATAAGTTTTAACATGGCAATAGATTATGATTTGAAAAAAGATAAGGAGTTCACGTTCTAATGCAAGTGGTCAAATATCACTGCAAAAGTATTAAAGTGCAAGATTTTCTAAAATGTTCCAAAATGTTTCGACTATTTGACCAATGTTCCAAAAATATAAAAAATACTGAAAATATTAATTAAATTAATTTTTTTTTTTTACTTAAAAATATTTATTCCAAAGACTAAATATTTATTTAATTTTTTTTTCTAGGATGTCGAAACAGGAGAAGTCGAGTACATTTTTGCAGAACGTGATCCCCCTGCCCAACGGCAAAGTATTGAAGTTGATGCTGAAACTGGAGAGCCAGAGTGTTCAAAAATAACAGTTCGCTACTTGAAAAGAAAATCGTTTCAAATTCCCAAACAATACTTGAAAACTCCTCCAGAAGATGAAGATTTTGATGGACCATCCTGCTCAAAGAAGATTGCTGCATACAATCCATTCGATAAGGAGGCATTCATAAGAATGGAATGTGTAAATAAGGTAAATAAAATAATATTATTTTACAACTTGAAAAAAGTTTAATAAAAATTTTAATTTTTTTTTCTTTCAGGATATCGTTCTTGGATTCACAAAATCAAGCTACCTGCTCTTCTTAGTACCTTCAGTCTTCTGTTTCACAAAAATGACAGCTGTATTTATATTAGTTTGTGAATCAGTCCTGCACTATTTGGCACACTACAAAAATCGAAATAATTCAAATTCAAATATTTTCTATCGAAGTCCTTTACATTTGCTTACGTCACAATTTTGTCGTGAATGTTGTGCAGAGAATGAAATGGATTCAATAAGAAAACTACATAAAATCAGCACTTCAAGACTTAACATTAGCCTCAAAGATATGACAAAAGTTATTGGATAGTTAAGGGATTTTGCTAACTAATGTTTTAATTTTGTTTTGTTTTGGTTTTTGTGTATTTAGTTTAGGTTATTATTTTCGTTATTTCTTCTTCTGTGAAAATATTTCGTACGATTATTAATTTTAGTTTTCTATTTCTATATATTTTTTTTTTGTTTAAATAATCTTAACATTATTTATTTTGTAGATCATTTAACTGTATTAAGTTTTATTAATAAAAAATATGAGTAACAAAATAAACTTGTCTTAAGAACAAAAATATATTGTAATTTTATATTTTCAAACTCTTGCCTATTGTCATGTACAACATGAAAATAGGTCTGTTTAATGAAAAAAAATCTAGGGCAGAAAAGATCAGAGCAGTACAAGTTTGTAAATACTGTCAGAACAAGAAAGAACTGAAAAGTTCAACCTCGTATTTAACAAGATTGACAGTTGTCTATATCAGTTGCAAAATTTTTAATTCAAAAATCATTTCTTGAAATGATTTTTCACTAAAATAAATGATTTACTAAAACTTTTAATACTCCCGTAATTTGTTGTTACTATTAATCAGAAATTTTTAAGAAATTCACTTTTTAAAATCTTATTTTTTCACAATCAAACAAACATCTGAACATCTGACACTTTTCACTCACTTGCTCTACCACAAAAGTAGGAGCAGAAAAACTTGAACTTTTCTGTGCTGAACAACTTCATAAAACATAAAATGACAGATTGTAGAACAAGTTGGGCGAGTATTTTTTGTCATGAAACACAAAAACTTGTACTTTTCGGATCCTTTCTGTACGGATCAGATTCATTAAACAGACCAAATGTTTTCGAATATTATTACTTATTTTTAAACATGTATAAACTAATTCCCAACAATTAGAGTGAAAATATAGTCATTCTATCCATCCTGTAAGTACAGATCATAGTCAAAGGTGGATGGAAGGTGTCCAGTAGACAAGTCCAAGACCAAAAATTCTTGTTAGTTTGGTTCTTTTGACGAGCCTATTGGACAACCGTATTAAAACGAAAAGTTAAAATAGGTTTAGAAGGAAACGACAATTTTGAACAGACTGTCCAAAAGTGACGAGTTTAATTTTCTTACCTAAATAAAAAGGCCTGTTCACTGTGAACTAATATTTGTAAGCTAAACTTGTTTTGAGACTTGAGACCAATTCCAAGATATCTGCTTCCGAAACTACGAAAAATAAAATATTTGCATGCAAATAACTCAGCAACCAGACCTCCAAGAAACTTTAGGTTTTCAGTTATGAATAGATCTTAAAGAGACCTTTCTTTTGATGTTTTACTCGATGGGTTTGGAGGAAAATTTTCAAAATGTACGTTTTTTTTGCAATTTTTTTGGAAAATCTTAAAAAAATAAATTTGTATTTTTATTACCAAAATGCATAGCCATGTAAACTATGAATTCAAATCTGTTAACCAGAACTTGTTTTGAAACTTTGGCTCTAATTTATCAGCTTCCGTATGTTAAAAAAAAATATTTTTAAAAAGACCGTTCTTTTGATATAATGTATCACTTCATTAGCAGAAAAAAATTGTTTTTCCCCGGGGACCTCGCACCTCAACGTACGCCTCTAGTATGAACTTTCAATTGATTTCCTGATATGGGTTTTTTATTTGCTTGTGTTTTAGAAAGCTCGATAGGAGAGGTTGCAATCGGCGCTACAAAGGTATCCTCCGAGCGGAAAATTTTCCGATTTCATACGAATCATGCATCGATTTGTATTTTCGAGTGTATCTCCGATTTGTATGAAATCGGACAAATTTCTGCTCCAACGGATACTTCGCTTGGGCCGAATATAAATGAATCTATTACTTTGAAACGGAAATCTTCTCCTTAAACCATATTGATAAATCAGTTTTATGGTTTTCTTTTGTGTTTTGCGTACCCCTATAAGTTACTCTAATGTGCATCTCTAAGATATTTGCAAAAAATAAGAAAGAATATGTGAAATGTACGAAAACAAATTTGAAGAGTATTATTGTCAAGAAAAAGTGCATCTCTGCTTAGTTGTTCGAACTCGGCGGTGAATTGTAGTTCCCTTCCATTCTTGTTAGTCATTAGACCTTGCTCATTAATAGGGTGTTGCATTTTGTCTTGCAAAGCTGTCTTGTTCCATTCTCCCACATCAAAAGCTTAAGTCGTTTATCAGTAAATGAAAACTATCAATTCTTTTTTTTTTAACAAAATAAATGCATTTGATCACTTTAAACATTTTACAGTACAGTTAACACTTCCTTACCCTGAATTAGTAATAGAGAAAAAATTAAGTAAAATATAAATTCAACCTAGGAGCTTTGTTATATCATTTAAGTCCTTTGTTCCTTGCTAACATGCTTCATCAATCTGACCCATTTTCTTAACATTAGGTGAGACCTTGAATTTCGCTCCTGTTGATGCAATAACATCATCAACGGTCAAACCTTCAGCAACTTCTATCAATGTGAGCCCGACTCCTTTTTCAACTTCAAATACAGCCTGGAAGGAAAGAATACTTTAAAAATATGTAATCGTATTAACAATGACCTTGCAACCTTTTCAGATATAATCAAGTCGACAACATGTTGTCCCGTTAATGGTAAAGAACATTCTTGCAAGATTTTAGGTGATCCATTTTTCGTATTGTGTTCCATTGTAACAATCACTTTAGTTGGTGCAGCAACCAAATCCATAGCACCTCCCATACCTTTTACTAGTTTTCCCTTCAAATATTACAAAAAATTATATTTTTAATTTGAATTTTTTAAGAATTAATAATTCTTACCGGAATCATCCAGTTGGCTAAATCACCAGTAGCTGAAACTTCCATAGCTCCTAAAATCGTCAAGCTTACATGTCCCCCACGAATCATAGCAAAACTTTCATCTGAACTAAAGAATGAAGCACCTGGCAATATGGTAACACTCTCTTTGCCAGCATTAATCAAATCAGGATCAACTTCATCTTTTGTTGGGAATGGACCCAGACCAAGAACACCATTTTCTGATTGTAACATTACATTGATTCCATCGGGAATATAGTTTGATGCAAGTACAGGAATACCTTTAATTTAAGAGAAGTAAGTCAAATTGAGGAGAATACAAATATAAAGTTTATTTTACCAATTCCTAAATTAGCGTACATTCCATCGGTAAACTCCATTGCTACACGTTTTGCAATACGCTCTCGTATTAACTGAGCTGGGCTAATCTTCTCGTTAGATTCGTCATTTTCTTTTCGAATTTTAAGCTTTTCAACACGCTTGTTGTAGTTTGTACCTTTGACAATTCGTTGTACATAAATACCAGGAACATGAACCTCATCAGGTTTAATAGCACCAACAGGTACAATTTCTTCGACTTCTACAATCGTACATTTGGCACCTTTGCACATTGGTGCGTTGAAGTTTCTTGCAGCCTTGTTGAAAACTAAGTTTATTCAAAAGTTAGTGTTTTGTTTTCAGGAAAGATACAATATTTACTAACCAATATTTCCATATGGATCTGCTTTTTGAGCCTTAACCAAAGCATAATCAGCAAAAATCGATTCTTCCAAGACATAATTCTTGCCTTTGAATGAAGCCACTGGTTTAGGATTACTATAAATCTCTACTTTACCATCTTTGCCGTATTTTATGGGAGCACCACCTTTCTGAATCAGTGTAGCATATCCAGTGTGTGTATAAAAAGCTGGGATACCTTTTAATTTTCAAAATTATGATAAATATAACGATGGCACAATATAACAATGAAAATACCAACCAGCACCACCAGCACGTATTTTTTCGGCTATAGTTCCTTGTGGAGTCAACTCTATAGCAACTTCACCTTGGAGGAATTGACGTATCAACTCTTCATTTTCCCCAACATACGAAGCAATAAATTTTGCCAGTTGTTTATTTCTAATTAGAACACCAAGACCGGTGTTATCAACTCCTGTAAAAATGTTGAAAATATGAATTATTTTAAAAGAATCCATTTTTTAATTGTATTTTAAAGAAATTACCTCCATTATTCGAAACAGCAGTTATGTTTTTCACATTCTTCTTCTTCATAGCATCAATCAGCTTTTCTGGAATACCACAAATTCCAAAACCTCCGAACAGAATAGTTTTTCCATCTGGAATATCAGCAATGGCTTCATCGGCGCTAGCGAATATCTTTTTTGATTGAGTGACTTGTGTTGAGTAACTAACAATCACCTGGAATAAAAATGAAGACTTTTTGTTACTTTTTGATGTGAAACACTCACTCCAAACAGAGGTTTAACTTTCACAAAAAAACGGTTCTAATTTGATTGTATCATTTGACTTTTAAAAAAATTCATGTTCTTAAATCATTACTAGTTGACCCGATAGATGTAGTTTTGTTAAAATATCACTTTTGTTTAACGAACCGGTCTAATCGATTCAAGCCATATAAAAGGGGTTAACCAGAGTGCAAACATTTTATAAGTTAAACCCCAAAAAATGATTTACTACAAAAATTATTAACAAGACTTTCTTAACATTACACTATTCATTGAAATGTTGCTTTTATGGTAAAAGGTGCTTCGAACGTTAAAGCTTTTTTTCTATAAAATTAATAATTAGGAACAATTAATTAATAAAAAAAATTAGTTATTTCGTTAGCCATTTCGCTAAAAACTAGTTGACAATTTGAAGTTTTAATAAGACTCAGTGTCTTACTTTTATTTGTTAGCAATATGTAGGGTTGGACATTGGTTTATCATTTTAAAAACTTTACCGGGTTATCACACTTTTCAAAAAAGTATAAACGTTGTTTAAAGTTGAAGGTGGAACAAAAGATATTTCAATTTGAATTCAAGAAAACAGGGTTTTTTATAGTGCGTGTTCTCACGAGTTCGATTGTTCTTTTCCGAATCCCAAACTTGCCCTATTTGTCAAAGATATATAGCATGTAAATTTTCCCCTCTCTTGCCACCACTTCAATTTTTCAAATCGATTTATTGTATTAAATGTATTACGTGCGTTTGTGTGTATGATTTTAAGCCAAACTCGATTAAGGTAAACAAAAATCAGTTTTTACCTTATGCCAACTCTGGCTTCTGTCGCGGTTTAAAGAAGGAATCCGATTAGCGACATCGACATGGTTAAAAAGCTGAACAATATACGGTCTTGGATAAAATACACTACGACCCACTAACAAAAAGAAGCCCTGAGAACCTAATTGAAACGTCAATATAATACGAAGAAGAAGCTGGGTCAAAAACTGATGGAGAAAAGAAATGCAACGATAATTGCTTTCAATTTAACGTACATGGACCAATTCAAACCCGGAAGGCTCGCCGACGGACGTTTTCCGTGGTCAACATGTTGAGTTTTAAGATAAATCAGTAAAGGGGGTGAGGCGTGGTTCTATTCTAGATCATTACTGTCGTCGATAATGAGGAAAAAGAAAAATCAACTTTATTTCAATGTAAGATAAAAGTCACTTTTAATAGATGGAATATCGAGATAGTCAAGAAGTGCACCTATTTTGGAGTAAAAATCAATTCTAAGAAAGAAACTTTAATAGAGATTCAACAAAGAACTTGCAAAACGCTGCTTTTTCGGTAGTCAATGCATTCAAAACTTCTTGTTTGGAAGACTAAGTGTTTAATCTACCAGACACTGACTGTCAATCTTGCTTCATGGCCCCGAGTGTGGAAAACAACTAGAAATAAAAAGCTAACACTTCTTGCGGAAGTTACTATTATCATGAAACCTTTGTAAACCTTTGAAAAAGAAGGTGCTATGCACTTGAGATACAAGTTGTATGTGCATCCTCCAAAACAACATCAGCTTTGATGTTGTAAGTCAGTGACTATCAATCAGCGGCTAGCACAGGCTAAAACAACGACCATAGGCTGACTAAATTAAACATGTTTAATATGTTTAAAGGATAGGTAATTTTGTAATCCTATTTGGTTTTGTGTTCAATTTTTATTTGAAAACCTTCTGGGGTTTAAAACCAGCGATTGGAGGCCGATATCATCGCACCACCACCGCTGTCACATGATACACCCTAACCCATAAAAGGTTATATTTTTCTTCAAGCTCATCAAGTGTAACCTTGGTAGTCGAACCGGTGTAACATGTTTATTTCAATTGCAGACAATTTACCTATAAATATACATACTCCATTTATCTATTAAGAAGATTTAAGTGTTAATATATATAAAAAGTTGTTAGAGGGTCGAAGATGTATGCTATGCATATAATATATAATTGCATAATAAACTTGAAATTAATCATTTTTTTTCTTACCCTTAACGATTGTTGATTACCCCAATGTCCAAAACGTAACAGGTGTTTTGGGATCGCGGATAAGATCATTTTTAAACTATATGTTTTTAATGGATCAACAGATTATTGGAAAATTGAAAATTTTATATAAATAATTAGAGATGGAGCGTATAATAGACAATCCAACCGAGCAATTGCAACTGGTGGCTTTTTCAATAGAAAATTAATACTTAGCAAATATGTCGGACAGTCGGATGACAACTGTCTAACGTTTTAAAAAGAACTTGTTGTGATAGATACTAGGTTAAAGTGGCTCATTTGAATTAAAATATTTAAATTTTATTGAATTATTAACAAAACAAGATAACAAATCAAATCATAACAAAAAAAAAAAAAAAAAAAACAACAAAAGGCCAAAGAAAAGCTTACGTCACAACGGTAAAATTGACAGATGACAGTTGAAAAAGCTTTTTAAGTTCTTATACCCCGCCCACATTAGCAAAAGTCTAAGGCACATAATAACATCACACCTAGCTGCCCAGGGCCCCTGTTCTGTAACTGACGATAAACGCTTTTGAATGTCTAAAAAATCCACTTTCTTCTATAAATAAAGCAAAACTTCTTTCAAATTTCAAAATTATGATGAAAGATAATATGGTTTTGAACGAAATTTCTTTAATTTTGATGGTATAAAATGGATTTTAGAGTCGTTCAAAAATTTTATCGCCAGTGATAAAAGAGTTACAGAACAGGGGCACAGCAAACTTTGCAATGTACAGGTCCAGGAAATCATCTTAAATCAAAAAGGAATTTTTTTTCCGTTAGAACACAAAAAATTTGCGCTATAGTGAGAACAAAAATATTTTTCTTTCGTACTTTCGAATGTTGCTAACGGCCATATTATTCACTAGTTTAAAAAATACATCTGGATGTAAAGAAATTGAAATGTCAAAAATAATCGATAATATTCACAATCACACAGAGAAAAAAATAGTCATTTTTAACTATTTTCGTAACTTTTTCATAGTTAAAATCGGGATAACTATTTTGGATTTGGATTAATTTTTGACATTTGACAATTTTACATCCAGATCGTATTTTTTAAACTAGTGAATAAAATGGCCGTAACGCAATGTAGTTAAGGCTTCATTTTAATTATAATAGGTGTGTTTTTTATTACCACCGGTCTTAACTGCATAAAAAAACGCCTCGGATCTTACCGAGAAAAATTGGCAGCACTGCATATTAAATGATCCGAAATCAGCTGACACAAAAAAATATAAGGGGTATTCACGATCCGATGCAACTGGTCTTCTATCATTGCAAAAGTGTAAAATCTTACAACACTAAAACAACAAAATATACGGATTAAAATTTTACAACAGTCTTGCTTTTTTGCTATACCCTAGACCTATTGCAAAATAAAAATACAATAGAGTAAAATTATTTTTGACAGATGGCAGCTCACCGTCGCGTCGCCCATGATAAACAGTTTGTCTTTTTTATTCTGTTTATTATGGTTGTCGGCTTGTACTCATGTCCCGTAATTTAGTTTCTTTTGATGGAAAATAATTTGTGAAAATTAATAGGGGTATTCACGATCTGGAGCAAAAGGCCTAGTAAAATGTAAAATTTTATTTTTTTACAATAGATCGTGAACGCCCCTTTTCTATCTATAGTAAATGGGTGCGTTCACGTACGCACAGATACCCTATCCAAGATACCTAAGTATCCGCTACGTTTGTGAACACGAATCAGCTGTTCTTCAAATCTCCCATAAGATACACAAGAATCCAGAAATTTTTAGGATACCTTTGGTTTTTTTTGCTTGTTAAAACATGTGTTCGATCAGCTGAGATTTTATATGGGATTACAACAACACAAAGGTATCCGGATACCCTTGGATCGGTACGTCAACGCACCCAATATTGAAGCATGAATGAAATTCATGATGTTTTTTTTTTAACAGGGTTGTTCCTCCACTGTTGCTTCTTTTTTTTCCATTTTTTATAATTTAATTCTTTGTTTTGTTCGGGTTAATTAAATTTCACAAATTATTTTACATCAAAAGAAACTAAATTACGGGACATATGATTACCGACAAGCCGACAACCATAATAAACAGAATAAAAAAGACAAACCGTTTATCACGGGCAAAGCGACGGTGAGCTGCCATCTGTCAAAAATAATTTTACTCTATTGTATTTTTATTTTGCAATAGGTTAAGGGTAGGTATAGCAAAAGTGCAAGACTGTTGTAAAATTTTAATCCGTATATTTTGTTGTTGTAGTGTTGTAAGATTTTACACTTTTGCACTTTTGCAATGATACAAGACCAGTTGCATCGGATCGTGAACACCCCTAATTAACCAGAAAAAAACAAAGAATTTAATTATAAAAAATGGAAAAAAAGAAGAAGCAACAGTGGAGGAACAACCCTGTTAAATAAAAAAACATCATGGATTTCATTAATGCTTCAATATTTACTATAGATAAGAAAGAGCGTTCATATCTATTGTAAAAAAATAAAATTTCCCATTTTTACTAGGCCTGTTGCACCAGATCGTGAATACCCCTATAGTAGCCGTTTTTTATTATCACTTGATCCATATAGATCATTACTTAAAATGTATTACAACAACTACATGAGATCTTGCTTTTCATCAGGATCACGAATCGTGATCTTGCTTTTCATCAAGATCACGAATCGAAATCTTACAAGATCTCATGTAGTTGTTGTAATACATTTTAATTAATGATCTATATGGATCAAGTGATAATAAAAAACGGCTAGTGTTGTCATATTTTTCGCTTTTGGGTTTTCTTGTGTGTTTTTGAAAAAAAAAAGTTTTACTAACTATTAAATAAATATTTAAAATAATAATTGTCATTCCAAACATCAGTTTTGATGTTTTTAAACAAATTCTAAACAATTTACGAACAAGTTAATTTGGTAGCACAGATTTAAATCTGTTGAAAAAGTTAAGCCCAGAGAATTCTCCGGGCTAAACAACTAAGCCCAACGGGCTAAAGTGTTGTTGCATTTAACATGTAAATTGCTTAGCCCCGACTGCGTTTTTTTTGTCCAGTTAAAGGCTTGGCCACACCGGAGGGTACGCGGTAGAGGTACAGGTAACGGTACGGGTATTTGTATGGAAAAAATTCCAAACTGACACATCAACGTTCGGGTGTGGAATTTTTTTAATACAAATATCGTTGCCGCTACCCGTACCGCTACCGCGTACCCTCCGATGTGTCAGTTTGGAATTTTTTCCATACAAATACCCGTACCGTTACCTGTACCTCTACCGCGTACCCTCCGGTGTGGCCAAGCCTTTAAGACCGGTGGTAATAAAAAACACACCTAATATAAACCAAGTTTATCCGACGAGCTAACTTAAATTTGCACAGGAGCAAAGTGAAACGTCAAAATGAGTCTCAAAATTTTCATATTCCCGAACACTTGCACTTCTTCGTGTAAAAGCAGACCAATCGTTTCGCTTCAGAAATGTATTAAAATGGAATTTAACTTTGACCAGGAACGCACAACCCAGCTTTCACACTACCTTTTACTACTTTTCTTCATTTTGAACTGGCAACACTTTCTGTGATGAAATCACATCAAAATCAACTGTCAGCTGTTTTATGTTTTCGTTTATTTTCTGCAACTCGACTGTCGCTCGAAGTGGTTCGTTGTCTGCGAAGAAAAAAAAAAAAAATAACAAACAAAGAAACCATAAATTTTGTACCAAAAATTATCAAAAAATAAATCTATCAAAAATTAACTTATGAAATTCTTTAATAAAGAGACAAAATTTAATAATCATTTACCTTCCTGTAAAAGAAATTTTTTTTTAAATATCAATCCCATTATACTTTATACATACCTATAAAAATATGCCGTGGTTTCAATAAAGATGGCGATTTACTGTAATTTTACACCGAAATAAAAAAAAAAACATCCATATGCCTTTTTGCTTTTTACTATCAAATTGAAACAATTCTATAAAATAATGTTACGACCAACAATTTTTTCTTATCTGCAACATTAACAGTAATTAATATAATAATTGCCTTTATTATCATCAACTTGAAAACAAAAAAACTTTCAATATTGAATTGGTAAATAAAATAGAATACGCAATTATATTCCGCACTCCGCAGCAGTGTGACGAGTGACGACCTCCAAGAAAAAAGATTAATACAAATATATTCCGTTCCGTAGGGTTTCAGTTCAGTATGAGTATTGTATTGTGTATTGAGTAATTTTACAGCCTCGGTGATCGATGCACGTCGTTGTCGTCGTCGTTTACACCAAAACCAAACAGAAATCAGAAACAAAATCTATTTTTATAACAACAACTTGGTGCATGTTGTAAAGAGTTGTTGAGTACAAGTAGATTGTTCAAGTTAATTGTACACCGAATGATTACGAGTAAGAAGATACTGATAGCAAGTCGTCGTCGTTATTCTGGGTACAGAAGAGACGTTATGAGTTCGACCTCTTCCTAAGCATATCAAAAAAACAGCTGCCGATTATCTGGCATTCGATTAGTATTAGCTAAAGCAGTAAAAAGCTAAACCTTCAGTAAGATGGATGAACTGTCAGTCGATCAGGAATTGCTCAAAGAACTCCAAACCTTGTGGACAAACTATGAGGAGGAGGAAAAAGATTCATTGCAAAAGGTTAACATTTTTTCCTCTTATCTCTTATTTGAATAATGTACTTGATGGTGTTTTTATTTTTAGGAACAAGCACTTAAACTATTTCTTTATAAATTTCAATTTGTTAACTTGGAGGCATCACTTGAAGAACCAACACCGATTTCATGGTATGTTATTGGAATATGTATTTTTTTTAATGCCAACCTTTATAGCAATTAGACCGCAAAATAGATTTCTAAACACTTTTTGTGGTATTTATTCTGTTGGTATGAATTTAGTTGTGAATGCGTAGTTACATGAGAAATAAATATGTAATATTGAATTTTTTGTTTCAGTTTTGTTCAATGTGTTCTGGAAGAGATTTGTTCGTTTTTATTAGAGAGAGTATATGACATCATAAGTAAATCTCATCTTACAACATCGAATTCATCGTCAAAAGATGATATCGGGGGTGATGATGATAATGATGGTGTTGGCAGTGAACTCACATCGGAGTCCATAAAAACTGCTAGTTCAGTTAAATGGCCAAAAGACAAAAAACACAATTTTGCACAAGTAAGTAGAATTTTAATAAATTTTATGAGTTAAGTGAATTATTTACCAAATTATGCATAAAATGTTATTTGTGAATATTGTAGATTTTTTTATTTATTGAAAATTGATATTATGAAACTTGAATGATAGAACAAAAGGTAAGATTGTGGCTAAGGTAAAAAATACAGAACAGACTTTGAACGTAATGTTATGGGGGAAATGAATATGTATGTAAAATAATTTTTAATGTTCCCTGAGGGAACGACTAACATGAGGTGACAATTAAGATAAGAAGGGTTTATAGATAGACATAATAGCTAAATAAGTTGAATAGAGAATATACTAAATATGAATTCAAGAAAAAAATAGGTATACATATGTATGTATGTATGTATTTATATTAAAACAGAATATTGAAGACCATAGAAACTTTGAAAGAAAATCTTTCTTCAATTCAAAGTCTTATATTTGCATGTAAATTGTTTCTTTTTTTTTTTAGAGATTGACAATAATTCTAAAGGCAGTTAATTCTTATTAGAACAATTGATTTCTATGAAATTTATTCATATATTTTATATGAAAAGCTGTGGAATTTAATTGTCCTTATTCCAAAATCGTAAGACCTTTTATTATAAGAGCCCATAACTCGTGTGATTGATTGAAAAAAAAGCTAGTATTTTTGAAAAGGTCTTTAAATTGCATGTTTGAGATTTGTAATCCTTGGAAAAATATTTTGAAGTTGAAGTGTAATCACTCTGCAGATCATGAAATAATAATCCAAAACGCGCACCAGCTCTCCGACAAATGGAATTACTTCTCTGTTACAAAAAGTCAGTATGCCGCTAAAACGTTAACGTTGGTTCGTCACATCATTGTAACATACAAAATTTCGGAATACCCGAAATGAAATCATTTATTGCACAAGACAAGATTTTTTTGTTTAATAAAACAGTGGAAGTTTTTTCTATTCACAGATTGTATGAATGTTCAATTTGCAGAAATTCTGAAAATTTTCAGTTCAATTAAAAAAAAGTACAAAAAGAATTTTCGTGTTCAACACGCAACGGTTCATTTTTCAACAATATTTTTTCTTGATATTATCAAAATTATAACTTTGTCAAATGATAATACTACATGAAAAGATTGTAAAACTTTTAATAATCCTGATTTTTATATACATAGTATAAAGAATATTTTATCTATGTGTACAAATGTAATGAAAACGATAGAATGGCTCTATTTTGAATTTTTTTTTTCAAAAAATGTAATTTAGCCTTAGTTGCAGTAGATGCTCAGCAAACCAGTTTTTCAACATTTTTCCCAATTTTGAGTTCGACATTTATTCGTACCTCACTCTTCCCTCCAGGTCTGCAATTCTGGCTATTCAAAAGTCGTCTTAACTATTCCCACTGCTTTATAGTATCTAACAAGCTGAATCCATAATTTCCAAAACTTTCTAAATAACCTCAAAATGAATATTAATTTTTCTTTTTCTCATGAAATCAAGCAAAAAAAAATTATGTAAAAGAATGTTGTTTTCTAAAGTATTCTTTGCTTGATCAAAAATGAATTCAGCTCATCCACGTTTCAAGTCTATGGATATGATCAAAGCTATATTTTCATTTCATATATGCATTAGTACATGTTTTCATACATTAGATAACTCACGTAGGCCATCATGTCAATAGAAAACAATAATCTATTTTTATTCCCATCATAAACAGGAAAACAAAATATGCCTACGTGACTTAGTATGTGATAGTTTACGAAATTCAGGTAGCTTTCTTTAAATAATGGAAACCTTCTTTAGTGAGAGGTGCAAATATTTATATAATCAATCTTGTTCAGATAATAAACGATTATCTCAAAATTTCATTGATATATTTAAAGCCCTCAACACTCGCAATACAGGATTTGGGGTATGGCCACTAAAATCGGGTACGTGCAGGGTAAGGTTAGGTTAAAGTGGCTTACGGGTAAAGATCCGACTTGTGTTTTGCTCCATATATCTACTGAGGTACAAAAATCAAAACTTTTTATTTGAAACTACAGCAAAAGACCATCGGATGACAATTTTTGCGCTATTCTTTACATCAAAATAAATTTTTCTTTTCATACTTTATCGCGATTATAATTAATAGTAGCCATCAGCTCCATCAAAAACAGACTTAAAGACGACACATTTCGATTATTTATGCTTTTGGCTTCAGTTGTG
Organism: Episyrphus balteatus; assembly: GCF_945859705.1. Lineage (NCBI taxonomy): Eukaryota > Metazoa > Arthropoda > Insecta > Diptera > Syrphidae > Episyrphus > Episyrphus balteatus. Next base: position 36,901,795 of record NC_079135.1, read on the forward strand.
GGTTCTTTTGTTTTCAATGTCTTCAAGATAATTATTTATTTACGTCATAAGTAGTTCAAGGAACAATAATATCAGTATAATTGGAGTGAAGGTAAACAAAAATATTTTTTGTTTATTTTTCAATACATATGTACATACATTTTCGTAGTTAAAATTTTTCCTTTAAGTATAACTTTTTAAACAAAAAAAAAAAAAATATCTACCATGTCAATTTGCCTTGAAAATATCCACCATTTAAAAGTTTTATTTAAAATCGAATATAACCCTCTTTTGAATGTAATGACCCAAATATTAAATCATTAAATAATTATTTAATTGTTTTCTTCTTCTGCAGCTAATATTACGTGCTCCTAGTGATTACAGCAAAATTGTTGCCTTACGTACTTTCCTTACCCATGAGATAGGACACCATATCCTGTATTTTTTACGACGTGTTGATATTAAGGTAAATCCAACCCCTTTTATCAAGTCTATTTCTTTGTATTAATTTTGTATTCTTCTTCTTTTAGTTACTTGCATCACAGCTCAGTCTGTGTAATATATGCATCAACCTCTTTCCCAACTGCCAATGGAACAGCGAAAGTCAAGTTCAATTGAATCCATCGAATTCGATAAGGGAATTTCTAGACAATCTTCTTTTACATCAACGTTTAAAAGCACTTCGTTCACGTGACTTTAGTCAATCCTCAGAATTAAAATCAACCCTAAATGACAGTACCAAGCTCTTCTATATTGAGCATCAACCAAATGATTTTGATAGTTATGCCAATCAAATCAGAACAAGTGACGAAATTGCTGTTGTCTTAATTGATTTGTTAGAAAAATTAGTCGATATTGAAACCGATATGATCCTCAATGACCAGTCAATTAGTGTTATTTGTTGGAAATTTGGTGTAGAAAAACTATCTATCAACGAAGAAGTATTTTGCTCGGCCAAAAATTGCGAAATTATCAAATGCAAATTATTAAATCTCGTTGGTAAAAGTTTCAACAACATCTGCTGGCAAAGAGATAATTTAGCTTCCATAAATTTACACGAAACGATTAATAAATTAATGAAGGCTCTGGAAATTACAACGCACCCTGAGATTATATTTGGAATTATTTATCTTATTTTTGGACTTATGAACAACATAATTGCACTGTCCTATGGAAAATTTCATAACGCGTTAAAATTCATCGATGAAGACTCATTGGATATGTGCGTTTTCAAACTTTCCGATTTATTGGCAAAGAATTCAAAAGAACTTACACCATTTTTTCCGAAAATTGTTAAAGTACTCCAGAAAATTATTGAAAATCTAAACAAAAACTCACCCAGTAAATCTAAAAAGCATCGCAAAAAATTCAAAGGCATCTTACAACAGCATTGCCTGCGCAATAACTTTCCCTGTTTCTTTCAAAAGATCCTCATTAACATAGTACAACATCTTCCAAGTGACCTGCAAAACTATGTCCTACGTTGTCTTCAACGGCAAGGAGTCTGTTGTTGCCTATGCAACACAGATACCATGAAAATATTTCTCAGTCAATCTATCGAAGCAGAAAATCAAAAGTATGCCTACAGTTTCGTTCACCAAAAACTATTGACTACTGTTTTTCTGCGTAATAATTGTACCTGTTGTGAATTCAAACTAAAATCGAATGAATTTCATAAAGAAGTTTTCCAACTATATCGCAACAAATACGATGAGATAAGCAATTTCGATGAATACAAAAGATTTCTTAAGCATCTCAAGCACATATCACATTTAATCAGCTTCGACATATCAACAGGTTTATTAGCAAACATAGTTTTGCCAATATTTAGAACTTATAAAGAGCAATCATTGACATGTGAAAATAACAATCGAATACTCATTGAGTGTCTAAACATTTTCATAACATATCTAAGTGACGTTAGACTGATTAAAGCCTTCTACAATGGTGAGAACATATCACATCTAGAGGATCTTTTGCATCGACCCGAACTAATTCGACCCATTTGTGATTTGATAAAGATTGGCATTGAAAATGCGGCCTTTTTAGGCGATAACAGTCAGGAACAAGTGATATTGAGTAAGCGTCTAATAGCATTGCAATTAGATGGAAGCGTTACATCAACAAAATCAATCAATGGAATGCTTAGACACTTGATTAGCGATAGGATGATATGGCTGGATAAGGAAGATGAATGCATTGAAATTGCGGAAATAAATGCCTTGCATACATTACATGTTGCTTCAAGGCATTGGTATTTAAATTATCAGCTATTGAAAATTAATCAACAATTTCAGATTGAATTTGCTGAGCGATTTGAACAGATAGATCTTATTAAATTAGCATGTAACACTTTGAGTTGTTTTTTGTTGTTTTCTAAAGAAATCAATCAGGAGGTTTCATCTCCCCAACTAGAGGAATGCCCAACAACTCCTATGTTGGATTCTTTGCCTTTGGATAGTCTTCTATCAGCATCTTCGGTACAAACTTCCATGACTGCTTCAGAACCATCAAATTTTGATGATGTTATTAAGTTTTATAATGATTATGAAGTGAAAGGATTTTTAAACAAACTTCAGAGTAACAGCAATACAATGGACGAAAGTATAGTTCTTTTTGATATTAGGAATCAATTAATGGCATTGCCACGTGATCAATTGATTACGGAAGGAAAGCAACTCTTGGCCATGGATGACTCTTCTGTGACTGAAGATCAAAAAAGTCTACTGGGACGAATATTTGGTTATATCTTTGGTTCACAATCAACGAGTTCTACGGATAACCTTAAGGAATCTGAAACTACTGATGACAATGATGTAAAATCAGAACTACAATGTCTTTGCAAACCAGGTGACTGCAAAAATCTGCTGCTAAAATTGTTTGAGTCGGCTATGGCTGTGTATGTTCGAGAAAATAAAGAAGATTGTAAGTATTTTTATTTGTTCTATAGATTACTTTTTTGTTTAACGCAAAAAAATACAATTAAAAAGAGTAACTTCTTCCAATCGCTTAAATGCTGCATGTCCACGCATAGACTGTCAATGACTGAGATTAGCTACTTTTCACGATTTTCCATTTATGTATAAAAGCAAGTTTTTGCGACTCAGTTGAACATTGTATTCGTTCATTCGCGGTGTTATTAGCCGTTCATTGATCTCTATCCGTTAGAGATGCACGATTTGCTTATTTTAATACTCAAGCTTATTGTTAAGTAGAAGAAAGAACATGCAGAAGGAGTGGTTAGATTTACTTTGTTTTTCTTCTTTTCACACTTCCAGTTCATGACTGAATGGAGAAGTAAAGGAATAGAAATTCCAATTGACCGAACTCATAATAAAAAATAAAAACAGACGCTCTAAGTCAATTCTATTTTACAATGTCATCTATTCTCTGACTTTGTGGTTCATAATAGACTGAGATTAAAGCTATTAGGAGTTTCACTTGATGACTTTGTTTTATCAGTGGAAAAAATCCCAAGTGACATGATTTAATCACTGTATTTAGTTATTATAAATTTAAACTGTGTTTAAATTTATTGAAATAACGTAGAGACAAAGATGCAATTGTTATCCCTTTCGGGAGATAAAGTTACATCCGATTCTCTACAGTTTTTGTAATGTTTTTGTTTTCATATGTATATAATTTCTTTAGGTAAATATCGTCATAATTTTGTATTACCACAACAACTAATCTAGTGAGTTGAATGTTGATTTAGAGCTTAGCACTCCTAGTTAAACAAACGATTTTTCTTTTCTTTTCTTAATCGTTTAAGCGAAGTATTTGAAGTGAGGTTAAAGTAACAGTTAAAATGCATGGTATATTCTAAGGAAGTGCCACTACTAGATGACTATTGGCTATACGGTTAAGATATGCGAAGTTTCAAATAGTTTGGTTGGAATTTATAATTAATTTCTCAAGCAGGAAAACCCTATAATCATTTATGCCCCTAAACGATCATAATTTTCTTATGTTCCATAATCTTGTATCAAAAATACATATTAGACATTTTATTTTAGGCTTTCAATTTATGCTCAGCGATTTTAACTTATGTTGTTTTAACGTTTAACGTGGAATTTATACCTCACTTGCACTGGAATAAAACTTCTAGGTATCACTGGTCAGGATGTATTCGCTGGTGGTTGATCAGGTTCTGTAGGCATTTTCTGCTATATTGAATGAGATATCTCTAGTTATACACAATTTGGAGAAAACTTCTGAACAAAGTTTTATATCACGAATAAATTCGCTCAACATCTTGTGTAAAATTGGATACATCGCGATCAACTTCGGAGCATTCATAGGTTTTTATACGGGTCACTTCAAGTGGGTCAACATTTTTGGCTGAAAAATAGTACTATTAGCTGATTTTGGGATGAAAACCAAAGAAACACCAGCCCATAATAAATACACCAAAGTGCTAAGTTCTTTTCTCAGAAAAGACTGAACATTGAAAGCACATATATACCTTAACTTCTTGTAGCCTCTTCTAGCCCCTTGTGACATTTCTGTTACAAATCAACAAAGAGCCCATAAAAGCTGTAAAAAATATATTTTTTTCTTTTGAAACTTATATGATAATTTTTAAGTATTGCTATGTACATATATCGAAACAGTACACAATATTTCTAATAAATAGCACCAATAGTTTTTAATTGCCAGTTAATGTTGAAAGTTCGTCTTTTTTGAAAATAATCAAATTTGTGTAAAAACTAAGACTTTATGTTTCGAAATGAATTTATAAAAAATCTCTCGTGCCACATCGATATGATTAAGAACTAACTTATCTTAAGGTACAGACACTTTAACGTACCAGCTTGGAAGTAGAATTTTAAGTTTCATCTTTCTTTCCCCACTATAATGATGCATCCACTCATTTTACAGTTTTTAGAGAACCACTGTTGTATGGGCTCGTAAAACCTCCCTACACTACATACTTAAGTATCCTAGTGATCGGGCTATACTTAATCGTTGTAGTGTGCTCACTTTCATATATTTTCATACTGATTAAGAGACCGACTAAGCTGGCGACCGATTAAAAGTTTGTAGTGTGCGGGGGCTTACATTTCTTTTCGTTTTTGTTTGTCATCAGGAATGAAGGAGACCTAAAAGGCGCTGTATCATGACAAGACACACTATAATAGAATTTCTCAGATTTTCTCAAGTAGCTTCGAACTCGAATAAAAAAAAATTTTCTTCTTCTCGACCAAATTTAAAAATCATGTAGTTTTTTTTTTTAATTAAAGTTGATCCACACTATATAAATCTGCAAAGCAAATAAACAGCCCGGTCCCACATTCTTGTGTTGACAATTTTGCGGCAAACACCTTAATCGTTCCAAAACAAATACAAGTTTTACATTGCACTTCTCCATCTGTTAGCTGCTTAGTGGTTTGTTATTTTTTTTTTCTTTTTGCATTACATTATTTTTTCTCCACATCACACAAATTCGCATGCGCATACCAAACCTCAAGAAGCCATATAAAATAGAAGTTCAACCTACGACAATATTCTTTAGAAAAAGATTCTATTTCATTTAGTGCTATTCTAGCAGCAGTTCATTAAAGGTTCTCTTCTCAGTCGGTTGCCTGTTGCGTGCAGTCAGTCAAACAGTAAATGACAACAATAATTTACAACCTTGTATTTCATTTGTGTCTTAATCTTATCTGATGCTCAATCGGGTAAGAGAGTGATAACAGAGGCAAAAAAAAATATATCATAAAAATCCTTTTATTTGATTTTTGTTTGATAAAACTGTCTGATGAAAATTTAAAAACTTTTATATAGCCACCGACACCATGCAGAATAATCTACAAAGACTCAAGTTGATAATACTTTCTCGTGCTCTTCAAGATTGGAATCAAACTGATCCCAGTATAACTGCTGTTACATTAGCTCTGCAATCTTTGCTGAAAATTGCCGAATTAACTGGAACATTTTCAAATGAAGAATCACATCCGATCAATCAAAGAGATGAAGTTACCGCTCATAGAACTCACGATAATGTCGATGAACCAACCTTGGCCTCAACGGAAAGTGATGCAGACTTCTATTCGACCAGAGCCAGCTTGATATGTGCTGACAGCGAAATAGATTTAAGTGAGAACGATACAGAAGAGTTTTATTTAACAGCAGATGAGGGTTACGAAGCCGATGGCGAAATACCCGGAATGTCGGAGAGTGAAGAAGAAATCGATGATTTGTGGGTTCCTTTTACACCATCCTCACGATATCGTACACATGTTGTGCATAGTGGAATTTGTAAAATTGTCACTGAGATTTTAATAGAATTGTCGTTGAAGTGCTCGCAAAATCCAAGTGCTGCATGGGCCAATAGCTTGAGTCAACTTGCAGCTAGGATGTTTGTTATTCGTGAGTTTCTTGGTGGGCCTTTGTTTATTTTACAAGGATTTCTTCCACTTCTTCAGAGCAATGATGCAAAACTTAGAGGTAAGTTCTAGTTTTCTTTTTATTTTTGAATATTATAATAAATAAATTAAATTATTTGTTATCTAGAACTGCAGCAAACGATACTGGATCTTGTGGTTGATCTCAATTCCCCTGATGTGCTGTCAACATATTTTAATATATTGGCATCGAAAAACCCTCCCGTTGATATTTTGATTAAGTACATGTCATATATTTGTTCGAACTCGTTAAAGAAACAGCCCACTGTTGAAATTGAATTCCCAATGTTGAATGGTAAGTTGAATAAAAAATTTGTTAACAGAATCTTTTATGAAAAAAGAATTCTCTGTTTTAGATGGAAAATGTGTATCATCAACTGATCCACTGATAGCTGAACAAATCGAGAGAGTGCGCAACTATCATCTTTTCAATCATGCCAATACTGCCTTTCTACGGTCAGCATGTGTTCTCCCAATAACTCATGCTAAAGTATGGGGCAGTGATGGTTTGACTGTATCGTTGTGGATGCAAATGAAAAGCAGTATGCCACACAGAAGTGCCAGTCAGATAATTGATGATGATATAAAAATCTCGTGCGATGAGAGTATGGTAAGTTGGCTCTCTTATTTTATCTCTCTTTTTCTTACATATTTTCTCTCTCAAACAGCGAACTCATATCCTTTCGATTGGAAGTAATCAAGCAATAATAAGTGTCTACGTCAATAGCAACATGAATCTGGTATTCGAAAGCAGTAAACCAAATGCAGAACTCTCGCCAAAGAGTCCAAACCACGAAGATAATGCTTTCATGAATAAAGAGAATGTTTCTACAAATACATCGCCCCAGTCAATTAGTCCATCGCCTTTTCGAAATGCTCTGAAACATACAAAGCTTGTCATTTTAAACAGCTTCAATCAAATGCATTTCTTTCATGGACACGGTGTTACTGATGGGTATTTTGAGGGTTCCAGTGTTGAGTTGAAATATTTCCGCCTATGTCGATCAAAATGGACTCATTTATCTTTCTCCGTTGATTTGGCATCGGATCGATTCAATTTAACAGTTACTTTGGATGGTTTGGAACAGCATGCTATAAGTTTACCTTTCCGAAATGTCCGTAATCTTACAAGAACATCAACTTTTCAATTGCTTTCGCTTGGGGATAGTATACCAAAAGCAAATTGTAATGATTCTCTAGAATGTGTTAGTGGTATTCCATTAAAGTTTTCAATTTCGAATGTGATTTTGTTTAATCGAAAAATACCCGAAAAGGAGATTATTCAATATTTGACTGCAATGGGACCTGATTTCGTTGATATAACACAGTGTCAGGTATGTTTATGGCGTATTCAGAAAATGTCTTAGTTCTGAATGTAATTACATATTTTTTTTTTTCTATTCAGGTTGGTGCATGGAAACCGAATTTTGGTTTTTTGAATCTCAATAAATCATTTAATGTTAAAGTTGGAAGTTTTCAAGATGCAATGAAAGTTCTTCGAGAATCTCGATTTTGTGCATATTCAGCAAGTGATCCAAACGCAATAATGGCTTATGATCAAATGTCGGATTATGACAACAGTTGTGGTAGGTATTAGTTTTCCGTGTGTGACTAAAAAAAATGGAATTGTATGTTGCAAATACAATTCGATACTTTTTTTCTAAATCTGACGATACATTTATTACGGTTTAAAGATGTAAGCTTCTTTCGTATAAATAATTTATTTCTTTAAACAGCAGAGATTAAATAGTTCCGTTTTTTGATCGACGTTTGAACATTTCTTTGAACATTGATTGTTTTCACAGTAGAAAAAAGTTACACATACGCCACAGTGACCAATCAGTTTTTGATAAAATTCTCAAACTTGAAGCTTATGTTGACCATTTTAATTTATTATTAAATAATTTACTTGCTTAATAAATGTGACTAGCGTCCTGAGAAGGCACTATTTAATACATTTTGGATTTGGATCACAACATACAATTTTTATAAGTCATTAATTAATTTTTTTTTTTTTTTGCTTTTCGCATACCAATATGTTCCTTTGAGAATTGAATTTTTTTTTATTTTGGTTTTATGAGATAAATACTGTATTCTCTTCCCATAAACATGGTAAAACTGTCTTCTCCGAGCTCAATGCAAAGGGTACTTTTGGTAACAAAGTTTTTGATGAAAGAATGGCATTTCCAAATTCAGACTTTTTGGAGTCAATCCGCGATTTAAAGTGAATTCTTCAAAATGCTTAATTTTTTTTAGTGCATTTTTTCATTTTTTGTCCATTTATGGTAAATTTTGAATAATTATGTTTTTGTGTTTTCATATTTGGTAATTTTTAGTTTCCCGCAGAAGCGACATCATTCATGGCTTATTGGCACTAGGTTTTAATAATTTTTATATGTCGCGTAGAATTTCTTAACAGGAGAAGAAAAAGCAAGAGATGTGTACTTTTTTAAGTTAAGTTTTGATTAAGAAACGAAAAACGTTACTAGTATTTTTTTTTTGATTCGGAGCAATTTCAGCAACAGTTGATATTCCTTACCTTTCCCACCTTACGGTGATCTGTTATCTTGATGCAGATTCTAGATCGTGTTAGTTTCTCGCATGTGATATGGTTAAGTAACTATTTTGTTGCTAGCTTTAAAGTTGTTTTTCGACACTCAACTGAATAAAGATGTGGTAATGGAGGCTAGCAGGCCAAAACAAAAAAGTTATCCAAATAATTCATCGTAGTTAATTGTTACGCTGAAAAGCTAAAATAGTTTTAACAACAACTGCATCAATATTTCAAAAACAGTACAAAAACAAATTAATAAAAAAAAATCGGATCAAACGTTATAATCCTAATATCTTAGGTTGGACAACTCTCATACTCATTAAAAGTTTTTTTTATTTTTGTATTTTTTAAGCTACAAATGGGACTTCAATCGTTTAAGTCCAAACCGTGTATAATGATTGGTTTATCTTTATTAAACTCTATTACTTTTTTAAGGCAAACGTTGTGGAATTATGCTCTACGGTAAATTGTGTCGAAATGAACTTCAATCAGTACAAACATCAACCATACTCTGTGGAGGACTATCAACATTGCTCTATCTATTTGCGAGAGTTGTCGAACTTACATCTGACTCTGCCACGCAATCTATGTCCTTGGATCTTTTACTCACAGTTGCTCTTTCCGACTCGCAGCTTTATACTGAATTTATGCGAAATGATTATTTCAGTCTAATTGGTTATGTCATTAAAACAGACAGATGTACAAAAGATGTTTTCCTACTTGCAAGTATAATAAACAACTCGTGCACCCAACCAGTTATCATTAAAAAAGGAAGCACAATTCACGTCAATGAAAATACAATTGCTTGCCTATCACATCCAATGTTGATAGCAAATATACTACATCGCTTTTCTGATTGGCATCGATCAGGATCTGATAGTTCAGAAGGCTTGGAGCTTCTTTTCAAAACTATTATCGCATTAGTTAGAGACAAACATCCATGCAAAGAATTCAATATGAAACAGCTCAATCGAGTAGGTCTGATGAAGGAACTTCTGAATCTTTGCAAAGTCTATGTCGTTGAATCTCCAAATCCAATACACATATCAATAGAAGCGGCAAACTCTTTTGTTAATATTCTAAGTATATTTGCTGGTTCACCGCCATCAGCTTCACTTATGGATGAAATTATGAAACTGTTACTACTCCTCCATAAACCCAGTGAATGTTTTATAACACACGATCGCTCAAACTTATATTTCCTTCTAAGCACCGAAGGCCCAGTCAAAGAAAAAGGCTTGGGACTACAAATTCCACGGAGGCAGCTAAAGCAAATTTTCCGTGAACGCAAACGCTCATCAAGTGCAAGTCTCTTTCGATCAGCTAAACCATCGAAAATATTAGAAAAGAAATCAGTCAACGGAGATAGTATGAAATTCAACGGTGGTCTTAGGAGCAAATCAAATATGAATCTCGAAACCATTGCAAATTGTTCAAGATTAAATCAGAATGAAATGCGAATGCTTTCACCACTAGAACCAGCTAAATGGAGACTGAAACCAAAAAGACACTCATTACATAATATACCGCACAGTAGCCCGAAAAATTCTCCCCTGAAAATAATTCGTAAGAGAGTTCGACTCATGTCGAAACCATCGAATCAAAATGAGAAAAAAAGTCGCATGGAGAATTCTATGTTTGATTCAAGTCCGCCTTCTTCACATGATGAACAACAAGGAGGTGTTATGCAAAGCAAAGATGGCTTCAAATGGCCACTAGAAAATTCTTTTTTCAGCAAAAAGAAATCAAAGACAATGTTCAAGACTGATTTTTATAGCTCGCCAGGCATTATGAAGCTGCAAGAGCGCCTTTTTATATTGCTCAAAGATTTTTTGTTCCTTTTGCCCGATAATGTTGTCGAGGAGGTAAGTTGTAAAATTGAAAAAATCATACAGATGTGTATAGCCTTTTTTGTTTGTTTTGCTTTTAAGGTCTTGACGCATTATGTTAAAATGGAAATCCTTTTGGTTCTTGCAAATCACACCAGCCCAACTGTTCGAACAGCAATTTTGAAATTGCTTACTGCACTCACCAAAAGAATTCCTCCAAGTGAACTTGGAGTGTTTACTAAAAAGTTCTTTCCTCAACATTTGGCCAATCAGCTGGCTATATATTCCACTGACGTGAATATGTTCGAGACATGTCTAGAATGGGTAACGGGGCTTTATGGAAGTTTGGAAGCATTTGCCGAATACGAGTACATATCTATAAATAATCGTTTTGGTTTGCATTCATTGCTATCGATATTAACCAAGACTGATGGACAGGCGAACTTCTCAGCTAAGGCTTTTAAAGTCTTGAAAACTATATATCTGACGGTGATGATGATTTCGATAGACACAAAATATTAATGATCTTTAAAAGTTTGTATTTATTTCAGGATCCAGAAGATAATCACAGCCTCATCGAAACAGGACTATTGCAGTGCTGTATGAAAGCATTGCATAATATGTACGTTAAACCTAAAGTATCGAACACTCTTACCGAAGAATCAATTATTGAACTGCTTACTTGTGTTGGAGAAAAAGCTATGAAGTCTTCAGGACAAATGAATGTATGTAAATTTTTATTTTTTATACAAAACTAAAATTGAAATACAATTTATTTTGTTTCCTTAGATTATTTGGGATATTTTAAATATGTTGTCCTTTTATCAACTCAACAATCCAACAAATGTTGTGAAAGGCTTCCGTTCCGTTCAGGGTAAACTTCAACTTAATTGGTTAGATCTGTTCTTCAAAAACCGCAGTCCAAGTTCAAATTTCAAAGGTAAATTTATTAATTACTTGTTGGTATGGTGGATGTTCCAAAATTAACGTATGTAAATTTAAAACGAGCAAACGATAAATCCTGCCCTTTTTCTTTGATATCCCTTATAACCTTAAAAATTCCTCTACTTTTTTATGACAGTGAATTTGGAACACCTTTTACATATTTGTATTTGTATTTGTATTATTGTAAAAATTACTAGATACAGCAAGATTCAATCTTTTATAGCTTCAAGAATTCGTAACCAAGTTGTATATATTACACTATGAACATATGAAATGCACTTTTTTTGTTTACATAAATCTTAACTCTCATTACAGTCACTGTATTACCCAACTCTTCTATCAATCTATCGGAAACAAAAACAAGACTTGATCTTCTCATTGATCGCTGTTCACAGTTTTTCACAAATTACGGTCCTACGTACATGCCTAATGAAAACGAGTTAAAACTTTTTGAACAACTTGTATTATTTGGCATCTCAACCAACACACGATGCAATAATTTTATAGCTTGGGGATTGTTATCCTCACGCCCATTAGATCTTCGACAATTTATAATAGACACTTTGTGGATGGCATGTCAAAATGAAACTTTGCCAACAATCATTTGTGATGGAAAAATGATCAAATCACTTTTATGGTTGTGTCTTCTTGAACAGAAATCGAACAATGAAAAACCAATAGAAAATCTTGATCAGTTGTGCTTGCGCCTAGGCATTAAAGACACAGACACAACATGGAATCTGGAACAAGAACTTGAACGTTTCGAACAGAATCGAAATAACACATCAGCAAAACATAAGCTAATGTTGGAGAAAACAATTCACAAGTTTGAATCGTTAGCTAATAGTTGTATTGAAACTTCGATGGTTATAACAAGAGTTGTTGCTGAGTTACAGGTTTGTTTGGTAACGAATTTATGTTTTTGTTTAAATTTTACTGATTGCGCTGATGGTCATTCTTTCACAGAACTCGGAACGAAAAATTCTAATGAATCATATGAAGGAATACGATGAGAATTACACTTTCCATAAATGGTTGGAGATTATTCGTCGTATGACGCATGAGGGTGCACCATGGTTTTCAATTGATCGAAGTGAAATGTAAAATAAAATTTTCATATTTTGAAATATTTTTAAATTCATTTCTGTTTTTTTAGGTCGTTTGAGTTAGACGATACAGAGGGACCTTCTCGAGTTCACACACGCTTGAGACGTTGTCATTTGGACATTGATAAACGATTTATAATGGAAGATTATCGACAGAATTCGGAACAGCAACGTGTTGAGTATATCCGTCCATTAGACTATCTCATCTCGAGCTATGATCAGCAGCTAAATATCTCGTTAAACTCTCAAATTCTTTACAACTTCCCTGCCAAATATCTGCCAGTAGATGCAGAAATAGATGGAGAAATTATCGTGACCGATCATAAATTGTACTTCATTGCAACCTATCGGTGTAAATATTTTTATGTCAGCTGTGATGTAGATAATATTACAGAAATTTGGCTCAAACGCTATCAACATCAAGAGAAGGCTTTCGAAATATTCCTTGAAACTAATAAATCGTTATTGTTTTCCCTGCAAAATCAAGATGATTGGAAGATTATGAAAGAAGTGTTTCTTGATAAGATTGTTGTGTGTCCAGATCAGAATAAAATTCTGCTCATCACACAACAATGGCGTGAGGGTCTGCTAACTAATTGGGAATATATAATGACATTGAATCAAATCGCTGGTAGAACGTACAATGATCTCATGCAATATCCAGTGTTTCCATGGATTTTGGCCAACTATACAACCGATGTATTGGATTTGACTGAAAAGAAGAATTTTAGAAAGCTAGAAAAACCAATAGCGGTTCAGCATGAGGAGAATGAACAGCATTATGTGAATAACTATACGGTTTGCTTTTTTAAAAAATTAAAATTTTTAGTTGTTTTAAAAAATATTTTTTCTTTTGTAGTATATTAACAACACAATGACTAGTATGGGTACACTTCAAATAAAACCGTATCACTATAGCTCGCACTATTCGAATTCTGGGACTGTGTTGCATTTTCTTGTTCGAGTGCCACCATTCACAAGTTATTTCCTGCGATACCAAGGTAAAAATATAAGTTTAAAAAACGAAATGATACAATTTAAAGTTCTCACAACGGTATTCAATTTCAAGATAAAGAAAAAGATCTTCAAAATTTACAAAAATGTAATAATTTATAAGAGAAAAAATTTAAGTCTTAGAAGCATTTGAATATAAAACATGTACTAACTGCAATTTTTTAAAAACTATGCATTGGAAGAACTTAATTTGAAAATAAAACTAACGAATAATATTCTAAAAAAGTATCACATCGTCGGCTTAGAGTGTTAACTGTTAACTCCCAATAAAAATTGTTTAAAAAACTGATTAAGAATACAAAAAGTTTTCAAATCTTACCAAATTCTCATGAAATCAAAAAAATAATTATAAAATGAAACAACTTTATATTGTTTTGGATTTAGTCAAACATTTAAAAATATTTTCTTTTTTAGTATTTGTATAAGGAATTTAAAATTGGAATTAGATGTTTTTCACTCTAAGCCGATGACATATCATTGTAGGAGTGTGTAGGTATTGCAACGCTATGTAATGCTCAATTACACGATATATCACTATAAAATTTTAGCGCGAAACACAGATGAGGACAGATCCACGAGGGATCTTTTTCTAGTACTACACTTATGCCCTTTGCTAACAATAGTACATCTATCAAACTACCTCTTACACTTCAAACTTAACAAAAACCAATATTACATGACCTTCTTTTCCAAGACCAAAAGGTCTACTGATTTTAAGATTATTTTAGCAAAAGCAAAATTTGTTTATAACAAAACAAAAATGTTGCTCATACGCCCTAGTGACCGGTAAAATTTCAGCAAAGAGTGGGTTTTGATATCGTGCCAATTACTTCAACGCACTGGTGCTAACCTTGCCGTTTTTATATCACAATTATTTTGATTCTTAGAAGTTTTTTAAGTAAGCAATGAATACTTGCATACATATAGTATATATAGCCTGTAGCATATAGTCATATGTACATGAGAGGTATTGAAAAACAATAAGTTCTTAATTGAAAGTAAGGATAATCTCTTAAATTGCATTCATGTTTTACTCTCTCTATGGAGTTTAAATACGAGAAATTTAAACAAAAATTTGTCAAAAGGTAACGATATTAGATTTCCACAAGTCCCCAAATCATAGCTTCGAACGGAAGCTGTTGGATTTTCCAAAGGTTTTCAAGCACCTACTCTTTTAAGTGTCCACTCAAGTTTAGTGAATTGCGGCGTAACTAACCTCTGTAATTGCGGAAAAAGAAAGAACAAAAATAAAAGAAATCTCAATGATTTATCGCCTTTTTAAATTTACTTTTAGATAACAATTTCGACCTGCCTGATCGTACCTTTCATTCATTGGCCACAACATGGAGTCTTGCAAGCAAGGATAGTCCAACAGATGTCAAAGAGCTAATTCCCGAATTCTTTTGCCTACCAGAAATGTTTGAGAATTTTGAGCGTTTTGACTTTGGTTGTCGACAGTCAGGCGAAAGAGTCGAAGATGTTCTTTTACCACCTTGGTGCTTACGTGATCCTCGTTTATTTGTACTCATACACCGGCAAGCTCTTGAATCGGAAATAGTTCGACAAAATATACATAATTGGATCGATTTGATATTTGGACATAACCAAACGGGTCAGAATGCAGTTGATACCATAAATGTTTTTCATCCAGCTGTGAGTATTAAAAAAAATTTAAAGTTTTATTAAAATAAAATAATACTCCTCATTTTTCTCACAGACGTATGCTGTGTTCCTGGAATCTGAGATTACAGACCCTATAGAACGAAAAGCTGTCGAGACAATGGTCAAAACCTACGGCCAAATGCCAAAGCAACTTTTCAAAACTGCACATCCCTCTTCGAAACCTTTGAATTATTGTTTGGGAGGAAGAGAAGTGATACCCACAGCGAAGGGACTCCGTTGGGGTGTTTTCTTAGGATCACCTCAACTTCCAACGCCAACCCTAGGCAATATTAATAAATTGCCTGGATCTGACTTTTTGGTTTCCTTCAATAATACAAATGTAGTTTATGGTCTTCCAGCAAAATCCTGTGTTATGCGAGGTAACTTTTTTGTTTTCAAAAAATTCTTTATTTTTTATTGAATACATTTTTATTAAAGGTCCTGAATCGGATACTTTTAATGTGATATCTTGGGGCTATGACGATCGAATCGTTCGCATCCAACCACTCAGTGATACTCAAACCAAGTCAAAAGCTTTACTATTCAATAGTTCTTTTGACGATATAACTTGTTGCGGCTCTGATGCCAATTCAAATCTACTCTGGTGTGGACACAAGTCGGGACGAATAAGTGTGTATAAATGTTCAAGTGTTGATCCAACACGTATTGCCAAAAGTCGCCAAAGTTATGTCAAAGGTATTAAATTATCGTACAATTCTGCCTTCCGTAAGATCAGTCCAAAGAGTAGTTTGAAAGTAGATGACTTGGAGCAAACGTCAGAAGTTCAAAGAAATAATGTTGGTGTTGAGTTGAAGTGGTCCGGACCGACCATACTCATTCGACACACTGACGAAATAACAACAATTTGTCTATCTGTTGAATTCAAAATTGCTGTATCTGCGGGTAAAGATGGCATTGCTGTGATATGGGATCTAAATGAGTAAGAAATTTAATTTACTAATAAATTCAGACTTTTGTAACGCTTTACAATGTTTTAGTTTAAGCTACGTTCGGACGATAGAACGTCCTGCAGAAATCCATCACTCTCCAATTAATTTAACCGCAATTAGTCCGACACTGGGCGATATCGTGACGGTTCACTCCATTCCAAGAAATGACAGTGAATTATCTACCACCCCAGTTCAAGCAGACGAATGCTTTGAAGTTACAGAAGAGAGCCTCGATGACTTTGTGAATGTGTCAATAAATCCAAGTGGAAAGTCAATTCTAAGACTGCATTCAGTGAATGCTCGATACGTAAACCATATAGTGCATGAGGATAGTATTTTGGCAGTTTGTTATTCTTATATCAAAGAAGGAGTAGGTGTGAATGTGATTGCAACTGCAGTAGAAGGTGGAATAGTTCGATTATGGTCTAGTTGGAATTTAAGTTTTGTTGCTGAAATTCCAACTGGTATAACAAATATTAAAAGCATAACATATTCAACTCATCAGCATTTGGTAGTGCTAACTAAAGATTCATATATTCAAGTATGGGAATCTGAAGGTTTATATGGAAATCCGCCAAAATTCCCGCAAATTGTTTTCAAATAAAATCTGTGTGCTCATTAATCGTTGCTTATTTATATTTAATAATTGGTTTATCGATAAAAAGAATTATTAATAACTATAATTGTATTATGTAGAATAATGTTATTGTGTGGATGAGGTGATTATTATTACTATTATTATTTTTTTTTTCTTTTGAATAAAGTGAAATGTGTTTGATTTTTTGGAAATATTTCAGTGAGTATTCGCTTATTTGTACTTTAACGAAAAAATTTCGATGGACAAAGAGCCCACAGCATTTTTGGATGTGAGTGATACCATAACATATAATATATGATACCATAACAATAAAAGTACCTAGAAGATAGATTCTCATTACTTTATATCAAAATATGTGGCTTATGATGGTTTATATGTTTTTATGTGCCCGCAATCTCAAAGTATCAAATCTTATACTTAGGCCCATTTGCTGAAACGAGTCTTAAATATTTATGTGAAACATAAACCCTTAAGTTCTACATTACGGTTTGCACGAACTTCAAACTGTGTCATAAATTCCTCTAAGTTTAACATAACTTAGGGGGAAGAAATAGTAGAACTTAAGCTGTTATGTTCTACCTAGGCACTTTTATTTTATGAAAAAAGCAATAATGTCGCTCAAAAATTGATGTCGGTAGTACAAAGGACATGAATTATTATCAATTTATTAAAAATAAACTTACATTCATTAACTTAAACCATCCACAGATGGTACAATTTACACCACAGTTTTTTGTATGAGGCACTATTTTGCTGTCATATTTCATTGACTAATTTTGACACACCAGCACATTTACACACACACACGAATAATTTTTGTTTAACCAATTAACACTTATTTTTGGCTGAAATATACTTTTTTACACTTTTATTCCGCAAGATAAAGATACAAACTTGAAAATTTAACGATATTGTTGTATATTAATTGCTAAATTGCTCAAAATCTATTTAAATTATTTGACGTTTCTATTAATTTGACTTTTGAATTTGAAGTTCTCAGCGATTTATATCATGAAAGTAAATCATTGCTAGGTTTAACATAAATATTTTTTAGCAACTTCGAATAAACTAAGTAAAACACAAGAGTTATGTTCGACCTAGCTAAGATGAGAATTTATGACTAGTATGAGCAAATGGGCCTTAGAGGAATAGGAAGATCTACCAATCGGGTGTACCGACACGTTTTGTACAATCGAATTAATTCGATACAATCGAGCATTGGAAGCTCGATGATTGAATCAAATTAGATGCTGCCGATACTCGATTGTATCGACTACACCCGATTGTATCAAGTTACGTGCAGGGGCCGCAGACATCAAAGATCAAAGAAAATTTTGGGCTTCATTTATAAATATAGCTTTAAGGCCCATTTGCTCATACTAGTCATAAATTCTAATCTTAGCTAGGTCGAACATAGTTCTTTAGTTTGTAGTTTATTCTACGTTTCTAAAAAATATTTAGGTTGATCCTAGCAATGATATACTTTCATGATATAAATAGCTGAGAACTTCAAATTTAATTGTCACATCGAAATAAATGTCAATTAATTAAATCAGTTTTTGAGCAATTTAGCAGTTAGAATACATTTTTTTTTATATTTTAACATTTGTGGAATTTTATTGCAAGAAAAAAGCCTAAAATAGAGAAAGTGACCAAAAATATGTGATAAATCTGATTCTAAAAAATGTGTTCATGTGAATGTATTTGATCTGTAAATGTGTTTGTGTGTCAAAATATGTTTTGAAAATATGAAAAAAAAAATGATGAACAGTGGTTAAAAATTTTGTGCGGGAAATTAAACCATTTTCTGATGATAAGGGGGTATGAAAATAAGATAATTTATTATTAGACTAATAAATTGCTCTTTATTTTGCAACCAAGATCATTTTTTAAGGAATATTACTTCTTTTTTTCTTAATTAATAATGCTTAAAAGTAACATAAAATCCTTAAGTTCTACTATTTCTTCCCCCTAAGTTATGTTAAACTTAGAGGAATTTATGACACAATTTGAAGTTCTTGCAAACCGCTATGAAGAACTTAAGGGTTTATGTTTCACATAAACATTTAAGACTCGTTTCAGCAAATGGGCCTAAGAGACTTGTGTTCATGTCTCTCCCTTTGGATTTAGATCCAAAAATATACTTTCTATAATATTTTTTTTTTCAAATTTTTCTTAAACTTCAAACATTCAATTTTTTGTTCTATTAAATAAAATTAAAAAATTAAGGTTTTTTTTTGACATTCCAAAAATGAATCCATTAATGAGACTTTCCTTGCATCATTTTAGCTTATGGAAACCAAATCAATTTCGATCCTGTAATTTAATTTATTTTTAAAATTTGTATCAATTTAAATTTTTTGTGTAGCAGGTTATTTGGAAAAGAAAACATTTTCCATCAAACCTATTAAGGAAAATCCTAAAACCAATGTTAGTTCTATAAGTTCCAATCAAAACTCTGAAATATTACTTAGAACATGCCAAGCAATATCTTCTTCAAATGAAGTGAAATTAATACGATTAACTATTGAAATGATCATCAAGAAAAGTTCAACATTATTTGAAAATCATGTTGTTAAGAATCCTTCATTTCAAGATTTTTTGTCGTTATTGAAGTTTCGTATTGAAAAATTACAAATTACAACCGATAAAAGTCCCAGAACCATTCAGAAGAAGAATATTTCTTGTACTTTGAAGAAGGAAACTGAGAATAATACGTCTCTAAAAGTGAAGAAGGTAGATGCAAAAATTTCGGACTCCCCATAATCAAAATGGCAAAGATGGAATTTGAACTCTGTTTTTATTATTTCATTAGTAAAAAAAATTGAATTTCATTACTTGTTGAATTTTGTTGCTAATTTTGTTGACAGCTTGAGAAATCCACTCCCTTTGGAAGGAATGTTTTTTTTTTTTGTTGTTTTTGCATTCACATTCATGAGAACTCAATCATTCCAGAAAAATAGGAAATTTAGCATTGAAAGGTTCAGAAAAGTTATGTAATTAATGAATTTTTTATGATTGGTATCGGCGAAACATTTCACCCTTTATAGCAGGTTCGAAGTTCACCAAAATCTATCTATTTGCATTTAAACTTCAAGAGTAAGTGGGAGGGGATGGTTATCGGGCTTAAAAAATTAATATCGATAAAATCTGGCCATAGTTCAAAGAATTTTGTATCCTTTTTATGAAAAGGTGAATATTTCTCAGAACAAAAAGTTAAATACAAGCGAAACGAAAATGATTTCATTTATCATAAAGATTTCCTGATGGGAAGGTATTTTTTGAAGGAAGTAAAAGGATTTGAAAATACATAGTACCAAAATACCTTTTGAATTCAATCTAATACCTGTGAAATTCGATGAAAGTGTTGCAGTTGGTATAAAAACCGTGAACCAAAAGAGTTTATTGGATTATACAAAGGAAAAGGAATTTTCATATTGAAGCAGATTCATAGAATTTAGAGGGCGAAGTAGGAGGCAGACTAAGTCGCACGCACTTGCTCTTGGTTTAAAAGTAGTTAAAGCCTAAACAAAATACGGAATAACTACTTGCTTATTAAGGCATTACACAAATAATGTAAAAAATAGAAAAAAAAGTTCTTACAATTACTTAAACAAGGTTTATAATGATTTTGATGAAAAAGATTGTAGGGATGCCATTTAAATTATTCTATAAGAGGGAATATTTTTGAAAAAAAAAACTAGTTCTTATGTATGTCCTTTTTATGGGTATACAGGGTGTCCCAAAAGTAATGGTTCAAACGAAATATGTGAACTCAATGGCTCTTAGAACTTGGTTACTTGTTTCTTCCAAACTTTAAATGCAGTTCTTGTGAAGTTTTTAATAAATCGATGCTTTGAAACAGTATTTTATACATAATTGATATTTATTTTTTACAAATTTTTTTCTTAAACTTTGGTTAATAAATTTGGAGCAATTAATCCAATGAAGACATTTTTTATTTCGTTCAGATTCCCTATAAATTAGTTAACAGTTCGAAGTTTTAATTTCTTACTTTTATCGGAGCAAGTTCTTTACTCGTATTATTAGATACATATATGTTCCCGTAGGAGGTATTTTTTTTTTTTTTTTACTGAAGAAGGATATTCAACAATTTTGATTTTTTTTGTAACAGGTTTTTAAATATCTAATCGTCTTTCAAAAATTAATAAAACATCCGATATTAGCATCAAATGATGTGTATTTTCATTAAAGTTTTTCTGTCGAATTAATAACAAATTAAAAATTAAATATGTAATACATATGTATGTATGTACCTAATAGGTAGGTTTAACAAAATAAATAAAAAAATATGAATGCAGATGACGCCTAAAGAAGAATACAAAAAAAAATATTATCTACATTTTATAACTGAAATATGATACAAATCTTTTGGGATAATTTCACATAAAAAAATATGTAGGCATATTTTTTTCTAATGTGTGATTTAGCCCTAATTTTTCAATCGTCAGTTAGACTATCAGAACAAAAATGTCAATATAAAAAAAGTTTATTCCTTAGATTTAGCTTTATCTGGGATTTATCTGGCTAATGAAAAATTGGATCTTAACATACAAATAAAAATATCTATAAAAAAAATAGTACGTATACGCCCTAGTGAATGCATAGCATACAGTGCTGCTAAAAACATTCCGGATTTTTTTGTGATTTTCATCAATTGAAATGTTATAATACAAAACTGGGACAAAATATTGTTTTAATATTTTTTCTAGGTCGTTAATATATTAGTTAAGCAATTTCAACAGAAAAAAATGATCTTTAATACATACAAACATTTTAGAAATTTTAAAATGAAGTAAAGTCAGAATTTCAGCTGTGAAAAACTAACCGGATTTTTTGAAGTTAATTTTCAAAGTTAATATTTTGCTCAGTAACCTTTCTTTTTGAAGACTGCTTGGCACCAACGAGACTTGGACTAGGCCAAATAAAATAAAATAAAATAAAATAAAATAGAACTAGAAATATGCTCCCAGTCATTTTTCAAAGCTACAAGTACGTTAGTTGCTGAAATGGGCTTTTTCTTTTCTACCCGTCACTTAAAGATGGCCCACAAATTTTTAATCGGGTTCAAGTTGGCTAATTTTTACGGCTTTTCTAAGCAAGGAGTATTGTCTTCCCCAAACTTCTGTTTAATGGGCTTTTAAGAATTTTTGGCATCATAACTTGCAGAAAGAGGCGACGTAAAGGAATTTATTTCTCCTTTAATGGAGCCATTATCGACTCCAACATCTCTCTATTTTGGAAATGATCCATAATTCCGTTGATTTTGTGAAACGGGCTAGAGCCTGCAGCTGAAAAAACCCAAACCATCACTGATCCTCTGCTGTGCTTCACGATAGGGAGCATATTTTTTTGGTTTCAAACATGTCCATGTTTGAACCATTTCACAATCGGAATAAAACAAGCTAAAATTGCTTTTATCACTGAAAAGCATATTTTTGCGTTTTGTTATCGAGCAACTCAGATGTTTTTTTGGAAATACAACCATGATGGAGTATTTTTATTTTCAAATTTAAAGTGTTCCTTAAGATCCTTTCATTGCCTACCTTTTTAGACAATGCTTAGTATAAAGAAATGGTCTTTTTCCGAGCCGAAAGACATAAAGACCAAATCTCTCAAATCCTTTCTAACTGTACTTGATGTTGAAAGCAGATTAATCTCCTCACAAATCGTTTTAGAAGCCGCAAAAGGATTTTTTATCAAAAAACTCTTTATTCGCCTATCAGTTTTTAGGGATATTTTGTGATGGCACCCAATTGATCTACTTCAACTAATTTTTCGCTTTTTTACTTTTTGACGATATCAAACTCACTTGACGGTGCAATTTTCAACATCCCAAAGGGAAAATATTTTGTTTTATTTCGGCTTGAAAATGTTCTACAACTCAATAACGAATTTGATGACTATAATGCGTTTTTTCCGTTATTCCATTAAATAATTTATACAATTCACAAAGCTAACAACTTTGTTTGTCACTGCAAACAAAAATTGTATTGAAGTGACGCTTAAAACCGTTACCTCAACAACGGGAATCGAAATCCTTGAAAAATCCGGTTAGTTTTTCACAGCTGAAATTCTGACTCTACTTCATTTTTCAATTTTTAAATTTTTTGTATGTATTAAAGATCATTTTTTTCTGTTGAAATTGCTTAACTGATATATTAACGACCTAGAAAAAATATTAAAACAATATTTTGTCCCAGTTTTGTGTTATAACATTTCAATTGATGAAAATCACAAAAAAATCCGGAATGTTTTTAGCAGCACTGTATGTATTATAAAATCTACGAAAAATTCTTAGCTTCTCAATTCTTGGATTTTTCTAGGTAATGCAATTTTGTTGTGTATCTTATGGTGAAGAGTATTTCTTTTACATTGTTGATAATGGATGATGGAGTTATGAATTGCACTGCCACATACTATAATCTATTATGTGCAACCCTTTTGAGCTAAAAGAAGAAAAATGAAAATTCATTATTTATAACGAGATACCTAAGAAACTTGTCAGTTTAATTACCTAAAGCGCCGTCTACTGTTGAAATTCTCGAAGATGACAAACAATTCGAAAAAAAAACTATGAAAATCTAAAGTTTCAACAAGAACCTTTATGCTGCATTCATTTCATATAGATGTAACATATTAATATAATAATGAAAGCTATTTTAATGATAATGATAATCAAATTTGTTTTGTTTACATTAAAAAATAAAATGAACGACTGGGTCGCACGAACTTGCTCTTAGAGTTAAAGTTGCTTAAATTTTTAAGACTTTTTATATAGAAATTTGGAAAAAAAAAAAAATCGTTAAAAAAAAAAATAAAATAAAATCTGAAATTAAATTGCCCTCCAAAACAAGTATGCAGTTTTGATTGATATATTAAGATGCATTTTTAGAAAAAAAATTTTTAAAATCGTTAGAGCCGTTTTTAAAAAAAAAATAATTTTTTTATAAATAATTTTTTGGAAAAAATGTTTTAAAATAAAATTGGTATGCCATTCTGTAGAAATGACTAATCAACATCTAAAAACAAAATTTCAAAAAAATTCAATGTCCCGTTTTCGAAAATTTGATTTTTCAAAAAAATCCAAAAATTATTTTTTTCAAAATTTTATTTTTGGCTTATATTTAAATTATATAAATGCTTCTTCACAAAAAGTTTCGTTGAAATCGAATAAGCAGTTTCGGAGATAATCGGATTTGAAAAAAAAAAACGGTTGTATGGCAGGTACCGTTAATAATGATTTTCAAAAAAAAATTTTTTCATTGAAAGATAGACCTTAGCTTAAAACTAAGTTAGAGCCGTTTTCGAGATATTTCAATTTTACTAAAATCGGTATATGACAAGTACCGTTATTTTTGGTCCAAAAAAATTAATTCCAAAAACCCCTCTGGAGAGTCGCCAAATAACGCTACATACCAAGTTTGACATTAATCAGTCCATCCGTTTAGGCTGTAGCTCCTTATACAGACAGACAGACTGACAGACAGACAGACGGACTTCCGGGACCCACTTTTTTGGCATTGTCCACCATCGTAATGTCATGGAAAAATGTTATCTCAACTTTTTTTTTTGTACGAATGCATAACTTGATATATAGTACCTATATCGCAAGTAAAAAAATGGCCATTTTTTGTGTTCCAATAGCGTTTGGGTCCTTTTGTACAATTTACCATTCTCCGAGAGAATTGTATTACCAGTCTTTAGAATTTGACAGATATCAAATTTTTCTCTGGAACAGACTAAATTTTGCACTTAACTAACACAGAACCAAAAATATTTGCATCGATTGATATTTGGGATGGTTTTTTATCCGAGACACGAGGTCTCATAACTAATTAACCCCTACAATCTCCAGTTCTTTGAAAAGGCCAATGAAAAGTATTTTTTTTATGCTTCCTTTTTGTCAGTCAAATATTTTTCAAAACTAAAAAATTCATCCCAATGCAGGTATGTACGAGTACATATCTATTCTTGGTCAAGTCAAGTCATATAATATCAAATCATATAAGAACATATTGCTTATGTGCACCGTTTTGTGCAGGCAACGCAAAAACTTTCACTTGGATGGTCCTGATGAAAAGAGCTATGATTTCTAGTATTTCAGTAAAGAAAAGTTATATTTACAAAAATATGGCATAGCAAGATATGTATGAAAGCTATGTATGTGTTTCTTGGAGGAGCAATAAGTTTCATCGGGACCGTGAGCTATAGTTAGATTTTCAAAGTTATGGTTTCAATGGTAGAATGAGTTTTGTCTCTATTTTATGACAAAAAAGGAAAATAACATCCAAACATGAGATTCCCCTTTACAAAAATAGATTAAAATCTCTCCACTCCAACGAAAAAAAAAAAAAAACTGTTTGATACTGTTTTGATCTAAGCTTCGTATCCAATTTATTTTTTTCCTAATTGAACTTATATGCAGTATTTTTTAAGAGTTTAGCTTAGTTTATTTTTCAAATAAAAACTACAAAAGCGTACATTATTTCAGTTTATTTTTCGTTTTAAAATTGCTAAAAGACTACACTCTAACCAAACCATGCAGTTTTATGATTTTATCTATAATAGGTTTCCGTTATCACTTTCCTTAACACTAAAAAAGGGATAACTCGTTTCGTTATCATTATAGCGACAGCGATATAAAAAAAAATGCTTCAATTGACAAGAAATTCTGATTCATGGACAGGAAGTCAACGTGATGACCAAATGTTGTCCTAAAAATAACATCCTAAAAACAAAATGAAGTACCTACTATATCTCATCCTGAACCTCATACCTACTATCTTCTTATTTCAACTTTTTTCCAGCTATATAGGATTACAGATACATAATGTATATCTGAGTATCTTCTGTATATTATCTACAGAGATTGCTTAACTCACAATTTAACACAAAGTGAACAACACAAAGACGAAAAGACCCCAAGTATAAATTGCTGATGTAACTAATACCTGATGATCCTATAGAGGTTATCAAATTCAGTGCCTCAGCAATTTGTGCGAATTTTATAGAGCGAAAGGCAATCAACTCGTAGAACATTCTAAATAAATAGCAAACGAGTTAACACACACAAAACAAAAAATAATCCAATCCCTTCATATAATTGGTATGGGTATATAGGATTTTGTGTTGCCACAAAGGCTCTTGTTGTTGTTGCTTAGTTGTTTGTAAGCCGACACGACTAAAAATAAAAAACGAAAAAAAAAAACGTTTGAGCTTTTTTATTGAATTTTTCAAATACCACTGCCAAGGACTTAATAAAAAATTCTCACAAGTCTACACAATTTTGTCTTTTTTTTAAGTTTTTGTTTTGTTTGAAAATACTATTGACATTGATAAATTACAAAAAAAAAGAACGGTTAGGTAACCCTATAATTCTTTTTTATTTGTTTTAAGGCGATAACACAATTTCATTGCGAGTACACTCAATTTTCTCTTGTTGTACTGCAGCAAATGTGAGTAAATTGTGTTGTGTAAATAATTGAGGAAGACCAACTAGAATCCAATTGGTTTTTTAACCTTCGAAACAAAATGCAATTAGTAAACTACCGTATTTGATATACCTAATACCTAGTAAAGTATTGTTACAGAAGTCCTTCATAGATATTTTACCATGACTGTTGCAGTTCAATGTTTTAAGGTTCATCGTTCATGTCAGGAAATAAAGTAAGGTCAAACTATTTAAAGCCACTTTATTAAACACGAAAGGGTTTATATAGATTTTTGAAATTCAATATATGTAGATTGGAATCAGAGAAATGATTTTGTCCTTTTAAAGGGCATCAGCAATGGAATTTCTGAGGGAAGATTATTTTCTGTGATTTGAAAACCGCCTAAAGTTCAAGATAAACCAAATATTTCCGATGGCTTCTTCGGAATGATTCGTATAGCAATTTCAAAATTCGCTAAAAAACTCTTGCTCTTATTCAAAGGAATTTTTAGTAAAAGAACTTATATAGACCATTTTATGAGGAAATAAAAGGCCATCATTTGCCTTTCAAACGAACTTGCTCTTAGAGTTCAAGTTGCTTGACTTTTTAGGAATTTTTGTATAGAAATTGTATGTACAAAAAACAACAAAAAAAAAAACATTAAAATCGTTTTTCAAAATAATAAAACAACATCTGAAATCAAATTACTTCCAAAACAAGAATTCAATTTCATTTGTTTTATTAAGATGTATTTTTAGAAAAAAAATTTCAAAATCGTTAGAGCCGTTTTTTTAAAATAACTAATTTTTTATAAATGATTTTTTGGGAAAAAAGTTTTAAAATAAAATTAGTATGCAATTTTGTGGAAATCACTAAATTTAATTTTTCAAAAAATTAAATTTCTTTTTTTTTTTAATCCAAAAATAAATTTTTTCAAAATTTTATTTTTGGCTTATACACTCCTGCTCAAATTTAACGCACGTCATATTTATTTTACAAAAAAGTCCTACTATTACTTTATCTCACAGTATCGTGGTTATTTTCTCAAATAAGACAGGAGTTAGCTTAAATTGAATGTATGGAATAAAATGTTTGTGGGGAAGATTTGGAGCGGTATGCTGAAGTCTATCTGTCAACCCGCGAACCTTTTAGAGATGAGTCATAAATTTTATTGGAGTAAACTCTGCTTTACAACACCTACGGAGTTAGTGAGGTCTCCTAGACCTACTTTAAGTACCCAAAGATACTTGACTGATATCCTCGAACAGCATCCGGTTCCAATCACCCCTAGATTTGGTCCACAGTTCAGTCTGATGCACGATAATGCATGCTAGAGTGGTTTGAGAATATCTTCAAGGTTAAAATATGCCAGCTTTGAAATGACCACACAGATATTCGGATTTCAATTCAATAGAACATGTCTAGGAGATGTTGAAAAAAATGCATTTGCGGCCGAAATCCACCTCTAAGCATTCTTGATCAACAGAAAACTGCAGTAAAAAAAAAAGTTGCAACAAAACCTTCAAAATTTAATTTGTGGAATGAATAGACAACTCCAAATTATCATATGCGCTAGAGGAGACAATGCCAAGTATTGAATAAAATTATTGGAAAGAACTGTCACGCGCTTCCATTTTTTAACATTTTTTTTCTTAAAAAACAAAAATTATTTTAATATCAGTTTTCAGACCTTGAATTGCTAAATTTGGTTCATCTTTTTTTTGGTTGATAATACTGTTTCAGTTTAGCATTTTTCTGACTTGCTAAACAATAAGCAAACACAAAAAAATACAACAAATAATTTTAAAGCCATTTTAAATAAGATGCAGGGGTATAGCTAAAGAAGAAAAAAGTGTGCGTTAATTTTGAGCAGGAGTGTATTAAAATTATATAACTGAATGTTGGAAAAAAAGTTTCGTTGAAATCTAATAAGTAGTTTTGGAGCAAATCGAATGGCAGGTATCGTTAATTATGATTTTCAAACAAAATTTTTTTCATTGGGTGTAAGATAGACAGACGGACTTTCGGAACCCACTTTTTTGGCATTCTCTATCATCGTAATGTCATCGAAAAATGTTACTCAACTTTTTTTTTGTACGAATGCATAACTTGATATATAGTATGTACCTATATCCTATATCACCATATCACAATAAAAAACATAGAGCGAGGAAATAGAAGGTATTTTTCGAGTCACATAGTCGTATTCTTACTTACTTATTTATTTTGGAACATTCAGAATTATGTGCGTCATACTAAAAAAGTCAAAGGCTAACTTCCTTTGTCACGATTAAAAATTTTGAGGCTTCTACTTTGAAAGCATTTCATTGAATTTTTTTTTATACACTATCAGTTCATAGCCGAAGAGCGCTTATAGCAAGCACCGTCTTGCGACCATTTGCCAACACAAAAGTGTGTTATCCGGATCATCACTTAGTGCAGTGTTAGTAGTTAGTAAGCAAATAATAACTACAAAAAACGTACACTAAGAAAAAAACATTGAATACAATATTAGATAAAACAAATATTATAGAAATACAAACAAAATAATTACTTGAGCAACAAAAAAGACATAAAAATAAACACAAACATTTATGAGCCTGGTACACTGGTTTTTAAGACAGTTTTTAATCTATTTTTATTAAAGTTTAAATCAAAAAGGTTTGAATTTAAATTTAGAAGTTTACACATGCGTGCCATAATTCATGCAAGCCATAATTTGTTCGGTGTAGTGGAATATTCATTAAATCCAAGCATCGGAGGCTATAAGCACCCCCTTAATAGTTAAAACCAACAGAATTAAGTAAATTTGGTGCATCAATTACGCCTGTGATTAACTGGTGAATGAAGATTATGTCATTGTTAACCCTTCTTTGAGCCAAAGTTTGAATCTGAAGGAGATTAATCCGATGTTCATAAGGAGGAAGATTATAAGGATCAGACCATGGCAGTCCTTTTAAGGCGAAACGAATGAAATTACGTTGTACTGATTCCAGTCTTACATTATGGGTCTCGTAAAAAGGAGTCCAGACTTGCGATGCGTACTCAAGGTGGGGGCGTACTAAACAATTGTAGAGGGAAAGAGTCACATAAGGATCTTGAAATTCTTTTGACCAACGCTTCACAAAACCTAGAATAGAGAAGGCCTTATTTACGATGACGTTGATATGGTCGGAAAAATCAAGGTTATAACTAAAATTAACCCCTAGGTCTTTAAAGCTCTGAACACGCTGTAATTTGTGTTGGGATATTTTATATTCATACAAACTAGGAGCACGTTTTTTAGAAAAAGTCATTGTCTGACATTTTATTGGATTCAAAACTAAGCTATTCTTACTACACCATATAGAAAAATTATTAATGTCCTCTTGCAGAAGCCTCCGATCATTAACCGATTTGATACTTTTATAAATTTTCATGTCATCTGCAAAAATGAGAATTTCGCTATGGTGAATACATAATGGGGCATCATTTATAGCTAGAATAAAAAGAAGAGGTCCTAAATGACTTCCTTGCGGAACACCTGATTTTGCGATGAACGATTTTGAGAGAGCGTCTCTGAACTTCACTTCATAAGATCTATTTTCAAGATAAGAAGAAATCCAATTAACGAAGCCTAAAGGGAAACCTAGAGTTTTTAATTTAAATTTTATAATGTCATGGGAGAGTTGGTCAAAAGCCTTAGAATAGTCCGTATAGATACAGTCAAGTTCCTGCCCACTTTCTAACGTATTTGAGCACTTATGTAAAAAAGTAAGAAAGTTTATAACCGTCGATCGTTTTTGCATAAAGCCATGCTGTTGAATGCATATAATTCTTTTACAATGGAACGCCAAGCTATCGCAAACAACTTGCTCAAAAAGCTTTGGAATACAAGACAGCTTAGATATGGGTCTGTAATTAACTATATTGGATTTATCTCCTTTTTTAAAAACAGGAGTAATAAACGCTTGTTTCCAAATGCTAGGAAATTTACCTAACTTGAGAGATAATTCAAAAATAAGTTTAAGTGGAAGAGATAAAATTGACTTACAATTTTTCAAAACTGCTGCAGGAATACCGTCTGGTCCGACAGAATAATCTTCATGTAGTAATGAAAGAAAATGGGATACTTTACAAGTATCAATTTGAATATTATTAAATGTAACTTGTGGGCAATTTTCTAAATAACGGAAGTAATCTACATCTACATTCGCGGGTATGTCAATAAAAGATTGACAGAAGTTAGTCGCAAAAGCATCGCAAATATCTGAAGTACTCTTTAAGATGTTGTTTTTATAACTGAAATTAACTGGATAGCCATCTGATTTCTTTTTCATATTAACAAATTTCCAAAAATATTTAGGATCTTGCTTGAGACTACTTTCCATATAACTAAGATAATCTGCATATAAGTTATTAGAGAGGGTTTTAAACTCTTCAAAAAGTGACATATAAATTTCTTTATTTCTTGGGCACATAGTTCTTACATAATTTTTCCAAGCTTTGAATTTTGGTTAAATGATGTTATCTTAATTTTGAACTTTTCACCGAAATTCTCGCCTTTTCAGCTTTCGCCTTGTCGTCTTGTCACCTTATGCTTATAGTCACCTTATCAATTTGTCGCCTTGTCACTCTGTTACCTTGTCGCCTTGTCGCTTTTTCGCCATATAAAACAGTCAACTTGTCCCCCTGTTATCTTGTTGCACTATATTCTTGTTGCCTTTTCACTCTGTAGACTTGTAACCTCCTTTCCCTTTCGTCTTGTTGGTAGTTGTTGTCAAAACATTCGAAAATTAAACAAATCCACAGTTGAAAACAATTTTAAAATTGGCCTTTTATTTATGTATCTGTTTTTTTTTTTTTTTGTTATTACTTACACATATAAACTTTGTTGTAATATAAAAAAAGAAAAAAAAAAATAAATGGCCTAAAAATATAAAACTTTTTTATTATATATATTTTTTTTTGTAACATTTAAAGATTTCAAAAAAACTCAGCCGTGATCTTAAAGTTCACTCAAAAGCCTTAAAAACATTATTCTCTTAAAATACTCTTCACAAACATACCTTCTAAACTTCTACATCATTTATATGTATATATTCGAAGTCGAAATTGTTATTCTTAAATATTTTTTATATTTTTTTTTTTTCAATTTATTTAATCACAATTTTGGTTTTTATTAAGTTTTTCTTTTTCTATCTTTTGTCTTGCCAATATTTAGCTGAAATACAAAAGACATTAAATTATGTAAACCTAACTCTCAACTATGTCTTATTAAAAATATATATATTTATGTATCTTATATTATTTACATTTTTTACATGGAGTATATGTATATATAAATTTACATATTTATTTATTTATTCGTTTTTGCTTCATATCGATCAGCTGCTTGGCACAGTTGTTGTTTGTTGTTTTGGTTAAACCTCGTTGTTTGGAATTCTTTTATTTTATTTTTTTTTTATTATTCATTCATTTTGAAATGCATCCCTTAGCTGATGTATCTAGTATCTACACCAGCAATCGTGACGCCAACAAAATTCATACTACACACTAGATACATTGTCTTTGGAATTGGGAAATGTCGAAACACCATTTGGTCCATTGAGGACAATGGGAATCGCTGAGCCATTAGGAGATGCCTTCAGCCGAGTGGATACAATTCTTGGTAAATGATTATTGCGAACTGGTTGGGCATTGAGGAGATTAATTTGCTCTTTGGTGCTGCAGCTGCTGTTCGTTCTGTAATAACTTGCCTGTCGGAAAGTTCTTGTTTGTCGACCATTGCTATCGACTTGCGTTACGTTGGTCATCATTGACGGGGATCTCTGGGAGTCTCCTCTGCAAGAAAGTTATGTATATTTATAGAAATTATATTTAAATAAGTTTTCGAGTTTACAAATTACCTAGTTAGACTATGATGATTGTATCTACTCTTTTTTCTCTTGAGGGGACACAGGTGAAATGCACCATAAATGAGGGGATTCACAAGACTATTGGACATGCCAAAGAAGAAGATTCCAGATTGAAGGTCTTCTCCCAGCTGCAATATAGAATAAAATTTAAAAAATATAAGATTTGATTTGAGTTTGAAGTTATGGGGGCAAGAATCTTCATAAAAAAATATAAAGAATGCACAAAAATAAACTAATTTGATTATGGTTACAGGTGAACTTCTTGTCCTTACATTCTGAATAATATTATTCAGTTGGGTTAACAAAGAGGATAGCACATTCCATGGTCTTAAGAAACATGCTCAACTAAAAGCTCTTCAAACATAATTGAAAACAAGATAGATAAGATATTCCTTTCTATAATCTGAGTTCATTATTAATGCTTTATGCATATCTATAGACTATTCACTTGAAAATATTAAAGTTAAATTCTATGAAAGTTTTCTTGGAAATTGGTTAGTTAAACGTTTCATTGAAATGTATGAATATATTCATTATTTTCTTGTTTAAGCTCTTTTGTCTATTATTTAACCATGATGTTTCTTTTATGGCAACGAAGATGAATTGATATAATCTTTTGAATTTTGCACTCTTGCCATTATATAAAAGATTCTGTAGAGAGTCAAAGAACAATTAAATAAAATATTGCTCTTTTATATAAAAATGCTTTTGAACGTTTTTAAAAGAAATTCTGTTTTTTTCTTGTAAACCAAATACATTATGCGCGTTAGTTGAATTTTGCTTAAGAATAAAAGCGATTGGAGCAGAGGCGTACGTTTACGTGTGGGGGCCTAGGAGCAAAACTAAAATTGGGACCCCTTTGGTCTTTTTTTTTTTTTCTTTTAAAGAAACTGTTTCTATTCTTCTGTTTCTTTTTATTGATGTGTACCTTTTTCAAAATTTTGTAGATTCTATCGGTTAGTTTTTATTTCTATTTGAAGTTTAATAAGTGCACTTCTGCAGAAAAGTTTGAAAATGCACTTTTTGAATTTAAAATTGGAACAAAAAATTTTCCTAAGAGGTACAAAATTGATTTAGCATTTAGCTAACTACAGTTCTTGAGATTGATTTTTTTTTATTGCGCCATAAAGTGTCAGCAAAAGTAAGGGACGTCTGTTCATTGTAGCTCATATCTGTAAACTAAAACTTGTTTCGAGACTTTGACCAAAAGATATCGACTTCGGAATGTATAAGGAAAAGAAAGAAGAAAAAAAATGCTTTTTTGGAAATATCTCAGGAACCAGACCTCCAAGAAACTTTTAATTTTGAATTATGAATAGAGCTTAAAGAGACCTTTCTTTTGATGTCTCACTCGATGGATTTGGAGGAAATTTTTACAAATGGAATTTTTTTTGACAAGTTAACATTGATTTTTTCTCAAAAATCTGAAAAAAATAAATTTGTAACTTTTTTATCCGAATGCATAAGCCTGTTCATTGTGAACTCATATCTGTAAACAAAAACTTGTTTCGAGACTTTGACCAAAAGATATCGGCTTCGGAATGTATAATTAAAAGAAAGAAGAAAACAAAATGTTTTTTTGGAAATACATGTCTCAGGAACAAGACCTCCAAGAAACTTTTAATTTTGAATTATGAATAGAGCTTAAAGAGACCTTTCTTTTGATGTCTCATTAGATGGATTTGGAGGAAATTTTTACAAATTAATGGAATTTTTTTTGACAAGGGGTTAACCTTGATTTTTTCTCAAAAATCTGAAAACAATTAATTTGTAATTTTTTTATCCGAATGCATAGGCCTGTTTATTGTGAACTCATATCTGTAAACAAAAACTTGTTTCGAGACTTTGACCAAAAGATATCGGATTCGGAATGAATAAGGAAAAGAAAGAAGAAAACAAAATGCTTTTTTGGAAATATCTCAGGAACCAGAAATCCAAGAAACTTTTAATTTTGAATTATAAATAGAGCTTAAAGAGACCTTTCTTTTGATGTCTCATTAGATGGATTTGGAGGAAATTTTTACAAATTAATGGAATTTTTTTTGACAAGGGGTTAACCTTCATTTTTTCTCAAAAATCTGAAAACAATTAATTTGTAATTTTTTTATCCGAATGCATAGGCCTGTTTATTGTGAACTCATATCTGTAAATTAAAACTTGTTTCGAGACTTTGACCAAAAGATATCGGCTTCGGAATGTATAAGGAAAAGAAAGAAGAAAAAAAAAATGCTTTTTTGGAAATATCTCAGGAACCAGACCTCCAAGAAACTTTTAATTTTGAATTATGAATAGAGCTTAAAGAGACCTTTCTTTTGATGTTTCACTCGATGGATTTGGAGGAAATTTTTACAAATGGAATTTTTTTTGGCAAGGGGTTAACCTTGATTTTTTCTCAAAAATCTGAAAAAAAAATTTGTAATTTTTTTATCCGAATGCATAAGCCTGTTCATTGTGAACTCATATCTGTAAACTAAAACTTGTTTCGAGACTTTGACCAAAAGATATCGGCTTCGGAATGTATAAGGAAAAGAAAGAAGAAAAAAAAATGCTTTTTTGGAAATATCTCAGGAACCAGACCTCCAAGAAACTTTTAATTTTGAATTATGAATAGAGCTTAAAGAGACCTTTCTTTTGATGTCTCATTAGATGGATTTGGAGGAAATTTTTACAAATTAATGGAATTTTTTTTGACAAGGGGTTAACCTTGATTTTTTCTCAAAAATCTGAAAAAAAAATTTGTAATTTTTTTATCCGAATGCATAAGCCTGTTCATTGTGAACTCATATCTGTAAACTAAAACTTGTTTCGAGACTTTGACCAAAAGATATCGGCTTCGGAATGTATAAGGAAAAGAAAGAAGAAAAAAAAATGCTTTTTTGGAAATATCTCAGGAACCAGACCTCCAAGAAACTTTTAATTTTGAATTATGAATAGAGGTTAAAGAGACCTTTCTTTTGATGTCTCATTAGATGGATTTGGAGGAAATTTTTTACAAATTAATGGAATTTTTTTTGACAAGGGGTTAACCTTGATTTTTTCTCAAAAATCTGAAAAAAAAATTTGTAATTTTTTTATCCGAATGCATAAGCCTGTTCATTGTGAACTCATATCTGTAAACTAAAACTTGTTTCGAGACTTTGACCAAAAGATATCGGCTTCGGAATGTATAAGGAAAAGAAAGAAGAAAAAAATGCTTTTTTGGAAATATCTCAGGAACCAGACCTCCAAGAAACTTTTAATTTTGAATTATGAATAGAGCTTAAAGAGACCTTTCTTTTGATGTCTCATTAGATGGATTTGGAGGAAATTTTTACAAATTAATGGAATTTTTTTTGACAAGGGGTTAACCTTCATTTTTTCTCAAAAATCTGAAAACAATTAATTTGTAATTTTTTTATCCGAATGCATAGGCCTGTTTATTGTGAACTCATATCTGTAAATTAAAACTTGTTTCGAGACTTTGACCAAAAGATATCGGCTTCGGAATGTATAAGGAAAAGAAAGAAGAAAAAAAAAATGCTTTTTTGGAAATATCTCAGGAACCAGACCTCCAAGAAACTTTTAATTTTGAATTATGAATAGAGCTTAAAGAGACCTTTCTTTTGATGTTTCACTCGATGGATTTGGAGGAAATTTTTACAAATGGAATTTTTTTTGGCAAGGGGTTAACCTTGATTTTTTCTCAAAAATCTGAAAAAAAAATTTGTAATTTTTTTATCCGAATGCATAAGCCTGTTCATTGTGAACTCATATCTGTAAACTAAAACTTGTTTCGAGACTTTGACCAAAAGATATCGGCTTCGGAATGTATAAGGAAAAGAAAGAAGAAAAAAAAATGCTTTTTTGGAAATATCTCAGGAACCAGACCTCCAAGAAACTTTTAATTTTGAATTATGAATAGAGCTTAAAGAGACCTTTCTTTTGATGTCTCATTAGATGGATTTGGAGGAAATTTTTACAAATTAATGGAATTTTTTTTGACAAGGGGTTAACCTTGATTTTTTCTCAAAAATCTGAAAAAAAAATTTGTAATTTTTTTATCCGAATGCATAAGCCTGTTCATTGTGAACTCATATCTGTAAATTAAAACTTGTTTCGAGACTTTGACCAAAAGATATCGGCTTCGGAATGTATAAGGAAAAGAAAGAAGAAACAAAATGCTTTTTTGGAAATATCTCAGGAACCAGACCTCCAAGAAACTTTTAATTTTGAATTATGAATACAGCTTAAAGAGACCTTTCTTTTTATGTCTCACTCGATGGATTTGGAGGAAATTTTTACAAATGGAATTTTTTTTGGCAAGGGGTTAACCTTGATTTTTTCTAAAAAATCTGAAAAAAAAATTTGTAATTTTTTTATCCGAATGCATAAGCCTGTTCATTGTGAACTCATATCTGTAAATTAAAACTTGTTTCGAGACTTTGACCAAAAGATATCGGCTTCGGAATGTATAAGGAAAAGAAAGAAGAAAAAAAAAATGCTTTTTTGGAAATATCTCAGGAACCAGACCTCCAAGAAACTTTTAATTTTGAATTATGAATAGGGCTTAAAGAGACCTTTCTTTTTATGTCTCACTCGATGGATTTGGAGGAAATTTTTACAAATGGAATTTTTTTTGACAAGGGGTTAACCTTGATTTTTTCTCAAAAATCTAAAAAAAAAATTAATTTGTAACTTTTTTTATCCGAATGCATA
The DNA here is from genome assembly GCF_945859705.1 of Episyrphus balteatus. Lineage (NCBI taxonomy): Eukaryota > Metazoa > Arthropoda > Insecta > Diptera > Syrphidae > Episyrphus > Episyrphus balteatus. The sequence continues at coordinate 36,938,883 of NC_079135.1, forward strand.
AGCCTGTTCATTGTGAACTCATATCTGTAAACTAAAACTTGTTTCGAGACTTTGACCAAAAGATATCGGCTTCGGAATGTATAAGGAAAAGAAAGAAGAAAACAAAATGCTTTTTTGGAAATATCTCAGGAACCAGACCTCCAAGAAACTTTTAATTTTGAATTATGAATAGGGCTTAAAGAGACCTTTCTTTTGATGTCTCACTCGATGGATTTGGAGGAAATTTTTACAAATGGAATTTTTTTTGGCAAGGGGTTAACCTTGATTTTTTCTCAAAAATCTGAAAAAAAAATTTGTAATTTTTTTATCCGAATGCATAAGCCTGTTCATTGTGAACTCATATCTGTAAACTAAAACTTGTTTCGAGACTTTGACCAAAAGATATCGGCTTCGGAATGTATAAGGAAAAGAAAGAAGAAAAAAAAAATGCTTTTTTGGAAATATCTCAGGAACCAGACCTCCAAGAAACTTTTAATTTTGAATTATGAATAGAGCTTAAAGAGACCTTTCTTTTGATGTCTCATTAGATGGATTTGGAGGAAATTTTTACAAATTAATAGAATTTTTTTTGACAAGGGGTTAACCTTGATTTTTTCTCAAAAATCTGAAAAAAAAATTTGTAATTTTTTTATCCGAATGCATAAGCCTGTTCATTGTGAACTCATATCTGTAAACTAAAACTTGTTTCGAGACTTTGACCAAAAGATATCGGCTTCGGAATGTATAAGGAAAAGAAAGAAGAAAAAAAAATGCTTTTTTGGAAATATCTCAGGAACCAGACCTCCAAGAAACTTTTAATTTTGAATTATGAATAGAGGTTAAAGAGACCTTTCTTTTGATGTCTCATTAGATGGATTTGGAGGAAATTTTTTACAAATTAATGGAATTTTTTTTGACAAGGGGTTAACCTTGATTTTTTCTCAAAAATCTGAAAAAAAAATTTGTAATTTTTTTATCCGAATGCATAAGCCTGTTCATTGTGAACTCATATCTGTAAACTAAAACTTGTTTCGAGACTTTGACCAAAAGATATCGGCTTCGGAATGTATAAGGAAAAGAAAGAAGAAAAAAATGCTTTTTTGGAAATATCTCAGGAACCAGACCTCCAAGAAACTTTTAATTTTTAATTATGAATAGAGCTTAAAGAGACCTTTCTTTTGATGTCTCACTCGATGGATTTGGAGGAAATTTTTACAAATGGAATTTTTTTTGGCAAGGGGTTAACCTTGATTTTTTCTCAAAAATCTGAAAAAAAAATTTGTAATTTTTTTATCCGAATGCATAAGCCTGTTCATTGTGAACTCATATCTGTAAACTAAAACTTGTTTCGAGACTTTGACCAAAAGATATCGGCTTCGGAATGTATAAGGAAAAGAAAGAAGAAAAAAATGCTTTTTTGGAAATATCTCAGGAACCAGACCTCCAAGAAACTTTTAATTTTTAATTATGAATAGAGCTTAAAGAGACCTTTCTTTTGATGTCTCACTCGATGGATTTGGAGGAAATTTTTACAAATGGAATTTTTTTTGGCAAGGGGTTAACCTTGATTTTTTCTCAAAAATCTGAAAAAAAAATTTGTAATTTTTTTATCCGAATGCATAAGCCTGTTCATTGTGAACTCATATCTGTAAACTAAAACTTGTATCGAGACTTTGACCAAAAGATATCGGCTTCGGAATGTATAAGGAAAAGAAAGAAGAAAAAAAATGCTTTTTTGGAAATATCTCAGGAACCAGACCTCCAAGAAACTTTTAATTTTTAATTATGAATAGAGCTTAAAGAGACCTTTCTTTTGATGTCTCACTCGATGGATTTGGAGGAAATTTTTACAAATGGAATTTTTTTTGGCAAGGGGTTAACCTTGATTTTTTCTCAAAAATCTGAAAAAAAAATTTGTAATTTTTTTATCCGAATGCATAAGCCTGTTCATTGTGAACTCATATCTGTAAACTAAAACTTGTTTCGAGACTTTGACCAAAAGATATCGGCTTCGGAATGTATAAGGAAAAGAAAGAAGAAAAAAAATGCTTTTTTGGAAATATCTCAGGAACCAGACCTCCAAGAAACTTTTAATTTTGAATTATGAATAGAGCTTAAAGAGACCTTTCTTTTGATGTCTCATTAGATGGATTTGGAGGAAATTTTTACAAATTAATGGAATTTTTTTTGACAAGGGGTTAACCTTCATTTTTTCTCAAAAATCTGAAAACAATTAATTTGTAATTTTTTTATCCGAATGCATAGGCCTGTTTATTGTGAACTCATATCTGTAAATTTAAACTTGTTTCGAGACTTTGACCAAAAGATATCGGCTTCGGAATGTATAAGGAAAAGAAAGAAGAAAAAAAAAAATGCTTTTTTGGAAATATCTCAGGAACCAGACCTCCAAGAAACTTTTAATTTTTAATTATGAATAGAGCTTAAAGAGACCTTTCTTTTGATGTCTCACTCGATGGATTTGGAGGAAATTTTTACAAATGGATTTTTTTTTGGCAAGGGGTCAACCTTGATTTTTTCTCAAAAATCTGAAAAAAAAATTTGTAATTTTTTTATCCGAATGCATAAGCCTGTTCATTGTGAACTCATATCTGTAAACTAAAACTTGTTTCGAGACTTTGACCAAAAGATATCGGCTTCGGAATGTATAAGGAAAAGAAAGAAGAAAAAAAAATGCTTTTTTGGAAATATCTCAGGAACCAGACCTCCAAGAAACTTTTAATTTTGAATTATGAATAGAGCTTAAAGAGACCTTTATTTTGATGTCTCATTAGATGGATTTGGAGGAAATTTTTTACAAATTAATGGAATTTTTTTTGACAAGGGGTTAACCTTGATTTTTTCTCAAAAATCTGAAAAAAAAATTTGTAATTTTTTTATCCGAATGCATAAGCCTGTTCATTGTGAACTCATATCTGTAAACTAAAACTTGTTTCGAGACTTTGACCAAAAGATATCGGCTTCGGAATGTATAAGGAAAAGAAAGAAGAAAAAAAAATGCTTTTTTGGAAATATCTCAGGAACCAGACCTCCAAGAAACTTTTAATTTTGAATTATGAATAGAGCTTAAAGAGACCTTTCTTTTGATGTTTCACTCGATGGATTTGGAGGAAATTTTTACAAATGGAATTTTTTTTGGCAAGGGGTTAACCTTGATTTTTTCTCAAAAATCTGAAAAAAATTAATTTGTAACTTTTTTATCCGAATGCATAAGCCTGTTCATTGTGAACTCATATCTGTAAACTAAAACTTGTTTCGAGACTTTGACCAAAAGATATCGGCTTCGGAATGTATAAGGAAAAGAAAGAAGAAAAAAAATGCTTTTTTGGAAATATCTCAGGAACCAGACCTCCAAGAAACTTTTAATTTTGAATTATGAATAGAGCTTAAAGAGACCTTTCTTTTGATGTCTTACTCGATGGATTTGGAGGAAATTTTTACAAATGGAATTTTTTTTGGCAAGGGGTTAACCTTGATTTTTTCTCAAAAATCTGAAAAAAAAATTTGTAATTTTTTTATCCGAATGCATAAGCCTGTTCATTGTGAACTCATATCTGTAAACTAAAACTTGTTTCGAGACTTTGACCAAAAGATATCGGCTTCGGAATGTATAAGGAAAAGAAAGAAGAAAAAAAAATGCTTTTTTGGAAATATCTCAGGAACCAGACCTCCAAGAAACTTTTAATTTTGAATTATGAATAGAGCTTAAAGAGACCTTTCTTTTGATGTTTCACTCGATGGATTTGGAGGAAATTTTTACAAATGGAATTTTTTTTGGCAAGGGGTTAACCTTGATTTTTTCTCAAAAATCTGAAAACAATTAACTTGTAATTTTTTTATCCGAATGCATAGGCCTGTTTATTGTGAACTCATATCTGTAAATTAAAACTTGTTTCGAGACTTTGACCAAAAGATATCGGCTTCGGAATGTATAAGGAAAAGAAAGAAGAAAAAAAAAATGCTTTTTTGGAAATATCTCAGGAACCAGACCTCCAAGAAACTTTTAACTTTTAATTATGAATAGAGCTTAAAGAGACCTTTCTTTTGATGTCTCATTAGATGGATTTGGAGGAAATTTTTACAAATTAATGGAATTTTTTTTGACAAGGGGTTAACCTTGATTTTTTCTCAAAAATCTGAAAACAATTAAATGGAATTTTTTTTGACAAGGGGTTAACCTTGATTTTTTCTCAAAAATCTGAAAACAATTAATTTGTAATTTTTTTATCCGAATGCATAGGCCTGTTTATTGTGAACTCATATCTGTAAATTAAAACTTGTTTCGAGACTTTGACCAAAAGATATCGGCTTCGGAATGTATAAGGAAAAGAAAGAAGAAAAAAAAAATGCTTTTTTGGAAATATCTCAGGAACCAGACCTCCAAGAAACTTTTAACTTTTAATTATGAATAGAGCTTAAAGAGACCTTTCTTTTGATGTCTCATTAGATGGATTTGGAGGAAATTTTTACAAATTAATGGAATTTTTTTTGACAAGGGGTTAACCTTGATTTTTTCTCAAAAATCTGAAAACAATTAACTTGTAATTTTTTTATCCGAATGCATAGGCCTGTTTATTGTGAACTCATATCTGTAAATTAAAACTTGTTTCGAGACTTTGACCAAAAGATATCGGCTTCGGAATGTATAAGGAAAAGAAAGAAGAAAAAAAAAATGCTTTTTTGGAAATATCTCAGGAACCAGACCTCCAAGAAACTTTTAACTTTTAATTATGAATAGAGCTTAAAGAGACCTTTCTTTTGATGTCTCATTAGATGGATTTGGAGGAAATTTTTACAAATTAATGGAATTTTTTTTGACAAGGGGTTAACCTTGATTTTTTCTCAAAAATCTGAAAACAATTAAATGGAATTTTTTTTGACAAGGGGTTAACCTTGATTTTTTCTCAAAAATCTGAAAACAATTAATTTGTAATTTTTTTATCCGAATGCATAGGCCTGTTTATTGTGAACTCATATCTGTAAATTAAAACTTGTTTCGAGACTTTGACCAAAAGATATCGGCTTCGGAATGTATAAGGAAAAGAAAGAAGAAAAAAAAAATGCTTTTTTGGAAATATCTCAGGAACCAGACCTCCAAGAAACTTTTAATTTTTAATTATGAATAGAGCTTAAAGAGACCTTTCTTTTGATGTCTCATTAGATGGATTTGGAGGAAATTTTTACAAATTAATGGAATTTTTTTTGACAAGGGGTTAACCTTGATTTTTTCTCAAAAATCTGAAAACAATTAAATGGAATTTTTTTTGACAAGGGGTTAACCTTGATTTTTTCTCAAAAATCTGAAAACAATTAATTTGTAATTTTTTTATCCGAATGCATAGGCCTGTTTATTGTGAACTCATATCTGTAAATTAAAACTTGTTTCGAGACTTTGACCAAAAGATATCGGCTTCGGAATGTATAAGGAAAAGAAAGAAGAAAAAAAAAATGCTTTTTTGGAAATATCTCAGGAACCAGACCTCCAAGAAACTTTTAATTTTTAATTATGAATAGAGCTTAAAGAGACCTTTCTTTTGATGTCTCATTAGATGGATTTGGAGGAAATTTTTACAAATTAATGGAATTTTTTTTGACAAGGGGTTAACCTTGATTTTTTCTCAAAAATCTGAAAACAATTAAATGGAATTTTTTTTGACAAGGGGTTAACCTTGATTTTTTCTCAAAAATCTGAAAACAATTAATTTGTAATTTTTTTATCCGAATGCATAGGCCTGTTTATTGTGAACTCATATCTGTAAATTAAAACTTGTTTCGAGACTTTGACCAAAAGATATCGGCTTCGGAATGTATAAGGAAAAGAAAGAAGAAAAAAAAAATGCTTTTTTGGAAATATCTCAGGAACCAGACCTCCAAGAAACTTTTAATTTTGAATTATGAATAGGGCTTAAAGAGACCTTTCTTTTGATGTCTCACTCGATGGATTTGGAGGAAATTTTTACAAATGGATTTTTTTTTGGCAAGGGGTCAACCTTGATTTTTTCTCAAAAATCTGAAAAAAAAATTTGTAATTTTTTTATCCGAATGCATAAGCCTGTTCATTGTGAACTCATATCTGTAAACTAAAACTTGTTTCGAGACTTTGACCAAAAGATATCGGCTTCGGAATGTATAAGGAAAAGAAAGAAGAAAAAAAAATGCTTTTTTGGAAATATCTCAGGAACCAGACCTCCAAGAAACTTTTAATTTTGAATTATGAATAGAGCTTAAAGAGACCTTTCTTTTGATGTCTCATTAGATGGATTTGGAGGAAATTTTTACAAATTAATGGAATTTTTTTTGACAAGGGGTTAACCTTGATTTTTTCTCAAAAATCTGAAAAAAAAATTTGTAATTTTTTTATCCGAATGCATAAGCCTGTTCATTGTGAACTCATATCTGTAAACTAAAACTTGTTTCGAGACTTTGACCAAAAGATATCGGCTTCGGAATGTATAAGGAAAAGAAAGAAGAAAAAAATGCTTTTTTGGAAATATCTCAGGAACCAGACCTCCAAGAAACTTTTAATTTTTAATTATGAATAGAGCTTAAAGAGACCTTTCTTTTGATGTCTCACTCGATGGATTTGGAGGAAATTTTTACAAATGGAATTTTTTTTTGGCAAGGGGTTAACCTTGATTTTTTCTCAAAAATCTGAAAAAAAAATTTGTAATTTTTTTATCCGAATGCATAAGCCTGTTTATTGTGAACTCATATCTGTAAATTAAAACTTGTTTCGAGACTTTGACCAAAAGATATCGGCTTCGGAATGTATAAGGAAAAGAAAGAAGAAAAAAAATGCTTTTTTGGAAATATCTCAGGAACCAGACCTCCAAGAAACTTTTAATTTTGAATTATGAATAGAGCTTAAAGAGACCTTTCTTTTGATGTCTCATTAGATGGATTTGGAGGAAATTTTTACAAATTAATGGAATTTTTTTTGACAAGGGGTTAACCTTGATTTTTTCTCAAAAATCTGAAAACAATTAATTTGTAATTTTTTTATCCGAATGCATAGGCCTGTTTATTGTGAACTCATATCTGTAAATTAAAACTTGTTTCGAGACTTTGACCAAAAGATATCGGCTTCGGAATGTATAAGGAAAAGAAAGAAGAAAAAAATGCTTTTTTGGAAATATCTCAGGAACCAGACCTCCAAGAAACTTTTAATTTTGAATTATGAATAGAGCTTAAAGAGACCTTTCTTTTGATGTCTCACTCGATGGATTTGGAGGAAATTTTTACAAATTAATGGAATTTTTTTTGACAAGGGGTTAACCTTGATTTTTTCTCAAAAATCTGAAAAAAAAATTTGTAATTTTTTTATCCGAATGCATAAGCCTGTTCATTGTGAACTCATATCTGTAAACTAAAACTTGTTTCGAGACTTTGACCAAAAGATATCGGCTTCGGAATGTATAAGGAAAAGAAAGAAGAAAAAAATGCTTTTTTGGAAATATCTCAGGAACCAGACCTCCAAGAAACTTTTAATTTTTAATTATGAATAGAGCTTAAAGAGACCTTTCTTTTGATGTCTCACTCGATGGATTTGGAGGAAATTTTTACAAATGGAATTTTTTTTTGGCAAGGGGTTAACCTTGATTTTTTCTCAAAAATCTGAAAAAAAAATTTGTAATTTTTTTATCCGAATGCATAAGCCTGTTCATTGTGAACTCATATCTGTAAACTAAAACTTGTTTCGAGACTTTGACCAAAAGATATCGGCTTCGGAATGTATAAGGAAAAGAAAGAAGAAAAAAAAATGCTTTTTTGGAAATATCTCAGGAACCAGACCTCCAAGAAACTTTTAATTTTGAATTATGAATAGAGCTTAAAGAGACCTTTCTTTTGATGTCTCATTAGATGGATTTGGAGGAAATTTTTACAAATTAATGGAATTTTTTTTGACAAGGGGTTAACCTTCATTTTTTCTCAAAAATCTGAAAACAATTAATTTGTAATTTTTTTATCCGAATGCATAGGCCTGTTTATTGTGAACTCATATCTGTAAATTAAAACTTGTTTCGAGACTTTGACCAAAAGATATCGGCTTCGGAATGTATAAGGAAAAGAAAGAAGAAAAAAAAAAATGCTTTTTTGGAAATATCTCAGGAACCAGACCTCCAAGAAACTTTTAATTTTGAATTATGAATAGAGCTTAAAGAGACCTTTCTTTTGATGTTTCACTCGATGGATTTGGAGGAAATTTTTACAAATGGAATTTTTTTTGGCAAGGGGTTAACCTTGATTTTTTCTCAAAAATCTGAAAACAATTAACTTGTAATTTTTTTATCCGAATGCATAGGCCTGTTTATTGTGAACTCATATCTGTAAATTAAAACTTGTTTCGAGACTTTGACCAAAAGATATCGGCTTCGGAATGTATAAGGAAAAGAAAGAAGAAAAAAAAAAATGCTTTTTTGGAAATATCTCAGGAACCAGACCTCCAAGAAACTTTTAACTTTTAATTATGAATAGAGCTTAAAGAGACCTTTCTTTTGATGTCTCATTAGATGGATTTGGAGGAAATTTTTACAAATTAATGGAATTTTTTTTGACAAGGGGTTAACCTTGATTTTTTCTCAAAAATCTGAAAACAATTAAATGGAATTTTTTTTGACAAGGGGTTAACCTTGATTTTTTCTCAAAAATCTGAAAACAATTAATTTGTAATTTTTTTATCCGAATGCATAGGCCTGTTTATTGTGAACTCATATCTGTAAATTAAAACTTGTTTCGAGACTTTGACCAAAAGATATCGGCTTCGGAATGTATAAGGAAAAGAAAGAAGAAAAAAAAAATGCTTTTTTGGAAATATCTCAGGAACCAGACCTCCAAGAAACTTTTAATTTTTAATTATGAATAGAGCTTAAAGAGACCTTTCTTTTGATGTCTCATTAGATGGATTTGGAGGAAATTTTTACAAATTAATGGAATTTTTTTTGACAAGGGGTTAACCTTGATTTTTTCTCAAAAATCTGAAAACAATTAAATGGAATTTTTTTTGACAAGGGGTTAACCTTGATTTTTTCTCAAAAATCTGATAAAAATAAATTTGTAATTTTTTTATCCGAATGCATAGGCCTGTTTATTGTGAACTCATATCTGTAAATTAAAACTTGTTTCGAGACTTTGACCAAAAGATATCGGCTTCGGAATGTATAAGGAAAAGAAAGAAGAAAAAAATGCTTTTTTGGAAATATGTATCTCAGGAACCAGACCTCCAAGAAACTTTTAATTTTGAATTATGAATAGAGCTTAAAGAGACCTTTCTTTTGATGTTTCACTCGATGGATTTGGAGGAAATTTTTACAAATGGAATTTTTTTTGATTTTTTCTCAAAAATCTGAAAAAAAAAATTGTAATTTTTTTATCCGAATGCATAAGCCTGTTCATTGTGAACTCATATCTGTAAACTAAAACTTGTTTCGAGACTTTGACCAAAAGATATCGGCTTCGGAATGTATAAGGAAAAGAAAGAAGAAAAAAAAATGCTTTTTTGGAAATATGTATCTCAGGAACCAGACCTCCAAGAAACCTTTAATTTTTACAAATGGAATTTTTTTTGACAAGGGATTTTTTTCTCAATAATCTGAAAAAGACAAATTTGTATTTTTTTTATCCGAATGCAGGTGTGAAAACGCTTGTTAGAGATAACCAAATGGTGATATATTTGTATTAAAACTGAAAAAAAACCGGCCGAAATTACGTCGAACAAAAAAACATCCGAGCGAGGAAATAAAAACTGAAAATCCTCAAAAAAATTCCTATCCCAAAAACCAATTGCAGGTGTGTAAAGGCAGCAGGAGGCATTTAAAGATACGTATGAACTATGAATGCTTTGCATCTGTAGCGAATTTAACTGAAATCAATAGGCCTCAGAGAACGTCAATGGGAGATACGAGTGTTGAAAAATTCAATTATTTTAAGGAAAAATAAAATAATACCCCTTTTATTGGAATTTTTTTTTAAATATATCTAATTTATTTGAAGAAACAATAAAATATTCGAACCTAAATACATTATACATTACCCAAATTCCGTTTAAGTTTTCATTTTCAGATTTGTAACATTCATATAACCCATCCACGTTCATATAATACACGGAGAAAAAAAAAATTAACTTAAAATAAGATGAAGGCCACCTTAAATAGAAGAGGATTCCCCCTTGAAATAAGTGAAATCCGCTATAATTCTGTTGAGCGAAATTCATTTCATTTTAATAAGAATTTGCATCTTAAAAAATCGTCAGCCTTTGGCTTAAGTTGCAGTTTATCATACTCATTTCAAGAGATGATCTGATGGTAAAGCACTCACCTAGTGACCCAACAGATGTAGGTTTGATCCCCAGTGTTTTTTTTTTTTTTTATACATATAAACTTTTCCAGATAAAAATAAGATAATTTTCAACTTTAATTAAGGTAATTTCTTTTAAATTTGCTCATTCAAGAAATTAAGAAGATTTTTTGTCCGCATAATTTAAGACGGAAGCCATCTTGGCAAAAAACCGTGCAGAAATCCGCTTAATTTAATGTGGAATCTGCTTGTTTTTGGATAGTCTTTTTTTTTCGTGAATGCGTTTAATTTTTTCAACAAGCTTTACCTAGGTACAGGTACAACAAAATGATTTTTTACTGAAACTAAAAACAAAAGTAAAATATAAATTCCGCCTTGCGAGAGGTTAGATTTGAACAAATTTATAAGGTTATCGGTAATTTTTCATTTTTTGTCACTATTAATCCTTGAATTCTTTAGTTGCGAAAAATATTCACTTTTTATCCCAAAACCTGAATTTATGCTAATTAAACTATCTCTTTGTTTAAAATGGCGCGAGTCCCTTAAGCGTTAGGTAATATCTGAAGTAGTTGGCACACAATTATGACGGATGGAAATTTTATACTAATTATTTATCAACTATGAAATTGGTTTCCATTCAAATACTTCAAGTTTATAATAAAAGTGGTTCAAAGTATATACCAACATACTTCAAACTCAAAGGATCCTTGTAGTTTGTAAGCATACCAAGATAGTGTCTAGTGGCGTTATTATAACGAGAAAAAAAATGTTTCACCACAACGGTGAGCGTGGGTTCAAATAAAATTAACAAAGGTAAGTGAAAATTACCTTCGTTTTAAGCGGCGAGCAATTGAATATAATTCAATTTATATAAACAATGTTGAAGTGACCTGCTACAAGGGTAATAGTAGCACGATCACACTGGTGTCGGTTGATTAAAATACGTTTTGAAAAAAGAGGTCACTTGAAGTTTCATTAATTGCATAAATTTCATTACAATAATCTATTTATTTCAAAGGTTAAAAAAAAAAAAGAATAAATTCTTTGAATTGTAGGTACTTACCCTTTTATCAGGATTGAGAAAGGTAAATATTATCATCATCACATTGTAGGGTGTCCAGCAAATTAAAAATGCAGCAATTATCACAACCGAAATGCGTAGCGACTTCATTTTAGCCTTTTGTATTAATCGTTGTCGATTTGTTTGAACTGTTGGTTTATTTGTATATACAGCTAATTTGGATCCTTGGAACATTTTTTCACTATCTGAAATGAGAAAAAAAAAAACAGAATGTTAAATAAATTCGTCGACAAGGAGATTTTCACAAATTATTTTGTTCTCAAGAATTTATTACATTAATTTTATTATGATATTGATGGGGTAATTTATTTACCTTGTTTGATATTATTTTACTTTTTAAATAAATCAGACTCTTTAGTATGAGATGACAACAGAAGGCAAAACAGATTTATTCTACTTGTTAAATGGAGTAACCAACACCAATAACGTTGTCGTCGCCGTCATCATTTCGCGTCTCGTCAGTCTTGTTACGTGATTATTTTAAGCAGTTGCAAATTGTACAAATGGAATCATTTATCTTAAGGTTTTCAGGTAGGTAGCTAGGAGAAGTCCTTAAAATATTAGGTATTGGGGGTGTTGTTCATACATAATGACAATGGATTTATTTCTTTTTGAGTTGATCCGAAACTGAAATATACATTCGGTATTTAAAAACTCGAATATTTGATTATGGACTTATGAACATTATCTTGATTGAGACAAAGTCAACTAAATAATTTTTTTTACAAAACGAGGTGACTATGAAATAAGGCCTGGTTATTAAGAACTCGCTAACAATCCTATGCCGGGTTATGGAGTAAGTTTTAAAATATAGGAACTATTTATACTTTCCTGCACAATGAATTCGATTCCAGAACCTCAAGCGTGGCAGTCGTCTCTTCGATGCAAAAGAATAAAATCAAGTTTAACAATTCTTAGGTACAAATTCAAGGAAACTGCGGGCAATTCAGAAAGATAGAATTAACTCTAAGAGTAACGGTTAAAGTTCTTCAGTTTGTAAGTAAAGGAATTTATGGGAAAAATAATTTCTTGAAAAGTAGTAGGTAATGTGTGTTTTATTGTTGTACAATTGAGCCAGCCTAAAATAAGGCACTTAAACTGGTTTACCCAACTTCGACATCGATTTCAAAAACAACATGCTGATAGGACTAGTAATGCCCAGAATTTCGGACACTGATGTATAGTGTGTTCTGCCGAAAAACAATTTTTGCACATGATTTCTCTCGACTTTCATTCGTAGCCCGATTTCGTAGAGGAAGATCGTGCGCAAAATTGATAGTTTTGATTGTTGGAAAAGTTTTTTTTAGTTATGACACAGTGAATATACTAAATTGTCTGTCATTTCTGCTTTCAAAATTCTGCTTTACAAAATTCTGTTTTTAAAAATATCCTAAAGAATCTTGTAAAATCATCTTCTCGCTGCATTTGCTGCTTATTTGATTACTTTTTAACGTTACAAATTGTTTTAATATTATTTTTTTGATAAATCAATAAAAAAAAAATATTAAGAAAAAATTTTTAATGTTTAACATTTTCGAAAAATACCCAAAAAAATTTCGTAATTTATGACATACAAAAAAATATTGAAAAAATTAATAAGAATGAAATATTTTGTATCACGCAAAGTCTTTTCTAATTAGCTGTCCAGATGTTTGTTATAAGAACATCAGTCTAAATAGTGAGGCGACTTAGCATCTAAATCGTGCAGTTTGTGATAAAAGCATGAAATTTATATCATGGGTATTACTCAATATTAGAGTTATTTTGAGATTTTGGGCCACTTTGTATTCCATCCAGGAGCGTAGATACAAGAGATTTTCTGTGTTGCACCCGCATTGTTGCATATCATAGTATAGCTGATGAAACCTTTTTATTAATATAATACATGATTTCGAGGTAATTTTTAACGCCCGATCGAATAAAACCAATATTAAAAGGCCCAATATCTTAAAATGAGGGTTACATATTGTACTAACAATCCTATTAATTTGATCCTTTTATCACAAACTGCACAATTATTTTTCATACTTTTACTTTTGCACCTCACTCCTTCAAAATATTAATTTGTATGAAAATTTAATAAAAAATAAAAGCAAGCTATTTAAGTTTTGCATGAAAATTCAACATTCCATGGTAAATATAATTCATTTTTTGATTATTTTTGATTCTCATACGATGTATAAAATATATATGCGGTTCAAAAAAATCCAAACATTTTCCATGTGCTGCAATGGTACCATTTTAAAAGTGTTCTTTCTCGCTAAAAAAACACCCTTTGACCTGAAATTTTTTGATGAACATATTTTATTATTTTTTTCTATGGTATATGAAACGTCCACACGAAATTTTATCAACCTACCACTTTTTTTCAAGGAGTACTTGATAATATTTTGACTCTTGCTCTTTGAGTAAAAGACAATTCATAAAGAGTCCAATAACTTTTTACATAATGGTCGAGACATTTTGGTATTGATTTTATTCGATCAGGCATTAGAAAATACTTCGAAATCATGTATCATATTAATACAATATTTCATTGCCTATACTACAATATGCAACAAATCGAGTGCAACACAGAAAAAGTCTTGTATCTACCCTTCCGAATGGAATACAAGGTGGCCCAATATCTCAAAATAACTCTTAAATTGAGTACTACCAACGATGTTAATTTCATGCTTTTATCACAAAGTGCACGATTGAACTCTTTTTTAATGCTAAGCCGCCTCACTAAAACATTTTGAATAATATTTGAAAAAGTTAAACAACAAACTAATAGAAAAGAACAAAAGTAGAATTATATTAATGACGTGTATTTTCTGTATTTGTATCAATTTTTTGTTTGCAAATATATGTAGGTACCTACATTAGCATAATTTTGAAAAGCAAAATTTTAAGAACCAGAATTTTGAAATAAAGGATAAAAAAAATTTTAACAAAAAACAGAATTCTTATTAAAAAAGTAAGATTTAAAAAACCAGAATTTTGAAGCCGCTCCCGAAAAAATTGGTATGCCATTCAAATAAAATAAAAAGACACAATAAAACCAAAGATTAAAAAAAATTCATTAATCCGTCTTTAAAAAAATTAATTAATAATATGTATGTAATTAATTAATATGTATTTAAACATGCTTTCATTTCCTTAAAAAATGATTGCGAAATCTACTCTTTATCTTTAAAAAATTATATTTAATTTACTGTAAATAAAGTCAACATATTAGCTTAGTTAGAAGTCAGATTTTTTTTTTTTACTAACTATGCACCAAATATAATTATATTGCAATGGATTCCGGATTATCAAAACTCGCATTAAATTTTAAATAACTCTTGAGTACTTAGAAGTCCAATGGTATCATATAAATCGTATTTTGGTAGAAATAATAACTAGCTAATCATAATAATTTTACACCAAAATTGACCTTTTACAATCCTTAATTAGAAATACATAAAACCCAATGATGCCGACAAAAATATACCATTCAAACCTACACAAAAAGGTACACTCATCATAGGGGTAAAATTGAGTATCATTGACATGAGTCTCTTGGGTATTTGGCATCATTCGGAATGATGAATCAACTAGGCCGATCCCGATACATTTTAATCCAAATTTCGAAGAAATTTCTTTCATTGTTTTGTTCACCCAAATCAACATTGAATCCCACAATTCCACAACCATCATCCAAACACAATCATTGCCAAAGCTGAGTTAAAAAAAAAATAATAATCTCACTATGATTGACTTGCTTCAACTGCGAATTTGATGAGATGATAAATCAATCATAATTACGCGAATTCATGTTCTTTTTTTTTTATTATTTTGTATAACAAATTTACGTATTAATCGATTTAACATGACTCACCTGAAATCGTCCTGAATGTAGATAGATACGTCACAAACAGTATACACAATGGAATAATAAAGGTAAAAAATAATGTAAATGTGTTGTAAAACTGTTCCTGCCATTCAGCTGTGTAGAAACCATGAGTAACACATTGATAGAATTCTTCAATGAAAGGTCCTCTTGCCACTCGGAAAATGAAGAACTGCAAAGATAAACACAAAATAAAATTACATAAATAAATAAACAGCACATCATTTCAAGGACACAAAAAAAAAAAAAAAAACAAATAAAGAAAAGGAAATGGATTTTATTCGATAAGTCTATATGAGGTTTCTCTAAAAAATCTTTTTGGGCCCGAATCCATTTTCTTTAAAACGAATAATCATCAACAGCAGCAACTACCTACTCTGGATGAAATTGAATGACCGATTCAATTTTAAAAGGATATAGCTATCCTTCCAACGAATGGTTCAAGTTGTCTTTATTTTTCATACAAAAAAAAAAAACGTAAGACTAGGTCTAGGAGGACTAGTTTTTTTTTCAGATATGAAGACAGGTCCGTATAGTGGGTATCCGTATTGATTTTGGAGGTAAGGAAATGATTTTCTTGCTTTTTGCATCATTTAATATATTTACATAAAAAGAAAGAGGAATAGAAAATTTCATTTTTTTTTTTCACTTTTCTTTTTATTTCATTTAAAAAGAATTCTCTATCTCTAAATTATTGTATCTCAAATGAAGTTTTGACATCACAAAAATTGTTATTGACTGAATTTGTTTGGGATTTTATTGTTCCTTGAAGTCGTACTTCGAATTTTTAGAATTATTTACCGAAACTATATAGGTTGTGATGTTTTTTTATCAAAGGCTGAGGTAGGCTCGCCGGTTCCAAGGGTTTTGCAGAAGAAAGCACAGTAAAACTCGGCTATAGAAGAAACCAAAAACTCAAATTCTTTATTTTCACTATAGAATCGTTCTTTATTGTTCTGTACTGTCTTTAAATAACAATTTTTAATAAAACTTATAAACTACTTAAAAATAATGCCCAATACTCCAAGAGAGCAGGGGATCTCGGACGGAGATAAAAGAAATAACTCCTACGGTGACCAAAATTATGACCAAACTCCAAATGAGATGGTGGCTTCGGATAGAAACGGGAATTATGACCAAATTATGGTGGCTTCGGGAATTATGGCCAAACTATAAATGAGATAGTGGCTTCGGGAATTATGACCAAACTCCAAATGAGATGGTGGCTTCGGATAGAGACGGGGATTATGACCAAACTCCAAATGAGATGGTGGCTTCGGAAAGAGACGGGAATTATACCTAATGGTAGGAAGTAATGCCCTTAACTCAAAGTGAGAAGGGGGACTCGGAAAGAGACGCTAAATCTACCTAGCTAACTTCAAAACGGAAATTTGCCAAAATTCAAAAATTTGGAACAATACGGTATATCTGTTATGGCTTAAATAGGAGTATTGAGGGAGAAATCGTCTACTCGAAGTAGATTCAAAAGATCATTGGTTTATTCGAAATTTGTTTACTTCTACTTAGTAATATTTTTACACAAAGCAAGTGTGAACTATATAAAATTAAACGGTAAAATTAATGTTAAATTAATAATAATAATAGTTTTTAGTATAAAACAAAATGTATGTTGTCGTGTTTGTGTTGTTGCTATTGATGGCATAATCCGGGACGTTCAGTTGTTTCGGTATCAGTTTTATAGTCTGGGATGGGCGGTTGCCAAATAGTTTTAATTAAATTGATTTCTTTTTGTTGCTGTTGATGGCATAGTCTGGGACGTTCTATTATTTTGATTTCGGGTTTATAGTCTGGGATGGTTGGTTTCCATACAGCTTTAATTAAATTGGTTTGCGGTGGAAAGGAAAGTGTGACGCTTCCTTACAAGGTATGTATAATTTTATGTTATCACCCACATCCTTATAATTTCAGTGTCTTCTTTGTCTATCATGTGCATTTTAACCAATAACAAGCTAATAGCATCATTTAAAAATAAACCTTAGCTTATGGCAAATGATCTTAGGATATTTTTTGTTGCTGCATCTCATGAAACCAATACAATCGGACTTCCCTGAAAAAAAATTTGGGTTCAAAAATCACTTTATTGTTTGAAAATAAGAATCGTCATAGCAAGTTCCAGGGTTGGTTTTTTTGAAAATAGGTACTATTGAAGTGCTTTCAGGCCGTATAGGTCTCATTCGTATCGATGCTGGGTATTTTTTGGGCATTCTCCTTTAACAATTTTCCAAATGGTCTTATCTTAACTAAAACAATCAAAAAATCTAAAATTGGTAAAAATTGAACGAAGCTAGATTTTTGCAATGGATGAAAAAGCCTGAAAAACCGTTTTTTTTGGCCCTAAGTCCAAATTTTGAGGGTTTAAAGGAATTTTTAAATGCCGGTTTGTAATCAGTGTAACAAGCTCAACAAAACGTCATAGGTTTCCGCCCGCGTATATTTTTAGTTATATTTATTTTTATAAATATTTATTGCTGAAATTTTGCTTGCCTGGAAATATTTTTTTCTACGGAATTTATCATTGTTTATTTCGGGATTCGTATGAAGTTTCCGATACGAATGATATTTGTGATTAGCCGAAATAAGTTTGAAATTAAACAAAAACAACTGATTATAATATTTGATTTAACAGTTGAACAGAACAGGACAAAACAGACTCACTAAATAGAACAATGAATGACAGATCCTAGTAACGTTTACAATTTTTTTTAAGTGTGAAAGAACAAGATGTAAAACCAAATTTTCCTCCTGTGGGGCGTGGACCCCACGTAGGAAAACACTGCTATACACGTTTCCATGTAAATATATCTCATTTAAGATAAAACTACCTAATTGTAGGTACATACATCAATAACTAAGACAATCATTCTTGACTGCTGCATTCAAATTTGTCCACATTCTTGCAAACTTTTGGTCTCACTGAATATTGAGTGAGTGAAATCAACAATGATGACATTTACAAATCAATAATTGCGTGAACTACAAACATGCAACTTGCGTCTCCATGGGACATCATCACAACATAATATAATCTTCTTGTAAGTGTAACCATCATCAAACGTTTGTGGTATATAAGTTACATCAATCTTAAAAACCTTCTGCGAAAATGTTGTCAAATTAATTGGATTCCCCCGAATTAAGAATTTTAGATGGTACTGTAGCAGAAGAAGTTACTTACGATTCACAAGGTATTAAAAATAGAGTTTCATATGAAATTCCTTAGATTGAACCAAAATGTTTTCAATCTGCATCAGTATCTATATCTCATGTATCTTTATACGATTCTCTTTAAAACAGTAAATTCTTGTTTGGATTCATTCCATCTGAAAATGATTACGTTTGTGGAAACATACATTTGTAGGTACCTAAATATTTTGAAAACTTTCGTACTTTGGTTGTTTTCTGTTAAGCTCAAGGATTGAATTTTAAACTATCGATCGATAGATGGTGTTGACTGAAACAAAAGTCCTCAACGCAAAAGTGGATGGCAAAGAGAAGAAGTATATTGTGTTATATCTAATGTAAGTATCATGAAGGTTTATAAATAGTTACAATATTATCCTTTTAATATAAATTTTACTTGATGATGTCTCAGCTAGGTGGAAATTTGCAAGTATTCTGTCTATCTGTGTGTCTGAATCGAGGTGCATCATAACCTACGGAAGATATATGCTAGAAACCTGGTAGTTAAGAGGTTTGGGTGGTTCTTTAGAGGACATTAATTTTTTTTTCATAATAAAATATTCATTTAAGTTTAGTTTATTATTTATGTAAAAATTTTCAAAAAAATGTAAAAAAGTATTTAGTTGTTTTTTAAAATAAGAAAATGTTTTTTTTTTTTAAATGATTTTAATTTTTAAATAAATTATGAATTTTTTAGAATTTTTTTTGAAAATTGTATAAGTATACAAATTTTCAAAAATTTTTCAAACGAAAATTTGATTTGCCAAAAAAAGAAAATAATAGTCGACACATAAAAAAAAAATGTTAATAAAATTCATTAATCCGTTAAAAAAAAAAAAATGATTTTCAAAAAACAAAACTTTTTTAAAAAATCCAAAATTTTTATGCTTGAACAAATTTCGTGTGTTGTTAGCAATTTTAACAAAACTGCATTTTCAGTTTAAAAAAAATTAAGGTATTTTCGTTTTTTAAATCACTGATGTCAACTCTTTTGACATATTCAATGAATATTATTCATGCATGACTTTTTAAGAAAACGAATTATTCATTATCAGAAGTCAATATTTTATTCACTAACGACACTAACCACAATTTGCTGACCCATGCTGTTACATGTTTACCTCATAGAGCAACATTTTGTTTAATATTTATGTATATCTACATATTAAACAAATATTTATAATTATTACTTATTTATTGTTTACAGAAGGATTCATAAAAAAAATAAAGCCACACAATAATGTGTAGTGTACAATGTACTGTACACTATACATGTACACATAAACATGTATACACAAAAATGATGCAGTTTCATTATGATAACGTAAACATTATTTGAAAATTAGTTTGTTGGTTGATTTAATTTCTCACGAGACAACCGCCATCTGTTATGATTTTAATAATACTGATTTTTTTGCAAGACAAAAATATGAATATTAATGAAAATAAACGCAACTGCACTGATTCAGTTTGAAAGCCTAACCAGGAAGAAGTGTCAGGAAAAAAACCGACAAGTATGCAAACAACATAATGGTTGTAAGTATTTTCCCTGCTAATTAAATCATATGGAGCTTTTAATAAATCGGTGAAGATTATTAATATCAACGGTTATTAACTTATATGAGAAAAAGCTGGAAAAGAACAGCCAAACAATTTCTGCAGATATATTATGATACCGCCGAATCTTGTGGCGTCTATAGGTACCTACATAAGAAGCAACACCTTACTCCACTTCAAGCTGCCTACGCGTGGATAGCCTTTTGAGGAACGAATTAGAGATCGCAAAGGCCTAAACTTCGTATTAAGAGTCACTGTAAGTCACTTACAGTGGGGAATATAATTTTCCAATATTGAAAAAAAAAAAAAAAATTAAAAGAAAAACTAATCAAACATTTTCTTGTTATATCATTTCCCTCTCTTTTAATTTTACAACGCGTTCATAGGAAATTTCATGATAAGAATAAAAGAAAGCTATTCCTCCTTTAAATTCCGTTAATCATGAAAGCCAGATAAAAAAAAAAACACGCAAAACTTTAAAAACTTTTTTTTTTTTTTTAATTTTCAATGATAAAACAAAAGTTTGTTTGAAAGTCAAAAGTATTTTATAGCCCAGGGAAATTAGTAATTTAAATCGCATTTTTCGCGGGACAAAATTTTTTTCATGGAATGTGTTCGGGTGGTTGTCCTTATCATAAAAGTCAATTTGTTGGGAAAATTGGAGGTTGGGAACAGCCGCCATCTTGGAAAAGAGATTGGTATCGTTTTTATTGAATAGCTCCATTGTTATTCATTTTAACAGAAAATGACAAAGGTAGGACTTATTAACAATAAAATTATCTAAAAAATGATATACAAAACAATTCCGTGAGTTGATTAAATAAAATTTTATAGTTGGTCAAAGTGCGGGTTTGTATCGCAAGGTTGGGACAAAATGACATTTTTTCATATATCTGACGAACTTTTGATTTGTTTGGATAATTCTTCAAGAATGAATTTTAGTACTTATAATTACCTATAAAATGAGCCCACAATCGTTATTGTAACCATCGTATTGTAGAAATAATCTAACTCCGAAACTCTCCATGTACTAGTCAAAAGTGAGAAAAAAGCTAGTTTTTTGCTAGTAGGCCGAGACAATTTTGGGAGTAGAGGTATAACCAAAATATAAGTACGCAGTTTTGCAGCCATACTCGTGTTTATGTCGATTTCAAAGGTCTAACAACTCTAATTTTGGGCTTTATACGGTTTTTGGGGGGTTAAATGACGTAAGTTTTCCAGTTAACGTGAATGGGCTAAATTTATACTATTTGAAATTATAAATATACAAGCTGATGCTCTATCATTTTTCCTAAATCTGGACACCCCAATCTTGAGGATGTGACCAATAGAACTCAAGATATAAGCCGTTTATACGATTATGTTTTAGAGGCTTTTTTGTTTCGATTTTTGTTTGTTTATTTGAATTGAAAAGCCTGATATAGTTAGTTAAAAAAGCTTATATCGTGAGTTCTATTAACCGCATAGCCGAGATTGAGGTGTCCAGATTTAGGAAAAATGATAGAGCATCAGCTTGTATATTTATAATTTCAAATAGTATAAATTTAGCCCATTCACGTTAACTGGAAAACTTACGTCATTTAACCCCCCAAAAACCGTATAAAGCCCAAAATTAGAGTTGTTAGACCTTTGAAATCGACATAAACACGAGTATGGCTGCAAAACTGCGTACTTATATTTTGGTTATACCTCTACTCCCAAAATTGTCTCGGCCTACTAGCAAAAAACTAGCTTTTTTCTCACTTTTGACTAGTACATGGAGAGTTTCGGAGTTAGATTATTTCTACAATACGATGGTTACAATAACGATTGTGGGCTCATTTTATAGGTAATTATAAGTACTATAATTCATTCTTGAAGAATTATCCAAACAAATCAAAAGTTCGTCAGATATATGAAAAAATGTCATTTTGTCCCAACCTTGCGATACAAACCCGCACTTTGACCAACTATAAAATTTTATTTAATCAACTCACGGAATTGTTTTGTATATCAATTTTTAGATAATTTTATTGTTAATAAGTCCTACCTTTGTCATTTTCTGTTAAAATGAATAACAATGGAGCTATTCAATAAAAACGATACCAATCTCTTTTCCAAGATGGCGGCTGTTCCCAACCTCCAATTTTCCCAACAAATTGACTTTTATGATAAGGACAACCACCCGAACACATTCCATGAAAAAAATTTTGTCCCGCGAAAAATGCGATTTCATGCCCATATTTTGACTAATTTCCCTGAGCTATTAAGACCTCATCCCATTTTATTTTTTTTGCATCGAAGAAAAAACTACATTTGAAGAAGAAAACTTCACCGCATTTTCTTACTTTTTTCGCAGCAAAAAGTTTGAGGCATAGATTTCAGCGTTTGGATTTACAACCAAATACAAGTGAAATTCACGATTGGGTCTCATGTACTTGCGCTTTAAAAAAAAAAAAAACTTTAATGTTCAAGATCTTAATGACAAAAAAAAAACATTGAAGGAGCAATTATAATTTATTTTTTTGTTTATGGAATTTCATAAGGAATGGAAAATCGTTATGTATATAGGCCGGACCTCATTTGCTTTTTTTTGAAAATTAATGAAGACATCGTCTCCAAATAAATAAAAACTATAGAACTCATGGAGAAATTTAATCTCTTGATTCTATGTTTTTATTGTTAATAAATATTTATATTGTAAAAAAAAAATAAAATTCGGAAGCAAAAATGTTAATTAGTGTGGTGCAAAAAATGTTTCTTTATTTCATATTTCGAAAAATTTGGATTTTTATAATATCTAAGGTCCTGCTTTTTGAGATGATGAGTTTAAATTAAAATTTTTCGTAATAGGGTGACTCAAAAAAATCCTTTACATTTGCTTGTGAAAAATTAAAAAAAAAATTGAGGTGGATATTATTTTAACCAAATTATATAAAAAAAAATGACAAAAAAATTTTTTGTTATTGATTGAAAAAAAAAATTGATTTTCACTACAGAGAAAGTTTGTAAAACGTGGTTAGTGAAATAATGTAAAATTGAGTAATTTCGAATTCGGGGGTTCATTCATTGAATCAAAATCGATCTAATTTTTGAACACCCTAATTAAAAAAAGTTTTCTCCCATTGGCAATTTGTTTCAAATGTGCACCACGGGTGTTTTTTTTTAATTCCATCAATAAAAGTCGAAGAAAGTATTTTTTTTGCGCCATCCTAAAGCATTATTTTCGGGAACTGAAAAAGGAAATATTTTTTGCTCAAACATTATTCAAAAAATTGATTCCGTGGTCATTTTTGGTTTTCGTCAGACGTTTATGAACATTCAGTGACTACTGAAAATTGTTTTGCATGGAAGCGATTTTATAATGTATACTGGCTGCCGGTTCGCTCAAGACTGTCTTGTCAAAACCGTGAATTTTGGGAAGAATCTTTTATGACATGGGGATGGGGTGGCATTTCAAATAAGGTAAAAGTAATCTGGTTTTTGTGTCTCGTTGTTCTAATGTACTATAATGCTCGACACTTCCTTAAGGAAGTTGGTATTTGCCACGATATATCTGGCTATCGCGATAGTCAGAGCTTAGCCTAGACTTAAACCGTATTTAAAATTTATGGGACAAGCTTAACCGAAGCGAATGATGTAAATAGGCTATTATTGCTATTTTTATTTTATTATACATAGTAAGGAATACAGAACTGCTGACCATAATATAGTCTGGGATTGGTGGTTATTGGTTGGAAATATATGGAAGTAGTTGAAAGAAAAGTGTTACGCTTCTTAACAAT
Organism: Episyrphus balteatus; assembly: GCF_945859705.1. Classification (NCBI taxonomy): domain Eukaryota; kingdom Metazoa; phylum Arthropoda; class Insecta; order Diptera; family Syrphidae; genus Episyrphus; species Episyrphus balteatus. The sequence goes on from NC_079135.1 coordinate 36,962,647, forward strand.
GCTTTTTTTTTTCAAAGTTGAAACTACTATAATTTAACAATGGTTTTTGTTTAAGAAATCACTTAAAATGTAGATTGTTTTAGTTTGGTTTTAAAATAAAATCATTAATTTTTGCTTGTGTCTCTTCAAAGCATTTGTTCGGATTTTAAAATCTTTGTTAAATTTTATTTAATGCGTTAATGTCATAATGTCATTCAACATCCAATGTTGAATCTTATAAATGACATTTGGAATTACCCTTTCTTTAAGCCACACCCACAGTGGCATAGTAAAAATAAACTCCAGCTCGCAAATTCCTTTAATTTAAAAAACAAATTCTTCACACCATTGTGTTGTGCCTTTTTCCTTGCGTAGGAATTTTCTGTGTTTTTTTTTTTTTTCATCATAAATGTCATAAATGCGTAGGCCAATTTTATTTATACAAAACATTTTGTCGTAAGGTCTTATATCTATCGTCAACCAAAAGAATTTACGCTCTTGCTTCGGATCATCTCACACAATCCTTTGTCCCTGATTTATTAGATCCTAAATCCCAGATAAAACTAGCTAAGCCTATAAAGGATATGTGCGTTATTTCGTACCTACATATTATTTGCTTGTTCCCTTTCTCTTTTCTTCTTCACAGAAAACTATTTCGTTTCCTCTAAAAATAAACTTTCTCTATATATGCCTCTTCTGTGTGTAGGGTTTGATATATTTGTTGGATGGTCAGAGTATAAACGACTCAACTTGTGGCTGATGGAAAAAGAAAACAAAAAATATATGCACACCAAGCAGTTTTACTGCTGATATCCTATATAGGTACAGAAGGTTCCGTACAATACCAATATATATCCATCCTCTAAAGCTTTGTCCGGTATATATTTGAGATTTGACTTTGGCGATAAAATAAGTTGCCGACATTGATGACTAGCTAAATAACAGCTGGCTCTCATAAGTCATAAACGCAAACAACGTTCTGTCGTACATAATAGCAGAGAGACCAGGTCCATAATATGAAAATCCTTTGCCATCAACCACGTGCACTAATTCAATATGCCTCATAAGCTTTGAAAGGTATTTGCCAAACGGCTAAGGAACAAATCTTTTTGCATTGTCATATCCGAAATAGAACTAGCAAGTTAGAAAGTGAATATGTGCTTACGTGAAACAAAATATATGAATTTAGCAGTTTGGGTAAAATTCTTTTTTTTTTTTTTTTTTGTGTTTTGTTGAGGCAATTTGAGAAGAAAAGTTGGAAAAAGTTAGTGATTCCTTGAAATTTGTATATGTTTTGCAAGAGTTCAAGTCACGCGTTAATTGGGGTTAATCCGAAGAATTCGGGATGTTTTCCCTAAAGATTATATTCGTATGGTATGTTGTGGGAAGAATTTCCTGGAATGTTGTCTGCTTTCCAAAAAGTTAAACAGCTAAGCAAGATAAATAGAAAGTTTAACCAGGGATGGTGGCAGATTTTTTATGGCCCTAAATTAAAGGCGCTACTTATTACTTTGTCCTATTTTAATTCAAAGATAATTTTACCAGCAGAGCGAAAGGGAAGTGAAACAAGGAATAAAACTTACTAAACTAATCAAAAATTAGCTTAATTCGACAGAGTGTTTCTACCCATTTAAGGTGTAAAATAGATAAATAGGGCAGGAATTATGAAGTATGGTCTCCGGGCTCTAAACATGGAATCTTTAATTGAAAGTATTGAGGTTGCTCTAAAAGTATTTCAAGGCTGCGCGGCGAGTCCTTTTTCTCCTTTTCTCATTATATATTTGTTTTAAACGTTGTTTGACAAAGTGGGGTTACGCTATTTGTTGGTGCTGATGACCTAGCTCTACTAGCAACAGGATAAATGGAATTTCTTTTTTTCCACTTTAAATCGATGGGTACAAAACGCCTTTTCAATTGTCATTTGGAACTTCCTCTTAAAAATGCGATTGAATAGAAAAAAACGCCACAATAAAATGTACGACTGGTTTTTTATTTTTTAAAGTTTTTCAAACAAAATTGCGTATGCAATAGTAAAGAAACTATAATTTCTTTAATATTGCAATTAATAATAAATAATTATTACACTGGTCAACAAGGTTTTTGTTACAGGCACCAAGATATACTTTTCTATAGGTTTTTGGTGTGCTGAGCTCGAATCCGAAGTCAGAAAAATTCTATCACATCACGTTTTTAAGATAATCCCGTTAGAAAATCGAAAATGCCGCTTTTTACCAGTTTTCAAGATTATTTCTTAGTGTTGGGTTATTTGTTTCAAATAAATTTGTAGCGGTTTCTAAAATAACTAAATTTTGTCTTTCTAAATCCGTTTAAATCTCTTAAATATCTCTTTTCTTCTTCGAGAAATCTCAAGTTGAAATCAAGGTGTTTGGTATACAGGGTGTCCCAAAAGTTAACGTCGAAACGAAAACGGTAGATAGGGTAGGTGGTGACAATTATCAGAAAAATAATAAAAAAATCGCAGAAATATATTTTGGGAGTTATGGGCATTTGAAAAAAAGTCGAAAAAATGGTCACCCTGTGACGGTTTTTTATGTGCCGTGACTACAAATCTTAATTTTTCTCATTTTTTTCTTTTGTTACGGAACCTTGAATAACCCTGCTATCAAATGCATTCAAAAATTTTAACTCAGCTGCATCAGTTTTAAAGAGAATATTACTTTTTTACCCAACTTAGTACCAAAAAAATTTTACATGACTCTAATTCAATGAGCCATAGTGTAAAAAAAATGCACTACGATGTTTCGGCAAGTTGCCTTAAAAGTTGGTGTTTTTTTTTCTTAAGAAATCCGACTTTTTTTTAGGTAATTTTTCTATATTATTTAAGTTTTTGTATTCTGAAAGGTTCTGAAAGGGTACAAAACTTGAATAATATGGAAAATTTACCTCATAAAAAAGTCGGATTTCTTAAGAAAAAAAAATTTATCTCGGTTATTTATGAAATATTCCCAACAATGTTATACCATTTTGAAAAGAGAATTGAACACACCAACTTTTAAGGCAACTTGCCGAAACATCGTAGTGCATTTTTTTTTACACTACGGCTCATTGAATTAGAGTCATGTAAAATTTTTAAGTACTAAGTTGGGTAAAAAAGTAATATTTTCTTCAAAACTGATGCAGCTGAGTTAAAATTTTTGAATGCATTTGATAGCAGGGTTTTTCAAGGTTCCGTAACAAAAGAAAAAAATGAGAAAAATTAAGATTTGTAGTCACGGCACATGAAAAACCGTCACAGGGTGACCATTTTTTCGACTTTTTTTCAAATGCCCATAACTTCCAAAATATATGGCTGCGATTTTTTTTATTATTTTTCTGATAACTGTCACCACCTACTCTATCTACCGTTTTCGTTTCGACGTTAACTTTTGGGACATCCTGTATCTCATGATTATTTGCTTTAAATAGCAAATCTCGAAAAGTTCTTTGCCAATCGCTTTCAAATTTTGACACAACGTTCCATTTACATCAAAGCGTTACCGTGTCAGAGTGTTATACTAAATAATTACTATTGAGAAAAATATAACTTTTTTCTTGTTAAAAACAATATAAAAACTTACAGGAATGTAAATAAAACCTTGTGTCAAAATTTGAAAGCGATTGGCAAAGAACTTTTCGAGATTTGCTATCAAAAGCAAATGATCATGAGACATACCAAACACGTTGATTTCAACTTAAGATTTCTCGAAGAAGAAATCTGCTTTTTTACTCAAGGCTAACAGGGGTTTTATTTTTCTGTGTCATCTTTTTCATTTTTAGTTTCTCTAAAGGACAAGTGTTCGTTTCGCGTTAAAAATAAATGTTGAGGTTTTATTTAAAACCAACGTTACGATGCTAGAGAAGTCCAAGTGGTTTTTATCCATTTTCTCGAAAACGGATTTTTAGTTTTTCTAAAAAAATTAAAACGTTGCCGTTTTTCGTTTAAAACTTGGGTAATAAGACTATTTATAAGCCGACTTATGGCACTTATATTACGTATGAATAAATTAATGCACTTTTGAATCGAACACATAATTGTTAAAAAGAAATTCAAAGACTGTAAAAAAGAACAAAGAGATCAGGACGCTAGCTTGATGTACACCAATTTTTATTTTGAATTGGCCATACCCATTTTTTTTTTTTTCCAAAACTCAAAGGGTTTTTTCGTCTGAAGCAATCGTTCCGTCTTTCCTGGATTATTTCACACTTACTTCTTTGACACTCGACTGTGATGTCGGCTACTTCCTGGAAATTAAAGGACCTCACACGAAAAAGTGGTTTCAATCAAACACTCCAATGTTTTGCACAGAACTTGTTTTTGGTGTTTAATTGAAAAGACGTTTTCATAAAATTAGTGCGGGGTCCTTTGGAATCAATTTTATTGAAGCCGAATAGTTTTTTCAAAAACTAACTCAACAAAGGTTTTTTAGTTCGATATCAGAACAAATGTTTATATATTATATGTAGCTAGGTCCTCAAATTTTTGTTAAAACTCTTCATCCACTCTGTGAATTTACTGTCACCTGTTAGAATATTAGTTTTCAATTGATTTAAAACAAGAATGAGAATATTTACATTCTTGTTTAAATTTCTACATCAATTGAATGTGAGGGTGATTCGAATAAAACAAAAAAAAAATCATCAAGTAGAAGCGAATTTCATATCACTGAACCAAATCCTTACGTAAATACAACGAAAAAATTCGTTGAGCTAACAAAAATTTAATTAATTTTCAGCCGATGAAAAATTTAACTGGCTCAACGAAATGGCTTTCATACTTTAATGAAGAACTTCATCAATTAACGAAAACTGTCGTATTTTAATGAAATTTTTCATAAAAATTTTTGATCGAGAATTAATGAATTTTTACATAACTTTACGAAATTTTTTCATCGATTAACGTAAAATTTAACTGACCACGGTGATATTTTTCGTTAGTCAATGTATTTCTTGATTAGTTTATGTAAGGAACTTTCGTAAGCTAACGAATTTTTTCGTTAATTTTATGAAAATTTTAATTAAATTACGAAAAAATATTCGTTAGCTAACGAAACTTTTCGTTGTGTAAATTAATCTTTAAGTAAATTTACGAAATTTTTTTTCCTTGATTTTGGAATAAAACCTGAAATTCAAAAAAGTGGAGCGGAGCAAAAATATTTTCCCATTAAAAACAAAAACATTCCTTATTTTGAATTTGAATTTTTATTCTGAATTAAATACATGTAATAAAAGAAATTAGGTAATAAAATAGGTCTCTACATATACAATTTTGAATAATATATACATATCTACTCCTCATAAGAAGGAGGTAAATGATCTGCTTTTGGCTGGGTGATCAGCTTTTGAGGTGTTCCAGCTTCCCGGGAGTCTTTGATGACGTACTTTATCGTAGACATTTTTCCGTTATTGTCCTTAAGTCAGAATTCAGTACCCATGCATAAGGTTCGTTACGATGAAAGCTTTAGATTCTGAAAGAAAACAGAAATAGAAAAAAAAAGTAACAATATTTTAAGAGACAAAAATATTTTCTTTTTATAAAATAAAGCAATAAAGCAATAATTGAATGGTACTTACTTTTTTCTATGAGATGAAACATTATCAAAATTATTCTTACCTATATACAAGTAATGCTCGAATAATGACCCAAGTTCCAGCTAAAAAGAAGTTTTTTTAACTCCACTTGCTTAGAATCAGCTTCTCGATCGTTGTTTGCTCTTATTGTTTTTAAACACTTTGATAATTTCTTTTGTTTTTTAATCAATTTAATTGCTTTAAACTTTTTCAGAAAACAATATAAACTGCAAAACCTCGTAAGTCGTTTTTGACTCTTTGTTTAGAAATCGAAAAAAACCTCTTAAAACAATTAAAAAAATGAAGAATAATTTAATTTAATAACTCAAATCAACTATTTTTTTAGTTCTTTAATTTTTTTAAAATTGTTTAAGAGGTTTTTTTTCGATTTCTAAACAAAGAGACAAAAACGACTTACGAGGTTTTGCAGTTTAACCGTCGATATGTATTTATTCCGCTTGATAGGTTTCGTACTTCGGAGTATAAACTGTGACTTCGACTACCAGAAACGAAAATACAAAGTGCTCTGTATGCTTCTTTTTAGTGGGTACATATATGATTTTTTGCGTAAGGCAACGATTTATTTTCGTTAACTGACGTATTTTTTCATAAGCCGATGCAGAATTTCATTAGTCTATGAAAAAATTTCATAAACTGATGAAGATTTTCGTTAGTTAATGTTGAATTTCATAAGTTAATGAATTTTTTCGTTACTTAATTAAAACTTTGATAAAGTAAGGAAAAAATTCGTATTTTTATTCTCTAAAATGAGTATGACATTTTTCGTTAAGTGATGAATCTTTTCATTAAATTTGGATTTTTTGGCACTAAAAAGGGAGAAAAAGTGTATTAAACGTTTTCATTAATTGATGAAGATTTTCATATTACGGAAAATTACATATTTTCGTTGAGCCAACGTAAGTTTCGTTGGGCCAACGAAAATGTAGTGTATGAAACGATTTTCGTAATTTTACGAAATTTATTATTTTCAGTGTACATAAAGCATTTCAGAATTACATATGTACGTAATTAAATTAACAGAATTAATTTGGTTGAATAACTTTCAAATATCTTATCAATGGCTTTTTTATTCCATTCATTGAATATACATCACATATTTGTTAAGCAAAGACTGATTAATTACTAAATAATTCTTTTGGTTTTTAGGAATGAGTTGAGTTTTTGTTGCGTTGAGAAAACTCTTTTCAGAATCTATTTTTAGATTTCTCTTACAAAGTAAAAATGCTTTCAAGATATTTTAAAGCTATACTTTCTAAAATACACACAAAGTACATACATAAATGACTCTGGTGACAAATTACATAACAAATTAAAAGTTTTTTTTTTCCCCCAGAGAAGTTATTTATGTTTGAAAAACAGAAATAAACAAAACTCTCAAGGAAAACCAAAAAACAAATATTATACTCAAAGTAGTTAAATTGCTTTAATACCCGTATATTTTGAATAAGTAGATATGATATGACTCGGAAGTAATATTTTTGGGAATTATAGAAAAGAAGGATATTCATACAAATCATAAAAAAAACTAAACACTTTTGTTTTATTGATCAAAGTAATTCTGTCGCATGCGACTTATAATACAAAAAAAAAAAAAAAAACAAAAAATAAAAGAACACCCACTAAAAATGTTTGTTATACCAATTCAAGATTTCAAATACATATTTGTTTAGTAATTTATTGAACCAGTGCCTTCAGTTAGTGGAATGTCCTTTCTCCTTTTACATTCAAGTCAATTGCTTACCAAAACAAATCGACTCCTTCACATAATTTATCATTTTTATTTGAACAAAAATAAGAAAAAAAAAAAAAAATAACAAATATAAATTTCTGCATGTGGCATTATTTGTTATGCTCAGCCATTCAAAGCATTAAGCTGAAAAAATACAAATAAAATACCATACGTGCTGGTTTAGGAGACCCTAGTTGATCCACTAACAGATTTGCTCCTACATTCATCATATACTAAATCAATAAAACATAAATCTACTTTAAATACATAAATTAAACTATTCTTTCGAATTCATCAGACATTTTTTCTATTTGAACGAATTAAACGATTTAGGGTTTGTTCTCTTATTTGGTTGGGTTTACTTTTTTACATTATCTCACTTTATGAGCGACATTTCTACTCAAATATAATTTTATTTTTTTTTTAAACATGTAAAACTACATTTTCAATTAGACGTGTAAGATATAATTTCAGATCAATTACTTTATCAACAAAAAAAAAATACTTGAAATTAATTGTACATACAAAAGTACGCATACGCCCGAGTGAACTGTATAATAAACTTGAATTAATTAATACACATGCATAAGTTTAAATATTTTTTGATGATTTTGATTGATGTCAGATAAATAATTATTTTCATTTGCATTCAGAATAAATTACTGTCAGCCAAGGTTGTTAATTTTATTTATTATCTTAAACAAGTTGGTGGAATGTATTATTTTTTTTTTACATATTTTTTTTACATAAATTTCATAAGAATATTTTATGTTTTTTATTTTTTTTGTTTTTAAAGAGTTTAAATGATCAATTAGTTTGTGTAGGATGTGAGGAAATGTTTTATTAATTAATGTTTTTTTTCTTAAGTATTATCAAATGTTTAAAAGGCCAGTAATTTAAAATATCTTAGGAGAAAAAAAATGCAACGAATTGAAGTGTTGGTTTGTTGTTAGCATATATAGCTGCCTTATAAAACAAATTATGCTGCTTCGAAAGGCCTGTACAAAACGGTTAAAAATTCTATCGAAGTTTTTAAGACAACTTTTGAAATCCAGATTTCTTTCAATACAAACAAAATTTTGTTTTTTATATTTCGATGTTGTGTAACAATTGTATTGATTTAAAAAAAATTATTAAAAAGCTATAAGAAATTTGTATTTATTGAAATTAAGAACTCGACTGAATTTTTTAGTACAAGAATTTTAAATTTAAATAAAACTGTTTGAGAATCGGAGACGACAAAAAATCATTAAAAAATTCGACCTCGAGGCTTTAAATGCTTTTATTAAGCTTTAAAACTCCTGAAATTTAAAACAAAAATATTCTCAAACAATGTGCATAATAAATTGTTCTTGGTAACAAATATTCAAATTAAAAATAATAATTTACCCAGGAGTAATATTTGATATTAATTCTTCAGGCAATAAAACAAATATGATAATCAAAGTAATTAAATTGATTTAATGCTTTGAATGATTGGAAATGAAATGATTTGCAAAAATGAAATATATGCTTGGTAATACGAAAATATAAGAAATCATACAAATCATGCAAACAAAAATTCTACAAGAACTACGCATATATTTATCCTTGAGATATTAAAGACTTATGTCTTATGGACCAAAATAATACTGTATCACGCGACGTATAATAAATATAAAAACAAAAAAAAAAATACTCTGAGAAATCCTATAATATAAGTTTACATATATTTATTTCTAATAGAAATTCATAAATTCAAATAAATATTTGTTTTGTGATTTATTAAACCAATATTTCGTGAAATATCCTTTTGGAAATGAAAATGAAAAAAATTGAAAACAAATCGACTTCTTCCCATGATTTCATTTTTTTTTTTAGAGTTTTTCTCATCAATAAAATCACTCAATAGAGCAAGTATTGATTGCGTGTCAAAAAAAATGTCTTGGTTTTAATTAAAAGTAACATTACGATGATGTTCTCTTTGTGTCTGTATAAACAAAATTAATGAACTTACTTTTCTCAAAAATGGTTGTTTGCGTCGATTAAAAATTTCTATTAAATTTAACAACAATTTGAATATTTTAAAACATTTGAAATTCTTAAATTAATTAAATTTTTACGCAGTTATTATGTTTATACAAAAAACCAGAGATATAAAACATCTATTCTTGAGAAGTTTATTAAAACCATATTGAAATTGGAGAACTTTTATCACTAATTTGTATCCATTTGAAAATACATTTACGAAGAATTCCATTGCTGACAGGAAGCTAATACCTACGTTTTCGTAAAGGAAATTCATTTGAATTCATTATCAGTATTGGTTTTGAGAACAGACAAATCAATATCATTCATAAAATACATAGTTTCTCAATAATTTGAAAGTATAGATTCAGAATCTCCGAATTTTATTCTGTTTTACAAAAAATTTAATACCCAAGGCAAATGTATATAATTAATTTTACAAAACCGTCATTAGTAGGATGTTTAATTAAATGATTTACGGCTTAATTTATCGGAATTAATGTTACACTCAAAGAAAAGTTTTCAAAAATTTTAATCTTTTAAGAACTGCTTATCAGTTTTTTTTTTAAATTTTTAAAAATTAAAAAAAAAAAATAAAAAAGTTATATTTTTTAATAACTAGCATTTCTAAAACATTAATTGATGTTTTTTCTTAAACATACAAAATTTTTTGAAATGTTGTGCAAAAAACAAAAATATGACTTTTGCCTCTAGAGGCCACCACATTCAAAGTAATGTGACATAGTTTAGCTTATAACCAGCGGAAAAGAATTCGATGCGAGTTCCAGTCCATGGTTTATTCATGCTGGCCAGACACATAACCTTTACGTTTTGCCATAGTCCAGTGCATTTAATGCCGAAGTAGATAGAAATATTTTTTTTTTTTTTGAAATCTTTTAATTGAAGTGTGATATTTTCTCTCATCAAAAGCCAGGTTTTCACCCTGGTCAATTTTTGAAGTTTTATTTGAAAAAAAGTCGGTAACAAGAGTTCTTGATTGAATACTGTATTCAAATGAATCCAATGCAAATAAGCCCTTACGATACGGTTTAATCCCACGCGAAATATCATTCTCTTTTGAATTTATTTGCTATTGGTGTTTTCTCTCATTGCAAACGAAATTTGCATGATTTTTTTTCCAAACTTTGCAAATTTATTAAAACTCGTGCATTCTTTTTCAATTTTTTTTTTTTTATTTTATAGGAAAAATTCAATCCACGAGTTCCGAGTTTTCTTTTTATATAAATATTTGATATGCAAACACCTTTTCCATTAAAATCGACTATTTGAACTAGAGAGAATTATTTCATAATTTATTCAATCTAAATCTTTTTAAGAACTTTTTTACTCGAGGTAGTAATTTAATAATACATATTCATAATATTGCGAGAACTAGCAAAAATCTGTGTGATTAACTACATATTCTCAGAAACAATAAGGACACTACTTTTTATAGAAAGGTTCTTTAATAGTCAATAATGCATGAATGTAAATAGAGTGCATATTATACAGTGTTGTTCATCATAGTATTAGTACTTTTCCACAAAAATATATAATAAATAGAATTAAATGGAAATTTTCAGAAATTTTGAAATGTAGTTTCATTTAAAAAGACTTTCAATTATTAATTAATTAAATGCACAGGAGTTTAACCAAATAAAAAACAGATTTAATTGGAAATTTTTTAAGGAATAAATGAAAAATTTCCATATTTGTTCAGTTTCTGTTGAAATGAAAAATAAAAACACTTGTGACAAAACTCTATTAATTTGTTTAATTTTTGTTTATAACTTTTTGATAACCATTCGAAGTAATGTAGGTATACTGAATCCAGAAACACATATTTTCTAATGTTGGATAAAAATGAACATCATGAATTTATTAACCCCTTGTAACCCAACATCGCAAATTTAAAAATTAATAATGTAAATCGAAAGGGCTTTAGGCATAATAAAACACGTATTTTTTTAAAAATTTAATAAATTCATTATTTGCTCAGTTATTTCGAAATTTACGCAGTAAAAAAAAAAGTTTAAATAATTTATTTTTGTATATAAATGCAAAAATTCAAACAAAAAGCTATCTAATATTTATTTTTAGGCGCATTCCTAAAATCCAAAAATAAAAACCCGTTAGTTTATGCACGAAAAATATTTTTTCTGAATTTCGTAGTTTTTACATAAATTTGCTTGTTTTCCAAAACAGCCGAACTTTCAACATTAACTGCCAATCAAAAACTATTGGTGCTATTTATTAGAAATATGGCGCATTATTTCGATAAAGCAATTCTTAAAGATTATGTAAGAAGCTTTAAAAGAATAAAAATATGTTTTTTACAGCTTTTGGGCGATCTTTTTCGGTTTGTTACAGAAATGTCACATGGGGCTACAAGGGGTTAATAGTCGAGCTAGAGAAAATAATGTGGTTCACTGAGGTGTATACGTACTATTTTTTTTGACAACTTTTTATCATTTTTTTTTTTTGGAAATTTAAAACAATGTTAAATTGTGTGATTTGTTTTTAGTTAAAATTGAATGCATGATAATGATAATTGATTTAAAAATCCATTGCTTGCAATAATTTCATAAAAAATTTGAAGTTCTTTTAGTGTTGCCGTTGATTTTAAATTGTTTTTTTCGTATTGTCTGTTTGTTTTTTGTTTTGTTTTTATTTTTATTTACTTTTCTTTAAATTGGTCCACCTTCCCAAACGGGGGGGAGATAGATCCTCTTATAGTAAAAAAAATTGTTTGTATTTTTTCCCTCAACAGGAATACGTTGCTATTTACCTCTTAAGTTATCGAACTATCGTTGCATACACTTTTGGAACACAAATTCAATAAGAAAGCTGTTTTTTTTCCTTCTTATCTAATTAATATGTTTATTAACAATATAATAATAAATAAATTGGTCAAATCAGACAATTATTAACAAACAAACAACAAATTTTAAGTACAAATTCGTGCAACTCACTCAAAAAATTTATTAGTAAAACGGCTACGAATGGCATTCGCAACAAAAATATTCGTGCATTGTACGCATATTCGTAAAATACACGCAGTATTCGTGCAGTAGAAAATTTACGAATGCATTAGTAAAATTTTACGAATAACTGTAGTAATATCCACGAATTTATTCGTTCAATGTACTAATTTTATTCGTAAACAAAAATTAAACAACTTTTATTAGTACATTGTACGAATTATTGCGTACATATAACTAATAACATTCGTAAATTTTTCGTACGAATGCATTCGTAATTCCTTGCATTGTATTCGTAGTATTTACTAATAAATTCGTACTATTTACTAAGTAAATACTAATATTCGTAGAGAAATTTATTCGTAGGGTGCCTGTACGTATTATTCGTAGAATATACGAATAATTCGTTGAGTGGTACCAAATTTGAACCGAAATATCCGTTGTTTCCGTTATTTGTTAATCATTTTCCATTCCTAAATAGCATCAAAAAGTTAGTTGCTATACGCGTGTCGTCGCTAGTAGATCGCCTATATTTCACGGAAAATATAATTAGATAATTTAGTAACATAAAGTTTGTAAAAATAGTGTTTGAAGTGATTACAGAACCAAGGATCGACTGAACAACCAGAATCACAACAAAAATCAGGTGAGTAATCTATGTTTAAGATTAAATCATTGTCCTTTATAGCTTATTTCATTAATCCTAATTTATTTTTTGCCTTTTAACTTTCATTTTAGAATATTCTTCCAAGGTTTGCATCAAGAATTCATCAACAATCAGCTTTACCAATTGGCAAATGGCGGACCATATCAAAACCTCTCTGGTTAGAAGTACTTTTCTAAAATATTTATTGTAAGTATAGACATTCTTTCGAGCGATTTTCAATGTTATATGTTTATGTATATATTTTCAGTGGTCTTCCAAGAAAAACAATTTGAACACCAGGGAATACATGTGGTATAATATTTAAGTCCAAAAACTAATAAATTTTAAAAAATGTACCTATACAATAAATTATTATAGTTTTGAAGTACAGTTATATGCTTGGGTAATTATTTCAACAATTAATATTTCAAGAAATTTCAGGAAAAAAACCAATGGCGGAAAGTTCTACAATAAATAACATTCGTGCATTATACGAATAGCACTGTACAATGTACGAATTATTAGTAAAGCCATTTGTAAATATTACAATGCTATTCGTACAATATACGAATAGTGCTGTACAATGTACGAATGAATGAGAAAAGCATTAGTAAATACTACAAATTATTCGTGCAATGTACGAATGGGAATGTAAATCTACTAATAGTATTCGTACAATGTACGCATGATTTTCTACGAATACTAATAAAATATTCGTAAAAGTACTAATAAACGTCCATTTTACGAATAACATTCGTGGCTGAAAACCACGAATAAAATTCGTAGAATGTACGCAGTTATTAGTACTATTTACACATGAAATTTTTTGAGTGTAAATTATTATTTGTACACTGTGGCACAAAACAACTTGAATTAAACGAAAATCGTTTTGATTTAACTATTTTTTTTGGCATGATATTGCGTCGAAGACGATAAACGTTAATTTTAATTTGTTTTTAAACCAAAAGTATAGTAACATAAATCAAAATTATTTCAACATTTAAAAAATTCATACATTTACAAAAAAAAAAAAAAATTTAAGCAACTTTATATCCAGCTTTCTTTGGAATTCTAGTCAAATGTTTTACCTACAGACTGTTAACTAACTTTGACATTCTACTCCTTAAACTAAAGTCAAATAGATGATTTATATTTTATTCAAAGATGTTTTACGTAAGATTTTTCAACGACACTGTCGTTTAAGATTCTTAGAACTAGTGGTTTCTCTCGATATTTTTTACTACACAATTCTAAGTGACATTCTGTCAAATTTTAATTAGAAATCTTCTGCATTTAAGTTTAATGGCTATTGATTGATTTTTCATTTATTTAATCTTAAAACGTAACTATAGGCTTCATTTTTCTAATTTCTCAGAAAATCGACTTTTGTATCATGTTGTTCCATATTAATTATGTCAATACCGTCAGAATATTAATATATACATATATTTAAAAAGGATCTCTTAAACTAAGAAATTCTGCTTCTGATATTGACGCAATAAATAACAACATAGCCTTCCAAGAAAAACTAAAATAAATCAGTTTCCGTCAGGAAGTGAAAATTGACAGGAATACAATTTTTTTTCCACTCCGAGCCTTTGTTCATTATTGACGACATTATAATACCAATCCACCTCATTTCTCAATCCACTTAAAGTAACACTAACTCCCAGACATGTGCCTACAAATACCACGAACGAAATACAATTTAAAAATAATTAAAAAAGTTTTTCCAGTTTAAGTCATTTAACACAACTTACAAAAACTTACCTTCACTTAATTTTTCTTCTACTACCAAAAAAAGTATTTGAAAGAAAAAAAAAAGAAGAAGAAAAAAAAGCCTTTGACTTTATTCACAAGAAAAAATAAACAAAAAATATGGTTTGGGGGTTTTGAACGATGAACATGAGAAATTGTTCTTTATTATTTTTTTTCTTTCAAAACACACGCATAGAACTCTTCAATGTTCAATCCCCTATGACTTTTGCTCTTTTAATTAAAGAAATCGACGAAAAAGTTTATCCTTGTTAAAGTTAGTAGTCTAGTAATCAATAAAGGGGGCGAACACCACTGAGTCAAATAAGTAGGTAAATGTAGGATGTTATCGCCTTTCCTCTTGTCACATCTTTGGTTTATTTTTTGTTAAATGAGAAAAATGTGTTTTTTTGTTGTTCTACTTTGTAAGTACAAGACACTATGGCAGTATCAAAAAAAGGTAAAACAGGCGAATGATTGCTAGAGGGAATCACCTACGGTCTACCATATGAGCAGAGCAGTTTCAAGAAATGCCATAAAAATAAAATACACGTCTGGGAACTTACTCTTAAACAGGTTAGTAACATTGCAAAAGCCTTGAATATAAAAATAAAAAAATTGTGAATAAAAAAAATTAAAATTTTCCTTTTCAAATTGTTAGAAAACTTTTAAGATAGTTTGTAGAGGAAGTTGAAGTATGAGAGGTTTTATTTTTTCTTCTGATAAGAGTTTTAACTACATAAGGAAGATTTTCCATTTGTAAGGAAAAATCGAACTCAAGACAACAAATAAGAGATGGTATCTCAAAGTGCGAATAATTGGATCCCTAACTCAGCCAATATACCTCACTATAACTTGAGCTTAAGCCGCACTCCTTGAACCGATTCACTTCAATTAAAGTCCATTAGCTTGGACAGAATTCAAAAGCATTAAGAGGAGAAAATCATATTTTTATATGCTACTTCACCATAATTAACTCATTCAATTCAGAATTTTATGGTTGATTTCCTGCGATTGAAAAAAATCTGAGAAATATGTGGTGGACATGGTAATATTGACTACTGAATGAAATAAAAAGTAAAAAGTTTATTCACCCTTGGGTTGGACTTGCTCCTATGATGAAAGTTGCTTACAATAATTGAACTTTTATGTAAAAATAAACAAAAGAATGCTTTAAATTTTATTTTTAAGAAGTTTAGTAAAAGCTTAAAAAAGAATACAAAATTTGTTTAAACATTTTCAGAAACATCTTTTTAAATAGTTTTGACCTTCAAACAAAATATGCCATTTAATTTCTTATACAACAAAGAACTTTTAAAAAACTAATTTAAAAAAATTGTTTAAATTTTTTTTATAGAAATTGTGTCCCAAAGTTTACGTCACAGATAAAAACTATGTTGAGGTGATTCTAAGTAAAAAAACTTAACATTCTTGTTTTCGCTTTGTACCAAGTTATAATGTTTTTTATTTTTTATTTTAGTAGAGTAAAATTAAGCATAAAATTGGTAAAATCTCGGAATCCAGGGAAAGTCGATGAATCTGTAAAATGAGTATAGGGCTGTATTATTAAAAGGTCAAATAAGAAAGTTAAAAAAAAAAATTTCACCGATCTCGATTTTTAAGGACCGTTTATTGCCATTCCGTATGAAAGCGTTCAATCGGAATTGCTGTCTCATTTTAGATTTTGCTCGAACTTTGTAGGGATGTTCTCTAGGACTGTAAGGAAGCAAATCCATGATGATTTAATTTTAAGTTGCGTGGTTTCGCCGCTACCCGCATTTGAACTTTTACAAAACGTCATTTTCATGTTACTATAGTTTTGCGTCTATTCAAGATATAGAGTTGATTTAAGCAACTTAAAATTAAATCATCATGGATTTGCTTCTTTACAGTCCTAGAGAACATCCCTACAAAGTTTGAACAAAATCTAAAATGAGACAGCAATTCCGATTGAACGCTTTCATATGTTAAAATTGCAAAAAAAAGTACATATCACCACTGAATATTTTGATATTTCGATGTGCCAAATGCCTCGCAAAAAAATCACCTTTTGAGAAGTAAATACCTAATATGTATTATTTTTTTTTACATAGAAAAAGATTTTTGATACAGATTTATAGAAAAGAGAAATACCTTTCATTTGATACCAATATTAATTTTGTAATGAAATCCGAAACTTCAAACTCAAATATCTCCAAAACCCCACTAACGAATTTGAAAATATTTTACAAATGTAATGTGCTTATCGTCACCTTTCATTTGACACCAATTTCGTTAGTTAACACACTGGGCCCTTTAAGAGGTGAATTCATTCCAATTGTTGATACAAGTTTTTTTGCATAAAAAAACCGCTGCATCAAGCGAAGCTCGAATCACAGTTTTGAGTCAAATATTCGCAAAAGTACATTTCATCACATAACTCCGCAGCGAAAAAATAAAAAACATTGGACAGAGTTATTCGAGTAAAACATTTGAGATCAAAACAACATTGGTAAACTTTGGTGTAGCTCTTCCTAGATCTGGAGTGAAGTTTTCGTTAAAACAAAAACAGTTTTGGAAAAATTATTGTTCACATCCTTATCTTTACAAGGAATTAAAATAAACAGAATTCCAAATTTGAGAGAGGGAAATGATGAAAAAGTGAATGGTAAATACGACAAATTGTATTGTTATGATTTAAACCCCAAGGAATAATAAAATGTTTAGAATATAATATTCATAATTTGATGCAACCCCGAATTTTCCTCATATTCGTCTGTAATAATTGAAATCTAAATAATTAAAACGCCAGTTTTATAATTTAACAATCGAACTAAGATTTTAAAAAATAAAAATTACAAAAGAAAAAAACTTCTTTCGAAAAATTACGTTTGTAACAGTTAATATTAACAATAAAAAAGAGGTTGTCTGTAAAGCCGGTTTACGGACGATGATTTTACGTGATAAAGTTGTCAGAAAACAGGATGTGTGCTTTTGTTTAAAATGAGTCAAATGAAGCGTTTACTTATTTCAAACAATCATAATTTACAAGGAAAAGCTAAAAAAAAACCTTTTTTATTTTGTCATTATATTAATTTTTTTATTTTAAAAGCTTACAAAAAAATTATGCAATTTAAAAGCCAAGTATTTCTTCTTAAGAATAAAACCATTTTTAAATTTTTACAATGCGCAAAAAGTATAAAAATAATTAATTGAAAACAAACCTTTTTTATCAAAAAAAAGCAAAAAAAAAAACATGAATTTTTATCTCCTCACGTCATTAATTCCATTTTTTTAACTAACAACCTATATTGTCTTAGTTCAAAATATATATATCGATCAGGTCTATGAGACATCTACAAAAAGAGATAGAATTTTTTGAACTCGATCAAATTTCATTAAAAAAGCAAAAAAAAAAAAACATTTATTTTTATGTTCGCACGCTATGGAATCAATTTTTTTGTTTGACAACCTATAAAAAATTTTATACAATGTGAAAGCTCATTATTTCACCTTTCAAATGACGTACCAATCTTATTTCAAAGATGCCTACAAGAGAAGTTAGAATTGTCAAAAAAAAATTTCCTTACCCAAAATCATCATTTTGTCATTGCCCCAACACGTGTACAACGTTGAAACAAAACGTCAAAAAAAAAAATCAACTCTCTACAAATTTGCGTTTAGATTTTATCCCAAATTTCATCTTTCCGTTTTACCCCTGTTTACTCTTTTAAATGAAGGAATTTTTAAAAAATCCTTCGTTTGGATTAAGCTTTAAGTTATTATCTTTCAAATAAGCTATAGAAGATTTTTGTATCTCTAATAGTTTATTTTTAATTTTTAATTGAAATTTTTGCCGCACTGCGAAAGTTCGACCTGGTTAAATTTGAGTTAGATTTTTTTTGTAGATGGTTTTGTTTAGTTTTTTTTTGTATTAAAAAGGAGTTTAATGGCAGAAAAGAGGCAGAGAAAAATATTAAACAATAAGCCATACAGCTGAAATTTTTTTGTTCACCTCAATAGTGTTAAAAATTTTACACGGTGTTAACTTTTTAACGCAATTCACACACGGCCTTAATTTAAGAATTTATTTGATTCAGTTTTTTTGCTCCTAAGTGTATTTTGATCAAAAGTGTTTTTCGTTACAGACCTCCGTTCTACATAAGTATAAGCTTTCCTTGATTCACATCAATAGATAAGCTTCGGATGTAGAACTTCAATGGGAAAGTATGATTTGCTTATAAAATTCTGATTTAGACATCAACATTATATGATGGATACCTCAAAGCCATTTATTCTTGAATTGTATACTTGCATTCATAGGTAATGGAATATCTCCTATACGTAATCGCACCATTTCCAACTAAGTAGATTTATAGAAAAAGTCGATGAAGAATGAGCTTACCAGAGAATACTCTCGAATTTTGTAACGGACGACGGAAAATATTGAATTCCGTGGAATGTTTGTTATACTGGTGCAGAATTTATATTGTGACCACCAAGATTACATAAGGATCATTTTAAATTTCTAAGAAAAAATATAATTCCATTCTCATATCACTGAACAGTTATCTAATGGCCATTTTTTGTTCGTTGTCTTTGGATGGTCCTTTGATAAATTGACTGAAGTAAGTAAACCGAATTTTGTAGAAAGGATTAAACGTTTTTCCTTTTCGCTTGAAAATTAAAGAAAGGTCAAGGGTGTCCATCACAAGAAAGGAGATGGTTAAATACTTAACGATGATAACATACCATCCTTCGAGTGTTATCTTCTCAGTGAAAAAAAAAAAACAAAAACAGACAACAGCCATGAGGAATTATGAACATTAAAAAACACACGCAATCGCGATTTCTCAGTTAGACAGGAAGTTATCGTTAAATACCTTCGTTTAGGGAGAATCCACAAGTTCTTTGTATAGAAAACAATAATGAATGACCTAGCCTACGGACGTGAGATTTTATCCAAACAAAATTAAATTCCAACTAAGAACAGTTGTTGTTGTAGATATTATGGAAAAATTAAGTTAGCAATATCATTACACAGAAAAAAAAATAGAATAAATGGCGAGACCGTGATGGGAAAAAAAAGAAGAACAATGGCCCAAAAACTGTAACCAGACAGATAAAGCTCTTAGGTAATTTGTTAAGGTCAGACAAATGCAGGCTATCCTCAGTAGCACCAACAGAATACCAATAAGGGATTAGGTATATAGCAAAGGCACTCTGTTATTCGTCTTAAAGAAGATAACTGCCGTTTGATGGTGTTGGAGTGGAAAAGTTTTAATAACGAACTTTTTCGACCCCATACTTAATGGTATCTGGTACTTGAAATTAAAGGAATTTGAAAGATTTATTTTGAAGTTAAAAAAAGGCATTGGGGTTATTTCTATTTCGTGATGGTGAGGCTAATAATTAAAAAATTAAAAGGAGCACAGATTTTGAGGATAATGCTTGTTTACCAATTGAAATGGTGGATCTAGCAGATTGAAATACTTAAAAATTTATTTAGCTTATTTAATTCATTAAAAAAGAACATAAACGGAAAAAAAGCTAAATAGGCTTAAATTAACTTTTCATCATCTGTTTCGTTTTCTTTTAAAATATGCTTTACAGAATGAATCTTTTTTTTAAGGCATTTAAAGTATATTCTTCTGAATATTTTAGATGACGTTTATGTAAAATTTATGTGAAAAGACATCAAAATAAGACGAAAAATTAACATTAGCACCATTTGGCTTCAAAAAATAATTCTTTTTGATTTATGAAATTCAACAATAAATAACTTTTTCATTTAACTTCCTTGATTCCTTATCCTTATACATATTTCAAATCCTTCAAATATTTACACTTAGACATAATTTGTAGACTTACTTTTACTCTTAAAGTATAGTCCAGATTTTTTGTTTTCCTAAAAATTCAGGTCAAAAAAATTGATTTAAAACAAAATAATTATTTTAGAAAATTAATTTATAAATATAAAAGCCTTTGTAGAAGAAAATTCGTTAAAAATGATTCAGACTTGGGTTAACAGCCCAAATATAAAAATGGTGTTATGGGAGGTAACGTTGTCAATAATTTTCGAAAAACTTAATTAAAAGTAGAACTTGAAATTTTTTTCTCACTAATATTTTTAAGTTTTATCTGAGATTTTGGTTCCAAGCATGGTTGTAAAAATATCAATTAAAAAAAAAAAATGCATTTGAAATAAAAAAAAATATTTATTGCAAATAAAAATATTTTGCATTGGAAAAAAAAATGTATTGCAAATAAAAAAATTTTCTGCATTTTAAACAAAATTCAATGCAAACATTTTTTTTTTCTAATTCGTCGAATTTTTACAAATTTGACTTTTTGACCAAAAACATATTAGCTATTTCAACTATAACATTAAACATTGTGTATTGTCAAATATTCAAAATTGTAGGAAGTTCGCCGAATATTAAAAAAAAAAAAATATTTTATGCACAAATTTTGCATTGAATTTTTTTTTTTTTTAATGCAGACAATTTTTTATTTGCAGTAAATTGTTTTTTCCAAGCAAAATATTTTTATTTACAATAAAAATTTTATTTTCAATGCAAATTTTTTTCATTTGTAATATTTTTTTTTTTTTATCCAAAATATTTTTAGTTGCAATAAATTTTTTTTTTTCAATGCAAATATTTTTCAATTGCAATAAATATTTTATTTTTAATGCAATTTTTTTTTATTTGCAATAAATATTTTTTTTTAATTTGTAATGGAGAGCAAATGCAGTAATAATAAAATGATTTTTTACAACCTTGGTTCCAAGTATGGCAAAATCCAACTTCAATATTCCATGAGAACCAACTTTACAGAACTTGAAGAAAATCCATCCTCTCGTTCAGGCATTTAGAAATGGAAAGCCAAACAAACGCAGAGACGCATAGACACATAAAGGCACTTACGTATAGACAGTGCCACTTTTTTTTTTCGATATCTCCATTATCGTAACCTTGGTTTTGATTAAAACTTTGAGTTTTTGTTGACACGGATACATACTTGCCCTATAGAGCGTGTAAAAAAGTAAAAATTTTGTTCAGGACCAAAAAGAAGGATATAGAATAGTTAATGGAATTCTCTGTTTGTTCAGTATTGATAAATCTATGTTTTTCATTAAAAATTCTTAATTTAATTCTGTAGCCATAAAAATTAGAAAGAAAATGATTTTCCATAGGTAATCAACAAAATTCTTCTGTTCAAAATTCGGTTCTTTTTGTGTTTTGTCAATTTGTATAGACAAACAAAATTCTGCAACAAACTTTTCGAGCCCCGAAAGTTTGTTGTAACAACTCACTTATAATGTACAATATGCATGTAAAACAATAGAAATAAAAAAAAAAAAATAGGCCTACACCTCATCAACTCCACGAGGAAGAAATTCACCTGGAATAGCAACCGGAGAAATTCGGGGAAAAGTTGTCATTGCTTCTGAGAAGTAGGTAGAACCCAAACATAAGAAGTAAGGAGCACGTTTGCAACTCATTTCCTTACAATGAGTAATAAAAACGAAAACAATCATATCACGAACCAGGACATGAAGCACAGCTGTGAATCGTATAAGATGGTATCCGATCTTTTTTTTTTATCTTTTATCAGTATGAAGCACATGTACCCTCAAGTTGGTGCATGATAATTAAAATTTCATTTCGTTGAAAACAACGGAAAATTTCTCAACGAAAACTTCTTAAAGTAAGGAAAAATTATAGGTAAAAAAAAAAATAAGTAGCCGAGTGACAAAAATTGCATCAGTGTTCCTAGCCTTATGTGTACAAAGTGTATGTTACAATTTACTTTTATAGCACTCGTACTGGTTCATAATTTATTTACCCAAGATAAATTTATTTCCATCAACCTTGAAGATTGAATCATAAGAAATCAAATCAATCAAATGCCTAATTTTTGTTTGAATCAAATCAATTTTGTTTGTTTTAAATTCCTCTATAAACTTTGCATTTACAACTTATAGCTGTGATAAATCACATTTTTAAAATCTTAAAATTGTCATCAGATGTGTTATTTATAGCCACAAAAACCTTGCTGATTTCTCGTTCACTAATCTTAAAATGGCACTTTTCCAAAAATCATAAACAGTCGTGTATTTATTCGAAATTTAAAGACATTAATCTTGACAGCAAATCTTTTCCATTTCATTGGTCATAGAAGTATAAGGAAAAATATAAATCCTTACCTGAATGCTTACACGTACTGACTCTGATGATTTAAAAATATTTTCCAAATTATAAAAAAAAAATTTGAAAAAAATTAAATTAAAGTTTTCATAAAATATGTTGTAGGTATTTGTCAGGAGTATGTTCTTTCAGGAACTTTTAAATAACCAACCGCAAAAGTTCACCATCTTTTTCTTTATAAAGTTTGTTAAAAGAGTTCTGTTCGTTTAAAAACCTCTTTGCAAACTTAAGTTTACTTATCTCACAAAAAAAAAACAAAAAGTCTTCTTTCAAAACCTTCTTAAATAGGATGCGTTTTACGTGATAGAACTTGAGTTTTCGTTATTTAGCTTTTTCTTCATTTTGTAAATATTTCTTCTTATTCTTACAGCTTCATAATATGTTCATAAATGTTGATTTCCTTAAAACACAAAACAACGTACAAATTTTCAAAAGTACCCTTAAATAACTTTAAATTGGTAAACTCTCTCTTCCAATAGATTAAGAATTCTTGTAGGACATGTCTAATTTTTTTTTTCTTGGAATGTTGCTGACATAAAATATACTTAATTGGACGAATCAAAGAAAACTAAAGATTAAAATCAACAGGATCAAAAAAAAAACAACAAACTTCGTCTAAAAGAATTTCAAAACAACCTTCAAGACTAGACATAGACAACCTACATAACTCTCCCCCATACCTACATGATTATTTAATTCCTTAAAGTCTAAGTTAACTGAAATACACAGAGGTTTATCAGACTGAAAAGATTCCCAAGAGTATTTGTTTAAATTGTTATAGGTATTCGGTATATGCAGGTAAGTAATCTCATAAAGGTAGTTTCAGCTTCTGAACAAAATTAGGGATTTTCATTTGAGTGTATAGTCTTATAAGGACGACTTTTCTTTCATATACTAGGTACGTATAAAGCCTTAATAATTGAAAACGGTGAATTAACTGAGAATTCGTATACTACCTTTACAATGTCATGAAAGGTGGCCTTTGAAAAATTTTAAGGTTTGAGATTATTTTATTTTTTAGTTGCTGTTAGAAATAAATACATATATGTATTTTTGTTTCTTAAAATTTTTCTCTAATTTTGAGGTAGTTTCTGGTCTTAAAATTTGATCATGTCTGTAAAAAAGTTGTCTCTTATGTGGACGAGAATATTTTTAAGAAAGTTGGCCACTTAGGTTTACATAGATTTATTTTATTATACAGGTGTTTAAAATTTTTCATAAAATACTTTTTTTACATTTTTCAAATTTTTTTTAAGGAAAATGTGCAATAGCTATGAGATTTTTAAAGTGTTTATGTACCTACTTATTCAATTATTGTAGAAAATTGTAAAAAAAAGAAATAAATAAAATTCATTTAAACGTGGTTGTAGTGAACGAAAACATAAGATGATTAAATTTAAAATACACTGAACGAAAAAAAGTCAATATTTTATGAACTGGTTGCGATAGAAATTTTTTCTATCTGTTCTTAGAACAATCATAAGTGTAGACATCAGCCGTTCTAGGGTTGTCCATTCTCTATCGGACACCCTGTATTATATTCGGACCTATTCTAAACAAAAAATACCATGGGAAATGGTTTCGGGAGAAGGGCCCCAATCGGAAAAATGGCGAAAATTTCCATTTTTTTTTTTTGCTTTCCCCATATTCTTAACCATTAAGGATTGAGGAACGAAATTCAAGCTAAAAAATATAATGAAATTTCAGGAACTTTTCATTTAGGATTTTTTTTTTCAGAATAGGCCTGATTATGACGATTACAACTCAACTTCAACTTTTTGAATCGTTATACCTAAGAAACGGTAAGTCTAAGGAAAAAAAGTCTCATGACACTTTTTATATATATGTAATAATCTGGTCTACAATTCTTGCATTGAAAATTTTTTGATAAGACTTATCGTTTTGCTGAAAATCGTGAAAAACCCGTTTTTGTGAACTTTGACCCCCCGTAAATTTTTTTGCAGGCCTCGGATCGATGAGAACTTTTTAGATTTAATTTATGATGGTGTTTCCAACAATCCTACCAATTTTCAGCTTGCTGGGAATTAATGTAACTTCGGATGTCTAAATTGACCGGACTAAATATATATCACCATCTTAAAGCCTTAAATTTCTATTTTCATCTACAAAAAAAAAACTTTAAATACTTTTATTTTCTTCATCAACGCCAATACTTTCAGCTTGCTATTTGTTATTTAAATTTCATTAAATTTCATTGAAAATTACCACTCATGTTGTGAGTTGCTAAAATAACTTTTTCCTTCTTTTCCTTAACAGCAAGTGGTATAAAAGAGGTGCAAAATCGATCGATTATTCTAATCATCCGTAGCATCGCTGTGCACCGTTAAGGATAAAAGATTTTTCAATTCAACGTGTTTCATTATTAAAAAAAAAAAAAAATAATAGCAACATACCTACTCATGTGCTAAAAAATACGTTTCACCTTTGCCAAATTTATCACATTTTTATAACAAGTCGCTTAAGAGCTTTGTTTTTTTTTTTTATATGGAAATTTATATGCATACATATAAACAGTAGCTACCATATATTCATGTTCCTATAAAATAAGATTAAAGGTTAAATGTTTTATGATAATTGGCTCACGGTTCAATGATATTGATTAAAAAAAAAAGGAAATGTTTTCTTTACATTTCACTAAATTCATAAATTAAAAAATGTGTCATAATAAAGATGAATAAACGTCTTTTTTTTATATTAATAAACCATCAATCATCAGCATGATATTTAATGTGTAAAGGAGTTTCAGCTAAAAAAAAAAATACTAACAATTATGAAAATCATTTCAAAACAACATTTTTTTGGCTTGAGGATTTGATTCTTGTTTAAAGGTGTTGTCTTAAAAAGTAATGCCCAGTGCTGTCGTTTAAGTTAATAAATACACTTGAATAGAAAGTAATTTGGACAGAGAATAAAACTGTTGTTGTTATTTTTTTTTTTTCAAAATTTTCAAAATATAACTTGTAGTTCAATTGTTAAACTAAAATGAAATATTGAAATATGACAACTATATAATAGAACCCTATCTTTGTTTGGACATTCTACAACTACCCGCACTTAACGATTACTCAGTTGGATTTTATGCGAAAGAAAAAATTTACTCAGATTGAGGGTGATCCCAAACCATAAAAACAAAAGTTCAAATTTTACCGAAAAGTAGTGTTTAACGCTGCATTTTGGTCTAAAGCGGTATTTTGGTCTAAGACCTGGCCAAAAATATTTGGGCACATTTTTCACATCAAATAGGCACCAAATGACTAAAAAGTTATTTAGAAGGAAAATTTTTCATTTTCTTGGTACAGTAAAACCTCCCGATTCGATGAAAAAAATTATTAAAAATCAAATGCACGTACTACACAGTCCTGTGCTATAACTTTTCTTAAAGCTTCTCGTCTAAGGGGAATATTTTTAAGAAAGTTGGCCACCTAGGTTACTATAGATTTATTTTATACCACAGGTGTTTAAGATTTTTCATAAAATACTTTTTTTACATTTTGCATCGAAAAACAGATTTCAAATTTTTTTTTGAGGAAAATGTGCAATAGCTATGAAATTTTTAAAGTGTTTATGTACTTATTCAATTATTGTAGAAAATTGTAAAAAAAAAAGAAATAAATAAAATTCATTTATACGTGGTTGTAGTGAACGAAAACATAAGATGATTAAATTTAAAATACACTGAACGAAAAAAAGCCAATATATTTTATGAACTGGTCGCGATAGAACTTTTTTCTATCTGTTTTTAGAACAGTCATAAGTGTAGCTATTAGCCGTTTTAAGGTTGCCCATTTTCTATCAGACAACCTGTATTATTAGAATGATTCAAAAAAAAATTTTTTTTCTTTTGTTCAAAGCATTGTTGAAAATATTGTTGGAAATGACGAAAAAAAAAATACTGTAAAAGTTTCAGCCCTTAATGTTAACATTTAGTACCGCCTCATCGCAAATTTCTATTTCCCATACGATTTGTATGGGAAAGATTGTGTATTTGTGTTTAGAATTTTTTATCTTTTTACTGGTTCATCAAAAAGGCTAGATTTTCTTGTATAAAATTGAACGCTCTACAAAATTGCATTTATAAAATTAAAAAAAAAAACCGACGCGAAAAATTAATTAAAATAATTTTTAGTTGAAAAAATGAATAATTCGAATTTATTGAAGAAATCTAATATGATAGTATTAGGGGTTTGAGAGTTATATTAAAGGATCTGTGAAACCAAAACACAACATAGAATACAAATATTCGAAAATTTTGCCAATTTTTTTGAAAAAAACTAATAATTTCGTCAAAAAATCGGAAAAAAATGAGAAACAATTACTTTTTATAGTTTAAAATTGAATAACTTCGAAACGCGGGGGTAAATCAAAAAAATTATTAAGAGCTTTTTTGTAGAGCGAACAATTTTATAAAAGAAAATGATTTTGTCAAGCCTTTTGGATGAACCATTAAAAAGATAAAAAATTCTAAACACAAATACACAATCTATCCCATACAAATCGTATGGGAAATAGAAATTTGCGATGCGGCGGTACTAAATGTTAACATTAAGGGCTGAAACTTTTACAGTATTTTTTTTTCGTCATTTCCAACAATATTTTCAACAATGCTTTGAACAAAAAAAAAATAATTTTGTTTGAATCAGTCTACTGTATTATATTCGGACCCATTCTAAACAAAAATTACCAGGGAAATGGAAATGGTTTCGGGAGAATTGCCCCAATCGGAAAAATGGTGAAAATTTCCATTTTTTTTCTTGCTCCATATTCTTAACTTAACCATTGAAGAACGAAATTCAAGCTAAAAAAATAATGAAATTTCAAGAACTTTTCAGTTGAGAGTTTGGTTTTTTAGAATAGACCTGATTATGACAATTACAACTCAACTTCAACTTTTTGAATCGTTATACCTAAGAAACGGTGGGTCTGAGGAAAAAAAGTGTCATGACACTTTTTATAGATAATAATCTTATCTATACAATTTTTGCATTTAAATTTCTTTGATAAGACTTATCGTTTTGCTGAAAATCGTGAAAAACCATTTTTTGTGACCTTTGACCCCAAGTAAATTTTTTTCTAGGCCTCGGATCGATGAGGACAACAATCCTACCAATTTTCAGCTTTCTGGGAATTTATGTAACCTCACCCCCTTATTTTAGTCTAATTTGACCGGACTATATAGAACAGGTATTGATTGTGAGGAAAATCGATAGTTAACGAAATTCTGTTCGAACGTTACACTTGGGATAGCTTTAAAAGGCTTTAGAGTTTAGAATATCGTTTTTTTTTAACTTTTACATTATGCACCGATATTATTTTATAAAGCCTATAAATTCTTGGTTCTAAATTCTTGGTTCCAATCTTAAATCTGTGGCCACAAGCCTTAACCGCCTAAGTCGAGATAGGAAAACGAGGAATTAACGATTTTATATTGCCTCCCTAGGGTAAACCTGCGCTCGCATAATTTATTTGATACAAAAAAATATTAGGGCAAAACAACCATAGTCGAGTTCAGAAAAAATTTGAGGTGATAGTGCAGCAAATTAATAAATGGCAAGCATTTTAGTGAGACGATCTCTAAAAAATCCTAACTCGACTTAGGCGGTTAAGGCTTGTGGTGGCCACAGAAATGTTGTTGCATCTTCCTTACCGAGTTTTTGCAACAATTTTAATTTTTTTCTTTAAATGAAAATAACACTCTCATGTGAAAAATTGTATAGATTTTTTAATTTCTAGTTCTCTTGTTGGATTTTACCTTATTTTACTCTAGTACTTTTTTTTATAATATGCTACTTCTATTCTTTATTTCTTTGATACATGAAACATTTTTAACAATTTTCATTGGGCTACCATTTTTGTCATACTTTTTCTTTTTGTACCTACTCTAGTTCTGATTTTCATCTTTTTTTTTTTAAAAACACTCAACTCCACAAAAAAAAAACACTTTTTTCTAGAATAATATTTTTAAATATTTTAATTATGTACCTATTTTTTTTTTCTTGTGAAAAACGGATTTGCATGTATTGTATTATTAAGTCGACAGCACTGTTAAAAAATCTTATTGAATTTTTTTGTCAGCCATAAGTTATTCACCCTCCATTGGATGTTGATATGGCTTATGTAGTCTATAGTCGTCTTAATCTTATTTCAAGCGCATAAATGGGATGAAGTAGGCCCTTTTTTTTTGACAAACGGTGTACATGTCCTTGTTATAAAGGGCTCAATAGGCAATTTCTAAAAAAAAAAAAAGAGTGTGTGTACACATGTACACTCGACTGAAGTTATACTTCTCATTCAGTATACATATATAAATGAATTTCATTTGATATTTTTAATTTCTATTATTAAATTAATTAATCCACACTTCGTTTTTTACATTTTTATCAAGTGAACAATAAAATAATTCTTTCATCCTCCTTGCGTCCATGTAGTTTTCAATTTATTCTGTGAAATTTACTCATGTTGTGTGGTTCAGAACGTACGATATATGGTTAACGAAAGTAAATGATTGCGCATAAAATGTGCGATATGGTAATTTTATGAGAATTGTGTGTGCTTCAGCACTAGTAGTAGCAATATGGAACTTGCAGGGTTGCTACAAAGCTCAAAAGTGAGCTGAGCTCAGCTCGCAGCTCAGCTCAAATTTTGAGCTAGCTCACTTTTGAGATATGTACCATAGCTCAGCTCATTTGAGCTGAGCTGAAAGTGAGCTGAGCTGATGGTTGAGCTGAGCTGTTGGGTGAGCGAAGGTAAAGTGAGCTGAGCTGAGCTGTGATGGGTGAGAGGATACATTGATTTTTATTTGGAAAGTATAATGAAATATGAAGATATTTTAAACTTTTATATAACACCATAGCTTAAGATGTTTGGTTCTAGTTATTAATGGAATTATTTTAACACATAGATATTTTTATAAATAAGACAGATAATTTTTCGTGATCTTTTCTCTTGGTGTTTTTGATAGTAAATATATTTCTATTTTTTTTAGTAAAATATTTCTTTTTTTATCATAAAAAAAAAATTCCGGTACAATCCGGTTTTTCGACTTTTTTCGAAATTCCGAGAAAATCGCGTTTGAAAGTTGGGGTAAATTTTTTTTTCGAAAAATCCCCGAATCTTTAAACGCTCCTGGAAGCTAAACCACTTTAGAGCAATTTTTGGGAGTGATGCTAAATGATAGCTTGTGTCATGGGCCTACGCTTTGCACATTGTCAGATTTTTAAAAAATCGCCTTCCATGTTAAACCACCACATCATGCCTTTTTTTTCAGAATCGCGCCTATTTTTTTTTTACTTTTAAGTTCTCCCGGTTTGAGAACGCGTTGACCTACAGGAATGGGAGTTGTACCCAAATGTAGGTTAGAGTCCCCGCTATCTTTTGGCATCAAACATTTTATTTTCATTTTCTTCAAAATTCCGCGATATAGGCGTTGGAACGCTTTGATCTAGAGACAGGGGAGTGGTGCCATATGAAAGCTTATATTCTCAGCTAGCCGATAGTGGTATAATCCGGTTTTTCGATTTTTTTCAAAATTCCGAGAAAATCGCGTTTGAAAGTTGGGGTAAAATTTTTTTTCGAAAAATCCCCGAATCTTTGAACGCTCCTGGAAGCTAAACCGCTTGAGAGCAATTTTTGGGAGTGATGCCAAATGATAGCTTGTGTCATGGGCCTACGCTTTGCACATTGTCAGATTTTTAAAAAATCGCCTTCCATGTTAAACCGCCACATCATGCCTATTTTTTCAGAATCGTGCCTATTTTTTTTTTTACTTTTAAGTTCTCCCGGTTTGAGAGCGCGTGGACCTACAGGGATGGGAATTGCACCCAAATGTAGGTTAAAGTCCCCGCTACCTTTTGGCATCAAAAAATTTTATTTTCATTTTCTTCAAAATTCCGCGATATAGGCGTTGGAACGCTTTGATCTAGAGACAGGGGAGTGGTGCCATATGAAAGCTTATATTCTCAGCTAGCCGATAGTGGTATAATCCGGTTTTTCGATTTTTTTCAAAATTCCGAGAAAATCGCGTTTGAAAGTTGGGGTAAAATTTTTTTTCGAAAAATCCCCGAATCTTTGAATGCTCCTGGAAGCTAAACCGCTTGAGAGCAATTTTTGGGAGTGATACCCAATGATAGCTTGTGTCATGGGCCTACGCTTTGCACATTCTCAGATTTTTAAAAAATCATCTTCCATGTTAAACCGCCACATCATACCTATTTTTTCAGAATCGGGCTTAACTTTTTTTTTACCTTTAAGTTCACCCGGTTTGAGAACGCGTGCACTTACAGGGATGGGAGTTGTACCCAAATGTAGGTTAGAGTCCTCGCTACCTTTTGGCATCAAAAAATTTTTTTTTCATTTTCTTCAAAATTCCGAGATATAGGCGTTGGAAGTTGGGGCGCTCACTTTCAGCTCAGCTCAAATGAGCTAAGCTATGTACCTAGCTAAAATTTGAGCTGAGCTGTGAGCTGAGCTGAAATGTGAGCTTTTTGCAACCCTGGCAACTTGCCACATGGAAATTACCACATGCAACTTGCCACACGCAACTTGCCACATGCAACTTGCCACACGCAACTTGCCACATACAACTTGCCACATGCAACTTGCCACATACGACTTGCCACATGCAACTTGCCAAACGCAACTTGAAACATGCAACTTGCCACACGCAACTTGCCACATACAACTTGCCACATGCAACTTGCCACATGCAACTTGCCACATACGACTTGCCACATGCAACTTGCCACATGAAACATGTAACTTGCAACGTGTTGTGTGTTTTATGTTTGCCGTACTGCGGCGTACTGCATTTTTAAATACTAAAGTACTGCCTACTCTAAAGGTGAAACGACAGCCCTGCTACCCAGGGTGATCGCGTCATAATCCCTTTGACATTCTTGTCAAAAAGTAAATTTTCATACCCACCCTCCCATAAGAAGTATAACTTCAATAATAATATTCTAGTTGTTGTTCCCGCTTGCCATATAAAGATGGTGTAAGCTCGCACAATAAGGATATGATGCCAGTCGTACGGAAAGTTATTATGATTTACGGAGTCAAGAGTTCCTCCTATTTTATATTGCGCTACTTGACAAAAAGGGGAGGTGCAAAATATGTAAGGGTACCTATATACACGAGTTCCGTCTTAGTCTATGATGACTGTTGGTGGAAATGATTTCTCAAGGATTATGTGCTTGACATGGTGGAACAAAAAAAAACTAGATATAACGGGGTAAAGTAGTTTTTTTTGCACAGATGGAGGGGTTGAAGTTGGTTTGGTAAATAATAAATTAAGTTGGGGATAGTCACGAGGATAATAATCGGAGTAAGAGTGTTGTTAATTTAATGTTACACACACCTCATACACTTGAGATATAATTTAAAGGTATTTGTCACGCCTTCATAAATCAGAGAAAAATAAATCGAAAACGTGAGAATGGCACTGAGAAAAATCAATAACCTTAAGGTTTAATTAATTGCTAACACAATTTACTTTTTGGCTATCATTCCATTAAGCTTACATCCTGAAGGATATTTATAAATGTGTAGCTTAACTGATAACATTCTTTTGATGATAGTTTCATTTTTTAACATTGTAATACCTTAAGCTTTAAATATTAAACAGTCTTTTACTAAGCGTTCATTACGAGCATATAGCCAAAGGTATAGACTTTTTTTTTTATTGAAGTGAGGACTAGTTGTATAATTTAAACACTCATTGCGTTGTGAAAGTGAAATTATTTTCATGGTTTGAGGCAATTTTGGTATATGAAAATTTATATCATTTTGCCAGGAAACTTTCACATTTCTCTGAAATAGCAAAAGGTTAATGGTTTACTTGATAGAAAAACATTCAAAAAATATATTTGAAGCTTCAAGCGATAATAAAGGATAATAATCTTAAAGCCAATTGTAGGATGAAACTTTAATCTACTTAGTACTTAAATATGTAATCTAGATCGTATTCCTTTTGAGGATTCCCTACCATCTTTTGAACTTAATAGACTTACTTGTTCACTTGTTCATAGATGAAATCATCTATGATTGCATGTTCAATTCCATTTCCATTATACCTTAACAAAGAAATAATATAATATCTTGTTTACTTTAGCCCCATTCAAGTATTTAAGGACTTTTGTTATAGCAAATAACTCATAATACTTTGGTATTGTAAGTTGCTGTGAAAATATTACCTATATGTATTTACTTTCTTTGTGTTTATTCCTTTGTTGATAAAATAATGTTATCTTGTTAAGACAAATTATAGAAAATGCGTTGAGAAGAGATAAACTATTTATGATTTTAGATTTCAAGAATTCATGCAAGTATTTTGCAATCGTTTAAGGGTGTTTGTCGAGTTCAAAAGAATTCTTCTTAGAAACAATTGTTTTGAGAAAATTTTTAAAACAATTATTGTTTTGATTTGGACCTGAAGCTAAATACATTGCTTATGAATCTTTTGTATATTTTTTTTTTTTTCATTCCTTAAGGAAGTAGTTTTTGAAAGAATGGGATAACATTCTTTCACTTACCAAAAAATACAAATATTTAATAGCGCATTATACCCTAATTTAAACAAAAAATTATATGAGAATCACGAGAAAGGGTTTTGAGTAAAGAGAAAAATATGTGAGGATTAATTTCATTTCTAGTGAAAATGAAACAACTTTTATTTCTCTATAAGGCAAGTATTTGTTTTGTTACAAAAATAATTTCGACGCTTTAATTAAAACCAAAATTATGATGATTGATAAAACAAAAAACAAGGTTTTTTTTTAGTGCTTTTAACGAAACTCGGATTCCAGGTCACTTCCATGGTCATTTTTTGACAAAAATTAATTAAATTTCAAATTCAATTCAAAGCCGAAGACTTTCGTTTCTCTCAAAAAAATTTTGAAGTAACTTTTTTGAGAAGTATGCATTTTTACCCTACAATGTGACGTCATATTTTTTTTCTGTTTTAAGATTTCGATTCAGCAAAATGAATGAAGTCAAAAATTAGCAAATCTTTTAATGTAAAAGCTTTTTAAGTAAAAAGGCATAGAAGGTTAAATTTGATTTAATTTTATAAATGAAAACAAAAATATAATGTTTGGTAGCTATCAAAATTACAAAAAAAAAATATTTAAATATTTTTAATAGTTTTTCTTAACGAAGTACCTATACTTAGTATTTAATTTCATATATGTACAAAATAGAATTTTTTGAAAAAAGTATTTTTAAATTCGTTAAAAAATAAATTGCACGACTGGGGTCGCACGTACTTGCTCTTATGCTTAAAGTAACTATAATGTTAAAGCTTTTTATTCAAGAAATTTAAAATTTGATATTTTGAAGAAATTTCATAAGTAGTATAAATAAATTGCACGACTGGGGTCGCACGTACTTGCTCTAATGCTTAAAGTAACTATAATGTTAAAGCTTTTTATTCAAGAAATTTAAAATTCGATATTTTTTAGAAATTTCATAAGTAGTATAAAAAAATTAAATCTGTTTTTATAATTAATAAACCTCCGTTTTAAAATATCTTAAAAAAAAAAACAAATATGCCATTTTATTTCTCGTATAAAAAAGTATTTTTAGAAAAAAAATTTTGAAAATTGTAGGAGCCGTTTTTTAAAAAAATAATTTTTTATATATAAAATTTTTTTAACATTTTTCAAAAAAAAAGTTGGTATGCCATTTTGAAGAAATAATTAATTTACACATAAAAACTAAATTTCAAAATTTTTCATTGATCCGTTTTCAAAAAATTGATTTTTCAAAAAAAAATTTTGAAATATTTTTTAAAAAACCAAAAATGCGTTTTTTGAAAATTTTCTAAAATTTTAATATTATCTTTACTTACACACTTTTGTATAAAAATTTTCATTTAAATCGGGTTAATTTTGTACGAGATATTCAGAAACGAAAAAAACCGTTCTATGACAGGTACCGTTAATAACGGTACAAAAAATATTTTTTTTATTTAAAAAGTTGGCCCTTATGTGTAGTATTACACACAAAAATTTTAATCAAAATCGTTAGAGCCGTTTTTGAAAAAAATTAACTTTTCTATTTCCGTTATATGGCAGGTACCGTTAGTTTTGGTCATAAAAAAAAAATTTCAATTTCCCCTCTAGGGAATCACCAAAAACTGCTAACTACCAAGTTTGAAGAAAATCACTTCACTCGTTTAGGCTGCAGCTCCAGATAGAGACAGACGGACAGACAGACAGACAGACAGACAGACAGACAGACAGACAGACAGACAGACAGACAGACAGACAGACAGACAGACAGACAGACAGACAGACAGACAGACAGACAGACAGACAGACAGACAGACAGACAGACAGACAGACAGACAGACAGACAGACAGACAGACAGACAGACAGACAGACAGACAGACAGACAGACAGACAGACAGACAGACAGACAGACAGACAGACAGACAGACAGACAGACAGACAGACAGACAGACAGACAGACAGACAGACAGACAGACAGACAGACAGACAGACAGACAGACAGACAGACAGACAGACAGACAGACAGACAGACAGACAGACAGACAGACAGACAGACAGACAGACAGACAGACAGACAGACAGACAGACAGACAGACAGACAGACAGACAGACAGACAGACAGACAGACAGACAGACAGACAGACAGACAGACAGACAGACAGACAGACAGACAGACAGACAGACAGACAGACAGACAGACAGACAGACAGACAGACAGAATTGCCGGACCCACTTTTTTGGCATTCTCCATCATCGTAATGTCATGTAAAATTGTTATCTCGAGTTCGATTTTTTTTACGAATCCTAAACTTGCCCTATAGTACCTATATCGCAAGTAATTATATGAGAATCATGAGAAAGGGTTTTTTGAGAAAAGAAGAATTTATATGAAGATTAATTTCATTTCTAGTGAAAATGAAACAACTTTTATTTCTCTATAAGGCAAGTATTTGTTTTGTTACAAAAATAATTTCGACGCTTTAATTAAAACCAAAATTACGATGATTGATAAAACAAAAAACAAGGTTTTTTTTTAGTGCTTTTAACGAAACTCGGATTCCAGGTCACTTCCATGGTCATTTTTTGACAAAAATTAATTAAATTTCAAATTCAATTCAAAGCCGAAGACTTTCATTTCTCTCAAAAAAAATTTGAAGTAACTTTTTTGAGAAGTATGCATTTTTACCCTACAAATGTGACGTCATAATTATTTCTGTTTTAAGATTTCGATTCAGCAAAATGAATGAAGTCAAAAATTAGCAAAGCTTTTAATGTAAAAGCTTTTTAAGTAAAAAGGCATAGAAGGTTAAATTTGATTTAATTTTATAAATGAAAACAAAAATATAATGTTTGGTAGCTATCAAAATTACAAAAAAAAAATATTTAAATATTTTTAATAGTTTTTCTTAACGAAGTACCTATACTTAGTATTTAATTTCATATATGTACAAAATAGAATTTTTTGAAAAAAGTATTTTTAAATTCGTTAAAAAATAAATTGCACGACTGGGGTCGCACGTACTTGCTCTTATGCTTAAAGTAACTATAATGTTAAAGCTTTTTATTCAAGAAATTTAAAATTTGATATTTTGAAGAAATTTCATAAGTAGTATAAAAAAATTAAATCTGTTTTATAATTAATAAAACTCCGTTTTAAAATATCTTAAAAAAAAAAACAAATATGCCATTTTATTTCTCGTATAAAAAGGTATTTTTAGAAAAAAAATTTTGAAAATTGTAGGAGCCGTTTTTAAAAAAATAATTTTTTATATATAAAATTTTTTTAACATTTTTCAAAAAAAAAGTTGGTATGCCATTTTGAAGAAATAATTAATTTACACATAAAAACTAAATTTCAAAATTTTTCATTGATCGGTTTTCAAAAAATTGATTTTTCAAAAAAAAATTTTGAAATATTTTTTAAAAAACCAAAAATGCGTTTTTTGAAAATTTTCTAAAATTTTAATATAATCTTTACTTACACACTTTTATATAAAAATTTTCATTTAAATCGGGTTAATTTTGTACTAGATATTCAGAAACGAAAAAAACCGTTCTATGACAGGTACCGTTAATAACGGTACAAAAAATATTTTTTTTATTTAAAAAGTTGGCCCTTATGTGTAGTACTACACACAAAAATTTTAATCAAAATCGTTAGAGCCGTTTTTGAAAAAAATTACCTTTTCTATTTCCGTTATATGGCAGGTACCGTTAGTTTTGGTCATACAAAAAAAATTTCAATTTCCCCTCTAGGGAATCACCAAAAACTGCTAACTACCAAGTTTGAAGAAAATCACTTCACTCGTTTAGGCTGCAGCTCCAGATAGAGATAGACACACAGACAGACAGACAGACAGACAGAATTGCCGGACCCACTTTTTTGGCATTCTCCATCATCGTAATGTCATGTAAAATTGTTATCTCGAGTTCGATTTTTTTTACGAATCCTAAACTTGCCCTATAGTACCTATATCGCAAGTAAAAACAGTGGTAGGTATCACAATTCTGTTTTCAAAATGTTGTTAAGAAAAAAAAATTATAACTGTTTTTTAAATCTTAAACTGATTGCTTTAAAAACTGCTCTAACTTTATTTTACTAAAACGTTATTTTACAAAAATGTTCGTTAAATTCGATTGAGTCGTTTGCGAGGGTCGGAAATCAAGAAAATGGTTCTATGTACATACATAATTCAAAAAATGCTATCCTATGTGCGACAATACACATTTTTTTGAAAATCGTAAGAGTAGTTTTTTAGTAAAACAACCATCTTCATTTTGGTTTGATGGTTGATGCAAATCGCTTCACCGGTTTTAGGCTGCGACCTGCGAGGTGCAATTTTTTATTCATTCCTTGTCACTGTTATATCATGTCTGATTATTTTTTAGAGTTAGATTTTTTTACCGAATCTTAAACTTGCCTTGTAAGAAATAAAAAGAGGAGCCATTGAATTTTTTGAAATTTTTGGATAAATAAATTTATACAAATTTATATAATAAAATATTTCTTTTTTATTGCCCCAACGATTTTTATTTTTTTTTTTCATCGTAATAAAAGAAAGTTATTTTGTCATTTTAAGCTTAGGTAGGAGTAAAAAATTAAACAATTAATAAAATAAAAGTCCAGAAAATAAAACCTGACAGGAAAATTAAATAAAAAAAAAAAAAAACAATAGTAGACCTTTCGTACTTCTCTCGAGAAATTTTCAAATACTCTTAATGCACCTTATCAAAGAGCAAT
The DNA here is from genome assembly GCF_945859705.1 of Episyrphus balteatus. Taxonomy (NCBI): domain Eukaryota; kingdom Metazoa; phylum Arthropoda; class Insecta; order Diptera; family Syrphidae; genus Episyrphus; species Episyrphus balteatus. The sequence goes on from NC_079135.1 coordinate 37,000,793, forward strand.
ATGCATCACTTGACCTTTTTTGATGCTCAGCGTTATATCTATAAGGATTTTTGTTAATTATTTTTGTTTGTTCATTCATCCTCGATTTTTGTTGATTTTGGCTTACCTACTAGGGTACTAGGGACATCCCAAAGATACATTTTTGCCGGACTCAAAGAAACCTTTTGGGATAAAAATTTTCTTTGTTAAAATAAAAAAAAAACAAAAAAGACCTTTTCAGTAACAAAAACTTTTCAATAATAAAATTCAATTAAGTGGAAAACAATTTGTCAGCTCATTTTCATCACGTTGACTAAAGGAGCAAAAATTAAGAACCAAGCAGGACAGGTTAATGACCATGCTGATTAAAATAGCATAACGTGAACTTATTTTCAAACTTATTAAGAATTAAAGCAATTCATAAAAAAATCTAAAGTGCTCTCAGTTCCTAGTAAGTGTTATACGGGAGTATTCAAACTATACTTGTTTCACAAAAACTACAGAAGCAAATATAAATATTTATACCTTCAAATGACTATACAAGTACTACCAAGCATAAAGCTGAATTTTTCGAATTTTGTTCACCCACTCTTTACTTACATAAAATTTGCAGTTTTTTTCCTCATTAATGTTTATGAATAAACAATTTGAAGTATCTACTAGTTTTTTTTTTTAGTTTTTGTACTTTTATAAAACTTCTCAGTTTCCGGAAAATCACTTCAACATCATTATTAAATGTGATACCCTTGAGCTTCTTGTGTAAACACACAGTATCTACTGTGTGAACAAAGTCTTAGAATGCATTTTTTATGGAAAATGGAATATAATTTGCAGTCTTCATATTGCAGTCTTTTATATTGCATTTTGTGAAATTTTATTTCGGAGGAAACAGGATACAAAATTTGCACCTCGCTCGTCGCAAATAAAAAAAAAAAGTTTTCAAACTTGAACAAAAATAATAATTGAATCGAGGTAGTTGTAAGTCTAAGTTGTAAGTTGTGATATATGCTATGAATGCCTGACTATTTATAAAAACAATTTATAAGTTCAAGTGACCTCAACAAACCGTTTCGCCCAGGTACGACAGGAGTTGAAGTCACTTGAACTTATAAATTGAATTATATTCAATCGCTCCACTTAAAATACAAATAATTTTAATAATTTTTTATTATTTTTGTTATTTTTTTCTTCGTTATTTATATAAACATTTAATAAGAAATCACTAAAAATTTAAATTTTATAAATGAAACGAGCAGAAAAAAAAAATGAAAACATACAAATATTGAACTTCAAGATGTTCAACTTCATTGGGTTTCAATTTGCAAATTCGTACAAGTATAAATGGTTAAAGTTCGAATATCGAACAAAAGTGTTATAGACAAAAAGTTTTTCTCCTGACACCATACCTCTCTACCACTATTCAACTCTGTCATGAACAGATACAAAAGAACATTTTCAACAGCAAAGCGTTTCTTTGATTTTAAAGGGAGAACTTTTCTTATCCATTCAACAAGTGGAATTTCGTTGAATAAATTTTGTACAACAGATGGGCAAATAAATTTAAATTGATGCTTAAGTAGCTGCGATGCAGAGTAGGTATTCGGTTATTCCTTTCTTTCCTTTCGAACTTTTTTGTTTTTTTTTTTTTACATAAATTTGACTAATCCAATGGGATATTCATCTGCATATTTTTATATTCGATTATTATTTCAAAAGAAACCTATTGGTCCTTGGTTTTAAATCAACATAATATGCTAACGAGTATCTTAATAGCTTAAGGAAGTCTTTATCCTTAAAAAATATATACATATGTGCAGATGCCTTTACAAATATGTAAAAGAATTTGAATTTAATCAAGGTCGAACTTTGAATTGGAAAAATTAATTTGAAGTAAGTTTATAAAAGGATATTTACCATAATGGTAATTGGATAGGTGTTTGGGGAATTGACTTAAAAGTTCAGTTCATATTCAATGAAAAAAGAATTTTTTTTAAATTCAAAACAAATTTCAAATCCTTAAAAAAATACGTTGGGCTGTTTTCGAGCTTCTGTTTTTATGTGGGCTAATTCATTATAAACAAATTTGTAACGGTGATTATAAGAACAGATATTCTTCTTTCAAAAACTGTTTAAATTTTCCCAATATCTTTTTTATTGCTCGAAATATCTTAAGTTTCAGTTAATAAGTCAAAGAGAAACTAAATTTAATCTAAAGTTTAAGTCACTGGTCATAAAATGTTTGCTAAAAGAACCAAAATGTACTTTTCTAAAGGTTTTTGGGTTGCTGAGATCGAATCCGCAATCTGAAAAATTCTATTAGCCTCCGTTCTTGAAATATAGCTGTTATAATTAAACTTTTTTTTACATTTAATAACGGTAAAATTTCAAGAACGGAGGATAATAGAATTTTTCTTCCAAATTTTAAGGTTCTACGTAAGTTAGAAATGCTCTATAATATTTGATGAAAATTCAGCAGAAATGGGCGGTTGCCACGCCCCCTATACAAAATTCAAAAATTTTAAATTTTTTCCTTGGTATAACTTACTAGCTTTACCATTCTACCAAGTTTCAAGATTCTACGATAATCAGAAGTGCTCTAAAATATTTGATAAAATTTAGTGAAAATGGGCGGTTACCACGCCCCCTGGCTAAAATTCTCGAATTTCAAATTTTTCCCTTTGTATAAACCACCAGCTCTATCATTCTACCAAGTTTCAAGATTCTACGATAGTTAGAAGTGCTCTAAAATAATTGATGACAATTCAGCGAAAATGGGCGGTTACCACGCCCCCTGAATTGAAAATCTTAAATTTTCGATTTTTTTCTTTGTATGCACCTCAATCCTCATCACTGTGCTAAATTACAAGTTTCTACGATAACGGGAAGTTCTCCATAATTTTGATGATCTGTCAGTGAGTGAATCAGTCAGTCAGTCAGTCAGTTACGGTTTTTGAGATTTTCGAAGCCCTATATCTCAGGAACTACTCATCTTAGGCAGCTGAAATTTCATAAGGAGTTTGTTTTCGACTAGTTCAACAAATGGAGCGAGTTTGAAATTTCTGACATATTTGGTATAGAAGTTGGAGGGGGGTCGAAAATGGCCTGAGTTGTTTCCTGTAAATAAGGGTGTAGTGCCAAAGTTGCTATAGAACTTGGCTGGGCACTACCGTGCCCCTTGATCTCGGGCAGTAAAAGAGATATCGGAAAGATTTAAACATTATTTGAAGAAATTAAACCAGTTCTTATAGATAACATTACAAATTTATTCATAATGAATTACTCGAAAACAGCCAAAATGACGTTTTTTTGGCATTTTCTAAAGTTAATATTTCAAAAACGGAGGCCAATAAAAATTTTCTGACTTCAGATTCTGACTTCAGATTCGGGTTCAGCACATCAAAAACATATAGAAAAGTATTTTTTGGTTCTTGTGGCAAAAACTTTGTTGGCCAGTGTAAACAATTCTTTTAAGAAAATTTAAAATAAAGTTGTCAAAATTATAAGAAAATATGTTTAAGTTTTTTATATAACATAACTTTTTTTTTTCATCTGCAAATATTTCTCTTAAATGAATATTTTATGGTTTTTACAGAAGAAAAACCATTGTTCAGAGTTTAGAAGCTTCTTCTTAAATATATTCTTTTCTTCTCTTTCGTTAACTTTTAAACGTAGTTTAGCATTGAATGCCCATTGTATCTTTTTTCCATAAATTGATAAACAATATTATTCATCTTCCTCAGAAATATATTTTAATTAAAAGTGTCCTTTAAAAAAACTTTTCAACAATGCTTAACTTTGAATTCAATGAACCCATAGATTCATTTGCTAGGAATCAAGAATCAATATTTTAGTCAAGTTTTCTCTTTGTGTTATAATTGTTTGCTTAAGTTTTATCGAGAACAAATTGTTTGCAAATTCAACAAAATATGTTCAAAGAGAAGTTTTCCAGGGATATCTTTTAAAGAGAAAATTCCAAAAATCCTACGAGATATTTCTGAGAAAAACTTTGCAGAAATTTAATTTATATCGAAACTAACGATTACATTGAAATTGCGACAAAAACATTTTAAGAATAGCTAAGCTAACAAAAGAAAAATATACAATTTCAAAAGAATATTCGACGTTTTACTGCATTATAAAATGTTTCTGATTGTGATATGTTATATCTTCAAACCGAGAACTGCATTAAAACCTAAAAGCTTTTCCTTTAAATTTAACTTTTAACTATTGCCAAAATAGATTACTATTTTTTGTTATTTTCTTGAATCTTGCTATTCAAACATAGATTATAATCCTTGTCTCATACCACTTTTGAAATAAAACTAATTTAACCATTATTAATATGTCGTAATTAAATGTCAAATTATGCTAAGAACAATTTTTTTTTTTTTGATTTCTGACTTTCTTCTAAATAGCTTAATTTTAATTCAGAATCGTTTGAGGAACTGGAATATGTAATTTTTTTTCCTTGTGTATAAAAAAGTATTTTATTTTTTTTAAATGCCATACCAATTTAAATTTTTTCTTTTTAAATTGTATTTATAATATATAATCAATTTAAAAAATATATGTAGGTAGCTGCAAAAAATTTTCAAAAAATATAATGCACGACTTGGTCGCAGTACTTGCAGTTACGGTAAAAGCTGGTTCGAAAATTAATATAAAATATTAAAAATTCAATTTTATAAGACATTTAATAAAAAATTTAAAAGGTAATACAAAAATTGTGTAAAAATTACAAAAACATCTTTTTTAATCGTTTCGACTCAAAACAAAGGATGCCTTTAATTTCTTGTACAACAACGATTAAAAACCAAAATTGAAAACTATTAGAGCCATCTACAAAAAATTGTTTTTTTTTTTTGTAAACAAAAAAATTGTTAAAAAATTGGTATGTCATAAAAAATGAATCATTTAATGACACATTAAAAAAAGATTCAAAAAAATCTATTCACATTTTCCAAAAATAGATTTTTCAAATAATCATTTTTATTAAAAAAACAAAACCGACTTCCATGGATCAAAATTGGGTTTTATGGTTTTTCTAATAGTAAAAGCATTTAGGTACATATATCGCAAAAAAACAATTCGAAACATTCTTTGTTAAAAAAGATGTAAAATGGTATACTTTGTTTCGAGGTCGAAACTGTTCAAAAACATATTTTTGTAATTTTAAAAATATGTTTTATATTTTTTTTTTCATTTCTCTTAATATTTATTTTTGATTTAAGCAAAAAATGTTTTTATATTTCGAATTTGTTTGGTCGTAATAATTTATAATAATTTAATAAAATATTAATTTTTTAATGAATTTTTACTTACATATAAGCCTTAAACAATTTTGGTAAGTTTTACTAAAAGAGCAAATGCATGCTACCTAGTCGAACATTTTATTTAATAAATTTTTTTTTAATTTTGCAAAATGACGACAAAATAGAGAGGCATTTTACACTATTATATTTTTCTAGGTATAGATAATTGGTATTGGTACGTCAAAATGGTATCAGAAAAAAACAAACTTCCTTACAACCTTTTAATTTTTTTTTTGTATTATATCTCCTATTAAAATCAAATACAGGAAGTATCTTTTCTTTAAGCATACTGTACATATTTTTAATAAAAAAGGAATAATGAAAAAGTAGAATACCATGGGATTCAATTTCAAAACAATCATCCCTAGAGTGCAGTTTATTGCACAAAAATTAGCCTTCTTCTTTTATTACATGATACAAACTTAACTTGCCACATTAATTTTAAAAGTACGGAAAAGTTTAAATTAGAATGAAAATTTCTAAGTTTTATGGCTTTATGAATACATACATTATATAAAACATTTTTAGTAACAAAACTTTTTGTCTTCAATTCTCGACATGTAACTTTAAGATAATTTAAGATAAAAAAAAAAAATAATATAAATTAAACAAAACAAAAAACAACTTTGTCTTTTCCGGAAATGAAAGACAAGTAAAAGTTTGAGGTTTTATATATTAAATATGTATGTACATTGTTCATATGTAGAATAGATACTTCCTCACTCGTATAGTAACCATTACATAAAAAAAAGATGATTCCCTTTCACTTAAGAATTTTTCTTCTGGTTATTATTTTTAATATTTTTTTTTTGTTTGTGTCTCTATTAATGCACAAAGTATAAATATTCATGAAAATATATTTGTAACCCTTTGAAATGATTTTGAACTGAATATTTGAAGAATGTTTTTGTTGAATATTTTATAGAGTAAAGTTAATAAAATTAAACGAAAATACACTCTTCTCACAAAAACAAACTTCAAAAGCCCTGCAACAGTAATAACTTTAATAACTTTTAAAATAAAGGCTTTTCTGGCAAAATTCAAAGATGTCGGTAAAACGTTTCAATACTAAACGATTTCAATAAAATTTTACACGGAATTTTTATTTGTAGGAGTTTTAAACTTTGACAAAATTTAAATGAAAAAATATGATATTTAAAATTAAAAGCATTCCGTAAAATTCTTCTTTTTTGTTATTGACAAGTAGACAATTATTTTCATTGGCAAATGATATTGGTATGCATTTCCGATGAATTGTTGTGCTGTAGTCAGATTAAAATTGAATTGCCCGTCTGTTTTGGTTTGGTGGTTATAGTCCAGAATTTTACCTAATTAACACTATAAGATTTAATCGCTTAAAGTGTGGCAAATTGTTTCATGTATTAAATATGCAAAATCACTTCAATGTTTTTTTTTTTTTAATATTATTAAATTATTTAAAAAAAAATCATTCATTTAACACTCATTTGTGGTATAAAAAATGCCAAAAGCTATCGTAATGCAACAAAAAAAAAAAAAAAAGAAAATACTTGAAATGCTAATAACATCAAAGAGAAAAATTTGTATAGCATTTAAATTTTTGTAGCTGCTGACTTCGATATTCGAAATGATTTATGCTAAAGTCATCGGTTCAAAAATTATTTAAACTCATGATTTTATAATTTTAAAATTATTTTTGTATTAAATTTTTTTTTAAGCATAACAAGTGTCTAAAATGCTTTTTTATTTTGTTCTGCAAAAGTTTCTCATTTGTCATATGTCAATTTTTGGGTAAAATGAAAAAAAAAAAAAAACAGATAATTAATTGAAAAATATTTTTTTTTCGTAAATGAAAGAGTGATATTCAGGGTGACTCCATCCAATATAAGACAAAGAGAATACATATTTTGAATTAGTTCTGTCAAATAAAAAAAAAGCATGTTTTTTTTTTTCTAAAAAAGAAAAATTTAAATGAAAGAAAAATACTTAAAAAACAAAGAACTAACAATGTATGTTTTTTTTCATTTTTTTAAATAGAAATATTTTTTTTTTAATTTTCTTTTGTGAACTTGTTCTAAAAGATTAAAATTTATTCTAAAAATGTATACATTTAATGGTACTTGTAATCAATTTGAACGGGTTTTCAATTATATATTTTGTCTTTATTAAACTAGTGAGATAATTAAATACACTGTTGATTGCTGAGGTCACCACGGTGTATACGTACTTTTTTGTGTGTAGATGTTTTAATTCCCCGTGTGGTGAATACGCTTTGGACACAAAACTAAACTAGGATGCGAATACTTGATTATTCTTAAATATAAACATAGTATTTAAAAGGATGATAAAATCGATTAAAGCAAACAAATTGTTAGACGCATGTATTTGATTAGATGGAAATAACATGAGTTTTGAGAATTATTTCAATTTGTGTTTTTTTTAGTTTTAATTGAAATTAAATAACCAACAACATTTTATCGTAATTTTGTAGATTTAAGATGTGTGTAGTAGTAGCTTTATTTTTGAAGCTATGATTTTAATGAAAATAGTCACATTAGTATTAAAGTGAATCATGATTCTACTTAGGGTGAAGTGAGGCCTTTCAATCGGGTAAAAAAAAAACAATAAATATATTGCAAAGTGCCATATTGCTGAATGCACCTTTTCAGTGGATTTTTTAAAAGGATATAATGAACCAAACCATACTGCAAACCATTCAAATGATTTTTAAACTCAAATGAAATTGATATTTCTTATTATGCACGCAGAGCCACTGGACGTGATTTTTTGTATAATGGTTTTTGTTTTTAATTCACTTGCGTTAATACACGTTGAACAAAAAAAAAAAAGAAGAATAGGTTACTACGTAATGGATTGATAATAATTTAAGTGTAATAGAGCCTATTTAAGCAAACAAATTTTTAATTGCATATATTTGTAATAGATACAACTAACATGAGTTTTATAATAAATTAATTATGGTTCCGCCTTCAGATGAAAAACAAATTATTTTAAAAATAAATAGAGTTTTATAGAAATTTTTTTTTTCATGGTAGAAACATGTTTTTATGATTCATTTATTTTTATCTAATTTGTTACTTGATTAACTATAAATTAATCAGATACTTAACCCTCTACTGCATACGAAGCCAAATATGGTTTTGTCTGTTTGTATGCACTTTTCTCTTCTCTGTCACAAAAAAATGGTAAAGATTAAATACAATCCTCTTCTTTAAGTTTCTGAGAACCCATAGAGATAGTTTTTTCGTGTGTCCGACACAAAATAAAGGTGTATTTTATGATCACAGGTGAGTCGATCAGTCGCGTGCATTGAAATCGAAAATGTAGAATATATTCATATTTTAAGTGTTAATTACTGCGTTTGTTTGGAAAGTAAAGTGGAATTAAAAATTTATTTTTGATCGATTGTCTAATTGTGTATGCTATGAACCAATTTTTGTTGAAACAAAATTATTGGCCTGGTCTTGGGAGGGCAAAAAGTACGGAAGCCATATTTGGCTTCGTATGCATTAAGGGGTTGTAAATCTACACAATTTGTAAACATTTTTTGTTGGAAAATTTTGTTTCTTTACATTGTTATTTTGCTTGGAAGTTATGCTTTGCTTCAGAAATGGAGCCTCTTCGCCTTTAGAGACATTTTTCTCATGTTAAACCCATTTCCAGCGGCGTAACCTTTAAAGTTTTAGGGGGAGGGGGGCTCACCAATAATATTTTTCAATAATTTTATTACTTTATAGTTTTTGTAAGATCTGGGAGTGGGTGAAAATGTTGGAGCAAGACTAACTTCGACAGTGGAAAGAATGTGAACCAGAAGAAATGTTTAAAACGGACGAAAACAAATTGCTTTTCTCGGTTCCATGTCTTAAAATGAGCCAAATTTGAATTAATTCGTAACCTTTTGTAATACAATGTATTTTTTTTACTTTATTTTGTTTTTAAATGATAAATATTTATCTTTTGATGTTTTTAATTTTATTTTTTACATAATCTGAATAAATAAAATTTGTAAGATTTCTTACCCCTTAATGCATACGAAGCCAAATTTGGCTTATAAACAAATTTTTTAAACAAATTAATTTAAACAAATTTTTTTAATGAAAACCGTTTGAAACAACCCAAAGAACCCATGTAAAGCATTTTTTAATTTTTTCGTCCGCTAATATTAATTCATGCAGTAGAGGGTTAAATAACTATAATTGACAACGGCATATACGCACTTTTTATGTTTATTTTGTTTTTAATTTTCTATCATGAATATTGTATGGGCAATACTTTTCATTCATTATTTCCTCATTGAAAACAAATTTTTTTGTTTATTTGTTTTAATTAGGAATAATAAAATTGTTACAATATTTTGCGCTTTAATTTTTTTACTCCAATCCAGTTTTTTTTTTTAAATTTATTTTTTTAAGTTTATGATTAATGAATGCATCGTTAATGTCAAAAGCAAGGCATACAAAAAATAATATTAGATGTTAAATTGTAACAGTTCATTAGGTTAATTTATAGCTAGTTTTTTATGTTAATGTACTGCATAAATATATTTTGTTAATGGCAAAGTAGAAACATAATAAAATAATTTGAGTTCTTTTTGGTGTATACGTACTTTTTTGTAAGTAATTTTATTTTTATTATAGGTACAGGTATATTTTAATAGCATTTTCTACTTTCCAAAATTCTGTAAAATCTTCTGATTTTCATGTTTGTATTCCGAAATAATGTAGGTAAATGGAAGAAGAAATTATTTTGAAAGTGAAAAATCAAAGTGATTATTCTTTTTCCATTTTCAGAATTTTAATTTTTTTTAAATATCTTTTTAAGAACGAATGGCTCACATGAAATGATTTCAAGTTATTGAAGTATCTACCTATAGTTTTTTTTTCGAAATTTTTTAATTAAATTTAGTTATTGTTTTTGATCTAAATATGGTTTTTTACACTAGTGGACACAAATTGATTTGATTTGATTGATTTTTTTTTTCTTTGTTAGCAAAGAGTAAAAGTTAAATATTAAGATCTTTAGACAAAATATTTTCAAAGTGATGTGTTTTATAACTTGAAAGTATATTTTCTAATTTTATTGGCATGTGGATCGGATAACATGTTTTAAGCTCCATTTTTTTTTTTTTTTTTGAAGACCTTGATTCGACAACCAATATATAATTGCTCAGAAAATGAGGGGTAAGTTTTAAATATTTTTAAGGACCTTTTGTATGCGAAAGCAAACATTTGTCTTTGATTTTTCACATGAATTCGAACAAAAAAGAAACAAGAAAAATGGGGTAGGGATGGTTTTTGACAAATCTAACGCTCAATTAAAAATATCTACAAAAACACTTATGTTAAGTGTCACTTTAATACTTCAATACATCCGTTGAATTTTCTCCATTTTTGACAACTTATTCTGACCAACTCACTTGCCTAAAAATAATAATGTAAGAGATGCCCAATCGATAAACAATTTAATATTCTTTAATAAAAACAAAAAAAAAAAACAACGCAAACCTTACAAGCCACCATCACAAGCTTGTATTACCCTTCTTTGACATGTCCATCTCTAACTAACTTTGTAATAATGAGTCAAGACCAAAAGTCTCATGTTGCTTTGCTAAGGAGATCTTTAAGCTATAAAATTGTTAAAAAATAAATATGTGTAGTTAGAAAATTTAAAACATCTGTATAAAAATTATTTAGAGAAGCTTATAAAGTTATAAATTCAAGTAATTCAACCAAGTGGCCATTAATTTGCTAAATTCATTCTTGTAATTAGAGTCTTTGAAATGTATAAAATAATGTTTTTGTCCACTTAAATACCATAGCTTCCATTTTCATGTAAAGTAAAACGGTATAATTTATATCCATCCAACAAACAAGCAAGTGCACTAACCCATAAATTTAGAATAAATTACCTTAACTCAAATGGTCCTCAGTATAATAAAATCAAAATGCTTTCTTTTTTTTTTTAGTAAATTGCACCTCAAAAAACATCAGTTAGGTGTTTGGTTAGTTAAATTTAATTTTCTAGATAAATATATTTCATCCGAAAAAATGAATTAGTAGTTTTATACTTAATAATTGGTTTAAAAAAAAATTGAAATTGAGTTTTAGCCAGCTTTTAATTAAATGAAATTGATCATTTAATTATAATTTATTCAATTTTCCAGTTAATGAACAATGAAGAACTGATTTGGTTTAACACAAAAAAAAAACTATTGTTGATTACATTTTGTGGGATTTTTGTTTTTGAATTGATGATGATGATAATACTTCAGCAAAATAAAAAAAAAAAAACAGGATGTGGTACTGAATGAAAAAAAAAGAAGATAAAAACAGTTGATTCTGACATTTCCAATTAAAATATATTCTTATGTCAGAACGCATTAAATATTAATTGAATATCAGATTAAAAACAACCTCGGAAATGTAAATTAAACAAAAATAAAGAATAGCTTTTTTAAAACGCTTAAATAAAAAAAAATATTGAATACAAATTAAAACTGAATTTAAATAATATTACTTAAGGCGTGTTTTTTGTAATACTCAGTAGCTAACGCTAAGCTACTCATTTTTCATTTTATTTGTAAAACAGTAATAAAAACTACACAAGTAAGTATTTGTTTTTATTGTTTTTCGAAGAAAATAAAAAAATGAGTAGCTACAGGTCTTTAGTGAAAATATTTCATATATATGAAGTCCCATCACTAACCTTTCACTCAATTTTTCTCATCGTTTTCTTACTTTTAAAAGTCGTTGGTTGTAAAGAATAATTTGGTTAAAGAACAAAATTTTTTTCTGAGGTATTTTTAATAAATTAAAAATATTTAATTCCAAAGAAAGATTTTATTTGACTTTTGATATAAAAAAAAAAAAAATTATAATAAAACGCTTCTCATCTGTATGCAAAAGTGCGGAATCAACTGCAATTCCAGAAATTCTTTTTTTCATAATTTTTTTCTTTCTCTGAATGAGATTCTCAGAAAAGAGGAATTTAAAAATTATTATCAATTTATTATGACTAATTAATTAAACTTCCGTTAATATATGAAAATGTATATATAATAAAGGAATGTAAAATGTATATATAATAAAGACTACTTGTACAACCGAATCAATATTTTGTGTTTGGTTTTGATAAGAAAGCTGTTATTAATTTCTGTTAAAAGTCATCTTTATAAATTTTGGGAATCGATGCAAAAACATTAAAGCATTTATTTATTTTATTTATTCGATCGATCATATTATCGAAATTAAGTATTTTTAATTCTTAAAATAACTACCGCAGGAAAGTCAGAAAACAAAATCGTATTTTTTTAAGCAACTTGTTAGAGTAGATTTCTCCTCATTATAAAATACAATTTGTTGGAACAGTTGAGGCATCGGAGCATCCGCCATCTTTAACTATTATCTTCTACAACACTACAACTATTTATTAAATGAGCCAATAACCATCACTTCTGTAAATTAATTCATTTAAATTAATTTCATAGCTATTTAAAAATTATTCTTTTTTTTAAATTCACTCAGTTTGTTTATTTTTTTAAAATTACTTTCAGTGGTCTTTTTTATGAAAAATAAACTTATTTTTTTTTTCAAGAAAATAAACTGGGCTTTAATAATAGGTGTGTTTTTTTGTTTATCTATATAGATTTTGTGCAAAAAAACGACATCGAGATTCTTGAAATCCATGCAAACATTTGGCACCACTGTACATATACTTTGGCAGCTGTCTGTCAAAAATGTTGCTTTTGTTTTTTTTTTATTTTAACTCCGAAGTGGGAAGGCCATTACATCCATGTTGGATGCAAACAAAAATTTTCATATGGCCATGGAATCCATGTTGGATTCAAAAAAATTGTTTTTTCACAAAAAACCAAAAATTATCTGTATATTCTTAGCCACATTTTAAGACCATGACCATTAACATTAGTTGCGTCGTTCTTGTGTTATAAGCGTTTGAAGGTAGCCATATTGAATTTTTTTTCGATTTTTTAAAAACCAAATGTGAAAACTTTTTTATATTATTTTTATTTCTAATTTTTCGAAAAAAATTTGGTAATTTTATATACATATCTGTTCAACAATCTTATCAGGATCCATTTAAGACTTTTATCTGAAAAGTGCATTGCGTATATCTCGAGATATCAAGGGGCAGTGCCCAGCCAAGTTCTCTAGCAACTTTGGCACTACACCCTTATTTACAGGAAACAACTCAGGCCATTTTCGACCCCCCTCTAACTTCCACACCAAAGATGCTAAAAATTTCAAACTCGCTACATTTGTTGAGCTGGTCGAAACAAAACTCCTCACAAAATTTCAGCCTCTTACGATGAGTAGTTCCTGAGATATAGGGCTTCAAAAATCGCAAAAACCGTAACTGACTCACTGACTCACTGACTGACTGACTGACTGACTGACTGACTGACTGACTGATTCACTCACTCACTGACAGATCATCAAAATTATGGAGAACTTCCCGTTAACGTAGAAACTTGAAATTTTACACGGTGATAGGACTTGTGGTGTATACAAAGGAAAAAATCGAAAATTTGAGATTTTCAATTCAGGGGGCGTGGCATCCGCCCATTTCCGCTGAATTTTCATCAAATATTATAGAGCACTTCTGATTATCGTAGAATCTTGAAATTTGGTTGAATGGTAGAGCTGGTAGTTTATACAAATGAAAAAATTTAAAATTTGAGAATTTTAGACAGGGGGCGTGGCAACCGCCCATTTTCACTGAATTTTCATCAAATATTATAGAGCACTTCTGATTATCGTAGAATCTTGAAATTTGGTTGAATGGTAGAGCTGGTAGTTTATACAAAGGAAAAAATTTAAAATTTGAGAATTTTGGACAGGGGGCGTGGCAACCGCCCATTTTCACTGAATTTTCATCAAATATTATAGAGCACTTCTGATTATCGTAGAATCTTGAAATTTGGTAGAATGGTAGAGCTGGTAGTTTATACAAAGGAAAAAATTTAAACTTTGAGAATTTTAGCCAGGGGGCGTGGCAACCGCCCATTTTCACTGAATTTTCATCAATTATTATAGAGCACTTCTGATTATCGTAGAATCTTGAAATTTGGTAGAATGGTAAAGCTGGTAATTTATACAAAGGAAAAAATTTAAAATTTGAGAATTTCAACCAGGGGGCGTGGCAACTGCCCATTTTCATCAAATATAGAGATTTTCAATTCTACAGCCATACCTTGCAAAAAGTAGTGAAATCACAACAAAAACATTACTGTTAAAAAAAGAGCCAAGTTCTCCTATGTTGAAATTATGCTGGCACAAAAAGTATTGAGATATAAAAGTGTACCAAGTTCTAAAGTTTGGGTTCAAATTCGTATCAATAAAATTTTGATTGTTTACTTGGCAAATTTTTGAAATAACTTTAAAAATCGGTATTTAAAAGAAAAATTGTCAAGTAAACAATCAAAATTTTATTGATACGAATTTGAACCCAAACTTTAGAACTTGGTACACTTTTATATCTCAATACTTTTTGTGCCAGCATAATTTCAACATAGGAGAACTTGGCTCTTTTTTTAACAGTAATGTTTTTGTTGTGATTAACATTTCAATGCAACCATGTCAAACAAATTTTTGATTATTTTTTTCTATGAAAGTTTTTTTCAAACCTCGTTTTCCCCGTTTTTTTTTTTTTTTTTAATATTTTCAGATATTTTTGTATGAACACAACAAATAAAGTACCTTGGCACTACTGTTTTTATCGAGAGAAAGTAAAATCTGGATAATTATCTGGATTTTTCAAAAATCTATACAGATAAAGTTTTTGTTGTTTTTAACACGTAAATTGTTTTGATTTCAAAAATCTCGATGTCGTTTTTTTGCACAAAATCTATATAGATAAACAAAAAAACACACCTAATATGTATGTGCAAAAAATTAATACTCATTTACGTGTTTTTTTTACTAAAATGATATAAAAATGTAAAAAACAACTTCAAAATCGAAGAAAATTGTGTTTGATGCAAAATAGCGGAGAAACGATTGCCCACAGAAAAAAAAAGTTTTGAGACAAACTAAAACTGTAATAAATTCTTGATTGGTTGCAAAAAAAAATCTTTCGAATCAGACGTAGTTTGGCAAAGATAAAGCCAGTCAAAGGAAAAGAGAGCAAAAATCATAAAAACCGTCATAACTCGAAAACGGGAAGAAAACGAGAAAATTACCTCTTAAGTTTTTCGACTTAAAATGACCTCAGAAATTCATGGTTTTCGTTTGGGGCGGTGACTGTGGGACACCCTGTAGGTATATTAAAATTTTCTAACATTTTTCTAAAAAAAAGTTGGGATGCCATTTTGAAGAAATAATTAATTTACACATAAAAACGTTTTCAAAAAATTGATTTTTCAAAAAAAAATTTTGAAATATTCTTTAAAAATCCAAAAATATGTTTTTTTGAAAATTTTCTAAAATTTTAATATTACCTTTACTTAAACACTTTTGTATAAAAATTTTCGTTGAAATCGGGTTAGTCTTGTACGAGATATTTAGAAACCAAGAAAACCGTTTTTTTACGAATCCTAAACTTGCCCTAGTACCTATAAGCACAGATAATATAATCATAATTTATTATCTGTGCTATAAGTATTTTTCTAAACGTCAATTCACAAACTTTTCTGGCCGGTCGCTGCATGATGTTTCCCAATTTAAATTTTTTTTCTTCCAAGAAATTTTGCATAAATACTCAACTTTTGATCAAATAAACATATTCAGAATATTTAATTCGTTTGCTGAAAACACTCTTTGTTTTTAAAATTGCAATTTTATGTTTGATTGTCTTAAGTTATATCAAAAGGAAAGTTTTATTTGTAAAACTCTATAAAATATGTGCACATTTTGTTCAAGATCCCACTGACTGCCGTCACCACACCGTTTGCATAAATACATTCCCACAAAGTTGGGAAAATTTCTAAGAAATGGTACTTTTTCGTTGATGACTTAGAAAATAGATGAGTTTTAAAACTTCCATGTTATGTGAAGTTGAAAAGGTATTCAATTTTAAAGACTCACAAAAACGATTTAACCCAACAAGAAATATTGTTTAAAACATTAACTTTGAAAATTTAGTTTCCTAAACGTTATCAATCAATGTAAAAACAAGTGTACTATGGATTCAGTTTTATATAGCTTATGGCTGATAAATTCACAAAATTCTCCTTTTGCGCAAATGAATTCAATAAATTTTCAGCTTAAAAATTTGAATACGATGCTAGGACTTGAAATTGAATGTTGATGAAAAAAAGGAATTCCCCTAGATTCAAGAAATGTTTCTCAGAAATATTTTCCAGATTTAAGGAGAGATTATTCACGAAAATTCCACAAAATGACAATAACGAACTTTGAAGAGTAAACAAAATAAATTTCACGTCAATTGCAAAGAGGGATTTTAATCTTTTGACTTGGATTTTCAAAGGTACAAGCTGATTTCTCGAAAAAAAAAAACTAATCAAGTTCTATTGCATAATACCATAAGAGGGATTAATAAAAGGGATTAACAAAAGACTTATTGAAAACTCAATTCGCAAAACATGATATATTGTCAAATATATATGCAGATATTCAGATTGAATAAATGTTTTTAAAATAAGTATGGGTTAACGTAGCAGCTCTTTTTAAAACCTTTAAGCAAATATGAAAACCAAACTTGTTTCCACTCAAATATGACAAAACCAGGTTTCGTTGGAATTGTCTTAAAAAGTTGTAGTATGCAAACCTGGTTTGCAATGGTCTTACATAGAACTTAGACGATTCCCTAGAAGTAGAAGAAAAATTGAAAATTTTTTACGACCAAAATGAACGGTACCTGCCATATAACTTAAATGGAAATTCCTACTTTTTCTTTAAAATAACTATCGTCGTTCTCATAATTAAACATCGTAACTACACCTTTTTTCGAAAATGACTTTTGAATGCCATTTTTTAGAAAATATATCAGCGGAGCTACCCAGAATATTTGAAGTCATTCCGAATACTCTAAAAAGACTTAAATTAAAATTTTGTACATCACTCTACTCCCCAACTACTGTGTTGTTTATCTACTCTCTCCTGTAAAATTTTGATTTTGGGAGTTACGAGGTTTCCTTATGAGGCCGACGATATGTAGATTAAATTTTGAGTTTGTTATGTGGCTAATGGAGTCGTACTTTTTAAATAATAAAAATTTATTTTGAACCATTATTTACGGTATTTGTAATAGAACCGTTTGCTTGATTTTTCAATTATTCGTAAACGACACAACCAATTTAAAAAAAATTGTACATGAACACATATGTATTTGTTCTTAAGGTAAAAAAAAGCTTAGATTTATAAAAATAATAAAACATTAATTTTATTTAAATGTTATACAAAATGTCAAGAAATATTATATATATTTTTTTTTAAATAAAAAAAAGATTTGAACAACAAAGCATAAATGACATTAATTTTCTTACACAGCGAGTGTTTTTAGAAGTTTTCATTTTAAATCGCGGGTTTGTTTTATTTTTGAAATAAGTTTTGATAAACACAAAATATTTTTCGAAAAAAAAGATTTTTCAAACAAAAAAATTTCAAATACATATCTACTTTAAAATGAAATTCAAAAAATGTGTTTTAGTTTAGTGACTAAAGCAAATTATTAGGGAACCCAAGAGTTTTGGAAAGAATGCTCCTCAACTCCGAACTTTGAAAAAAAAAAAAACGTTATTAAAAAATTTTAAACATTTTTTTTTCAAACTTTTTCGTAACAAAATATGAATTTATTTAAAATAAATATTTGGCCGTAAATATTATCGGAATTACGAAGAGGAAAAGGTAATACATATATTACAGTTTAAAAAAAAAATTAAAAATGACTTCAATTTCATTGGTTTTTATGATAAAAACTGAATTTTTGCATTGAAATAATTAATTTTCTCAAAGACTTTGGTAAATAAGAACTTTAAACTTTTGCTTTCTAACTTTCAACACTTAGGGTTATTAAGGCCCAATTTATTCACTCTCCATTATTTTTAAAGGCTCCATTAAAAATTATAAAACTGTCAAATCGCATACAAATTTTAAAATTTCCCTTTTTTAATGACGACTTTAAATTTAATGGAGTGTGAATAAATTGGACCTAAATGAATAAAAAATAACTTTATATTTAAATGTTGAACTTAAAAAAAAAAAAACTTCTATTAAAAAAAGTTCTTTGAAAATGAAATACATCTTAGTTTTTTTTTTCTAAAACTGTTATATGTATAATGTATATTGAAATTTCCTTTTATAATTTCAAATCATAATAAATGTGGGCAGAAAAATTAAAAAAAATAAATTCATTTTATATACGAAAAAGTTTTAAAAAGGACATGTTTAATTTTTTTTTTCAAAAATCTGAGTTTAAATATCATTTTTGGAAAAACCCTTTCATCAATTTACTTAATTTTTATTTTACAAATATGTTTATTTGAATATTGTAGGTGTTGCCGTTGTATTCAAATAGTTTTTTTTGTGTTTGAAGTCAATTTGTGAGAAAATTACATTTATCGCTTAAACTATGGAAGATTGTCCTTCACTCCCATATAGTTGTTTTCCTTTAATTGCCTAGACAATCTTTTGGCATTAGTAAATTTATGAAATTTAAGCAAACTTTTTGAAAAAAAATTTTTTTTTTCACAAAAATATTCAATTAAATTTAAAAAATCAAAACGGCAACAGCGCAGATTTTAATCTATAGACTTTAAAGTATTTTTAATTAAAGATCATCAAAATCAGAGCTGTTCGGCGGGGTTCCCTAATTTTGCCATTTTTTGAGCTTTAGTTACTCCACTATTTTTCGAACATACAACATGAACATGAAATTGAATGATTCGTTTACGAGTTATTCAAAAATGGATAGAATGATTCTATGACAGGAACCGTTAATTGTAAGAGTTACAGACAGACAGAATTGTATGACCCCAATTTTTCTTAAAATCGATTTAGCAAAATTAACTACTTAAAACTAGTCGAATCTTGATGCCGTCATCTTTTTATTTCAAAGATATCCATGACACACGTTTAACTCGTCAACTGGACAGATTAGTTTAAAAATACATTATTTTTTGCGGACCCGGTCGGCGGCGACCTGGTCCAGACCTTTTCAGCCTGATTACAAATATACGCATGACAAATGTTTAACTTGCATCGAGACACCCGACAGTTGATCCCGAAACTGCCTATTTTTAATCCTTTTTTAGATTTTGCAGTACCAACTCATCTTCCTTAAAATAATACCTATGAAAGATATTAAACCCTAGCCTAAAAAAACCTGACAGATGCCTTTGTAGTCGTAGGTTCCAAATGCAATATTTGGAATTTAGATATCTGACATTGCTTGCTTTGCGTTAGTTCGATTTTCGTTAATTTCTATGATTGTCCAACATTTCGGCTTCATTAAAATTTTTACTTACCCCTTTCATTTATTTGTCATCTTTTTTCTTTTACTCTTGAATTTCTTTATTTAAAACTTTTCACATAATTCTTATCACTGTTCCTCTTTTTGCTGTGAATGTTCAAAAAAAATCTTATCACTCAAACGCTTAAAATATCAATATGTGTCGAACAATGGAACATACATTTTCTTCTTTTGGGTATATGTACCTATAATAGTTTTGAAATTCTTTTTGTTGGACTTTCGATTTAGGTTCATCGTTTTCTTTAAAAAATGAATTCTCATTTAAGAAATCCAATAGGCATGCTTTACCTACGTATATATTTTATTTTATATTTACTCGAGGCCTTCGAATAACTAAACTGTTTAATATCTTTTTTATATCAAAATTCGAAATGCTACATTTTACCATTTTCGTATCCTCTTTTTTATTGCTCGTATGTGTGTATTGGAGTATCATTTTACTATCTTTTGTGAAGATTTTATTACTTGATAAAATGTAAATTGAATAAAAGTCTTTCAAGTACACATATTATAGCCAACAGTAAAGAAGAAAAAAAATTCTTATCCTTTTCAATTCTCTTCTTCGATTATCTCCAATATCGTCCTTCTTTACTGTAATTGCTTTATTTAAGTTTCCATTTCCATACCCGCATGATATAGTAGGGTATGAGTTTCTTAGAAATAGAACATGGATGTTAAAATTTCTGTTTTGATGTGCCATTAGGGAAAAGCATTTCAATCGATTGCGCTTTAGAATTATAAAGTTTTAGTTGAAGTATTCTTGTTTAGGAAAATGTCCTTTAAGTGGTATTTTTACGGTTGTTACTTCAAAACAGAATTTGTCAGCAATTTTGTTTGTTGTTTTGAGGTAATTTGTTGACAATTTCTTTTTTTTTTTTTTTTTTCTTTTCAAAAGTTATTTCGATAGTCTATTGAATAGACCCTTTTGGATGGAACAAATTCGTTCAAGAGTTTTTATTGCTGATTATGATTCCTTGCCATACAAGAATACTCCACCCAAAAGTGCTACTAAATCCATTGGTGCATTTCTGAGAAAACGGCAACACTGGTCGGTTTTCAGTTTTTTTGATTTAACTCGAAAACCAAGCCTGACTTTGAAATGGTTCAAAGACACTTTTCATAGCAAATTAAATTTTCTGTCAAGTTAAGATGGTTAAAAAATTTTAAAAATTATTTTTGTCTAAAATTCTAACCTAAAATCAAAGAAAAAAAAGTTAAAAAATTGACAATTTTTTTTTTTTTTACTAAATCAAGGGACATTTTGTGTATGTAGCCGGGACGTCCAAACTTTGTACTAATGAAATAAAGTAGAGGTAAAATCCTTTGATAATATGCAATTTTTAATTTTTTTTGTCAAGAAACAACTTAAATGTACCTATTCAAAAATTAGCACTTTTTCTAAATTTTTGACTTTTTTAGTTAAAAGCAAGTTTTTAAAACTCGATAAAATCGTATTAATTGGTAACTTTTAGACTTTTAAAGTAAACATACTTCGAGGGATTGATTTAATATAAACTAAATATGACAAACAAAAAAATTTATTTGCATCCTTATGGCCTTTTGTGCAATTTTGTGTATGTGCATTTTTATAAATTCGGGTCGAATGGATGGACGGAGAGCCATTAGCTTTGGTCTATTGCATAGAAGAACATTTAATACCAACTCTTTTACTGTTTTCAATGGCCTGAAAAACAATTCTTGTAAAATCCGCGACCAACGAAAAGTTTCTCTTGAAAAACGAAAAAAATACTCTAATGAGTTTGAAACAAAATAGCTCAGGGAAATTAGTAAATCAAATTGCACTTTTCGCGGGACAAATTTTTTTCATGGAACGTATTTAGGTGAATGTCCTTATCGTAAAAGTGAATTTTTTGGGATGATAAGATATCGGGAACAGCCGCCATCTTGGAAAAGAGGTCGGTGCCGTTTTCATTTTATAACTCCATTTTTACTCATTTAAACCAAAAATGTCCGAGGGTAGACTTATTATCAATTAAATTATCTAAAAAATGATATACAAATGAATTCCGTGAGTTAGTTAGATTCAATTTTATAGTCGGTCAAAGTCCGGGTTCTTCTCGCAAGGTTAAGACAATATGACATTTTTTCAAATATCTGAAGAACTTTTGATTTGTTGGGGATTTTCTTAAAGTATGAATTATAGCACTTTGAATTATCTATGAAATGAGCCCTTTATCGTTACTGTAACCAACATAATGTATAAGCCATCTAACGTCGAAGTTCACATTCTACTATCCAAAAGTGAGAAAATAACAAGTTTTCTTCTATTAGACCGAGCAAATTTTTGAAGTGGAGGTATAACCAAAATATAAGTAAACAGTTTTTTAACTATATTCGTCTAAATATTGAATTCAAAGTTTGAAATCTTTAATGTTAACCTTTATATGGTTTTCGAGGTTTTAAATGAAGTGAATTTTCCAATTAATGTGAATAAGCTCAAGTGACACTATTTAAAATTCTAAATATAAGAACTGATGCCCTGTCATTTTTCCTAAACATGAACACCTCAATCTCAGCATTACGATAAGTATAACTCAAGATATGAGGTGTGTAAGCCGTTATGTTTTCGAGACTATTGTGTTTAATTTTTGATTGTTTATTTGAACTATTGAAATCCCAAATATGTTCAGTTAAAAAATCGTATATCATGACTTCGACGTTTGGTTGCCTCTACAATGTGATGGTTACAAAAACAATAAAGGGTTCATTTCATAGATAATTAAAAGTGCTATAATTCATTCTTTAAGAAAATCCCAAACAAATAAAAAGTTCTTCGGATATTTGAAAAAATGTCATATTGTCTTAACCTTGCGAGAAGAACCTGGACTTTGACCGACTATAAAATTGAATTTAACTAGTTCACGGAATTCATTTGTATATCATTTTTTAGATAATTTAATTTATAATAAGTCTATCCTTGGACATTTTTGGTTTAAATGAGTCAAAATGGAGTTATAAAATAAAAACGGCACCGACCTCTTTTCCAAGATGGCGGGTGTTTCCGAAATCTTATCATCCCAAAAAATTCACTTTTACTATTAGGACATTCACCTAAACACGTTCCATGAAAAAAATTTATCCCGCGAAAAGTGCAATTGGGTTTACTAATTTGCCTGAGCTATTTTGTTTCTAACTCATTAGAGTATTGTTTTCGTTTTTCAAGAGAAACTTTTCGTTGGTCGCAGATTTTTCAAGAATTGTTTTTCAGGCCATTGAAAACAGTAAAAGAGTTGGTATTAAATGTTCTTCTATGCAATAGACCAAAGCTAATGGCTCTCCGTCCATCCATTCAACCCGTATTTATAAAAATGCACATACACAAAATTGCACAAAAGGCCATAAGGATGCAAATAAATTTTTTTGTTTGCCATATTTAGTTTATATTAAATCAATCCTTCGAAGTATGTTTACTTTAAAAGTCAAAAAGTTACCAATTAATACGATTTTATCGAGTTTTAAAAACTTGCTTTTAACTAAAAAAGTCAGAAATTTAGAAAAAGTGCTAATTTTTGAATAGGTACATTTAAGTTGTTTCTTGACAAAAAAAAATTAAAATTGCATATTATCAAAGGATTTTACCTCTACTTTATTTCATTAGTACAAAGTTTGGACGTCCCGGCTACATACACAAAATGCCCCTTGATTTAGTAAGAAAAAAAAAAATGTCAATTTTTTAACTTTTTTTTCTTTGATTTTAGGTTAGAATTTTAGTCAAAAATAATTTTTAAAATTTATTAACCATCTTAACTTGACAGAAAATTTAATTTGCTATGAAAAGTGTCTTTGAACCATTTCAAAGTCAGGCTTGGTTTTCGAGTTAAATCAAAAAAACTGAAAACCGACCAGTGTTGCCGTTTTCTCAGAAATGCACCAA
Source organism: Episyrphus balteatus (assembly GCF_945859705.1). NCBI lineage: Eukaryota > Metazoa > Arthropoda > Insecta > Diptera > Syrphidae > Episyrphus > Episyrphus balteatus. The sequence goes on from NC_079135.1 coordinate 37,024,427, forward strand.
CGGATTTAGTAGCACTTTTGGCTGGAGTATTCTTGTATGCCAAGGAATCATAATCGCCAATAAAAAGTCTTGAACGAATTTGTTCTATTTTTGCTCTGGAGCTCGGGTCTATTAAATAGACTACGAGTTGTAAACAGGAAAATCGAATTAAATTTTATCGTATTATTTTTGATTGTAAACAAAAATTTCAATGAAAACAAAACTATGCCGTATAATTTCTTAGAGTAGTAGAAGTTTTGTGAAAGAGAACATAGATATATAGACAAAAATATGTATTGATGTAACAAATTGTACAAGAAAATAATGTTTTAAAAAACTTTCTGGAATGGATAAGTTTCGGAGAATGTTTTTGAGTTATTGGCATTATCATTTATTTTAAAAGAATTATTTCTGTTTTGTTTTTTTTTTTTAGGCCATTTAGTTGTTTTCAAAATTCTGTACGTGCCAAAATTCGTATTGCGAAATTCTGTATTTCAAAATTCTATATTTTAAAATTCTGTAAATTCAAAATTCTGTATTTTAAAATTCTACAGAAGCTCAAATGTCTGTATTTTAAAATTCTGTTTGGACTATTGAAAGCTGCATTAATGAAGATTTATTGATGAATGATACTTGTAAACCAAAACTTGTTTCAAAACTTTGGTCCGCAGATTCTGCCTCCGAATGTGGAAAAAAAAGTTTGGATGCAATTAATGCAGCAATTAGACCTTTTACTGCTTAAACAAGGGTTTAAACTATTTGCAATATTAATTTTAATTAATAAAAAACATGCCCCTCTTTCGCAAAAATGACCATGGTACTTATACCTTAAAATATTCTCTTTTGGCTGCTTCAATAAATTAAATTATTGAGATTTATTTTTGCAAAAACAAAAAAAAAAAAAAATACATTCGGGGTAAAAATTCTTAATTGGTAAACAAATTTTAAGAAAATTGTACTAGCACGACCTTTCATAAATATTATTTCTGCAGTTGATATGTATCAAAGGAACAAACAAGAAAGAAAACAATATTTGTCTTCATTAAGAGTCATTTAAAATTTTAGTATTTTTCTTCACCTTTGATTGTTAAACTTAATTGATTTTTTTTTGTCAATAACTGACTTTGAGGAGGTTCTTCTATTTGCCAAGCGGAGCTTTATAGAAAATTGATTATTTTTGCAATCGATAAAGTTTCGTTTTTAAAAACAAAGTCATGAAAGAATGATAGAAAAATAATGAGTACCTAATGTCGTTTTCGATTGGAATCACTCAAGGATTCACTCATTCTGAAATCCAATAAAACAGTTTGAATTGCTTCCACTCAATTCTATTTTTTTTGTGTTTGTGTTTGTTTTTCTGTAAAATTTAAAATGTCAAATATGGCATAAGACTTGAAAAATAAATAATATGTGAAGAAAATAGTACCTAATATTCAACAAATTAATCAGGAATTCGTTTTGCAAAATATTTTAAAAGCTTAATTTATTAGTTTGAAAATAAATAAACAATTTAATTTCAAAAAAAGGAAACAAATTTGAATGAAAAATAATAATAAACAATGTGAGTATTCATGTATTAGTGCTTCTTGATTTGATTCTGATTTGAAATCAAGAAGAGAATTTCTCTTCTGAGAAGCGTTCTGGCTGTCATTTTCATGCCAATAAAACGGTTTCAGAAGTCTTCTGAATGATTCCGGACGCTTCCGGAGAGCCAATCGAAAACGACATAAGTCTAAAGGTACTCTAAAGCCTAAAAATAAAAACTAATTAACTACTGTCAAGAAAGGTCACATAAATAAATAAAGAGTTTATTCTCTGACATAGCTATTCAGCTATTTATATTTTAAGTTACCTATATACTTAAAAAAAAATTAAAAAATCAGATAAAGTGTACAATAACTACCTACGTGAAATGAATGTTTTTCTAATTGTCGGGGAGGCGACCGTCGAGTTACTTAGCTCATAAGGTTAGAGGTTAAAATTGGTGTCAAATGAAAGATAAGTTGATACTGAAAATAAAAAAATAGGGTTGCCACTTCTAAAATGGGAACTTCCATGTGGCAACCCTATTTGAAAGGAAAAATTGTCACATAACTAATACATTCATATCTTTGTTGTTTGGCCAGATAAAAAAAAAATTTGAAAAGCCAACCGAAAGCCAAAATAGTAAAAAAAAATAATAAAATAATATAAAGAACGTAACCCTACAAATGTGGCAACCCCATCCAAATGAAAACAACACTGACAAAAATCTTCTTTGAACAAAACAGTATAACTTTTTATGCACTAGAAAGCTAAACTATACGCCATATTTTAGATAATACTCCCTTCTATCTAAAAAATGTCGGGTGCCACCTCGCAAATGCAGACAAGTACTCGGCAACCTTATCCAAATGCCAAAAAACAAGTGATTTTTGCGTTTTTTTAGCATTTGGATAGGGTTCCGAGTACTTGTCTGCATTTGCGAGGTGGCACCCGACATTTTTTAGATAGAAGAGAGTCTAAGCTAAACATGATGTATTTTACAGCCTTTAACTCTATCAAATATTATACACTTTGGCCAAAAAACAAGTGATTTTTGGGTTTTTTAGCATTTGGATAGGGTTGCCGAGTACTTGTCTGCATTTGCGGGGTGGCACCAGACATTTTTTAGATAGAAGAGAGTCTAAGCTAAACATGATGTATTTTACAGCCTTTAACTCTATCAAATATTATACACTTTGGCCAAAAAACAAGTGATTTTTGGGTTTTTTAGCATTTGGATAGGGTTGCCGAGTACTTGTCTGCATTTGCGGGGTGGCACCAGACATTTTTTTTAGATAGAAGAGAGTCTAAGCTAAACATGATGTATTTTACAGCCTTTAACTCTATCAAATATTATACACTTTGGCCAAAAAACAAGTGATTTTTGCGTTTTTTTTAGCATTTGGATAGGGTTCCGAGTACTTGTCTGCATTTGCGAGGTGGCACCCGACATTTTTTAGATAGAAGAGAGTCTAAGCTAAACATGATGTATTTTACAGCCTTTAACTCTATCAAATATTATACACTTTGGCCAAAAAACAAGTGATTTTTGGGTTTTTTAGCATTTGGATAGGGTTGCCGAGTACTTGTCTGCATTTGCGGGGTGGCACCAGACATTTTTTAGATAGAAGAGAGTCTAAGCTAAACATGATGTATTTTACAGCCTTTAACTCTATCAAATATTATACACTTTGGCAAAAAAACAAGTGGTTTTTGCGTTTTTTAGCATTTTAGTAGGGTTGCCGAGTACTTGTCTGCATTTGCGAGGTGGCACCCGACATTTTTAGATAGAAGAGAGTCTAAGCTAAACATGATGTATTTTACAGCCTTTAACTCTATCAAATATTATACACTTTGGCCAAAAAACAAGTGGTTTTTGCGTTTTTTAGCATTTTAGTAGGGTTGCCGAGTACTTGTCTGCATTTGCGAGGTGGCACCCGACATTTTTTAGATAGAAGGGAGTATTATCTAAAATATGGCGTATAGTTTAGCTTTCTAGTGCATAAAAAGTTATACTGTTTTGTTCAAAGAAGATTTTTGTCAGTGTTGTTTTCATTTGGATGGGGTTGCCACATTTGTAGGGTTACGTTCTTTATATTATTTTATTATTTTTTTTTACTATTTTGGCTTTCGGTTGGCTTTTCAAATTTTTTTTTATCTGGCCAAACAACAAAGATATGAATGTATTAGTTATGTGACAATTTTTCCTTTCAAATAGGGTTGCCACATGGAAGTTCCCATTTTAGAAGTGGCAACCCTATTTTTTTATTTTCAGTATCAACTTATCTTTTATTTGACACTAATTTTAACCTCTAACCTTATGAGCTAAGTAACTCGACGATCGCCGCTTGGACTATAAGTTTTTATTTTTATTTTGAAAAATATATTTTCAACTGTATAGTTCTAATTTTAATACTTTATGATAGTTTCTTGTATTTTCGAATATTTTTTATATACCTAAATCAATTTAACTTCAAGCTAAAGTTTCAAAGATTTATTTTTCTTCTTGTATCGCATGAATGCATAAAACATAATAGATATTTTTCTAAGAAAAAATGATTTCATGCAAGAAACCATTATTGTTCTCCGGAAATATGATATATTTATATAATTTTAACGAGATATGAAATGTGAATCCGTTTGAGTTCTAACATTTTCTCTTTGAAATTATTTATTTTTTGATCTTATTGACATAGTAAATGTCAATATGAAATAAGACATTTTTATAAGACAAGTATTGGTTTCTAGGTTTCATAATAAAAACCAACATTATGTTTAGAGAAGTCCAAAAAATTAAATTTTAAATTTTCAAAAAGTAATACCTACTTTTGGATTTGAATAAAAAATAAATTTTTGTTGAAAAATCTATTTCTATTTTAATTTCTGCCAACTTAATTATTTTTTTTTTTATAAAATTATTTACAAAGATTTTTGTTTTTAAATCTATAATCATGTAAATTATTTTCAAAAATGTATTTAAAAAAAAAAAGAAATCAAATAAAGTAGGTAGGTATGTAGATACTTAAATTTATTTTTAAGTACTATTTTTTTTATTTACATTTTAAATTTTTTTCACACTAGTTGACAAAAAAAAAAAAAACGAATTTTTAGATTTTTTTCAAATAACCGTATATTTGTAAAAAAAAAAGTTCGAATCGAATTTTGAAACAGAAATATGAAGGTCGAACTCTTAAATTATAAAATGCAGTGAGAAATAATTTTTCCAGGGTGATAAATCCCGTAATCCTGAACTTTTTTCGAAATTTATTTCGATTTTTTGTTTTACGTGGAAAAAAATGTCCTGACTTGATTGCCATATGGGCTGAATAACATGTTGATTAACTTTCTTATTTATAAAAAAAAAAAATTATTTCACCAACTCTCGTTGAGAAATGGAATCGATCGGACAATTATGGTTTTAATTTCGATTTTGATTGAATTGAATTAGAATTAAATCTCTATAAGAGTTGGCCATTGTTGTTTTGAGTTTTTTCTTTTTTTATTTTTCATATGAATTCGAAAAAACCAATAAGAATACTTTTGTTTGAATTAAAAACAAAATGTTTGGATGCAAATAACTTAGCAATAGTGTTTAAAGAGACCTTTATTTTGACATCTAACTCGATAAATTTGGAGGAAATCTAGAAAAAAAAAATTGTCCTTTTTTTTTTTAAAACAAATGCATAAGTTTGTTGACTTTGAATTCATTACTGTACCCAAAACCTGGGGTCGAACTACGGCATACGTTCGTTAACGTTTTGACTATTGCTCTCTCTATTTAATTAGAAGAAAATGATAGAGACATAAAGCGTCAATACGTTAACGAACGTATTCCGTAGTTCGACCCCTGTTTTGAGACTTTGGTCCACAGATATCTGCCTCCAAAAGAAAAAAAAACGAATGTTTAGATGCAAATAACTCAGCAACCAAACCTCTAAAAAGCTTTTGGTTTTCAGTTATAAATAGGGCATACCTTATGCCTTCATTTGGATATTATTTTTTAAATTGAATTTTTTTCATCAATTTTTTTTTTTTTTTTGAAAGTCTGGCAAAAATAAATTTGTAATACTTTTACTTAAATGCCGAGGCCTGTTCGCTGTGTAGCCATATCTGTAAACCAAAGCTTGTTTCGAGCATTGCACTGCAAACCACTACTGTACCTCTTCTCTGAACGAGTAACCGACTTATTCAATTGAATTTTAGACTTTAATCAATAGAAATAATTTTTGAACTTTTGAAGTAGCAATCGAACCTACCCTTGCCCTTTACAGCTTAAAATCCTTTTGTTAATTTATCAATATTTAAGGCAAGCTAGTCCAGTTTTAAAGCTTTTCCTTTCTATGTACATATATATTTAACAAGAAATTTAGAGTAGCTTTTGTAGTAATGATTGGCATTACTCCATCCATTTCTTACCCATAATTCCAAAACTTTATTTAATGCTCCATATACTTTTTCCATTTCATATTGTATATATGTATGAGAATTGCATAAAATTAAGATTTTTAATAGCCTTTAAAGTAAGCCATTTTTTGAGATTTTGGCCCTGTCTACAGAGGACACCAATGTAAAAAAATCCGTCTTTTTACGTACTCTATCGCGAAGGTTGTGTGGAAAAAACTTGGGTTTGCTTTGTCTGCAAAAATGAAAAATTTTTATTTTTCGCAATAAATTACCACTTTTGACCACACATTTATTTGTTTTGACCAAGTAAATTTCTAAAAAAAAACACACTGCCGTCGACGCATTGATTTTTTTTTTTAAATTAAATTACTGTTTTCAATACATCTTTGGCCACCCTTTAACGTTTTTGACCACCCTTAGAAACCATGGTATCAAAATTATTCAATTGATCATTTTTTTTTGTCTCAGTGCAATTTGACACATTGAAACTAATTTATTGATTGATTAATTGATAATTATCAAAACTGAAAAATTACTTCAAAGACTCACCTGTGGCAAACTGAGAAATATTGACAGCACATATGTTCCGCCTAATAGCCTGTAGCACCTTTTAGCCATATTCAATGATTTCATTGGATATTTCACAGCAATCCAGCGGTCAACTCCAATCAGCACCAGCACATACGTCGACAAATACAAGCTAAACATTTGAAAAAGTTTCACCATTTTGCAGGTAAAATCATCTGCCAACCATTGAACAGTATAACTCCAAGCAGCCTCGCCAATAATACAAAATCCCGTTACCAGGACATCGGCAATAGACAAATGAAATATGAGCAAATAAATTGCACTCCAACTTTGACGCGATGCCCTCCGGCTCATGCGGGTCTTATATATATTCCACATTGTTGCAACATTGCCAAACAACGAAATTATGCCCATTATCGACAGCACAATCACTTTGATAACCGACGACTTGGTGAGCTGTGGAGCGTGCTCCAGCTGAAAGGGGTATGTGTCATTCGAAATTTGCATCAGCAGTGGATCGTACACGGCCGAAGAATAAGAAGTCGAAGGTGAAACCATAGAAGATTCATTAACAGGCATCACTACACCTTGTGATATCAAGCCCGTATAGTCGTCCATGTAGGATGGAAGGTTATGGCCCAGGAATTCAAGCGACGAATTGTGCATATTCAACGACAACATTATTATCCCGAAAATAGCTACCCACGCCGAAACCGAAGAAAACACGTCAAAAATTATTAAGATAAACTTAAAAACTGATTTAATTATTTTGCAACCAGAAACATTTTTTCATATTTCCGTAGCTTCACCAAGACCGCTTCACATCACTAAGAGACAAGTAGTATTTTATGGATGATTTTTTTTTCTCGTTGTGAACATCGATTAATGCACTGCGAGAGCCAGAAGGTCAAGCTTGCAGGTAATGGTGCGGACCAAGTTATTATTCATCAATTACTTGACCTCCTATAGCTGCAGGTATTATTTTTTTTCCGAGAAGTTATTCTATATAAATTGCGTATAATTAATTTTTACTTTTTTTTTTGTTTGTGTTTGTTTTTAAAATTTCACTTAAAAAAATTGGCGGGAAATGAAGGTATAAGTACCTATACTGTCCGCACACGGATAGGTATAAGTATCTGCTACGCTTTGAATATTTTTTCAAACTGACAGGCTCAAGTTACGGCCCGGATAAACTTTTGTAGCGATGAAACGTGTATAGCTAGTGTTAAAACTAGAATAATAATTATACTATTTATTATTTGTGTTGTCTTTTTTGTTTGTTTATAATATGACGATTTCGTTGAATGATTTAATAATAATTCACTAAAGTGTACTGGAACTTTGGACGAACGCATTTAAGTGTTGAATTGATCTGAAAAAAAAAAAAAAAAATTAAATGTTTGCTTGTAAAATTGATAATAGAAAATTTAAATGGTTTTAATTTAGTTAAAGTCTTTAAGCAATCATATTTTCTTGCTAAAACTAAGGTTTCGAAATTCATATGTAGTTGAGTTTTTTTTTTTTTTTTTTCAAAAGCCGGGGCAAATTTTGGCGACTGTTAGAAAGCAGGTGGAATATGACCACGCAGCATAAAAATTTCAGATACCTATAATATTTTTTTTTTTTGGTTGAGAATTAGAGCTAAATTCTAGAGTACCTATTCAGGTTTAAGTTTTTGAGGTTATTTTGTTTAAAATTATTTTGCAGACATATGTACAGTGGTGGCAAAATAATTAGAAACATCCTCCTTTGTTTACAAAATGTTATTTCTTTCTTACTATAAATACAAAATATTTAACAAATTTTTAGCAAACACGAGTGATGATATAATTCTTGTCACATTTTAAGAAAAAAATTTTAGAATTCATCCAACAAAAGAAAAATATTGCAAAAAATCTAAAATATAGTCCAATTTTGTGTGGAAATATAATTAGAAACACTGAGGAAAAATGACTAAGAAATATACTGTTTTTGATTTTTAGCATTTACATTTGCCAAACTTGGTCAATTAATTAAACGTACAATTAATAAAAAGGACTATCACCAACTAATTTCTATTAGTTGGTTAATGTGGTTGCAGTCCTCGAAAAATGCCACATGTTCCAAAAAAATAATAAAACGTCCTTAACAATATTCCTGACACACCAACCCCTTATATTTATGAAAAAGAAGGTGCAATAAAGAGGAGATCCTTAGTAAACCATCAAGCTTTTTAAATACCTCTGTTAAAAAATATTTCTAATATTTTGTATTCATATTAAAAACATACAAACATTTTGAAAAGAAAGAGCGTGTTTCCAATTATTTTTCCACCACTGTAGATATCTGCGGACCAAAGTCTCGAGATAAGTTTTGGTTTACAGATATGAGTTATTTGCATCCAAACTTTTTTTTTTTACATTCGGAGGCAGATATCTGCGGATCAAAGTCTCGAAAGGTCAAAAAGTTACAAATTATTTTTTTTTTTAGATTTTCGAAAAAAATGCATTTTACAAAATTTTCTTTAAATTCATCGAGTGAGGTATCAAAAGAAAGGTCTATTAAAGCTCTATTAGTAATTGAAAACCAAAAGCTTCTTGGAGGCCTGGCTGCTGAGTTACTTGCATCCAATCAGGATTATTTTTACGTTCGGAGGCGGACCAAAGTTTCGAAACAAGTTTTGTTTTATTGACATGAGTTCACAGTAACAGGCCTACGCTTTTAGGTCAAAAAATTACAATTTCTTTTTTTTCAGATTTTCCAAAAAAAATAAAACGCATCTTCTTTCGTATATAATTTTCGTGGGGCCCCGTTTTGGGCCTCGGAATTCTACCTTGGCAGTTCCAATGGTACGTACCTACGTCGCTGTATAGAACTGACTCTCTCCCAAACGGAAAGTTTCATTTTAAAGAAACAAATTTTTTTGGTTTGAACAAAAAAATAAAATTTTAATTTTTTGGAAAAAATCAATTTTTTCAAAACGAGATATGTATTTATTTCAATTGGTCAGGTGACCAAAATTTGGTTTTAAGCTTTATAAAAGCTAGGCATTCAATTTTGAGGCTTCGACTGGATTACTTTGACCTTAGTTAATTGTATCGAATATTTAGTGGATAGTTTTTAACAAATTTAATAAAAACCTACAAAATGTATGACAGCTTTTGTGATACCTGTTTTCGACCCCTCAAAAGACACACACGAACATTTTTTAAAACTTTATGGATTCTTAGTTTTTGAAATGGCTTCGTTTTGCTATCTCGTTAAATTCATTAAATCATGTGTCATGCTTATATTCTATGTGGTTTTTCTCTGTTTCGTTATCTTTGACATTCCTCTTTTTCGTTCTTTAAATCCTTCCACAAAGTTTAAAAAAAGTACAGCTATTCCGAATGAAAGAAAAATCTATATGTGTTTCCCCGAATCATAAAGTTTTAAGATCTTTGATTATGACTTTAGCTTATTCAATTTGTAAATTGGTCACATTAAATTTTTGGTTTTAAATCTTTGCCATCTCCATTCCAATAAAAAAAGGAAACTGAAAGGAATACAAATTGACGGTATCCATTGCACAATGCACAATAAACTTGATATCCAGATATTAAAGCTTCTTTTGACAAGCAGTAAACGAATGTCTCCATGGAACATTTATCTGCTACGATATACGTGAATTATTTTGCAGTTCAAGGAACTATTCAATGAGTTTGTTAAAGTTTGGCATGATTGTGTGCAATGTGCATGGCATCTGATTCTCTTTTTTGAAAAAAATAAAATGCACGACTGGGTCGCACGAACTTGCTCTTAGAGTTAAAGTTGCTTAAATTTTTAAGACTTTTGGAAAAAAAAACAAAATTCGTTTTTTTTTTTAAATAAAATAAAATCTGAAATTAAATTGCCCTCCAAAACAAGTATGCTGTTTTGATTGATAAATTAACATGCATTTTTAGAAAAAAAATTTTCAAAATCGTTAGAGCCGTTTTTTAAAAAACTAATTTTTTATAAATATTTTTTTGGAAAAAAAGTTTTAAAATAAAATTGGTATGTCATTTGGTAGAAATCACTAATCAACATCTGAAAACAAAATTTCAAAAAAGTTCAATGTCCCGTTTTCGAAAATTTGATTTTTCAAAAAAAAAAATTTGAAAATTTTTTTAAAAATCCAAAAATTATTTTTTTCAAAATTTTATTTTTGGCTTATATTTAAATTATATAAATGCTTCTCCACAATAAGCAGTTTCGGAGATAATCGGATTTGAAAAAAACGGTTCTATGGCAGGTACCGTTAATAATGATTTTCAAAAAAAAAATGTTTTCATTGAAAGATAGACCTTAGCTTAAAACTAACATTTGAATTTTTTAAACAAAATCGTTAGAGCCGTTTTCGAGATATTTCAATTTTACTAAAATCGGTATGTGACAAGTACCGTTATTTTTGGTCCAAAAAAATTAATTCCAAAAACCCCTCTGGAGAGTCGCAGAATAACGCTACATACCAAGTTTGACATTAATCGGTCCATCCGTTTAGGCTGTAGCTCCTTTTACAGACAGACAGACAGACTGACAGACAGACTGACAGACTGACAGACTGACAGACTGACAGACTGACAGACTGACAGACTGACAGACTGACAGACTGACAGACTGACAGACTGACAGACTGACAGACTGACAGACTGACAGACTGACAGACTGACAGACTGACAGACTGACAGACTGACAGACTGACAGACTGACAGACTGACAGACTGACAGACTGACAGACTGACAGACTGACAGACTGACAGACTGACAGACTGACAGACTGACAGACTGACAGACTGACAGACTGACAGACTGACAGACTGACAGACTGACAGACTGACAGACTGACAGACTGACAGACTGACAGACTGACAGACTGACAGACAGACAGACAGACGGACTTACGGGACCCACTTTTTTGGCATTGTCTACCATCGTAATGTCATGGAAAAATGTTATCTCAACTTTTTTTTTTTGTACGAATGCATAACTTGATATATAGTACCCATATCGCAAGTAAAAAACAGGATTAAAATCTCCATGTGCAAGACATGCAAATGCAAAGCATATATGGTTGACCTTTATAAAAAATTAAAACTTTTGTACATCAAATGTTCTGTAAGAACATAAATTCGGTGTCTTAAATTCTGTATTCTTAAATTATATAAGTATTTAAAAATTTTATAATTTTGTATACATTAAAAAATTTTTTTTTTGTTCGAATTACAATTTTGTGAAAAAATCATCACCATCTGAGTAAACTTTCCAGAATATGACATAATGTATTGATTTCCGTATTTAGTTTTTTTTTTTTAATATTAGCTTCCTTAATGAAATCATACGTAAATTTTAAAAAGTACAATTTTCTTGATTAGACACATTTTTGGAAGTTAAAAAAAATTAAAGCATAAATGATTGTTAAAGGAGTTATATTCATTTTAATCTTAAAAAAATCGATTTTTTTTTTGATATTTTGATTTTTGAACATATGTGCTATATTAAAGAATGTTCTTCAAAAATTTCACATTAATCCGACAAAATATAGTTTCGCAGAAATAAACAAACTTGTAAAGACATCTTAACTTAGTTTCAATGTATCTCAAAACTTAAAACGCGTTTTTCTCGAAACGGTGCAGTGTTTTCAAAGTCGATGAATAAAATTTCTCCGAAACGGCTGTATCGATCGGCTTGAAATTTTCACACGATCTTTTAAGATATTCTTGTCAGGTAATCTTCGAAAATAATTATGTTTTCAAGCAAACTGCTGAGTTTTGGTTATCAGGGCATTTGAGCTTTTGGTTAAAGTATCAAGAAAAAAATTAATAAAAAAAAAAAAAAAATATTTTACAAACATTTTTTCGAAACTGTTTTTTTTTTTTTTTTAATTTTAAAATCGAAAAATCCGTCTGAAATTTTGGATAAAATTTATTGAGCCTTTGAAAAGACACACGCCAATAACCAAAATACTATCAATTTTCACAAAACACGGCAACACTTTTTTGCGTTATCTCAATTTTGTTAAAACAGTGAGTGATACAAGAAATTTTTAAAGAACTATTTTGTTTAAAATTAGCTAAGCTTCAAGTGTTTAGATAATTTTTTTTTTTCGTCTAAAACCTACAGTAAGGCTTTAAGATGTAAGTTTTTGTAACTTTCAGGATTTGTAACATGAGGATTTTTCAAAAAAACAAAAAAAAACTCTTGAAAACGCATTTTCTTTAAATGACTTATAGCTGTTTTAAAATATACCAAGGGTCTTTTTTTGTGTCCTGGATTGTATGTTCTAGGTATGTTGTTCCTAAAAAAAAAATAAAATTCATAACAATAGCCAGAGGATATTTTTAAGTTATAAAATTTCAAAAAGTAATTTGGTTAAAAGTTTTTGTATAGAAAATCACCCTACCAAGGAAAAACTTTTTTTGTTTTTTTTTATTTTTAACTGTTAGCATGGTGTTAAGTGAGATTTAATTAATGTACCCTAAAAAAGGACGAGAAATGAGAAAAATAAATTGTATTGTCTCTTAGGAATTATGTATTAGGATGATAAATGTACAAAAAATGTTCATGTGTTCGTTGGTGGCCATGAAGTTTTAAGAGTCTCTCTATTTTCAGACTGGTATTAACTGAAAATTTATTTTGCATTTTTTTTTTTTTTTGTTTATTAATCCTGTGTTTATTCTATCGAAGTCAACGCTGACATGCATAAATTGATATTTCAAGGAATCTAGTTGCAAGTAGCTACTCATAGTTGGGTTTTTAGTTCCACGAACTAGAGTATTAAAATCTCCTTGTTAAGCTTACACATTACATTACATTACAATACATATTAATCTAATCCGAAGATAAATCTACGGACTAGACACACTTACAGCTTTGGAAACTTAGTCCATTTGGCTGATACAGCACAAGACATTTATACAACAGAGAGAGACAAAGAATAGAAAGAACAACAGAAACACAATAATACATAACTACGTGGCTTAGAGGGGAGACATCGTTGACAATTGTCGCATGTTGTGAAGCTTATTATCTTCAAGTTGAATAAAATTTCTTTGCTTTTTTTTGTTTGTTTGGACTCTTTGTTGGAAGTTTTAAGTTTTGAATATTTCATGTACTTTTTTTTTTTGACGGCTCAAAAGTCAATAATATAGTATTTTTACATTTTTGAAGTAAACATATTAAACTCATTTCCATCAAACTTTCTTTGAGTTTCATGTTCATTCCAGTTTTGTCTGATACCTTGAAGTCTTAGGTATAAATACAATACTTAAACAAATTGGCTTTTTCCACCCCTTTGAGCATTTCTCCTATTTACCCACGCAATTTTTTTAAATCGATTTATTTCATTTCCTATAGATGGAGGGAAAAAAGTGCGAGAGCAAAAAATATTCACCATAGATATTTGAACATTTTACGTCCGACGTTTGACGCTCCGTATAGTTAGACACGAATTCGGAAGATTGCGGGCGGCACAGTTCTCAGCTCGTATCTGTTGACCAAAACTTGTTTCAAGAACTTGATCAAAAGATTTCGACTTCGGAGTAGTTATAAGGAAAAGACAAAAAATGTTTGGTTGGAAATATCTCAGGAACCAGGAACCAGACCTATTTCAGTTATGAATAGAGCTTAGAGAGACCTTTCTTTTGATGGGTCACTCGATGGACTTGGAGGAAATTTTTTAAAATGGAATTTTTTTTTGGCAAGGGGTTAACCTTGATTTTTTCTCAAAAATCTGAAAAAAATAAATTTGTAACTTTTTTTCCGAAATTAAAGACCTGGTTCTCTGTGAACTTTACATATCTGTAAACTAATACTTGTTTCAAGTCTGTGGTCCGTAGAAATCTGCCTTCGAATGTAAGATAAAAAAAATGTTTTGTGCAAATAATTCAGAAACAAGACCTCCAAAATACTTTTGTTTCCAGTTATGAAAAGAACTTTAAGAACCCTTAAATTTGATGTCTCACTCGATGAATTTGGGGGAAATTTTTAAAATGCACTTAAATATTTTTCGAAAATCTGAAAAAAAAAAAAAAAGAGTTCGAAACTTTTTTACCTGTTCACTTTGAACTCATATCTGTAAATCAAAACTTGTTTCAAGAATTTGGTCTGCAGATATCTGCACATTTTTTTTGTATCATCGAAATAAAAACAAAAAAAGTGCAAGTTCCAGGTTTATTTCTTTGACCCTAGACGATTTTCATCAGTTACATTTTTTTCTTGTTGCACTTCATACACAATAAAGAATTCAGAAAAGGAAAATAAATAAATCCGTGATTTTAATCCTTTTCCTTATTCCATGTTTCTTATTTTAATTGGTTGTTGTTTTTGAAAATGAAAAGGATGCTTACAATGAATTAAGTTGACAACTAAATTTATTTAAAAGTGGTGTGAAGAATTAACACAAAGTTTATAGAACAACAAATAATATGTACTTTAAAAATAAAATAGAACACAAAGTTACAAAGTTTCCTGTTTTACAAAAATGTAATACATATTTAAAAATAAGAAAACAAAATCTAATATTGCTTAAATAATTCATTAGTCAGAAATTAAAAAAAAAAAACGGATGTTGAAAGCATTTGTTAAATAGAATTTATATATGGCACTGCGACTAGTAAGCTTATCATCGAGCATAGTGCAAATGATTAAATCTCTACTCATAACATTACTCTGCAACAAATCCACATAAAATGCAGAAATTTTGAAAGCATTTGAATTACAAATTGATGATGCGCTTAAAGTCAGTCAAATGCTTTCTGAAAAATCAAATAAAAGTAAGATAACGCCAGAAGCTTATGTTTTGTGCATTGATTGAACTGCGTGATGTACCACAAATCCAAATAGCAAAAAATGTAAATCACAGTTGTTGATTTTACTGCTAACGGCTACGGTGTTGATATATCCAAATAGTTATTTGGATTTGGATGCGTTCTACGGAAAAAAATCTAGAGAAAAAGGACTAACATTGTAATTATAATGTAAATATTCGTGGCAATGAAAAATAAAATGCACGACTGGGTCGCACGTACTTGCTCTTGTTGTTCACAGTATCTTTATCTTAAATATCTATTGGAAATTTAAGATTTTGTAGAAAAAAATCAAAAAAAAAAAAAAATCAGAAGTTTGAAAATTAAACTAAAAATTTCTTTTTTCAAAAATGTTTTTAAAAATACATTTTTTTTTAACATTTTATACTTAATGATCTCTGTAAATTTTAAATAAAATAACTAATGCTTTGATGAAATATATGAATTTAAAAAATATGTCAATTTTTGAAAAACGGCAAACGCCATATTTCCGTTCTCCGAATTTTTTGAGAAAAACTAAAAACGCAGTTTTGTTAGAATCAATAAGAGCACACCAAATTTGATCAAAATCGTTAGAGCCGTTTTCGAGAAATTTGCAATACCTCGAAAACGTTATATGGGAGGTATGCGTTAAAATGGAGATATTAAAAAAATAAAAAAAAACGGGTCTAGGGAATTACGTAAAAATCATCTGTACCAAGTTTCAAGCAAATCCATCTATCCGTTTAGGCCCTAGCTCGATGTACAGATGGACGCACAGACGCACACACGCACAGGCGCACAGACCGACGGACGGCATGACGAAAACCACTTTTTTGATCTTCTCCATCATCGTAATGTTGGTTTTGATTAAAACCTCGATTTTTTTTTCTACACGAAACCAATACTTGCCCTATAGATACGGTGACCATATTTCCAGAAGCAAAACCCGGGACACATTCAAAATTTTTCGGATCGTTTTGAAAATATTGGTTCTTCAAAAACATAAAAAGAAATAAAAATTGAAATTTTTTAAAATGCGTTTTCATAATTTTTGCTTCATTTTGATATAAAGATTTCTTTAACAATTTTATGGGAGCATTTTCGTTGAAATCATTTAAGTCGTATACAAAATAAAGAAAGCGTTTTTATACTTAATAAGTACTGTTAATCACTTCTAAAAAAATATTTTTTCAATAAAAATCGTGAGAGCTATTTTTAACATTTTAATTTTATTTAAAATGATTTTAAAATTGTATGATCTTTAAATAATATTCTAACATGTCCTTAAAAATTTTGAAATTTAGCTGGGTTCTTAACTCTTCTGTTCTTTATTCGAAAAAAACTTTCCCTGATGGAGCTTTTCAACCTGGCAAATATAAACTGGAGTTAAATAAGTGACAACAAATTTAAAAAAACTAAAGCATAGTCTAGAGGCGAATTGAAAATTATAAAACCAGCTCAACGAAATCGTAAAAGAAAATTTTACTTTTCGTTGCACATTACGTAGCTTAACCAACGAAATTCTTACCTGTGCAAGAATAATTGGAGAGTTTTGAATCGTTTGTCACTCATACTTAACGGTGCAGGTAATTTTTCTTGCTCCAAAAGAGTTTTTTTTTTTACTTTGGGAGACTCAGAAAAATGTTCGTTTTGATACGGCAGCAAACTAGGCTTGACGCGTTTATACGAAAAAATTAGAAAAACTTTTAATTTGCAACCACTGTTTATTTTGTTTCTCGTACAAAGTTTTTAAAATTTTGAATGAAAAAATCAGAGAATTCGCAAATACGGGACAATCACGGGACAAATTACAAAATACGGGACACTTACACGTCCCGGGTTTCTTAAATAAAAACCCGGGACAAGCTGTAGAAATACGGGACAGTCCCGGGTAAACCGGGACGGATGGTCACCGTACCTATAGAGCAAGTAAAAAGCTAATTATACACTGAAAAAAAAAAAATAAATTAACTACAACCACTTGTGTTCCATTTTTTTTTTAAATTAATTTGCATTGAAAACTATATTTTTTTTAGTGAAAGTAGAACGATCTTTAATTTAAGTGGTTTCTAGTTATGAAACATCCTTAAATCAAAGCTTTTTCAACTTAAAAAAAAAAAAAAAAACACATATAAGAAAAAAAAAAAAACAAATAAATAAACCGACAGCCGCTATGGATTCTAGAACATTTGGGTAACTAGCTGGGATTCATAGTTGACCATTATTCCGGAAAAAGGTTACAATTTACACCTGCACGAAAATGTACACAAATAATAAAATTTACAAAGTACCGAAATTCATAGGTACATCAGTGTCACGTTAAAAATTTAAACCAAAAAACAAAAGCCTAAGAAAAAAGGCAGAGGAAGAAAAATACTAACACAATACTTTAGCACACGCTTTAGAAATTTCAAGCTGACGGAAATGGACCATTGGAAATGGAAGAGACGAACATTTGTCTCTTTTATTAAATCTTAATCGAAGAGGATTCCGCATTAAATAAAGCAGATTTCTGCATTGTTTTTTGAAACTTTGTCTTACCTGTTGGAAATAACTATGATGAACTGCATCTAAGGCGATGACTATAATTTTAACATTTGAATTTTTTGTCGGTTTTTAAAATGAAAATTCATACTAAAATTAAATAAATTTTTTTTATTTTTAAATTTACATTTTATGAAAAGTTTTTAAATTTTAAGCAACTCAACAACTTGACTTCTAACACCAAGTTCGTTCGAACCAGTGATGAATTTTGGTTTTTGATTTTTTATAATATTCTAAGAATTTAACCAAGTTTTATATTTTCAAAAATTTGGATTTCATACTTTGGCACAATTTCCAATGTATAGTTTTTTCTCAGAAAGCAAAAAAAGCAAAAACATTTAAAATATTTAAATGCATTCATTTGATTCCCAAAGAATAAACTAAAATGCTCACAATTAAAAAAAAAATGGGTTAATAGTTTTTGAAAATTTGTGCAAGGTCTATAAAAAAGAACATGTTAAATTCGTCGAACCATAACCGAGATATGGCTTTTTTATAACTCTTCCTTTAGTGCTGCATCCCAAATGCATACCTTATTATTAACAGTTAAACATTTTGAAATTCCAGAGAATAGTAGAAAATATTTCAATGTGTTTTATTCCATAAGAACAATTTGCATTTTGCCATAAAAAAGTTACGCATACGCCACAGTGAACCTTTATATTCTCATCTATTTAATTGCTCACGAAATAGCTTAACAGTTTAATTTTTGCTAAACGTTCACTTACTTTCAAAAAAAAATAAAGTAAATCCTTAACCCATTAATCCTGAATATCCTCATCACTTCTGGCTTCTAAATAACTATTTTGACACTGCATTGGTCTATAAAAAATGTAAGTTTAACATACTAAATGTTGACTTTTGCCTCTGAGCAATTTTCATTCCATAATTGAACCCATATTTCTGCCTTTGAGTTATGAACTTCAAGAGAAATTCTTTTTTTACTCTCATGAGAGATAAATGGTTTTATATGTAGGAAATTTTTCAAATGCCTTCAGAATCATCTCTTTCGTATGAAATTTGAATCCTTTCACATTTTTCCTTGCTTATTGGGGCAATTATTTTGTGGTTTCATTTTGTACTGATTGAAAATATGAGTAGAACATGTTTCATATTTCAAAACTATGCATGCAGCATGGATTCACTTTGAAAATAACAACATTGATAAAGAATAAAAAATCAACATTTTTTAAGTGTGAAAAAGATATTCTTTTTTTAATGAGAAAAAGAATCATACCTTGAATTTGCTACTTTATAAAGAATATCAGACTTTCAAGTTTTCTTACAGAGAAAGAATATTATTTGATTGAAAAAATATATCTCTGAAACGAAACATTGAAAAATAGCTCCAGGTGGAAAACTTGAACTGGTAGAGAAACATGTTTCAACCTTTTGACTTATTAAGTATTGATTCCATTTATCTGCCAGTATTGTTATAGCAATTGATAAAATATTATTGGAAGTAATTTTATATCCATGAAAAAGTACACCCTTGACACTTGAGGGTTTTCTTTCTTATAACTCTGTTTATAAGAATACATATCAATAAGCTCATTTACTTGGAATTAATTTATTGGAAAAATAGGAGCAACATTTTGACTTGCAACATATTAGTTCTTGGAACATGGGTCTATTGATCATTGATGAGTCATATAAAGGAGAATTTATTTGTATATGAAAAAAAGCTTGCTGTTAGTTAGAATGTCTCTTCATATTATTTTAATTGAAATTTCTAATATTTTTTTTTAACTTTATTTCAAGAGGATAAAAATAAATTTAAATTATTCGAGATTCAACCTTTCAAACAAAATTTCCATAAATGGATTTGTAGGTTTAATGAATTGTAAAATTTGTGCAGCAAAAATATTTTTAAGAGCACTTATCAAGAGATATTTTGTTTTATTCAAGAGTGCATTTTCTCATTGAAAATACATATTTCTAAAAGTCATATAACCAACAAAAATAGAAGAAGAATAAGTTTTCAAATTTAAAACACAGAAACCACATTATGTATGTGCTTTTAGGAATTTGAATATTTTTTTTGGCAGGAGGAATTAAATGGTCTATTTGTTACTTTTGATGAACATTTCAAAAAGCACTTAAGTGCCAATTGCCTATCCAAATAATTATTTTATTTGCACAGTGATGGAAAATTATTAAAATGTTTATTTTTACATCAATTTAGTTTTGAATTTTCATGTAATTTTTATTGTATTATGAAGGTATTCTATTTTTATGAAGAATAATGACATGTGTAAGAATGCATCACAAATACTTAAATTGTTGGTCAAGGCTTTAATAAAGGAATAGTGATGTCATTATGTATGTATATTTTTTTCTGTGATTGGTATCAAGATTTTAAAAAATATCCCCGTAAAAATTTCAACAAAAAAAACTTTCAATGCAATTTTTAATTTGTGATAATTTGTGTGTAATTTTGTGTGTAGGCAAAAACCATTCAATGTAAAATTAAATATTATAAAATAACCCTTGTCAGACCTATAAATGTCACTTGAAATGTTTTGAAAGGGTTGGGGTCAAAATTCTGCCGGGGTCAAAATTCTTTTGTCAAAATTCTGCTTTACAAAATTTTGCTTTCAAAATTCTGCTTTTCAAAATTCTGTTTTTCAAAATTCTGTTTTTCAAAATTCTGCTTTTCATAATTCTGTTTTTCAAAATTCTGCAAAAAATTAAAGAAGGGTTTGGAAAATGTTCAAAAGCGCGCTCTTTTTAACATTTTCCATTTTCTTTAATTTTTTGCAAAATTCTGTAAAATCATCTTCTTGAAAAGTTATCTGTTTATTTGATTACTTACCTACATAATTTGCATTCTTTGAATGTATATTAATTTTTGTTTTATAAATGAATACATTTGAAAATATTAAGAAAAGGTTTTGAATACTAAACATTTCCGAAAATAATTCAAAATTTTTTAATTTGTCAAATAAAGATGAATATTCAAAAATTTGAATAAGAAAAGGAATATCTTGTATCAAACAACATCGGTTCCAATAAGTTATAGATTTTATTTGAAAGAAAGTCAGTCTATGCATTTTAAAAAATATTTGCGACACTTAAACAAAAAAATTTAGGAAAGTGCCAATGTTGAATAACATTAATGAGGTGTATTTTTCTTTAGTCAGCGCATATGCTATAAAAAAAAAACAGAATTGGCAGAATTTTTTTGTTCAAGTATAATGCTGGCAGAATTTTGAAAAGCAGAATTTTAAAAAGCAGAATTTTGAAAAGCAGAATAGAAAAAAAGCAGAATTTTGAAAAACAGAATTTACTTTAAAAAAGCAGAATTTTGAAAAGCAGAATTTTGAAGCCAGAATTTTGACCCGATCCCGTTTTGAATTTTAAGTTGAATGTGTTTTGCCCACATTATCTAAATTCAACAATAAAATGCAAAAAGAAATCTGTGAAAAATGTTTGTGATGTCAAAACCAAATTTGACTGTACACGAATATAACGATAATGGAAAAATTCAAAAATGTTGTTTTTATTGTGCATTTTGTCGGTCTGTATTTCCTTTTTACACATTCTCCTTTCCAAAACGTTTATATGGACCGAATTTTCATACCAATAATTTTATAAATTATTGTTTTTTATTTTTTTTTTAATATTTTGCTTTGAACGATAAATCTTTCATATAAATTTTTTTAGGAATTGCATTTTTCTCGATAATTCACAGTGAAGCGTCCCCTTATGATAAATCAATTTTTGTTTTGTAAGAAATGAATATTTTTGCTATTGAAATACATTTTAGAAGTTTTATGTTTTAAAACGGGCTCCAGGTTGACCTGAAGCCCGTTTCAAAAATTAACCAAAATTATAAAAAAAAAGTTTATATACTACTTGCATCTTTTGTATTACTCGTTATTATTTTAGCTTAAACTAATTTTTGGTGTGATCAATCCAGATAATTCCCACAAACAAAATCTGTTCAATTCAAACAATTACTGATCTACTTCATAAATAAACAGTTACTGCAGAAATTAAAAAAAAAATCATAAAGTTCCTTTATAATATCTCCCTAATCATGTTGAATTCATGTCTGATTTAAAAGTTTGGTTTTGGCATTTTTCAATTAAAATAACCCTTATCAACTTGTTATGCAAAATGCAGTTTTTTTTTTTAATATTTTTTAGTGTAAAATGGAAGACTAATAACCGAACTCTCATGATTGAAATAGTTTGAGTTTTCATAAAAGTTTTCCAGGATAAATTTGTGGTACAGACTTAATTAACTGTAAATCGATCCTTGTGTGTAGAGCAATATTAACAAAGTTTTGCCAAGCTTTGTGAATTTTTGTCATCAAAAGATATTTCATCATATTTCATAGCTAAATGCAACAGAAAACCTCATCAATAAAGTGTTTACTTTTTGTATGTGTGCAAGTCCCTGTCGAACAAAAGAAAAGAAAGAAAAAAAAAATACTCATACGCCCCGTAGCACCATCATCGCTGTAGTTTGAAATGAAACACTGACTTCGTAATATGTATCAGAATTTCATTTTTGTTTTCTCTTTCGATAGAAAATAAAAATAAACAAATGAATAGTTTGTATATCTTTGTACTTCAATAGGGATCAAGGATTATATTTGTTAAGTTTCAATTGAATATCAAACATTTTGGTTAAACGGATTTTGTGGAATTTTTCAAAACAATCCTGCTTTTTGTTTTGAAAAGAAAGATAAATAAACATTTTATTTTTATTGTTAACATATTTTGGATGTTACATCTAAAGTTAGTAATTTTGGGTTGAAATGGATGCGAGCGAGTTGTAAGACATTTTTGCGGAATTTTTTTTAAATTTAATATTTGATTTTATTTTATTCATTGTAAACGAGTAAATGAGAATACTCATATTTTTGAAAGGGAATGTTTATCCTGAAAAGAAAGAAGGCAAGGTAAGTTGTTGCTGAAGTAATGCCATAATCTCAGTCAGATTTCACTGTCTCCATTGTGCTCCACAGAGTGTGTAGGTAAAAAGATGAATGAAATTGTATAGGAAAAAGATGATGGGATGTACATTCGTTGTAAGGAGCTTCATCGTGAACAACCTCAAATTTTCAATAAGTTTTTCAAATGTTCTTTTGTGTTTATTGATTCGTTTTTTTTTTTTTTTTATTTCGCCAACTTTGTCCAATACAAAATTCAAAGGCATTTTTATAATGTTGTTATTATTTTTTTTTAAGTATGAACTTATCACCGAGTCATTAAAGTGAACTGGAAGATCTTTTCATCTGTAATAAATTTGTCTGCCTATTTAAATGGGATGATGTGCATTTTGCTGTTGTGAGTTTTAATGGATTTGCAATTTTGATATGAATTTCTGGTTAACTTTGACAAAAAGAAGTATGCTTGTTATTTTAATTGACAAAATTGATACTCGTTTTCGAAAAATTCCTTTATTTTTGGTTCACTAACAAAGTTTAAGTTTTGTGTTGAGTGCTGATGCTGACCCCTTTTTAAACACTTCATTTATCAGTATATTACTTATTTTATAACATAGCTGAAAGTACACTGATTGTTAGCTTTTTTTTATAGAAAAGATTTAAATTTAGCCAGTGTTTTAATTATTTCAGTGGCCGATTTAAATATGATGTTAAATTTTAGTTTTTTAATCTCTATTTATGTTTAATCGAAGGATAACAAGGTTTTGAAGTAATGTGTTTAAGAGAGAATTTAAGAAGGACTTAAGGTGTCCAGAAACTTTTTTCAGGAATAGAGGTCATGAAAATTGTGAAAGACCATGTGTTCCAAATTCATATATCCGGTTCAGCCTTTACTCAATTTAAAAACTTTTTTGGAGCTCTTCATCATCGGAAAAATGGAAAACTAAAAATTTAAATATGTGGAATGTGGATACAAAAATTGGCTTTTGTTACATATTAAATAAATTGCACGACTGGGGTCGCACGTACTTGCTCTTAGAGTTCAAGTTGCTTAAATTTTAAATACTTTTTATATAGAAATTTGGAAAATCTAAATATATGGGAAAGAAAAAAAAAAGGAAATTCGTTTTTTAAAAAAATAATATAAAATCTGAAATCAAATTGCCCCCCAAAACAAGTATGCAGTTTTGACCGATATACTAACATGCATTTTTATAAAAAAAAATTTCAAAATCGTTAGAGCCGTTTTTTAAAAAACTAATTTTTTATAAATAATTTCTTGGAAAAAAAGTTTTAAAATAAAATTGGTATGCCATTTTGTAGAAATCACTGATCAACATCTAAACACAAAATTTCAAAAAAATTTAATGTCCCGTTTTCGAAAATTGGATTTTTCAAAAAAAAAATTTCAAAATTTTTTTAAAAATCCAAAAAGTATTTTTTTCAAAATTTTGCTTTTGGCTTATATTTAAATTATATAAATTCTTCATCACAAAAAGTTTCGTTGAAATAGAATAAGCACTTTCGGAGATAATGGGATTTAAAAAAAAACGGTTCTATGGCAGGTACCGTTAATAATGATTTTCCAAAAAAAAAAATTTTCATTAGAAGATAGACCTTGTCTTAAAACTTACATTTGAATTTTTTAAACAATTTTTGAGCAATTTCAACTTTACTAAAATCGGTATATGACAAGTACCGTTATTTTTGGTCCAAAAAAATTAATTCCAAAAACCCCTCTGGAGAGTCGCCAAATAACGCTACACACCAAGTTTGACATTCATCGGTATATCCGTTTAGGCTGTAGCTCCTTATACAGACAGACAGACAGACTGACAGACAGACAGACAGACAGACAGACAGACAGACGGACTTCCGGGACCCACTTTTTTGGCATTCTCTACCATCGTAATGTTATGGAAAAATGTTATCTCAACTTTTTTTTTTGTACGAATACATAACTTTATATATATTGTACCTATATCGCAAGTAAAAAAAAATGGTTTAATATTTATGCGTCTAAGCTGGTTTCAACGAGAATTTTTCTTATAGAACTGATTGAAACTTAAAAAAGAACAATTTTTGGATTAAAAAAAATTTTTGTTTTAAATCCATAGATCTGTTGAAAAAAAGATTAATGAATTTTTTCGCAAAAGTGTTGAATAATATGTTCTCAAAAATATTACCTTTTTTAGAAAAATGTTTAAAAAAATGTATGTAAAAAAAAACAATATACCTACCTAAAAAAAAAAAATATAAAAAAAATAAACAGAATACACGACTGGACCGCACATACTTTCTCTTATTGTTCAAAGTACAATAACACTGGTCTGCAAGGAAATCCTCCTTTAAATAAGACCATACTTTTCTAAATTATTTTTTAATGCTGATTCCGAATCCGAAGTCAGAATTTACCTAGCACGTCACGTTTTTTAGATATACCCGTTAGAAAATCTCAAAAACCTAGTTTTTTGCTGTTTTCGAAGAAATATTTTGGCATAATGTAATCTTTATTAATTTAAATTGTTACGATTTATGAAAAAACTTATTTTTTTCATTCAAATTCAGTTTCAATCTCCTCAATATCTCTTTTCTTCTCCGAGATATCTTAATTTAAGTAAGTTTAGTAGGTTTGGCATATCTTGCCATAAAGAAACTGATCTCTAAAAATTAATATATCTTTCTTCCCAGAACAAAAGTATACTTTTCTAATCCACTTTAGTGTGCTGATTTTGAATCCGAACTCAAAAATTTCGGTCAACTCTGGTTTGTGAGATATAGTAGTTTTTTTGAGATTTTCTAAAAAAAAAACTTTGTTTTGTGATACTTTAATGCAAATATCTTAAAATCCTGACGTGATAAAATTTGTTTGACTTCGGACTCAGGACATCAAAAACTATAAGAAAAGTATACTTTTATTTCTAGGAGAAACAAATCTGAAGCTTTCCAAGGCAGTTTATCGAATGATTTATTACAAATAAGATATTTCTAAATAGAAAAATAGTATATAAAATTACAAAACACGTTAAAATTTTGTTTAATGTATTTTATTATGGTTTTCTTTACATATTTGGCTTTTTAAATATAATTGGCGTTACCATTTTACATTTTCCTTAATAAAGTTGTTTTTGTTCATGTAGGATTTACTAAAAAGTGAAGGGTTTCGATATTTCTGCTTTTTTTTATAAATCAGTATTTTAAAAAAATAAAAACATTACCTAATGTAAAAGGACATATTTGATGTCAATAGGTCATATTATGAGGAATAAGTCCTCTAAATTTGAGCTCAATGCGACAAATAGTTTTTGTTTTATATAAGTTCAAATGAATCTAAAAGGGTGATTTTTTAGAAACTATCCACATTTTTCAAAAATCATTTTTACAAAAATGGTGCCTGATAGAATTTTTCTGAAACCAGATTTAGATTTAGGAAAGTGTAATCTTTCATAATATCAAAAAATTATTCAAAGGAGAAAAAAAAAGTAAAATTTTGCAGACCAGTGTAATTAGCTAACCGTTTGAAATTATTGATTTGGTTAGATATCAGAAAAAAAAAAAGAAAAAAAAAATTATTTTCAAAAACAAAATATTTTTTCATAAACGGGATATATGTAGGTACCAACATATGTATATACATTAGGGTGTCCGTTATTTCCAAAAGTGATGTTTTCGGGGGACACACCCCCAGATCGAAAGTTTAGGGCCTAAATAAGGGGAATTTAGCAAAAAAAAAATTTTTTAAACAAATTTTATGTATGAGTTAAAAATTTCCCATACAAATTTGTATGTTGAAAGTATGACCTTAGAGGCACGGGTTGATGACCTCTAAAATTTTTTTGTTGCTAAATTCCCCTTATTTAGGCCCTAAACTTTCGATTTGGGGGTGTCTCCCCCGAAAACATCACTTTGGGAAATAATTGACACCCTAATGTACATAAGTACATAACCAAAATGCCAGTCTTTGAAAAAAACAACAACGCCACTATTCGAATCTTTTGAGACAAAATTAAAAATGGAGTTTTTTTTCGAATAGCGTAAATAATTACGCACACCACATTTAATCGAGAGTTGGGTATGGGAGATAAATGAGATATTAAAAACACAAAAAAAAAAACACACAAGAATATCAAAAGCAAGAATATCCGTCAACCCGTTTACGCGCTGCAGCTTCATGTTCCGATAGACTCACCGACGCAAAGATGCACCGACACACAGGAAGACGGACATCATGACTTAACCATTTTTGCTGGACTTCTCCATCATTTTAATGTTAGTTTTGATTAAAACATCGAAATTCTTTTTTGATACGAAAACAATACTAACTTAACTTATAGAGCATGTAATAAAGACCACAACAAAAACATTACTGTTAAAAAAGGAGCCAAGTTCTCCTATGTTGAAATTATGCTGGCACAAAAAGTACTGAGATGTAAAAGTGTACCAAGTTCTAAAGTTTGGGTTCAAATTCGTATCAATAAAATTTTGATTGTTCTCTTGACAATTTTTCTTTTAATTACTGATTTTTAAAGTTATTTCAAAAATTGCCAAGTAAACAATCAAAATTTTATTGATACGAATTTGAACCCAAACTTTAGAACTTGGTACACTTTTACATCTCAGTACTTTTTGTGCCAGCATAATTTCAACATAGGAGAACTTGGCTCCTTTTTTAACAGTAATGTTTTTGTTGTGATTTCACTACTTTTTGCAAGGTATGGCTGTAGAATTGAAAATCTCTATATTTGATGAAAATTCAGTGAAAATGGGCGGTTGCCACGCCCCCTGGCTGAAATTCTCAAATTTTAAATTTTTTTCTTTGTACAAACTACCAGCTCTACCATTCTACCAAATTTCAAGATTCTACGATAATCAGAAGTGCTCTATAATATTTGATGATAATTCAGCGGAAATGGGCGGATGCCACGCCCCCTGAATTGAAAATCTCAAATTTTCGATTTTTCCCTTTGTATGCACCACAAGCCCTATCACCGTGTGAAATTTCAAGTTTCTACGTTAACGGGAAGTTCTCCATAATTTTGATGATCTGTCAGTGAGTGAGTGAGTGAGTGAGTGAGTGAATCAGTCAGTCAGTTACGGTTTTTGCGATTTTTGAAGCTCTATATCTCAGAAACTACTCATCGTAAAAGGCTTAAATTTTGTGAGGAGTTTGGTTTTGACAAGCTCAATAAATGTAGCGAGTTTGAAATTTCTAGCATCTTTGGTGTGGAAGTTAGAGGGGGGTCGAAAATGGCCTGAGTTGTTTCCTGTAAATAAGGGTGTAGTGCCAAAGTTGCTAGAGAACTTGGCTGGGCACTACCGTGCCCCTTGATAATGTTGAAAACGAACTACAACTTACAAATTAATATCTACGGTTTTTCATAAACGCCATTTTTATCGTTTATGTTAATCTGATTTATTATATCAAGTAAAAAATTTAATTTTTAAAAACCTCTAAAAATGATTTCATTCCACAATAACTACTAAATTATCCGAATTATTAAGATTTACATTTTTCATTAGAACCAAGATGTGTTTCTATAATTTCATAGCTACCCACACAAGATTTTTGTGATTATAATTTTCATCTTTGTTATCATCAAAATAAATAATCCAACACTTGACCTAGAAGGAAAAAAAGGAAAGACACTCAAACTATATCCAAAAACAATGAAACTGCTTCTGACGTCATTGTTCTGGTAACCTTATTGAAATCCAAAAGAAAGATTTATACAATTTTTGGATTACATCAATCCTAGTTCTTTGAAAGCTTACATATGTAAACACAATCTGCCAATTAGTTTCCTTTATCATCGAGAACAGATTTTAGTCCCATTTTTACAAACTAATAGTCTATAATGTTGAAGATCTCTATGAAAAAATGATAATAGATTGCATTCATAATAAGAAAGATATATTCAAAACTTAAGAACATCTTAATCTCCCCATTCGAAAATCAATAATCTCCCTAATTACTGCAGAAGATATTTTGCAGTTTTGTAAAGTTTCTAAGAGGTTCTTTTTTCCTCAACTGAACTAATGTGTTTTCTAACTCACCATTTGTCGAAACTTTGAAGATAATTTGGTATAAGAAAACTAATGCACTCTCCTTTGAGTTTTGAATCATGATTTAAGATCTTATAAAGGATATAGTCAAAAAGGGGTCAACATATTCTATATACAAAGTAAAGGATTTGGTAATGAACCAAAGGAAACAAAAAATAAGATTTACTTAAGATTTTCTTAATGCAGCTTTATCCTACGACAACGAGTATCAACGTCAATACTTTCAATCCATTCTGAACAAAAACACTTCTCAATAGCAAGTGCATCTTGATTTACATTAACACAGTTTCCATCAAATCAATCCGTCTGAAAAAGACGTAAAAAGGAGCCCATGTCTTACTCAGATTTTAGACTAAAAAACTGCCTTCAAGTTTCATATTCGACAAAGTGGATAGATATTTAACAAAGAAAAAAAAAAAACAAATCACTGAACACAAAAGAACATCGAAAGATGGTTCGAAGAGAGTCCTTACAACAACTAACATCCTCAAATTTCTATCTTTTATAAAATTCCTTTTATCTTTTTAAATCTACATTCTACGGAGCAACGTATAATGGATACAATGAAGTCTGAGTGAAATAATGGTATTAAGCATTTTATCACCCCCAACAACCCTACCTTTTTTTTGCCTGTTGTATCTTATTAGGACGAAAAATTCCCTTTAAAATAACACACAATGGTTTTTCCCATCTACTATTTCACAATGAACAATCTTCTTAAATAAAATCAAATATTAAATTGAAAAACCTACCTGAAAATTTCTTACGAAAAGCTGTCATCATAAAATTCTACATCCTACAACTAAAACATCTTAAATATGCAATGGTAGTTGGAGTTTGTTTGTTTTTCTTCCGACACAAAAATAAAATTAAATTAAGGGCCAATTTTTCAATAGTCAGTTAAACAGTCAGTTAGTACTTATTCCTAAGGATAGAGAAAAAATCAATTTTTCAACAGGCAGATATAGCTTATTCCTAAGAATAATTCTATCTGCTTCTTTCAGAGACGAATAAAATTATTCTAAGGAATAATTTCAATAAAAATATTGTGTCAGTTGTCAAAGCTGTTTTGAAAGAATTTTGAAAAACATACAGTGGAAAACAAGAAAACAAAAACAATCATGAATAAAAATGACGTTTAATTTTAAATATTTTTGAATTTGACAATTTTTTTTTGTTATTCTGTAAAATAAATTATTCTTGATTGAAAAATTCAATGTTTTTATCTGATTGTTTATGAGCCTAATAGCTTTATTCGTCGAACAGTTAACTGACTGTTTATTAGAAGATTGAAAAATTGGCTCTAAGAAAAAAAAAAATCATCCGAAATTTAACCTTAAAGCCTTATTAAATCACAAATCATTACAAAAATAAAATGTTTATTTATTTTATTTAAAAATAACAGGATACAAAAATAAAACCATCCATAGTTAAACTGCTTCCAACGGCATAATTTAATTTTAAGCAAAAAAGAAAGATTTAAAAATGTGCTTTCAAATGCTTGTAAAAACAATCCACCAATCAGTTCCCTGTAAGATTTCTTTATTTTTATCATCGAGACCAAATTAAAGTTGGTTTTTTTAATTAATACTAAAACTCTATGTTTCATTGTAAATTAATGAATAATGGTACAGCGGGGTGTATGAGTGTTTTTTTTTTTTAACTCAACTAAATCCTGTTTAGTTTGTGGCATTAAGCTTAGACCTATCTTTCGTGACATAAGCCCACAAATATGGCAAAGCTTTTGGAATTATCACCGTACTGCACATTATTTTCCAAAATGGTCAAATATTTATTAGTACTCATTACAAATATGCAAAACGGTTTAGAGAAAATCATAAATTCTATTCAAAAACAAATAATAATATTTAAAATACAATAATTACAAACGTATTTATGCTTTTAATTAATGAAGTTTAGTATACACTACAGCTTATATGTACGAACCTATTAAAATTTAAAAACTCAACATTTCAAGTGGTTTCATTATGCAAACGGAAAACGTATATAGTGCATGAGTTGTTATGAACAGTTGGTAAGGCAAAAGTTAACCATATCCCTTAAATTCAATTTTTGTGCATTTTTTTCGAAAGAGATCTTCAAACTAAAATAACATATTGTTTGGTGTTGAGCTGTTTACAACGAAATGCATTTTTTTAACATTTTGAATGATAGATATTTATGAAAAAAAATGCATACAATTCTTGCCAATTTTCCATGAAAGATTTTGACGGTGAGCTGTTTTCAACAATTTTGAAAGAAAAAGACATTAAATGCATTTTTGTCAATTTTTACGCATATCTACATTTGAACAAAGGATTTTGGCAAATATCCAGATATATTGATATTTGAACATTGTTTGAATTTTGAGATGTTTTGAACATTGAACAAAAAAAAAAGTGCATTAAATGCATAACTATTGATTTAAAAAAAAGATTATGGATCAAAATTTTAATGTTGAGCTGTTTTGAAAAAAAGGACATACATAATTGTATTTTTGCCAATTTTAAACGAATGAATTTGAACGAATAATTTTGGCAAATATGTACATAATTGTTTTGATTTTTGAACATTGTTGGAAAAAGGGAATCAGCTTAGTGCGTTTTTGTAAATTTTGAACAAAAGAATTTAAAGAAAGATTTTAAAAAGAAGAGTGAAAGATTATCTGAATCCGATTTAAGGAAATATTTAGTAGGTTTGATAGTAATATTCCTTTGTAAGTTTTTTAAGTAATTTATAATATTTTATTTATATAACTTTCTTTTACTTTATATTATTGTGTTTTTTTTTTATAAAGATAAAAACGTTTTGACTTTTATTTACAATTTAAATACATACCTTAAAAATATTTTTTTCTTGTATCCATTTTTGATTCAATATTTTTTTCTTTGTTTTATTCAGCGATCATCTTTAAGCAGAAGATGACATTATCACAAACATAGCCACAATTTTTTCATTCTTGTTTTCATTTACTGCGTTTTATATTGAAACTTCTTAATAAAAAGCAAACAAAAAACGTCAAATATTTCGACTTTAAATCTGAATTAATAGTTTGATTTATTTTGTTTTGTTTATTTTTAAGGCAAAGACTACTACCAACAAGTAAAAAAAAAAATAGTAGATTATTTATTTCGATTTAAAATAATATAGTAGCTGGTGTTTCAATTCAGTTAGTGGCAATACCATAAATACTAAAACATTGCGTATTACCAGAATAAAATATATCAATTGATAAAATAAGTTAAAAAAAAAAATGCATACAAAAAAATCTACCAAATCAATCGAGTGAATAGCATCAAAACAAAGGTCTCCATAAGTTCTGTTAGCAAATGAAAGCTAAAAGTTCCTTGGAGTTCTGCCTGCTGAATTATTTGCAATAGAAATATTTCTTTTTCTTGTTTTCAAAGGAGATATGTGGTTCAGATCTGTCCACTAAGTTATGCTTCTTAGGTTATTTTGAAGAAAACTTTTTGTTTTTTCCTTAAAATTAATGAAATAAAGCAAAAATATTGCCTTCGAAAAATTTTTTCCCCGAATATTGTTTCAAATCTGAGAAAACATTTTTCAATAACATTAAATGTCCTTGTCGCATTCTTCAATTTATTTTGAATTCCTTTTATATTCTTGCCAAGCAGTTATCAGTGTATTTGTTTTCTTATAAAAAGTTTTCTTGAAGGAAAATGCATCTCTTCATTTTTAAATGAAATGCCACTGAAATATCTGAAATATCATGCTCTTCCAATGAATTTGTTTTCCAATTGAATTTTATTTTTCAATATCCTCGAATCTTTTTCATACTTTTATCAAGAACACTTACAAAAACCAGAAAAGTGTTGTTTGTTTTTTTGTCTTTTATTTTGAGGTCTATTAAATATGCACAAGAAAGTTGCTCCATTTCTTAGATAAACTCACTCCTTATTTCTATTTTGAATAATGTCGTGAAATGTGTTTTCCGGTTTCTGAATCTTGTCTTTCCTTGTTTGCTTATTTTATTGAATTTTTAAAAGTGTACTGTACCACTGTACGATTGGATTTAAATTTTTAAATGCATCAGAGCACAGCTACACAAGTATCACAGAATTATTTATGAAAAGAGTTAAGAAATCTGAAGCACTTTTGATATTCTGAAGGGTTTAACTTCTTATTAAGAAGATATAAGTGGGGGTTCCGAAGGAAATAATTAAGAGAGGAAACAAAACTATGAAAATGTAGGTTGTTTTAAATTGTTTTCTTTAAAAAGAACTTTAAGTCTTCCATTAACTGGCAATATATTATTGATAGAAAAAAATTCAATCCACTGAATTAACTTGATGCACCACTTAATTTTGTGAGAGAACCTCAGAAGCATTCGCTTAAGAATGTACCAAAGAAAATAAGTTATTTGTAATTCCGGTAATTGCATGGAAACGATGATAGATCAAAGAAAATATAAAGATGAGTTTATCTTCATTTTAAAAACAAACTTTTGCTATCATAGTCTTAAGGAAAAAATATAAATTATATTATGGAAGAGATTTAGGATTAGAGAAATTTATAAAAGATGATTTGTAAAATTGCTTTTCGGAATTAATATTGATTGGCCAATGGAATCTTTCAAAACATAACTAACAACATTAACCCTCTCTCGGCACAAAGGTATGAATTTGGCAATACAAAAATAAAAAAATTACGATTTTTCAAAAAAGTGGTCACAAAAAAGTCTCTTTATAAGGGTGAAAATATTTTTTTTTTTTTGAATTATGAATTCCTCGGAATATTCTACATCAATTTCATACTTGATTCTCTATAAAATATTGAGACCGAAAAAAGTTCTAGCGACATGAAAAAGTATAAACCAAATTTGCACCCGTGTGCCTATCACGTCACAAAAAAGAGGTGTGCCTACAGAAGGTTAAACACTTTACAGTTTTCAATGATGTTTTATCAATTTACTATAAATTTTTATATTATTGTGATTTCTTGACCCACAAAAGTGTTTAATTTTTCTAATATCGTTTCTAAAAGAGTACCATTTAACTGAGTATGAAAACCCACAGACAAAAAAAGTAGTTTTGAAAAAGATCCGGTCAAGTGAAAAACTTGTCTTTGAAAATATTTAGTGTTTCGATGGGTCCCCATTTATACATCATTGACAACCCCATTTACTTTTATTTACATTTCCTAGAATGGTCACCCTTGAAAATTGAAATAAAATAATTGTCTGGACAAAACATATATTTTTTTTATTTTATTTTTTTTTTTCAGAAAAGAGTTGTTATTTTTGTATTCGATGTACAATCATTGAAAAAATCCTTCAACTTTTTTTTGACCACCCCCTGCATTTTTTTTATTTTGTGTTGTTGTCTCCGTTTTGTCGTCAGTAAATGATACTTACATAGCTATATGAATGTAATAATTTTGAAAAACGAGTTTTGATATATTTTTTGTCATTATCAGTCATGCATTTTTTTTATTTTTGTATGGGTTATAAAAAAAAACAACTTGATTTATTGATTTTGCTTGTTTGACCAATAAATTGTTGAACTCAATTCCCATACGATTTTGTTCTTTCATTACCCTACTTTCATGCTCTTTCTTTTCTCATGCAAATCAAGAATTTATTATTTGGATGGTTCATACATTTTTATGTGTTGATAAATAACAAAAAAAAAAAATATTATGCTTTATAAATTTATCAATATTTTAATTATATTTGAACCAAACCATATCGAATAATATTCTTCTCATAAAGATTCATATTTGCTGCCTCCAAAAACTGCACGTGCAACAAAAAAAAAAGTTTTTATTTGTATTGAAAATCAAAATAAAAAACAAAAAAATATTAATTTGCTTTTGATGTTTTAATACTATTCCATTTGCATATACATAAAACATTGTGATAAATGTAAACAAAAAAATCAAAATAATGTGTTGCATAAAGAATTGCTTTTATAGGAATAATGAATGGATTTATAAAATCAAAGTAAATACGGTGGCGATTGTCATAAAAATATATTATTTTAATGAGAATTCTACTGGCATTCGCACTGAGAGTTGAAAAAAAAAAAAATAATAATTATAAAAACTGAGTGTTTAAATAAAAAATTCAATCAATTTTAAGTTTTATTTTTGTAAAATAAAAATGTCCAAGTGTATAAAATACAACGAAACGAAAACGTTAGATAGGGTAGGTGGTGACAGTTATCAGAAAAATAATAAAAAAAATCGCAGCCATATATTTTGTGAGTTATGGGCATTCGAAAAAAAAATCGAAAAAATGGTCACCCTGTGACGGTTTTTCATGTGCCGTGACTACAAATCTTAGTTTTTCTCATTTTTTTCTTTTGTTACGGAATCGTGAATAACCCTGCTACCGAATGCATTCAAAAATTTTAACTCAGCTGCATCAGTTTTAAAGCAAATATTACTTTTTTGCCCAACTAAGTATACTAAAAAATTTTACATGACTCTAATTGAATGAACCGTAGTGTAAAAAAATTGCACTACGATGTTTTGGCAAGTTACCTAAAAAGTTGGTGTGTTCAATTCTCTTTTCAAAATGGTATAACATTCTTGTGAATATTCCATAAATAACCAAGATAAATTTTTTATCTTAAGAAATCTGACTTTTTTATTAGGTAATTTTCCCATATTATTTAAGTTTTTGTATTCTGAAAGGTTCTGAAAGGGTACAAAACTTAACAACGTCATTCCGTGAACGACAATTTTTGCATGCAATTTATTAAATTAAAGATATATACATATACTAGGGTGGGTCAAAAAAATCGAAATTCATTTTTTTGATTTGGTACTCCGAAAAATCGATTGCTAGACACCTCTAGAATATACACACCAAATATGAACTCTTTATATTAATAGGAAGGTCCTCCGTTTCGCAATTTTCCATTTTTACATCTAGCTTCTACTAAAAAAAAATAATTTTTTTATTAATTGACTTTTTAGCAAATTTCTTTACATATTCTTGTAGGAAATTGAACGCTCTACAAAAAAGGCCTTGGACACTTTTTTCGTTTATCTTACCGTTTAATAGATATTTGAGATCCAAAAATCGAGAAAATCTTTAAAAATTCGTTTTTTGTTCTTAATTTTGTAACAAATTGAAAAATTATAAAATTCAAACGTGCAAGACATATTCTTGTAGGAAACAGATTGTTCCACAAAAAAGGTCTTGTTAACTTTTTTCATTAATTTAACCATTCTAAAGATATTCGAGGTCAAAGTTAAAAAAAATTATAAAAACATTTTTTACTTTTAAAAATTTTTCAGTTCACTGAAAATTTATTATTTTCAAATTAGCAAGATGTATTCTTGTACTAGCTTAAACGTTCTACAAAAAAATCCTTGTCATCAAATTGATTGCTTTAACCGTTTAGAAGGTATTCGTATCCAAACCAATGCCCACTGATTTCAAAAGTTTTCTTATGACCCGTGGTTTAGTCAGGACATGCATGTTCTTTTGGGTTGTATTTTATTTTTCATGCTATTTCATTATGCTTGTTTTAATAAAAACATGCTTGCTTTAATAAACCTAAAAAACCATGCATGACCTGAGTAAACCTCTGGTTTATACATTTTTGAAAACGTTATTAAATGTAGACAAGAACCTCATCAAAAAATTTTGATTGAGGCTATATGTAAAGAAATGGCCTCATAAGTCAACACATACCTATTTCAAATGATAAATAACTTTAACCCTCTTGGCACGCCATCTAGTGTCAAAATAAAAATCTGAAAAAATTAGAAGATTTTTTTTTTTATTATTTAGAAACAGATTTTCCACTTTGGAACTTGATTCTGGAAAAAAAACCTAAATAACGAACTCCCTAAAATACCTACATGAATTTGTCCATGGTTAATAAATACTATAAAGTATACTATAAATTACCTCAAAAATATTTTTATTACAAATTTTGAGATACAAGAGGAAAACATGATATTGAGGAATTCCTAGATATACACTAAATGACCGAGAATCCTCTAGTTAGGTACATACATATGGAGAGTAATAATGCGGAGTTCCTGACATACAACTTTTAATATACGTGGTTTTAGTCATAAGCCTTTAAAAATATGCCATTTATAGTTATTCTTATAATAATTATAATGAAAAATTACTCGACTTTTGTTTTAAAAATATTAGCAATTTTTTCGCAGTGCTCCTTTATTTCCAGGAATCCTTATAAATGTGTTGGAAAATAAACAAGATTATTTTTTTCTCATACATATATGACATTACACATTAATGTTTCATTAAAGCCATGTGCTACCCAATTAAAATAAATAATTTAAAATTCGAAAAGAAAGAACAATTTATAAAACTTAAAAAAATGCACATAAAATGACATTTATTAAGTAGTGAAGGCGAAAAAAATTGGTCGTGTTAGATTTTCATCAGTTTTAGTATAGGAATAAATGCTATTCCGGAGTGAATCCTTGTTTGACTGGAATATAGACAAATTAAATATAACTCGAAAAAGCAATATTAGGTATATAGGTATCGATTTACACAGGCAAATTTTACAAGAGTGTAACATAATGACTTTTGCACCATTGAAACACTTAACTTAACTTTCTCATCTATTTTGATTCCTAGAGTTTAACCTTTTAATATTATTTATGCCCCTTTCCTTTTCACATTATGCATTTCACTTTATTCTAAGAATTCATAATAAAAACGAAGATGGATTCATAGTTCATAGATTGACGTAAAATACATTTACTAACGTAGTGACGCAATTCTGATGAATGTGTAATATTAAATTCCAAACTGCACTTTAGCAATTTATATACTGCAGGAATTTTTCTTGGAAAAACTATGCATAAATATGAAGAAAATAAAATTGATACAGTTAGATAGGTATAGAACAGATTTTTTGAAAGAAGTTTAAAAGAATTTATTTAAGAATGGATACTGCTTGCAAGAGTGATGGCAGGCCAAAGAAAAAATTCAGGTGGACTTTATTCTTAAAAATAAAATACACACACTTTTCGTCCTTTACTTACGACATAGGTACTATTTTATGACTGTACGATAAGTTCACGATTTGTAAAAAAAAATTAGAATGTGAAAAGGATAGGTCTCGCAGAGGAGGGTATGTACCATCGGGACAGTCGACGCAGTGCCCTGGGGCACTCAACGGATGCATGTAATGCAAAAAAAAATGTTTGGATGCAAATAATTAAGCAACTAGACTACTAAGAAGCTCTTATGAATTGAATAGAGCTTAAAAAGACCTTTCTTTTGATGTCTCACTCGATGGATTTGGAGAGAATTTTTTTTGGCAAGGGGTTAACCTTGATTTTTTCTCAAAAAACTAAAAAAAAAATTTGTAATTTTTTATCCGGATGAATAGGCCTGTTTATTGTGAACTCATATCATCTGTAAACCAAAACTTGTTTCGAGACTTTGGTCATAAGATATCGGCTTCGGAATGTAAGAAAAATAATGAAAAAAAAACAATGTTTGGTTAGAAATATCTCAGGAGCCAGACCTCCAAGAAACTTTTAATTTTCAGTTATAAATAGAGCTTAAAAAGACCTTTCTTTTGATGTCTCACTCGATGGATTTGGAGGGAATTTAAAAAAATGGAATATTTTTGGCAAGGGGTTAACCTCGATTTTTTCTCAAAAATCTGAAAAAAATAAATTTGTAATTTTTTTATCCGAAAGCATAGGCCTGTTTATTGTGAACTCATATCTGTAGTCTATTTAATAGACCCGAGCTCCAGAGCAAAAATAGAACAAATTCGTTCAAGACTTTTTATTGGCGATTATGATTCCTTGGCATACAAGAATACTCCACCCAAAAGTGCTACTAAATCCATTGGTGCATTTCTGAGAAAACGGCAACACTGGTCGGTTTTCAGTTTTTTTGATTTAACTCGAAAACCAAGCCTGACTTTGAAATGGTTCAAAGACACTTTTCATAGCAAATTAAATTTTCTGTCAAGTTAAGATGGTTAAAAAATTTTAAAAATTATTTTTGTCTAAAATTCTTACCTAAAATCAAAGAAAAAAAAGTTAAAAAATTGACAATTTTATTTTTTTTTACTAAATCAAGGGGCATTTTGTGTATGTAGCCGGGACGTCCAAACTTTGTACTAATGAAATAAAGTAGAGGTAAAATCCTTTGATAATATGCAATTTTTAATTTTTTTTGTCAAGAAACAACTTAAATGTACCTATTCAAAAATTAGCACTTTTTCTAAATTTTTGACTTTTTTAGTTAAAAGCAAGTTTTTAAAACTCGATAAAATCGTATTAATTGGTAACTTTTAGACTTTTAAAGTAAACATACTTCGAGGGATTGATTTAATATAAACTAAATATGACAAACAAAAAAATTTATTTGCATCCTTATATCCTTTTGTGCAATTTTGTGTATGTGCATTTTTATAAATTCGGGTCGAATGGATGGACGGAGAGCCATTAGCTTTGGTCTATTGCATAGAAGAACATTTAATACCAACTCTTTTACTGTTTTCAATGGCCTGAAAAACAATTCTTGTAAAATCCGCGACCAACGAAAAGTTTCTCTTGAAAAACAAAAAAAAATACTCTAATGAGTTTGAAACAAAATAGCTCAGGCAAATTAGCAAATCAAATTGCACTTTTCGCGGGACAAATTTTTTTCATGGAACGTGTTTAGGTGAATGTCCTTATCGTAAAAGTGAATTTTTTTGGATGATAAGATATCGGGAACAGCCGCCATCTTGGAAAAGAGGTCGGTGCCGTTTTTATTTTATAACTCCATTTTTACTCATTTAAACCAAAAATGTCCGAGGATAAACTTATTATCAATTAAATTATCTAAAAAATGGTATACAAATGAATTCCGTGAGTTAGTTAAATTCAATTTTATAGTCGGTCAAAGTCCGGGTTCTTCTCGCAAGGTTAAGACAATATGACATTTTTTCAAATATCTGAAGAACTTTCGATTTGTTTGGGATTTTCTTAAAGAATGAATTATAGCACTTTTAATTATCTATGAAATGAACCCTTTATTGTTTTTGTAACCATCACATTGTAGAAGCAACAAACGTCGAAGTCATGATATACGATTTTTAAACTGAACATATTTGGGATTTCAATAGTTCAAATAAACAATCAAAAATTAAACACAATAGTCTCGAAAACATAACGGCTTACACACCGCATATCTTGAGTTATACTTATCGTAATGCTGAGATTGAGGTGTTCATGTTTAGGAAAAATGACAGGGCATCAGTTCTTATATTTAGAATTTTAAATAGTGGCACTTGAGCTTATTCACATTAATTGGAAAATTCACTTCATTTAAAACCTCGAAAACCATATAAAGGTTAACATTAAAGATTTCAAACTTTGAATTCAATATTTAGACGAATATAGTTAAAAAACTGTTTACTGATATTTTGGTTATACCTCCACTTCAAAAATTTGCTCGGTCTAATAGAAGAAAACTTGTTATTTTCTCACTTTTGGATAGTAGAATGTGAACTTCGACGTTAGATGGCTTATACATTATGTTGGTTACAGTAACGATAAAGGGCTCATTTCATAGATAATTCAAAGTGCTATAATTCATACTTTAAGAAAATCCCCAACAAATCAAAAGTTCTTCAGATATTTGAAAAAATGTCATATTGTCTTAACCTTGCGAGAAGAACCCGGACTTTGACCGACTATAAAATTGAATTTAACTAACTCACGGAATTCATTTGTATACCATTTTTTAGATAATTTAATTGATAATAAGTTTATCCTCGGACATTTTTG
Source organism: Episyrphus balteatus (assembly GCF_945859705.1). Classification (NCBI taxonomy): domain Eukaryota; kingdom Metazoa; phylum Arthropoda; class Insecta; order Diptera; family Syrphidae; genus Episyrphus; species Episyrphus balteatus. The sequence continues at coordinate 37,064,912 of NC_079135.1, forward strand.
GTTTAAATGAGTAAAAATGGAGTTATAAAATAAAAACGGCACCGACCTCTTTCCAAGATGGCGGCTGTTCCCGATATCTTATCATCCCAAAAAATTCACTTTTACGATAAGGACATTCACCTAAATACGTTCCATGAAAAAAATTTGTCCCGCGAAAAGTGCAATTTGATTTACTAATTTCCCTGAGCTATTTTGTTTCAAACTCATTAGAGTATTTTTTTCGTTTTTTCAAGAGAAACTTTTCGTTGGTCGCGGATTTTACAAGAATTGTTTTTCAGGCCATTGAAAACAGTAAAAGAGTTGGTATTAAATGTTCTTCTATGCAATAGACCAAAGCTAATGGCTCTCCGTCCATCCATTCGACCCAAATTTATAAAAATGCACATACACAAAATTGCACAAAAGGCCATAAGGATGCAAATAAATTTTTTTGTTTGTCATATTTAGTTTATATTAAATCAATCCCTCGAAGTATGTTTACTTTAAAAGTCTAAAAGTTACCAATTAATACGATTTTATCGAGTTTTAAAAACTTGCTTTTAACTAAAAAAGTCAAAAATTTAGAAAAAGTGCTAATTTTTGAATAGGTACATTTAAGTTGTTTCTTGACAAAAAAAATTAAAAATTTATTTCATTAGTACAAAGTTTGGACGTCCCGGCTACATACACAAAATGCCCCTTGATTTAGTAAAAAAAAATAAAATTGTCAATTTTTTAACTTTTTTTTCTTTGATTTTAGGTTAGAATTTTAGACAAAAATAATTTTTAAAATTTTTTAACCATCTTTACTTGACAGAAAATTTAATATGCTATGAAAAGTGTCTTTGAACCATTTCAAAGTCAGGCTTGGTTTTCGAGTTAAATCAAAAAAACTGAAAACCGACCAGTGTTGCCGTTTTCTCAGAAATGCACCAATGGATTTAGTAGCACTTTTGGCTGGAGTATTCTTGTATGCCAAGGAATCATAATCGCCAATAAAAACTCTTGAACGAATTTGTTCCATCCAAAAGGGTCTATTCAATAGACTACTGTAAACTAAAACTTGTTTCGAGACTTTGACCAAAAGATATCGGCCTCGGAATGTAGGAGGAAAAGAAAGAAGAAAAAAAAATGCTTTTTTGGAAATATCTCAGGAACCAGACCTCCAAGAAACTTTTAATTTTCAGTTATAAATAGAGCTTAAAAAGACCTTTCTTTTGATGTCTCACTCGATGGATTTGGAGGAAATTTTTAAAAATTGATTATTTTTGGCAAGGGGTTAACCTTGATTTTTTCTCAAAAATCTTTAAAAAATAAATTTGTAATTTTTTTATCCGAAAGCATAGGCCTGTTTATTGTGAACTCATATCTGTAAACTAAAACTTGTTTCGAGACTTTGACCAAAAGATATCCTCCTCGGAATGTATAAGGAAAAGAAAGAAGAAAAAAATGCTTTTTTGGAAATATCTCAGGAACCAGACCTCCAAGAAACTTTTAATTTTGAATTATGAATAGAGCTTAAAGAGACCTTTCTTTTGATGTCTCACTTGATGAATTTGGAGGAAATTTTTACAAATGGAATTTTTTTTGACAAGGGGTTAACCTTGATTTTTTCTCAAAAATCTGAAAAAAAAAAATAAATTTGTAATTTTTTTAATCGAATGAGACATTAAGAGAACTTTCTCTTAATGTCTCATTCGATGGATTTGTTTTATTCCCGAATCCCGATATACCCCAGCAGCATTTCTTTTCCTTATTTACTTTTGATGTCTCACTTGATCAATACAAACATTTTGCGTCGGGGACGCGGCAGCTACACTTACGCCTCTGGTTTTAAAATTCTGTATGTCTGTATGTCTGTGTGTTTGCCTCGCATGCTAAAGGTAGTTAAGGTTGTAAGGAAATTGATATTTGTTTGACAGGTAAAAATAGGAAGTACATTTTTTTAATTACAAAAAATACACTTTTCCACATAAGGTTCAACTTTTGAAATTAAAAATATAATACCTTTTGAACTGTTTATTACCAATACTGACATAGAACCCTTTTCTTTATTTCTGACTATCTCTTTTGAAAATTTTTTTAAAGTACCTACCTAAATTTTTTTTTTTTTTAATTAATTTGTTTTTAATGGCACAGCATATTTTTTCGAAAGAATTTTTGCTTTAGGCAGGGATTGAACAATAACAATTAAAAAATGTAGGTGTTGGAAATTAAAAAAAATATTTACTGTAACTGAAAAATATTCTGCATTGAAAAAAAATTGTGAATGTTTTTTTTTGGCAATGCTGAACATTGTTTAATTGCAGTAATTTTTTTGTATGCAAAATATTTTTGGTTGCATAACAAACATTTTTTTTTAATGGAAATATTTTTTAAGTTGCGATTGAATAGTTACAATAAAATTGTTTTTTTTTTTAATTCAATGTTTTTTTTAATTTCAACAATTATTATCTATTTATATTGATATTCTAACAACCCTGGTGCCAAATTGTAACAGCTTAGTAAATGGTCATTATGTTTTCTTGGACACAAAACAATAAAATAATGCATTGGAATAATTCTTCTTAGTAAATTTACAATGTATTTGTTTAAGATATCCGAAAGTCATAACATTTAAGATGAGAATAATTTTTGACTCACACATACGTTTTTAAATTTTTCAGATAGCATGAGTCTTCCAATATCAATAGTAAACACTTGCCTCATATTTTTTTTAAACATACATAAGTGTGTGGTGATGAAAGCGTTCGTTCAAATTGATAAATCAATAAACTTCACTTTTGGTAAAAGAATGCTCCAGAGTATTTAAATAATCCATATAAATATTAGAAATAAATTAAGTCAATCTCTTTTTGACGTTTTAGAAATATGTAATATAAATTATGGTTCAATATATCAAAGTATTAAAATTTTGAGTTTCATCATTCCCCACTCTAACAAAATCATTAATTTTTTTAAAAATTATTTTTGTTCTAGGAAACAATTTTTAACATTGATTTTAACATTGACTAATTTTTTTTATGTGAGAAATGATACATAATGTATATAATATTATTTATTAACGGCCAAAGAGTAGAATATAGATTTTTCATTTTCACAAAAGAATGCTACAACATAAAATGTTAATGATTTTAATGACTTTTCAATTTCGACTAATTTTTCAATCTTCAATGTGAATTTCATCAGTTCTCACCTCAGATTTGAAATGTGTGAAAATACAGGGTGTCCCAAAAGTAATGGATCAAACGAAGTATGCTGATAGACCAACTTAAGGGCTCTCAGAATTTGGTAACTTGTTCATCCCAAATCTTTACGGTTTTCGATTAAATGCAGTTTTTGTGAAAATTCGATAAATCCCGACATTACAACAGTATTTTGCTTCCTCCGCTCATAATTGATTTTTGTTTTTTACAATTCTTTCACTAAAACATTTGTTAATTTGCTCTGAAAACCTCTGTTTTTTTGCATTCAAATTGTAATATCTTTCGTTCTAATTTCATCTTTGGAAACTTTTATACATTTTTGAAATCTGCAATATCACGGCAAGTTTTCAAAATAATAAACCATTGTCACACCATACAAATTTTGTTAAGGGTGTTGGTCTGAAATAAAAGTGAGAAATTGAGTTTTCATACAACATGGAACTGTTAATTACTTTGCAGCAAAATGGCGAATGAAAGAAAAAATATTTTTGTTAATTAATTATTTCTTATTATTAGGCAATGTTTTAGTGAAAGAATTGTAAAAAACAAAAATCAATTATGAGCGAAGGAAGCAAATACTGTTGCAAAGTCGGGATTTATCGAAATTTCACAAAAACTGCATTTAATCGAAAACCGTAAAGATTTGGGATGAACAAGTTACCAAATAATGAGAGCCCTAAAGTTGACCTATCAGCATATTTCGTTTGATCCATTACTTTTGGGACACCCTGTATATTATATTAAGAGTGCCGGTTGAAATCCTTACAACTATTTTTTGTGTGATTTCTTAAACAGAAGACTAAAACTAACAAAATAACCATAATGGAATTTAGATTTCTGGAAATGGTTGTTAACTAAAATTTAAATTTAAAATTAAAATAAGGTAGTATTATTGATGTAAAAAAATATTAATGGATATTTTTAACCAAATATTATTTTTTTCTTACGACAAGTCGAAACCGCTATCTTTTGACCAAAGTAAAAAAATACATTTTTATTTTTTTAGATTTTCGAAAAAAGTCGAAGGGGTATCTACCGCTTGCCAAAAAAAATAATTTTTTAAAATTTCCTCCGAATCCATCGAGTGACATATCAAAAGAAAGGTCTCTTTAAGCTGTATTTATAACTTAAAGTTTCTTGATGGTCTGGTTCTTAAAATATTTAAAACACAACGTTTGGAAAAATTGAAATCTTAAAAAAATTAACTAAAAGTTTTATTGATATCGGTTCCGTATGTTGTTCAGCAGACATTCAACAAATTTTAACTAGAAAATAGATCTTAATTATATCAATAACTACAGATGAATTATATTTTATAGATAAAAGGCATCTGTTACTTTCTTTGAATGCAAGGTTTTGAGATTCCTATTTATATTCAATATTGTATTAAAATAGTAGAATAATGCTAGCTGTCCACTTTCAAGGCGACAAAACAAACATTGACAAATAAATAGATATATTGCTTTAAATAATAATGACATAATCCTTAGAATTTTTAATAGAAACCAGGTTGGTAGCATACTAAAACAATTTTTGTTATTCACATCTGACGCGATATGCAATTTAAAATTAATCAATACACCATGTTATGTGTCATGTGTTTTGAAAACCAAAAAAAAAAATGTGTATTAAAATAAATTCAACCTACCTTTTATTTTTTAAATTATAATCCACAAAAAATATTGCTTTAAAATATGTAGTAGCAGTATCCGCAAGAGAAGACAGACGCAAAAAAAAAGTGGTAAAATTTCATTCACATTTCAATGCGCACAATTAACTTTATTTTAAAGAACACAGAGTAGAAGAAAAATAAGCTAGCACAAAGGTATTCAACACATCAACACCCTCAAAAAATTGGGTTTTTTTGAAAGAATATAAATATACATTTTGATATCTTTTTTTTTTGTATTCTTTTTTCAAATTACTCCTTACATCACAAGCTTCAATGAATTATTATCATTCTTCGACCTTTTTTTGTTGGGAAGGAACGAAGGTTTTTAACACATTTCAAATGAGAGCTTTCGTTTTCACTTTCACTTTAATTCAATTCCGGTTCAAGAAAATTTTATTTACTAAAGCACTCAATGTAGGTATTTTCAAGACTCTTCTTCTGGTAGATACACTTTGTGATATCCTTTTGAATCCTTCCTATGCAAAATGAAAGAAACGAAGACAAAAATAAAAAACTTTTAACCATAATAATTAAAATCAATCTAGCATGAAGAAACGCGATCAATTTCCGTCCTTGCCGCGCAATTTACACTAATGCAGGCCACTTTTTTCATTTCATTTTTTTTTTTTTTTGTTAAACATTTAAATTAAGGTAACAAAGCAATATTATAAGCATATTAATTATAGATCCAATTTTGATGTGTTCTTTAATAAAATTCTCTTGACAAAAATGTTTTAAGAAAATACATAGACAAGATTATATATAGTCACGGAGATAGGGTTAAAATTTTGTACAGAAATATAATTTGTTTGCCTTAAAATAAACTAAATGGCGTTGCCGTTATAAAAATTCCAATTATTTTTTATTTTAATTTATTTTAAATTTACTGAAACTTTTATAAAAAATAAAAATTAAATCTTTAAAATTTCAGAATTGTGTACTTTTGACTGACTTGAAAAAATTACAATTAGAGAGAACGGCAACTTCATTCAATACACAAATTTGCAGATTTTAAATTCAAGAACTCTTGTAAGTAAGATGGGTAAAAACTCAAATTTTAAATTGAAATTTTGTCTCATTTTTTTTAAGTTTTATTTTTTTTAATAAATAAAAGTTAAAAATTAAAAATTGTACAAAATTAAAAAAAAAAATAATAACTAGCGAAGTTTAAAAATTTTGGTTTGTAACTTCTGACTGTCCACCTCATTACTCCAAATTTTGACCTTTTCACTCATCAAACCACAAAAAAAATTAATTACACAATTTTCAAAACTGCATTAAAAATATTTGGAACTTTTCTATTCTCAAACTATAAATGATGCCTCGAGTATATTGACGCTAAGACTTCCAGTTAAAGTGTCAACCGATACAAAAGTTTGACAAATATTGATTCAAATGTTATTGGCTCAAGTGGTATCATTTTTATTGCTTGTTGCGTATGTTTATTTATATATTTCGTTTTTTTTTTTTCTATTTCGTCGAGATGAATAATAACTAAAACAAGCTAAAACACAAAAAAAAAAAAAAAAAACACCAACCCCTCTGATATAGTAGAAGCCAAAATTTCCTAAACGATTATGGTTCAAGGTTATTTGGACAATGACACAACTATTCCAAGTATTTAATATAGTATAGGAACAATGCCCTCTAATATGAATATCGAAAATTGGCCCAAACAATTAGGTTTAGCTTCATCGCATCGGCCCGAAACTACATTTCTTCTAAACACGCACTATATTGACGATATTCTTTCTACGCGAGACCGGAAAATCGTATTTAATCGACGAAAAGTTGATGGGATAATGTACATTTCTATCTGCGGTAACAGAAGCTATACCGACCGATGTACGCGAGATATCTTTTGAAACTAGTGTCTGCTGGTGCTGTTATCGGAAAAACTGAAATTTTCATTCATAATTTTCACTAGAACGTAGGTAAAAATTTTGTTGGATTATGTGGATTGTGGAATGTGTTCATGCGCCATTCATCTACGATATAAATAGATGATTTTCGTTCAACTGACTTTTATGTTTACAGTAGTCGATTTGATAATGTAGTATCATGAGAATGGGCAACAGAAAAGGATATTTTTTGTAGGTACATATTTTGTTTGCTTCTGTTCATATAGTCAAGAAAAGTGCATTCACTTTGTAGAACCTTCACTATAAAATACATTGACCTATAGAATGTTATGATTGTGTGGAGAGGTTATATGAACGTAAAATGCATAAATCTATAGGTACTATATGGGGCTAAGGGATCAACAGGTATGCCAATATGATAAAAAACAAAGAGATGAATGAATTTGAGATTGTTCATTGATGGATGTGGTATAGTTCAGTTCAGCAGAAGGACTTGATATCTATCATATATTATATTGCTTTGGGGGACATTATACATTGAGTAGATAATAATTATTTTAAGGATTTTGGTTTCTTGACTACAGTTTAAGGGTTACTGTGTTTTAGTAGTGTTGTTGGTTTTTCATTTTAATAAAAGTAACAAAATCAAATTGTGTTATGATTAATACCTTTTATTTGTCTGGTTTTGGGTTATAGAAAATGACAAGTAAATAGATATTTTTAAAAATAGATTCAAAACATAATTATATACATTTTTTTGAAATATTGGAAATACATGTACTGTCAAGTTGATTGTCAAATTTGTATGATAATCTTTACCAAATAACGAGCACGTTTTTTATTAAATATAATACTACTATATGAGTAATACACATAGACACACTTGGAAATAATAAATTGTTTTACTTGTTTACAAAATGTGCTTTATGGTTGGAAATCTTGATTGACAGCATAATTGTCAGTTGAAGGAGGGCACCTGGTTTTTTTTTTAGGTACTATTTAGAATTTTTTTTCTAAGAGAATAAACTATTTATAAATAAATTTTTTATAGTCTAGGAAATTAATGGACATTATTTATAATTACGGATAGTTTCTATCGGGGTTTTTGTAACAACGATTAAGTTAAGACCAGTACCTACATAACTGGTATTTGTATTGAATTATTACACTGAAAACACAACAAAATGTTCAGGTCAAGCACTTCGTCCATTAAATTTGGAAGATGACTATATGAAAAACAAAAAATTAAAATTAAAAAAAAATATATATATAAAAATACGTATACGCCACAGTGAACACAATTTCATTCTTTTATATGTTAAATTTACTCTGCCACTTTTTTTTAATAAGAATATTTAAAAACTAGTTTGGGGCAATTTTTTTGATTACATTCAACGTTTTGTCAGATATTTTTTCATTTGAACAATAACTGTGTATATATTACGCTGATAGCATTTTAATTTTTCGTATTCCATAAATGAATGCATCGCAAAACCTTTTCAATTCTCCATTTTCTCCCTTCATTTTTACCTGCTCTGTTAAAAATTTGATTTGGAATGAGTTTCCATTGTCAATTTTAGTTCATTTTTATTGAAATTACAATTTGAATACAGTACATTTTGTATGAAGGAATATGAATTTGTGTTTCTTAAAAAAAAAAAAAAAATAAACTGGTAGCTATACTTTTTCCTACAATATGACTTTTGCATACTTGAATTATTATCATTCACCAAATTCGATTCAAATTGAAGGTTCCTTTTTTCTGTAAGAGAAGAATTTTTCTCTAGCTAAATTTATTAAATTTAGTTTGCTAAAGGCGAGATAATAGTTGCGGCTGTTATCGTTGTTGTGTCCGCTGCTAAGTACTTTGAACTAATACTACGTTTCCACATACCCTAAATCCGAGATTTAGCTAAGTAGATTTAGCACAAATCCCGAGCTTTATTCTAAATCTCGGATTGAAAGTAGGTGAAAATCTTAGATTTAGGGTAGCTGAACCCAAATCTGAGATTTAGCGAAGTAGATTTAAAATAAATCTCAAGATTTATTCTAAATCTACTCAGCTAAATCTCGGATTTAGCGTAGGTGGAAACATAGTATAAGACTCATTTCAAATTTAATAACACGTCCATTTCAGATCGTATATATTGATTCACTGGATTACCCTAAGGAACGAGTGGTTCTTTTGTTGGAGTGACTGTAGGATTTTTATCATGAACGGGTTGTTATTATTTTTCTCTTGTTAGTTTTCCTCCTATAGAATTTATTCCCATAGAATTCAACTGGTTCGTTGCAGATAGGAGTTTATAAGGTTTTTCAACAGGATCGTAACGCACAAAACCATATTTGCATCATTTTGTATGGAAACAATTCTTGAACAATACAGACTTATTTCCTATATTTTGAATTGACTCATACTTGTTTCACAAAATCAATTGCATCTATGTATTTTCTACTCGACAAAAAACTCACCAGGTGTAACTCAAAGATAAAACGAATTGAAATAGTTCAGCTGTTGTTTCAATTAGGTTTTTTTTTCGATTGTAAATAACACGGCAACCAGATCTCAAAGGAACTTTTGGTTTTCATTCGTTAAAAGAACTTAGAGACCTTTCTTTTAATGTGTATTCCGATGGATTTGGAAGACATTTTTCGGAATGGTTTATTTTCGAAAATCCGAAAAAATTAGATTTGAAATTTTGGTCCATAATCGATTAAACTGTTCACATTGAATGTATGTCTTTGAACCAAACCAGTTTTGAGCCTTGGGTCCGAAGATATCGCCTTCCGAAAATGAAAACAAAAAATATTTGAATTCCTAATAATTCAGTAACCACATCGCAAGGAGACTTTTGGTTTTCAGTGGTTAATAGAGACTTAAAAGACCTTTCTTTTGATGTGTATTTCGATGGATTTGGAAGACATTTTTCGGAATGGATTTTTTTCGAAAATCCGAAAAAAATAGATTTAAAATTTTGGTATCTTAATCGATTAAACTGTTCACATTGAATGCATGTCTTTGAACAAAAACTGTTTTGAGCTTTGGGTCCGAAGATATCGCCTTCCGAAAATGAAAACAAAAAATATTTGAATTCCTAATAATTCAGTAACCACATCGCAAAGAGACTTTTGGTTTTCAGTGGTTAATAGAACAAAAGACTTTTCTTTTGATGTGTCTTTTGATGGATTTATAAGACATTTTTCGAAATGATTTGAAATTTTGGTACCTTAATCGATTCCTCTATTCATATTGAGCTCATGTCTTTAAACAAAAGTTGTTTTGAGCCTGGGGTGCAAAGATATCTCCTTCTGAAAGTTAGAAAAAAAAAATATTTCGATTCCAAATTACTCAACATGTACCACTGATGTCCCACTGTTTTAAACCAACCTTTTTTCTGCTTATCCTCTTTTTGAAGGATTCATTTCAATGTTTTTTTTTTGTTTTGTTTCTCAAATAAACATGGTGCCAAAAATGATATTTCTTTTTTTCGATTTTAGCAAGGACAAATTTTTTAAAAATAAATTTGTGGTCCATTTTATAAATTAGACAAAATTACCAAAATCGAAATATCTTACAATATTGCTACTGCCCTATAGGAATTACGACTTGACATATTTACACTTTTAATTAAGAGGACTAAGAACATTTACATTTATTAGATATTTGTTTTCGTCCATTACCATTTCCACTTCGTACAAAACATTCTCTGAAATAAGCATTGACAAAACGTAAATGATTGTACAAGTTCTGTGTATTTTCAAAATAATTTAAACTAAAATCTACAAAAAAAGAAACATTGCTCTTAATAATTACAATACGTTTTTAGTATAAGTTTGCAGCTTACATATGGTCATTTTTTTTTTTTTGTTTTATTATAAAATAATAAATTTACATAAAATAATTATGACAAACATAATTAAAGCACTAAAAAAAAATAAAATCAAAACGTGTTATTTAGCCTATTTCGTGTCCTTAAATTACAATAAAAACAAAAAAAGTAATTACAAAACAAACAGACAAAAAAAAAATAAAATAAAAGAGAATATATTGGGGGCTGGGTGTGTTAGGTTGGGATTTTGTATGTGTAGGAAGAAAGTCATTAAACTACGAGTAGAAAGTGAGGACACTCGTTTGGTTGCCACGCACAAACAGGAACGGGGGCATGCCACGACTAAGACTCTCTAGCCATGCCATATATAAAGGTGCTGAGACAATATTCTTCCTTGGCATAGGCAATGTCATCACCACCAAATCGGATTTCACAGATTTCTCCAGAAGATATTCCCGCAGTCTCAAATAGCGATTGGTCTTGTCCTGGACATTCAATAAGTCATCTTCCGTTGTAAGAGCTGTAGAATCAAATTAGTTTGGAAATTATTGTGTGGGTTTTAGGTATAGGTATAAAAAAGAAGAAGCCAATTAGTTTTGTACCTTCGTCTTCGTTAACTGGCGTCGTGATGTTAACATTGTTTTCAGACACAACAAAGTCCTTAATTAACTCGTTGAAGAATTGAGTTGAACTTTCTTGTGGTTTCTTTGTGATGTCCGGAATGAGTTGTAAGTCAGAATAATCGATGCGAAACTTTGACAACAGACTCGCCATGGAACGTTGTTCGAATTCCATTTCGGCTTTTTTATTTGCCAAAGCATAGACTCTGGAATGAAAGAAAAACATAAACTTATTAATATCTCTTCTATTGTAAATGGTTTTTCTACCCAGGCACAAATTGAATTGGGAATAAATAGAGGACCAATTAATATTATACAGGCACAGGGTAGAATGAAGAAGTGAAATATTTGCATTCCTTTTTGTTGACAATTTGTGGTTTTATTAATTGTAATTAAAAGCTCAATTTGGTAGCTTAAAAGGCAGGACTTCATTAGTAACGATAAATTTGTGAAACGGTATACAAGATTAAATTTGCATGGGAAGTTTTTTTTAGTGAACTGCCTGAGTAAGGGATGTTATGGAAGTAATAACTAGTGGAAAAAAGAGTTTGAGGATTTCAGAAATTTTTTTCGCAAATTTTTTGACGCAAATTTAACTTGAGGAGTAGGTTTAAAAAAAAAACTTGCATGCCAAATGAATAACGACAAAATTTCAAAAAAAAAAAAAACATCGATCCGTTTTTAAATAAACAATTATTCAAGGAAAAAAATTAAATTTTCGTAAGGAGATAATATTTATAAAGTCGCAATAAAGTCCAAAGTCAAATATAAAAAAATTCAAGTAAATGATTCTATGTAAGGTACCTTTATCTAAGATTAAAAAAATAATTTACAGTTGGTACGACTTTATTTTCCACAACATTTTTAATCAAAACCGATTAGAGTCGTATTTGAGAAAAAGGAAAATTTTCTATACCTATTAAACTGGTCGGCAAAAATAAAAAAAAAGTCGGGAGCAAGAACTTTTTAAAGTGATTTTTAATTGACTTTAGTGTAATGAATTCAAAACTGTTTACAGTTTTGTTCTATCACGTCTGGTTTTTGAGCTATACTCATCTCTATTTTCACAATTAAGTCCCAAAAACTAATTTTCAATGAAGTTCTTTTTGATTTTTAATCGACAAAATACATTTTTCCTTAAAATGTTGCTTTTTAAAATCCAAATTTGGATCAAAAAAACCATTCATTTATTATGTACTAAGGTTTTTGAGATATCATAAATTTCTTTTTGCAATATACCTATTTGAGAAAAAAATTAATTTTAAAAAAATGTAAAATATTTATGTATATTTAGGACAATAAAATATTGCGTTTTGAAATTGCATAAGAAGATTTGCAAAAAAATATTTTACAGTGGTGTAATTTGACGTCAAATGTACCCAAAAAAACGTGTTTTTGACCTGTTTATATTCAAGTATTTCAAAAACGTGACTTGCCAGTGAAATTTTGACTTTGGATTCGAACTCAGCATAAAAAAGTCCTTTAGAAACGTATTGTTTGGTTCTAGCTCTATTTTCGTTGCCGACCATGGTTGCCGAAAATGGTGTTGCCACTCCAAGTCCCGACAGAAAAACTAAATTTTTCAATTGTACTTAAAATTTTGTTTAGTATTGTAGTGAAATGGAGCAAATTATATTGAAAAAAAAATTTAAAACTAGGTCCTAGATTTTCGTGCCCTTTTATATCTGAATGCTTTTTTTAGCAAAACTTAACTCCAACTTTCTACAAAACAATCACTGTGCACGAAATTTTATGTTTCTACGATAACAGGAAGTGCTGCTTATTTTGATGATCTGTCAGTGAGTTGGCCAGTTAGTCAGTTACGTTTTTCTTGATTTTTGAAGCTGAAATGTTCTTTCAAAACTTGTTTTTCTACTTTTATAATTCACAGTGTGTTTTTCCAGAAAAATAATTCAGTAGAATCGACTACGAAATTAGGAGTTTATTGCCATGGAAATATTTGAGGAAAAATTTATTTTCTTTTTGCTTCCCTTTTGACGCTAATTCATAAAAGCTTACGTGTTCAATGGTTAACATCGTTTCCTCACTTTTCAAAATAAAACATACCAAACTAAAAAAGTAACCTTCGAGAAACAAAAACATTTTGATAACTTAGCCAAAGATATATTTGACATTCAAATTAATATTTGAAGATGTCACATGATTATTTTTAAGTCTTTAAGTAGTAAAAATACATATGAAATTTTTCTTTAAAAATATTAAGTCAAGGAAATCTAAACAAAATTCAAATAAAAAAAATTGTAGGTACTAAAATTGGTAAAAATTGACCATCGCTAAATTGAAGAGACTTTCTACATTTTATTGGTCTTACCAATCGAGATCTATACAAAACTTTATGACCATTAACATTAAAGTTTAAAAATCCAAATAAATTATTACCTAAGCTTGCAGGACTGCCATTGTTTCCGGGTACTTATTATATAAGGTAATAACAATGTTAGTCCACCATCATCATATAACCACCAAACATCAATAACAGCATGACTACGTTTTCTAGTAAATTGTGTCAAATCATTTAGGACTTCTTTGGGCAATTCCACTCCACCAGGACCTTTGTACAATGAAGCTGGATCATCGTGTGTTTTTTTCGACTTTCGTAATGAATTTGTCTAAAAAGGAAAAAAAAAAAAAAAAAACAAAAACCAAATTCACATTCAAATTGTTTTATAAATTAGATTCTTCTGAATTTTGTATTTTATTATTTTTATTCACATGAAATTGTGTTTATGTAAATTTTATTTTAAATCGAAACTAAACTAAATTAAGGATAGTAAAGTTATAAGTTATAAATTTATGTATTTTATCTATGCTAAAGAGTTTAATTTGTATTCTAATTCTGAGAAGTTTTGAATTTAGTTTATAGAAATGAAAAGTAAAGATTACCAAAATAAGTGGTCCTTTGGGATCAGCTGGGTCAGGAAGGCCAGTTATATCCTGTGTTTTTGTATGTGTATTAACAGTAAACGATAGATCACTTGTACTTGAGGCTGAAAGAAGGAAACAAATATGTATTATTTAAGGATTTTACCTATATTTCTTGTTCAAAATTTTGAAACTTAGCAAAACCATTTGCATTAGCCTAGTTCTTTCTGGTAGTTAAATTCTAAGAAAAAAACTCGAGAAAAACTATTTAAAAACAAAAATTGATGTTAATGGTTTTATAAAGTAAATCTGATTCTTTGAAGTAGGTATAACTTTTCTAAACCACAAAGGTTTGTGTTTTATATTAAGATACCTATCTTCAAGCTATATAACTTTTACTTGATCTGTACTTTATTTTAGTTTTTTAATTTTTTTTTTTTTGTTTAATATTCCAGAGAAACAAAAAAAAGTTATATTTTGCTTTTTGTAGGATACTTTCAAATGGTTTTTGGTTTTTACATTTTTCTTTTTAGAAATCCATTAACATGAACAAGATTATAAATCCTTAACTTCTATGAAATTATACAGGAGATAAATTATTCCTATTTTTTTTTTTTTTTTTCAGAATGAAGTCAAACCATTTTCAGATTTCCAAGAAATCCCATTTTTTCTTTAATTGTTAAAATTAAATTCCCTTTAACTTTGACATGTCATCAAATTCTGAATGACGTGTGTAATTTAAGTTTTTTTTTTCTGACGAAAGCTAAATATATAAATAAAAATAAAATGTATATAAATAAAAATAAAATATTGTTTTAATTCACGAACTTTTGTTCATCAACGATATTATAATAACATAAAATTCCATCTCCTACTTAAATGTTAAACATTTCCATGAGGAAAAGTTTTTTTTTTGTTTTACATACACGAGTGAGAAAAAAGTTCAACGGCTCACACAAAACTTTTTTCTTTCTTTCTCAAAAGGCGTTAGGGTGTTGGACATGTACGTGTTTAGAAAAAGTTTGTAAACGTTTTTATATATGCATATAAACGTTATATCCCTTTATGCTTGAAAGACATTAAGAGACGTCACGTAATTCGTTATTTTGTGTAAGGGTTCTATAGAAAACATTAACAAGTACACTCGTTATGTGTTTTATTCTCGGTTAACGCGTTTGGATAATCTTTTTTTTTGTTCTTGATATAAGGTATTATGGTCTTAGTTTTTTGGTCAAAATAAAATCATATATCGGAACGAAGCCGAGTTTAAAATTTGTTATGTGTTAAAATAAAAAACTATAAACATTTGTTCCATATCAAAATGTTTTATTTTATTGATTTTTAATCTGAGATCAAAACTGATATAACGAATAGTTTTTTTGTTAGATTCTGACTCAGAAAAATTTTTTTTATAGGAGAGTAATATTAAATTTCATATTTTCAATGTTAGCCGTGCTATTTCATGAAATTTAATGCATAAATAATTTTGTATAGGTATGAATTCAGTGGGAATTCCTG
Organism: Episyrphus balteatus; assembly: GCF_945859705.1. Lineage (NCBI taxonomy): Eukaryota > Metazoa > Arthropoda > Insecta > Diptera > Syrphidae > Episyrphus > Episyrphus balteatus. The sequence continues at coordinate 37,080,482 of NC_079135.1, forward strand.
GTTTGAGGAGTTGTAGTATTTACTCATATCTAACAAATTACATCAAAAAATATTAAATGAATTTGACTTCCAAAAGAAGCATGGAATATCGTTAGAGCTGTTTTTAAGAAAACTATTTTCTTATAAATATCATTTTAATAAAATATGTCATGTTTTTTGTTATTTCGAGAACCTTTTTGAATTGATTGATGAGAACAAATTTTGAGTAGGTAGGTATGGCATGATTTTGGCTTATATATCGCACAGTTAAAAATTAATTTAAAAGTCTACACTTTTTTTATACAAAAGTAACACATGTCAAAAAATTACATTTTATTTGCCACAAAAAATAAGAATCAAAAGAGAATATGCAAATATTTTGGAGGATTAAAATTTTGTAGAATTTGTTTTTTTTTTTTCGTGAAACTTCTGCAAATGTTCAACGATTTACTTGATTTTAGTACAATTTAGTGCCAAGTTTAATGGAGATTTTGTGAATATAAATTGGTTCAAGAAGTTTTTGCTTCACAAAAAGTAACCTAGTGCTTTGTTTCAAGTTTGAAAAAAGTTGAATATGCATGCATTGAGCATTGAAAACAAAGGGTTTTTTGTTTTTTATAATCCATAACCAAGAATTTTTGCAATTTTTATTTTTAATCGATGATTTATTTCAAATGTTAAGTTTACATAATAATCCAATTTCTTTATTAGCAATCTAAAAATCAAACAAAAATAGGTATATATTGTAAAAAAATAAAAATAATTAAAAGTGTTTATACATCAAAAGAGACAGTCTTTGCGCAAAAGCATACAACCACTGCAGCTGATTTTGTTCAACCCTTTAAACTTTTTGTGCGGGATTAGTTAACCAACCTTGTTGTGAGGACGAAATTCAAAAAGCAAAAAATACAAAAAACACTCTGACGACTAAATGTTATTGGTGTATTAGATTTCCATATCGATACCAACAATTATAGTAACTTTCAATAGAAAAAGAGTATAACCGCTCTTCATGTTCCTTATTAAGTTAGTTAAAATTATCCCATGTCCAAAAGATACTCATACATTCTGCCATTGATATCGCATTTGGTTTTCAGGACTGCCTCTTTTATGTATTGGGTTAAACCTCTTGAGATGGTTTTAACTTTTTATATAGGCCTTATTAGGGGTTCGCTGACATCTTTTTTTTTTTTTTTGGTTTTTGCTTAACAAATCCATAACCTAATCTACATAGGATCGGTCTCTTTTAACGAACGTGCCTGTTAAAGCGAAATGGAAGAAAAAATAAAGTAATTTTTATATTTGCCAAGTAGCAATAGGTTTTGCCTTGACGACTGTTTTTTTTTTCTTCTTCTTCTTTTCTTCATGGTTCAAGGACATTTTTTTTCTCCTTGGCTTGTTTCAAAATTTGAAGGTGATAGATTGCAAGTAGGTAAGTATTTTTGTGTGTGTGAAATGAAAATAACTTAGGTACTCAAAATACTTTTATCTTTTAAATCTTTGTGCGATTTTCGATTTTCATGGATAAAATGTATACGTGTTTCCTTTCGGAAGAATGGGTAAGTAACTTGAATCAAGCGGATTTGTTTCTTTTTAGCTTAACTTCAATTTTACATTAAGAAACAATAGAAAATATACTCACACAATTTAGTCGAACACAACTCACGTATGGCTGGGGCATATTCTTCAACACCCAGCTAAGCATGAACTGATAGTCTGAGGTATAAGTGATTTCATGTTTGGTGTTGAATAATAAGTGAAAATGGAGAAACAAAAAAATGTTTGAATAAATAAGCGACATACAATTCAGCCACTTTTCGTAGAAATATTAGATGAAATTCATATGATTGTATAAACGGAGACGGAAAAACTGGAAGGGGGAATTTGTTAGAAATAGTTTTTGGGGAAAAAGCATAGCTTCACTGAAAAAAAAGACGTCAAACTCGTGAATAAGGAGCTTTTTTATATTCATGTGAAAGATTTTGTATTTTTTAAGGAATTGAATAACTTAGCATTGGACGATGTTCCTGGATTGGTTGAACACACTTTTAACTTTCTCGTCAGTAGGCTTGGCACAAAAACTAATTTCTTCAAAATTTGACTTTACTATAATGCTTATCAGCATAAATTCTCATTATCAGTTCTTTTGTTTTTTGAAACATTCTCAAACAAAGCAAGCCATTATTAGGAATTGTTCTCCAGTGATGTTTTGAATTTTCGTTATAGTTTTCAATTGTATTAAAAATTGATTTTAAAACCAAACACGTGTACCTATCGAATATCTGGTGCATGTACCTATACTCTGATAGCTGCAACAATTTAACATTGTTTTAGCTAAACAAATGGTTATTATGTGATTCACGGTAGAATGCATTCTGCAAGTAAACAATTGATTGAACAGGATTCAGGAGAAACTTATGTTGTTTCTTTGTTATTATTCACTTCTAACAGCGTACTTTCCTGGAACATTTGTAATTTGATCAATATTTCGTTATTGTTATTCCCAAAAACTATTTATGCAATTAATTAAAGATAGTTTTTCAAATGAAATTGATTCTATATTTATACAATAATGGAATGATTGAGTTTGATCAACTTTATAAACAAATAATTTTTCATTAAAATAACACTAAAGTTAGCGGACGAAAATATTGATACTATTAATTTTTTTTATGATCAAAACTGTAACTGCTAATATTTTTGGCTAATCTCTTATTGCCATTTAAAGTTTAACAAGTGCACTTCCAGTTTGCTGAGACTTATTGAAAAATTAAAAAAATAATCTTGTTTTTGACAATAATTGAACTCTTCGAAGCAATTTTCACCACAAAATCCAATATTCAATCTTGAACAGTACTTAAATTTTAAAAAAGTATACAAATTTGGAAAAAAAAATTACTTTTTTTTAAATTTTTAGACCTATATTTTTTTGTTTTTTTTTTTTTTTTGTTGAAATCGGTTTAATAGTTTACGAGTTCATCAGAAAAAAAAAACGGTTTTATGACTTGTACTGCTAATATCGGTTGAAATTTTTTTTTTGTTTTTTTCGTTTTAGCCCTTATTTTTCAATCCTCACTTAGACTATCAGAAGAATAAATGTCAATATAAAAAAAAACCTTTTATTCGTAGGAATAAATCTTAACTGGGCTCTTAAAAGTATACAAATTTTAAACAAAATCTTTTGAGCCAATTTTGAAAAAAAAAAATAAATATAGTTATTCTAGTAATGTATGTATGACCCATCGTGAATTTTCTACAAATCAGTATTCAAATACAACGATTTTAATCCCAATCGTTACGGAGACGCTGTTGCATAAATGGGTTCAAAATATTTCTAGTTTCAAAAATTCCTTGTTGACATTATTAAAACAAACTCGAATATCTTATCTCTTAAAAAATAAAAATCAATTTTTACTTTAGAAGCGCATGTTTTCACATTTTTCTAATTTTTTTTTTTTTTGTGAAAAAAAAAACTGAAAACAAATATAGAAGACACCCATCTCTATATTTTTTTTTTTCTTCTATCCAAAATACATAAACCTTCATCAAAACAAAATGTATAATATACATAGAATTTAAATTTAAAACACGTGATGTTTCTACGAGATAAAAATATATCCAACCAAAAAAAAAAGGTTAGAAATAGAATATCTTTAAGAAAACAACCTTTGGGACAGGGGCGTATACAGGTTTGCTTCTTGGGGGGGGTCATGCCAATTTTTTTTTTTTTTTTCAAAAGTTTTGATAGCAGGCATAAACCTGAAAATGGGCTTTTTGAATTATTAAAAATTAAAATTTGTGCGTCTTGCATTTCGAATCGAAAAGTTCCGAATGTAGTTCTAAAAATAACCAAACAAAAACGGTATGAGATTCGTTTAAGTTTAGCGTTAAGCCTTAAAGCCTAGAACGCTGCTGATGTGAAACGAAATTTTTCGTCGGTCTCCACAACGAAATGCTTGCGAAATCTGGACCGAAAAATACTCAAAAATTGCAAAACATAAGTGAAAAAAAGCAAACACGCATCGCAGAAAGACATGCAATGACAAAATGAACAACAAAAACAAACAAAAAAAATCAAAATGTCATTTTTCCACACACAATGAATGTCCCCGGCAATTGTTTGTGTGCGAAAAAGAAGTTTAGACTTTCAATTTCGTTGTGCCGAACAGCGTACTACAGAACGAAAAGTTGAACGAAATTTTTGGTTTACCATTTCGTTGTTTCATTTTTGTATGGGATTTTTCGTTTCTCATCAGCAGCGTACTAGGCTTTAACTATGACCAATTGAGGCTATCCTCTCCTAAAAATAAAATGTACTGCACGAGTACTTCGATTGAATAATTTGCCTTAAAACAACTGTTCATTGTTTTCCGCTAGCCCAGAAAGTTAAAATAAAAATCGTTTTTACTTAATAACAGTTTTAACTTTTGAATTAAAAGTCTTCCTAACCTCAGGCAAACGAATCGCAAAGTTTTGTAAAAAAAATTGCATTTGAAAATATAATTTTTTTTTTAATTTTGTTTTAAAATTGAATGGGAATTTAAAATACCTCTATTAAAATAGTAAAGACAAAAAAAATTATTTTGGCGATATTTTCGAATTCGTCCGTTTTCAGGTATTAATCAGCGATTTACAATATAAAAAACATTCAGTTGTATTTATTAGATTAAGCCCTGCTTTTTCAATCGTCAGATAGACTATCAGAAGAATAAATGTCACTATAAAAAAAAACTTTTAATCCTAGGAATAAGCTCTAACTAAGGTTTATCTAACTATTCAAAAAATTAGCCCTAAGTGATATTTAATAATAATATTTAAATTGCCTTAGATAATGTTGCTTACATTGCTTCTATAATTGGCTGGCCATTGATGATTAACAAATCGATAGTTGTTTCAAAAAATGCAACAGATCTAGCAAATTTAGTATGTACAAAATACTGTCATATTCTGTAAGCAAACAAAATTCACCAAATTTTATCAGACGAATGTATTGAACTGAAACATTGCAAAAAACTAAAAAGATTTGAGAAATGATATCCTTCTTTAACATTTTGCCGATGACGAATTTTATCAACAGAATTGACCTCCACACAGCAAGGCCACAGAAAGCTTCCCTATTTAAAACATATTTTATTCACTTCATCATATAAAAAAATAGAAGAAATGGCTGCTTTGAATATACAGTACCTTACCATATTATTAGGCCCAAGCGAAAAAATACAATTATTCGGTTCAGTTTTTGCTCAGTTTTTAAAGTTTTTGTCGAAATATCTGGAATTTTTTTTTGTTCCATTTACTTGCACATATCATGTAGATACGGATTGGCTTGAAAAAAGTTTAAAAATTCATACTTTTTGATAAAAATAACGTACAAAAGGGGATAAGCTCCAAAAAACTTACCCTATGGAATTCACGCCCGGATAATTACCAGACCGGTCCAATACTTAATTTCTTGTACCGAGGAATAACGTGACCTTCTTAACTTTATGGCAAGGACTCAATCTTGCATAAATATAGAAGTTTCGAGCCTGGAGCCTATTCCGAAATCGTAGAATCAAAACGTTCCCAAGCTCCTTTTTGTGTTGGTCTGGAGTTATGGCGTTTTCAATAATATAAAAAGAATCTCATCATTTTCCTGAAATAGTAAAACACCCAATAATGACCAGAGGATGTTTTTTTATTGGAATAATGTACTTTGAATAGCTGTGCTCTTCTGGTCTTATAAAAAAGAAAAAAACAACCCCAAATCTAAGAACATTTTTTACTTTCCAGACGATCAGAGCTTCTATATTTATGTAAGATTGGGTCCTTGCCATAAAGTTAAGAATGTCACGTTATTCCTCGGTACAAGAAATTAAGTATTGGACCGGTCTAGTAATTATCCGGGCGTGAATTCCACAGGGTACGTTTTTTGGAGCTTATCCCCTTTTGTACGTTATTTTTATCAAAAAGTATGGATTTTTAAACTTTTTTCAAGCCAATCCGTATCTACATGATATGTGCAAGTAAATGGAACAAAAAAAAAATTCCAGCTATTTCGACAAAAACTTTAAAAACTGAGCAAAAACTGAACCGAAAAATTGTATTTTTTCGCTTGGGCCTAATAATATGGCAAGGTGCTGTAATAGGTACGTATCCGGATTTTGTTTCCATACAAAACTCTACAGCACAGCTCAACTAATATTATCGAACGAATCAAAATAATCCTAATCCAGCATAGCGTTCGCTAAAAATATGACCACATCCCCAAAATATGGTAAAATAGTTTGTTTGAATACCAAAAACTTTTTTTACTTTTAATTTTCGTTCATGTTCTAAAATTTCAACGTTTCGAAAATAACACCGGCACACAAAATAAAAAAAGTGTCATGTACCAGGAACCACACCTATCTTTCTATATATTATTTTGGGGCACGCTGAATCCGAATTTCAAGTCCGTTTGACCCTGTCACCCTCCAGTTTTGAGTAAAATGCAAAAAACTCAAAAAAAGGAAGTTTTTTGCCTTTTTTGGGGTCTTTTTTACATTTTTCTCAAAACTGGAGGGTGACCGGGCAAAACGGACTTGAAATTCGGATTCAGCAGGTCCAAAAACATATAGAAAGATGGGTCTTGTTCCTGGTACATACAACTTTTTTTTTGGTGTGCCTTTCACTGTCGCGAAATTTCGCTTACATCCCCGGCACACAAAAAAAAAGTTCCATGTACCAGGAACCAGACATATCTTTCTATATGTTTTTGGACCCGCTGAATTCGAATTTCAAGTCCGTTTTGCCCGAACACCCTTCAGTTTTGAGAAAAATGCAAAAAACTCCAAAAAAGTCATAAAAATCCAAACAAAATGCAGTCACAGCTCAAAACTGGAGGGTGACCGGGCCAAACGGACTTGAAATTCGGATTCAGCGTGCCCAAAAACATATAGAAACAAAGGTCTGGTTCCTGGTACATGACACTTTTTTTATTTTGTGTGCCGGTGTAATCTTACTCAAGAGATTTCAGTATCACATAAAAAATTCTTTTTTAAGTTCTGAGTTCTTGGGGGGGGTCATGACCCCGTGACCCCCCCCTTGTATACGCCGTTGCTTTGGGATTATATCGAAATATATTTTATACAGAATCTTTCTTTAGTAGATTCTTGGAATGTATTTTCAATTTCATTATACATATCAAAGGATTTTAGAGCGAATTGATGCAACGACAAAACAGCTCCCTCGACCGACAACCACAAGATAACAAAGCTATGTATGACTTCCTCCGAATAGAATTAACTATAAAAATTGAAAGAAATGATATTTATTCAAGTTTTTTTTTTTAACGGATTTGAATGACTCTTTTATAAAAAAAGAACTAAATTATCCTAATTAAAATATTTTCACTTAAATCTCTCAAGAGGCTTATTCTATAACCACCTTTAGAGATTTTATAAGAATAAATAAATGTGTAAGAGCTATGTGGGTACGATTTTTGTTATTATTAATTGAGTTTAAAAGATTAAAAAAAAAATTAAAAAATGAGCGAGGGTTGAAAATAATCTTGGAAAAAATAAGAAACACAAAGTTGTACTTTCATATCTTTTTTGAAAAAAAAAACAGTTGTTTGAAAACAGATCTATAAATTTTTGTATAAGTTGGTTAATATTTCTTCTTTTTTTTTTAAATTTGTATGAAGCTTTATTTTATTAAAAACTATTTATTTTAAAAATCTAAAATTTTTTAGTTTAAATATTTTGCAAAACAAACAATTACATGGCATACTTCACTTGGAGGTCAAAACCATTAAGGAAATTATTAAATTTCTTATAAAAGTAAATTAAAAATATTTTTTAATGAATTTTTAAAAATCGGTTTCTATTTTTTTATGTATTTTCTAAAAATGCATTTTAATATAACAAATTAAATTGCATACTTTTAAAGCGTAAATTTCACATGTTAGTTCTTGTGAATAACGAACTTTAGGTATGTGTTTCTTACTCTAGATCACGTTGGTGCATTTATTTTACTGAAAATAATGTCATAGTTTCTGATCCAAATAAATATATAAAAAATCAAAACACAAAAATGTCCATTTTCACAAAATTCTATCAAAATAAATATTTAATAGTTAGTAAAGGACAAAAATAAATTAATATAAGTGTAAAATTTATGTTTAAAAATAAACATATAAAAATACTAATTCAAACTAAAAATAAATTTATAGTAATTATTTGCATTTTTAATTGATTGATTTAGTTAAGCTTAAAATAAATAAAACTTTATTACCTTCATCATGAAACGTGATGCGTATTAGTGGGATTTTAAACACTAATTGGATTGAATTGTGGATATAGGATAATATTTATTGTTTGGGAGTGGGATTTGTGCCAGTTTGGTGCATTTTTTTTTTAGTAGCAGGCATAATTAAATAAATAAAAAATATATATAATATTATAAAGATTATATTAAAGATTTAAAAACATTCATGCTACTCACTTTTTATTAATTTCAGGCCATTTTCATTGGGATCCTGTGTTTGTCCATCTTGACCTGGGTGTATTTACAATTTAATTTTTTGTTTTTGTTTTTGATATTTGCATGCAAGAAATATGTAAATAGAAAAAATAAAGATGAATTAAATTTCTTTTTTTTTTATTGTTTCTAAAATAATTATTATTTTTAATTTAAGGCATAACACATGCATAACGAAATATATATTTTTTTAATTTTTGTATTTATAAAGTCAAATTTAATTGATATAGTTTGAATAAACAATACATACTCCAGCACAAATTTCAAGAAAGATATTCTCAAAATATATGCGGCCAAGTTATTAAACAGATTTTTAATTTTGACTTTTTACAAATACTTTTTTTTTTGTTAAGTGTGTCCTTGCAACTTTTGTGCAACAATTGGTTATTTGGGTCTAGTTAAATTCAATATTTACACAATTTTTTTAATTTCCTTCGGGCAACTATTTTAATGGATGTCATTGAAAATTATAATAGTCTGCATCTATAATATTGGAATTTTCACAAAACATCTGCAATTTATATTTACTTTGAAGTGTTCAAATAAGTCTTTCAACTCATTAAAAAATCATGTTTTTGGGTAATTAAATGACACCATTAGTTCACTTTGTTTGATTGCTTAAAAGCATCCATCATCCATTATGTTTGTGTAGATGCATCATTCATAAAATTTTGTTCATCATCAAAGCGACATGTGTATGGCAAATATTGAATCAGAAAAGAACTCTCACTCATCAATTTCAATTTATGAAAAAGTGTAAACAAACTAAAACTAAACATATATTAAGTGGATATGTATTTAAATAAATTGCATTTTTTCATTTTTAGTTAATTTTATATAAAAGAAAAATTTTGTTTCACACACAAAGAAAATTAAAAGTTTTAAGTAAAAAAAGTACTTTAGAATAATGTATAAAAAATGCCAATCTGTGTAAAATAAATCAAATTCAAATGTAATTGCGAGAAATTGTGTTTGAGAGTTGAAACTTCATGTAGTTGTTTTACTAAAAAAAAAATTTAGTAATTCCTTTTTTCTTTTTATTAATGAAACCTAACCAAAAGCTTTTCAAAATCCGGGTAAAGAAATTATAAATATCTTGTGGAATGAATTTCTCGGACTCATTTGACTCCTTGAATGGTTTCTGAATTTCGTTTATCAAAGATTTGGGAATTTCAGAAAAATTCTTCACAAATCACTTGAGGAAAGAAGAATTCATGAGAACGGTATTTATTTTTATTCTATTCTAATCCGAAAAATGTGAATCTAATCGGAAAAAAATTTATCCATATACCCCAAAAACTTCTTCAGCTATGGTTTACATATATTTTTTTGTACTTACCAGGGACGTACACACCATTGGGGCAGCCGGGGCAGTGCCCCGAGGCCCCAACAGATGAAGGGGCCCCAAGGAAGATTATGTGAGGAATAAACTTGTTAACATAAGCAAAATAAAGAAGCAAAAAGATATAATGTTCACTCAGGTTCCTATTTTTAACTATGATACTAATGTAAAGGACGAAAAACATAAAAAAAAAATACAAATTAAAGGCCTTTTTGCGTATTGCATTGTTGGCTTACCATAAAAATAAATAAATAAATGTTATGGGTCCCCAAAAAAAAAAATATAAACATCCATATTTAAATTAAAATTTTGACATCTTTAATTTAAGAGGCCAAGAAAAATAAATAGGATGTGTTTCTAGTAATCAAGCAGCAATATGTTCTATTTTAAGGATCACCATTTGATTATCTCCAACAAGCTTATTCACGTTCCTTACTTTGGCGGATACTTCATCAAAAAATTTCAATCTCATGAATTTTAGCTAGTTAAATGGTAATTTGCTGTGCAAAAATTAACTTTGTACCTCCTATGAGTAATACTAAAAGTGCCCTTCCGTAATGCTCAAGCCAATGGAGAAATTTTGAAAAAAATCCAGAATTTTGAAAATATCCAAGGTTTTGTTTAAAAAGCTCAAAGCTACAATCAGTGACAAAAAAAAATTTCAAGAAAGTAATTTTTAAACTTTTCTCCATTAGTACAAGGAACTGGAAGCGCACTTATTAAACTTCAAATTTAAACAAAAACAGACCGATAGGAGCTTCAAAATGTTGAATAAGGTAAAAAAAAAATAAAAAGAAACTTTCATTTTCTTAAAAAGAAAAAATAAAGAGGAAAGGGGCCCCCAAATTAAGTCTTGCCCCTGGGCCCCAGTAGCTGGACGTATGTACGCCTCTGGTACTTACAATTACATACATTTCGTACAAAAAATACACATATTTGAAAATAAATCTTTGTTAATATGCAAAATACTAATATCATTTATTGCAATTTATTCTGGGTACATCTAACACACGTTTTTAAAATTGATAAAATTTTGATAAAAGACCAAAAAGTTAAACTTACGCTTTGAAAAAATCCACTAACAATCTTTGAATTTAAACAAAATCAACCAAAATAAATCAATTAAAATAACAAATCGTCTTTTATTTTTTGCATTCACCAAAATCAAGGTAGTTAATTATAAACCTCTTTCTGCTTGAAAAATGCCACAACTAATTTATTATTCGTGTCTAACAAAAATTAATTGACTATTGCCATCGCTATGGTCACTAAATGAAAATTAACATTAAACATTCGAAACAGAGATTTGCTAATTTTAACTATAGAAATACGAATTCTAAGAATAACTTAATTACTTTATCGTTCTTCAGCAATGCCACACCACCACCACCGAACCGTCTTGGAAAATTCAACCGAAAAATTAATGGCAATTGATGGTAATCGCCAATTCTAACCAAAGTCTTAGCTTTTTATTGGTAATAGTTAAGTATGCGAGTGCCTTTCAAATAAAATAACAAATCATCATAAGCTCCTTCTAACAAAACAAAAGGTACGGAAATCATTAATCAAGGTGTTGGTTGAGAGTAGGAAAATGGAAAACCTGGAATGCCATTAGCATAATCTTTTGATTACTATGATTGAATTTGAGAAATCACACACAATAATTTGCTATGGTTGTGAAATCAATTTTTTCTCGTTAATAAAGTAAAAGCAATCTTGCAGAACAAAAATTTCAAATTTAATGTCATTTGCTGAGTTTCCAAGCATAAATTCAGTTTATGCAAAGAATTTTTTGAAGAGAAAAACTTTTACAAAACTTCCTCTTTTGTTGGGTTTGTGGCTAAAGATTATGCGAAAAATGAGTCTGCTTTGGTAATTTCCATTTATACCACTGCAAATGAAAGAATGAAATTTGTTTGGTGCCAACTTCCGGTATTCATATTTAATTCACTTTTACTTCGTTTGACTGTCAGAAAATGCACAAAACTTTTTCCATTCAAACAACAAACAGAAATACCTTTTAAGTAAATTTTCAGTACATAATATTTTTCGTGGAATTAACTTTTATAGAGTGCACCTATGCACCGCAGATCATTTCCGCACAGTCAGGTAGGTATTCAGAGCTTAGAAGTTGAGAGCTTTGTCAATAAACCAAGAATTGGAGCTATTAATTGAGTTCTTCTTTATTCAAATTTTTCAGGAATATTGAACACATCAGGTAATGGAAATTGTTTACAAAGAAGCCACATACACACACAAACACACACTAAACTTATAACCTTTTTCAATAGCAAAAAACTTACCTTGTGAAACATTTCTACTCAACGAATCCATACTACCGCCAAGTCCATTATGAGCACTCTTATCGACCGCATTCAAATCAGTTGAACTTTCATTGGGTTGCAAAGTTCGCGGTACTTCCATAATGTTACGCTGTGTATTACTCTCATCTCCAAGAATTTGCGAACAATCCAAACCATTTGAAACGCGAAGTATTGCAACCGATAAATACATATCAAGTGCCTGCAATCAAATAAAATTGAATAAAGAATAATCTCTGTCTCTCTCTCTTTCAATTTTTGTGAAATGATTTCTAATTATCGCCTCTAAACATAGAACGACTATAGGGCTAACTTACTTTGTGCATTATGTTGAAGTATAAATTCAAATCCTTTCGTTCGCATGTCTGCCAATCGGTTTTATAGCCCAGCAACAAGATATTTGGCTTTAGTTTTCCAATTCCGGATGCCTGAGTGTGTGTGTTTTCAATCAGAAAATGTAAAATTATGTGATTTGGAAATGATGAATGTGCTAGAATGTACCTGCATTAAAGCCTTGGAGCCAGCTTCAAAATCCTCTCCATCGACAAGGGAATAAAAACCCTTGACACGATGTTTACGAAACCATGAGCTGGCGCGTTCCTGCAAATAGTTTCGATATCTCTGGGAGCTTGAACCGCGCAAAACGTGACCACAAACTAATAGTGATAGGTTTTTTGTCAGCATGTAGGCAAAGTCTACGAGTACTGGACGTGTATTTGGCAGACCGGAAAGTACCAAAATCTATAAGGAAATTAATGTTTTTATTAAATTAAAGATTTTTCAGATTCATTAAAAAGCGCAATTTTGGTGGTTAATGCATATTTGAAAACTAAAATGGCATAGTGCAAATGCAAAAAAGAGTTCAAAAATGAGTAATTATAGAAAAATTGTTTTCTTGTTAACCACAACAAACGAATACTTTTATTTTTTATATATCCTCAGAAATCATTTGTATTTGTTAACCGTGTAAAACTTTATTTAGGGTGGTATTGTACAGAGTTACCAATAAAACATGGCTTAAATTAAAAAAATATTAAATATATAAAGTAAAATTGACGGTTTAAGGACCATCCGTCAAACATAAAATCTTTAAAATACCTATTATTTATTCTTCTGAATTTTCGTCTTATTTAACTGTTCTAAGGAGGGAAAATTGAAATTTTATTTTTAGAACCAAAATTAACGTTAAATATGAACAATATGGAAAATCTTATTAACTGTAGGTACTTGTCATAGAACCGTTTTCTGGATTTCTGACTTGCTCTTAAATGGCTTACTTAGAAGCGTTTGAGTAGAAATATTAAAATTTTGTAAAATTTTCAAAAAATATTTTTGGGTTTTTTAAGTATTTATTTTTGTACACTTTTTTTTGCTTCTAGATGATTTTATTTTATATCTGTTATTATTGTGTCTTATAATAGTTTTAAACAATTGGCACCTCATAATTTTTTTTTTTTTAATTTTTGAAATTTTTTTTTTAACAAAAATAAACTACCTACAACATGCATGTCAAACTTGAGGCCCACAACGAATAACTTTGCGGCCTTCGACATTTTTGATAGTAGTTTTGAGCTTAAAGCCTGGTACACAGATACGACCTAAATTTTAGTTCCCATACACATTATTTCAGATAAATTTTAGCTCGGCTAAATTTTTTCGACAGTTTGTTTGGGAGCTAAAAGTTATTATGAGTTAATACGATCTCGTGAATTAGGAAGCGAATGTTCTGATTTAACCCAACGGTAAGTTAAATCATGAATGCCCTATGTATGGCATTCTTTGTATTTTTTTTTTTTTTTATAAAAATAGAAAAATGTCGAATGATATGGAAATGGAGGCATGAGATTTTTGTTCCAAATTTCTATAAAGTGGATATGATCGAATTTTATAAGTCTTTTTCGGTCAGATTTAGGACAATTTTAAATTGCTATAAAATCTTTTGCAAATTTCACACAACCTTCGGATGCGAGCAGATATTTTTATTATTAAGAAAAATTAGATCCAGCCTAACTTACGCCTTGTTCTGGTGAAAAAAAAATGGTAGTAATAAAGAGATTCTAGGTATCAGGAAGAAAGCATTAATGTTACAATTCTTCTTATTTTTATAAATCTGTTTTATAAAAATTCTAGTTTTACTTTTTTTGCGGCCCAGTAGTTCCACAGTAGTAATGTTCCACTGACTTTAAATGTTAATACATTTTTGTTAAAGAAAATACGGGTTGACGAATTTCAAATTTGATACGGATGATTTTTTATGGAACTCTGAAAATTTTGTTTTTATTTGTTTTTATATTTAGCTTAGAACGAATACCTACCTCCGATATATGTAACGTTTTCAAATAATGCATTTTCCTTGAAACGGCTATAGCGATTTGAATAAGAAAAATTTTATAGGTACAATAATAATCATGCTTTCTGTTGATGATTTTTTTTTTTTGAAAATCATTAATAACGGTTTTTTTTTGTAAACATTTTTTTATTTTCAATAAAAATCAAAAGCAAAGATTAAATTTTTCGGTTTTTCAAAAAAAATCTAAATTTTTTTGAATTTTTCGAAACATCAATAAATATGTAGGTCTGTATTTCGAAAACGGGACACTAACAGTAAGAAAATATCAACGCGGCATCAAAAAACGCTTACTATGCGATATGCTTTTAAATAGCTCAAGAATTTCAATTAATTTAAAAATTAATTCACTTTGACTCCCGACTTTCTTCTTATTACTTTAAAAAAAATGCATTAAAAATCTGCAGTGAAATGATAGAGTTGTCAAGTACAAGTTAAGTACCTATCAATATATTCGTTATTTCACCCTAATATTATAAGCTTTATAATGAATAAAAAGAATGTTCAATTAAACAAAAAAACAAAAACTCACCTGTGGCCTGTAGTTTTTGACATGTTCTTCGACATTGTTTAGCTGCTGCACCGATATAAGAGCATTTTTATAAGTTTGAGCTTGAGTTGTTGAACCCCAATTAACGTCCGGTTTTCGATACGATACGATTAAGTACAATGCAAGTACAGCAACAAATGTTATAAGTGCAGTCCACCAAGATATCAGGAACATAACAGCAACACACAAGACTGCACCAATCAAACTTAGCCACATGTTGTAATACTAAAAGTGGTGAAAAAAATAAGATAAGTTTTTTTTGAGGTATCTATGTATTACATATATACGAAAAATTACCTTGAAAGTTGGTCTCCATCCGACGGGTTGTGCCAAACTTGCATGGAATGTACTAAAATTAATTAACATATAAGCAGCAAGGAAAAAATTCGAAATCAAGGGAGCTATCAAATTAAGTTCGCCAATCAAGATGAATCTGTAAATATTTAAGTATAAAGTATGTGAAGAAAAGTAAACAAAAACCAAAACAAATAACATATTTATTTCACCCTTCGGCCGGCTGCCGGTAGCGGCGTTAACTTACCCAATGGCGATAAAAAAAGTTAGAACGTAACCACGAACTGGTTCGTTATTTTTGCCAAATCCTTTTGCAAACCAAACAATTTTTGGATAAAGTTCGTCCTTACAAAGAGCCTAATGTTATAGTGTGTTGGTAGCACAGTAACATAAGAGAAACAGTGGAAGAGAAGAAGAAAGAAAGATATAAATATAAATTAAATATGTTATTGGATGAGTTCATGAGTTGAATGCATTAACTTTTATTCGAAGCAAGAAAAGGGATTTTTATTGATTGTTTTGACAATTTGACTAAATAGCTTAATTTGTTCCTTTTATATTTCTATTTTTGTTTCTATTCATTTTGGTTTAGAACTTCTATTAAAATAGAATTGGTGACTTTTGGCTAAGTTAGATTTTATCACCCATTTAATTTTATATCATATCATAAAATGTAATGATCCTTTTGTGTAATAAAGGGAAATAAAGGCTGGTTTTTTTCATGACTCTTGAATCAATTAATTTCTAAAAAATAATTTTTAATTTTTTGCTAGGAAGAATTTTAAGTATTCAAATTTCATACAAAATATTTTGGGATAATAGTGGAGTAACTAAAGCTCAAAAATTGGAAATATTAGGGAACCCGGCCGAACAGCTTAGATTTTGATGATCTTTTTTTCAAACTTCGGTAATTAAAAATACTTTAAAGTCTATAGATTAAAAATTGCCGGTGTTGCCGTTTTGATTTTTTAAATTTAATTGAAGATTTTTGTGAACAAAAACAAATTTTTTTCAAAAATTTTACTTAAATTTCATAAATTAATTGATGCCAAAAGATTGCCTAGGAAGTTCAAGGAAAAAAAATATATGGGAGTGAGGGACAATCTTCCATAGTTCAAGCGATAGATGCAATTTTCTTATTAATTGACTTCAAACACAAAAAAAAATATTTGAACACAACGGCAATACCTACAATATTCAAATAAACATTTTTTAAAAGCTAGAAGCTTAGTCATAAATGTAAAATTAAAATTAAGTTAATTGAATGAACGGCTTTTGAAAGAATGGTAATTGAACTCAGATTTTTGAAAAAAAAAATTATTGAAAAAATTTTAACATGTCGTTTTTTAAACTTGGTCGTAATATAAAATGCATTTATTTTCAAAAATAACTTATTTTTTTTTTAAAGTTCAACATCTAAACATAAAATTATTTTTTATTCATTTAATAACCCTTACTGTTGAAAGTTAAATAGCAAAAATTTAAAGGTAATATTTACCACAGTCTTTGAGAAAATTAATTATTCCAATGCAAACATTCAGTTTTAATAAAAAAAAAACCATTGAAATTGAAGTAATTTTTCATTTTTTTTTTCAAAAGTGTGATATATTTTACCTTTTTTGCTTCGAAATTCAACTGATAATATTTATGGCCAAAAATTTTTTTTAAATAAATTCATATTTTATTAGAAAAAGTTTGGAAAAAAGTCATTTTAAATTTTTCTAATTTTTTCAAAAAGTCTCGATTAAATTTAGTGGATTTAAATTTAAGAGATATGAATGAGCTTCTGGCTTTTTTAAAATGTATTTTAAAATATTGTAGGTGTTGCCGTTGTTTTCAAAATATTTTTTTTTGTGTTTGAGGTCAGAATGTTAGAAAATTGCATTTATCGCTTAAACGATGGAAGATTGTCCCTTACTGCCTTTTATATATTTTCCTTAAATTATTTTTTGTTTAATTAATTGTTTTATTAAATTTAAGCAAAAAAATGGTTTTGTTAAAAAAAAATTAATTTTAATTTAAAAAAAACAATACGGCAACACCGGAAATTTTTAATCTATAGACTTTAAAGTATTTTTAATTACCTACGTTTGAAAAAAAAAATCGTCAAAATCAAAGCTGTTCGGCCGGGTTCCCTAATAATTTGCTTTAGTTACTCTACTATAATTCTTAAAATATTTTTATATACCTAGTCGTATTATACAAAAAAAATATATTTCTACAAAATCGTCTTCAATTTTTAGGCCCATTTGCTGAAACGAGTCTTAAATATTTATGTAAAACATAAACCCTTAAGTTCTTCATAGCGGCTTGCAAGAACTTCAAATTGTGTCATAAATTCCTCTAAGTTTAACATAACTTAGGGGGAAGAAATAGTAGAACTTAAGGATTTTATGTTACTTTTAAGCATTATTAATTAAGAAAAAAAGAAGTAATATTCCTTAAAAAATGATCTTGGTTGCAAAATAAAGAGCAATTTATTTGTCTAATAATAATTAACTTATTTTCATACCCCCTTATCATCAGAAAATGGTTTAATTTCCCGCACAAAATTTTTAACCACTGTTCATCATTTTTTTTTTTTCATATTTTCAAAACATATTTTGACGCACAAACACATTTACAGATCAAATACATTCACATGAACACATTTTTTAGAATCAGATTTATCACATATTTTTGGTCACTTTCTCTATTTTAGGCGTTTTTCTTGCAATAAAATTCCACAAATGTTAAAATATAAAAAAAAAAATGTATTCTAACTGCTAAATTGCTCAAAAACTGATTTAATTAATTGACATTTATTTCGATGTGACAATTAAATTTGAAGTTCTCAGCTATTTATATCATGAAAGTATATCATTGCTAGGATCAACCTAAATATTTTTTAGAAACGTAGAATAAACTAAGTAGAACTAAAGAACTATGTTCGACCTAGCTAAGATTAGAATTTATGACTAGTATGAGCAAATGGGCCTTAGGCCCATTTGCTGAAACGAGTCTTAAATATTTATGTGAAACATAAACCCTTAAGTTCTTCATAGCGGTTTGCAAGAACTTCAAATTGTGTCATAAATTCCTCTAAGTTTAACATAACTTAGGGGGAAGAAATAGTAGAACTTAAGGATTTTATGTTACTTTTAAGCATTATTAATTAAGAAAAAAAGAAGTAATATTCCTTAAAAAATGATCTTGGTTGCAAAATAAAGAGCAATCTATTAGTCTAATAATAATTAACTTATTTTCATACCCCCTTATCATCAGAAAATGGTTTAATTTCCCGCACAAAATTTTTAACCACTTTTCATCATTTTTTTTCATATTTTCAAAACATATTTTGACACACAAACACATTTACAGATCAAATACATTCACATGAACACATTTTTTAGAATCGGATTTATCACATATTTTTGGTCACTTTCTCTATTTTAGGCTTTTTTCTTGCAATAAAATTCCACAAATGTTAAAATATAAAAAAAAAATGTATTCTAACTGCTAAATTGCTCAAAAACTGATTTAATTAATTGACATTTATTTCGATGTGACAATTAAATTTGAAGTTCTCAGCTATTTATATCATGAAAGTATATCATTGCTAGGATCAACCTAAATATTTTTTAGAAACGTAGAATAAACTAAGTAGAACTAAAGAACTATGTTCGACCTAGCTAAGATTAGAATTTATGACTAGTATGAGCAAATGGGCCTTAATGATTTTATTATGACATACATAAATACTTTGATTATATAAAATATAAAATAAAACTTACCTGAAATACTTTTGGCGCAGATACCAAACTTGCAAGTGCTGACGATAGTGTTGCCGCAAAGCACCCAGCATAGATTAATGGCCCGAAACCAGAAACTAACTCAATTACTTGAAAAGAATTCTCCAGACCGTAGCTGCAATTACCTAAAGGCAATAAAATGAGTAAGAAATTTCAGAAATTCACAGAATTTCATTTCAAAATGAAGAAACAAAAATACCAGAAACTAAACTACTACGCTCTTTACCTGGTATACAGTCCAAAAAAGCATAGGAACCATTAACGGTATCGGTGACATTGCCAGTAGCGTCACGTGCAACAGTCGCTCCAACCATTAAAACCATTACCAAGTATGTTGCTGTTGTAATAATTATGGCTAGAATGGTGCCTTTAGGAATCGATTTTTGTGGATCCTTAAAAGAGGAAAAACAAATAAAAAAATGTGTTGTAAGTATATTTGTTGTTTGGTATATAAACATTAATGATGATAGGTAATTTTATATCCTGTTTCTGTATTGTGTATCTTATTCGCAAAAATTGCTTTGTTCGTATTGTGTGATATAACAACTGTTTTGATGTTCTATCTCACTGACTTTAAGTTTAGTAAAAATAAACGGACTATGGATCTGCTTGTGGACAAAATAAATTTAAGAGGAATAGGTATAAATAATTATCAAAGCTTAGTTACCTCAGTTACAAAGAACTGCAATAATAACAGATTTTAGTTCCTTCCCAAAAATAAAACACCCTTTCGAATGAAAATGTCTTTTGATTTTTATAGACTTTCTATCCTTAATATTTTATTTTAACCAAATTTCGTTGCATTACCATATTTTGTGTAGATTTTGTAATAGATTTTTTGTCAATTTATCAACATAAATGATCATTCGCTCTGAAAAAAAAAACACCCTTTCACTCAAGATTATCGATGGACTCATGTATTTGATTCATGATTTCAACTTCTAAAGTTTATTCTGAGAATAAAATATTAATTCAACAAGAGAATAAAAATAACAAACATGCAATTCAACAAGCTCTCTGTAATACCTTAGAGCAAAATTTCAATAAGGAATATTTTACAGAGGTGATTGCTTTCTTGCCAGGCATATCACTTTTAGTTCAGAGGAAACAGGTCCAAATGTTGTAATGAGAGAAGCTGATATTGTTTCCTGGAAAAAAGAGCAATATTTGTATTTGGAATAAGTGAAATGCCTCAAGTCATAAAATGAGACAAATCAAATACTCGTAAGTCTGTAGGCATTTATATTGCAATGTTATTCTTTTATTATACATTTCGCGTTTAAGGTAAGGTACATACAAAAATACACTAACATTTATTTGTTTTCTTTCTTCCTGCGTTTTCAAAGCCATGAATATCAAATTTCGTCATTGAAATTGACTGTATAAGTAATAGTCAAGATCAAAAATGTTGACTTTACTGGAAAGTTAGGCAAGAAAATTTTCCCTAAAAATTTAGGAAAGTTTTTTTTGTCAACATGACAGCAGATTGTTTTTAATTAAAGAATTAATTTAGCAAAATTAAATTTATTTGTGTGAAAAACAACTAAAAAGTGCATTATCGGTTATAATTAATTTTATTTATTCATTACAGTTAAGTGAAATTTGGTGTCTTAGCCATGCGACCGGTACAATTCTTAAATAAATTTCGAAATTTGACAATAGCATTACTTCCAAACTAATTTAGTCAATTTACTCAAATTTCCGTTCAGAAAATGACGTTGTCTAAATATCTAGTCCCTAATATTTCCTGAAAGTGCCCAATATATGTAATATTCAAAATTGACAGATTGTTTTATAAACTGTCACAAATAGCCTAGGGATATTTTTAAAACCACAAGTTGAGCAACTTTGGGTTTGGAACTAGGGAGCTAAGAAAAAAATTGTTGAATAAAACGAATTTTCAACTTTTGATTTAAATCTTCGAGTTGGAGTTGACTCTCAAGCTTGCCAACTTCAGATATTTCTAAAAGTTGAGTAATAGTGAATAAAATGGCCCTTAGGGCACTCAAAATTGAAAACAACTCGTGCATTTTTATTTTCAACTTGAGAACTCGGTTTTATTCACTTAAAATTGATGTTTTTAGCTTTCAGTTTTCAAATGTAAAGTTTATCAACTTTCGAAAATATTAGAAGTTTTGTGCTTTAAACTTTAAAGGAAGCCAAAACAACATTTTGCGATGCCCAAAAAAAAAAAAAACATTTTCTTCGGGGTTTCTTTTCGTGCTCTAGGAAAATTTACTTTCTTCAATGTAAATGAGTTCCAAGTTTCCGATCAGATTTCATTGGTTTGATGTAAAAACATGTGCATTAGGGTGGGTCAAAAAAATCGAAATTCTTTTTTTTGATTTGGTAGGTACTCCGAAAAATCGATTGCTAGACACCTCTAGAATATACACACCAAGTATGAGCTCTTTATATTAATGGGAAGGTCCTCCGCTTTGCAATTTTCCATTTTTACATCAAACTTCTACTAAAAAAAAATAATTTTATTATTAATTGACTTTTTACCAAATTTCTTTTCATATTCTTGTAGGAAATTGAACGCTCTACAAAAAAGGCCTTGTACACTTTTTTCGTTTATCTAACAGTTGAATAGATATTTGGGGTCCAAAAATCGAGAAAATATTTAAAAATTCGTTTTTTGTTCTTAATTTTGTAACAAATTGAAAAATTATAATAATCAAACGCGCAAGACATATTCTTGTTGGAAATTGATTGCTCCACAAAAAAGGTCTTGATAACTTTTTTCATTAATCTAACCATTCTAAAGATATTCGAGGTCAAAGTTAAAAAAAATTATAAAAACATTTTATATTTTTAAAAATTTTCCAGTTCACTGAAAATTCATTATTTTCAATTTAGCAAGATATATTCTTGTAGGGGCTTAAACGTTCTACAAAAAATTCCTTGGCATCAAATTGATTGCTTTAACCGTTTAGAAGGTATTCGTATCCAAATCGCAATGCATACGGGTCATAAGATATTTTCCAAACGGCAAGTTCGCCAACTTTTGGGAGTTAAGAAAAAAAAATTATTAAATAAAACAAACTGGTTTTTCTTTCTCAGTTTTGATATTTAAATTAAACTCTTTTTAAAACTTTTAAAATGAATTGTTATAGTCTAACTATGTATTTATAAAAATATCAAATGACGAACAATTTGAACTGTACTCAATTTTACCAAAGACAATGAGGGCCATTTGCTGAAACGAAATAACTTAAAAAATTTATGTTGAACAAACACGCTTATGTTTAGATTCAAATGACAAATAAACCGAGTTTTTTTTCTACAAATCAGTAGCTACTCATTTTTTATTTAATTTCGAAAACAAAACAAAAATATGTATATCGAAGATTTTTTTCATTGAATTTTGACGAAAAACTAAAAATAATAATGTAAATAAAATAATTATTGAGATTTCAAGGCAAAAAAATATGCTCTAAGTTGAGCCTTTTTAATTTTGTCAATTTTTTCTCGAAAGAACTGGGGTCGAAGAACGGCATACGTTCGTTTACGTATGGTTGCTATGTGTCCCTATCTTCTTCTACCAATTGAATAGAGAGAACAATAAACAAAACATTAACGTATGATCGTAACCGTGTGCGGTAATTCGACCCCTGTTTTATGGTTATTCTTATAATTATGTGGATACGTTTTAAAAGGTTACTTAATTGACAATTTGATAACGAAGAAAAAATGGCTCCTACAATTTTCCAAAAACAAATTTCTAAAAATTCTTTCGATATACATAAATCTAATGGCACACTTTAACTTGAACTATTTTCGTAATTTCAAAAACTACTTCTAACACTTTTTTTTTTATTTTAATAGTTTAACATTGATAAGCAACAGCGAAAACCTTAAAAGTTATATTGATAAGCAACTTTTACTATGAGAACAAGTACTACAGTAAAAAAATGGGTATTTTAAAAATAGTAGGTGAAAACCAATGGTAGTAAATTTCAGAAGACCATCCATTTAATTAATGTACTCAAGCCCTTGAAAATAATAAAATTGTAGGTTCTTTGACACTTAAAGTCATGAACAACTCTCTGTTCCATTTTTGGACAAAAGATAAATAAAACAATACTTAACTGAAAAGTCCATATTATCACTTCCTTTTTTTTACACAAATCCCTTGATAACTGTTTTAAAAACAGACAGGTAACATTTTAAAAACCTTGTCGAGTCACAAAAATAAACAAAAGCTTATGGACATTGATGGTGCGTTTTTTTTTTTTTTTTTCAAAACCCTCGCGGACATTGGGGCGAGTTGGGATTTATTGTCAACTTTACTTACGAGTACTTCTTTGATACATTTCCACAACTCAACACAATACTCCAAACTTCCATAAAATGTAAAAGGGAAAATTTAATTAAAATCCTCTCATATTATTACCTTCAAGTCTCCAGAGATATTGGCTCCAGCCAAAATACCAGTAGCAGCGGGAAAAAATATTGCAAAAACAGAAAAGAAATCGTGTTGTATATTTTTTTCTTTCCGGTAGTCCGCAAATAAATTCTGTTGAAACAAAGTTGCTGCCGAAAGAAAAAAGGAGAAAAAAAGTTCGTTCACTTCCAATAGAAGATTAAAAAATTTTACTCACAATTATATCCAAGGAACCCCTTTGCTTTCTCCTCATCCGACTTCGGCCCAATAAGAGTACCAATCATGAAATCCGCAATAGCAATCAACAGGATTATCAGAAGTCCTATTTGTGCCTAAATACATCGATATACACATCAATATCTGCAATTTATCATGAAACACAACCCTCATCCAACACTCACCTTTGCCTCCCATTCCATGCCAACAACGACAATAACTAGAAGAATTAGTATCGTAATACTGCCAACAATCCTTACATCCTGAACTCCTCCATCGACAATTTGTGCCCCAAAGGAGCGCAACAAATCCATCATTGATTCACAGAATCCAACAACGTACATCGCACATGCAACGGCATTAGCTAAGGAAAAAATCAATCCAATCGAGCCACCGAACTCGGGCCCCAAGGAACGTGATATCATGTAGTATGTCCCACCTGTGGGATATACAAAAGATATGGTTAAAGGACGACGACATTCGAACTGATAATGATCTGATTGTAAAACCGCCCCATTGCCGTTGTCGGTTTTGTGGTCTCACTGTCACTTTACCTCCTTTAATTACTCCATTCGTGCTAATGGCAGACATTGACAAAGCTGTAATTGTTGTGACGGCGGTAGTTGTCAGTATTAATAAGAAACCCTCTACAATGCCCGCTTGGCCAACGACCCAACTTAGTCGAAGGAACAGCATTACCCCCCAGATATTTAGAAGGCATCGGATTAAAACACCTTTAATCCAACCGAATTTGAGCATTCCATTCAGGATGGCCGTCTCTGGATCCTGATTTCGGTTTAAACTGTGAGACATCTGGAAAAAAAAATGAAAAAAAAAAGTTCAGAATGTTATAAGTTTATAATACTGATAAAGGATAATCAACCCGAAATCCTTTAAACAGCTTTTGAATTTAATTTGATACATTGCGGTTCACTGGATTTATCGTATTTTATGAATCTTTTGCAGTTTTAAATATTTTTTGTTTTTTATTTTTTAATTAATTATTAAAGGTAAAATAGGCATTTAAAATTGTTACACTAATGAAACTTGGCAAAAAGTTTGCTTTTGGAATAATAATAATTTGGGTGGAAGGGTAATTTTTCGACGACAAGAGGGAGGGGGTGAAGGTCAAAATTATACTGAAAAAAAGTTGTCTGTCTATATGACACATGTTTTGAAGGTATTTTTTGATGCTGAATCTAATGACATAAAAAACAAGGGTGTTTGTTTTTGACTTCAACATGTAAAATATAACCAAAAACATGATAGACTGATAAAATTCGGCATGAAGGTTTTAGATAAAGCAGAGACAAAGGATTCATAAAGTTCTTAAAATTATTTTTGGTGAAAGGGTGTTTGTTGAGGGGTTAAGTTGTGTGTGAGAAAGGTGTCATAAGAGCTGGCACATACATTTCGTTAATATTTTAAACTTGGTGAAAAATTAATGTCTGTTATAAGAGCGAAGAATCAATAGAGTCTACAAAATTATCTTGAGTGAAACGATGTTTTTTTTTAAAGAAATTCGGAATTAGTACCACAAAAACTGGGACAAAATTGTTACACCAGTGAAAATTTTTACAAATGTTTGATTTATAACATATTCCCAAGGGAATTACGAATAAAGTAAATATATAATTTTTTTCATGTGAAAGGGTGTTTTTTTTTATATGTATAGAAAATGTGGGTGTATTGGAAAAAGTAAGTAATAATAGGGTACCCTATTGAAATTCAGCAATTATGTTACTTTTGAGATTAGAAACAATAATCTAAAGTGTCTATAAGTATATCATGGTTAAAAGGGTGTTTTTTTTTTTTTTTGATTGAAAACAAAAATGATGGGCCACCCTAACGAAATTTGGTAATAACGTTGAGTTTGGGATAGAAAGCAAGAATAAACAGTTTTCATGAAAAAAAAATTAGGTGAAAGGGTGTTTTTTTTCGAAGAGACACTAAAATCTGTAATTGGTCCCAATAATTCGTGTAAAACATCTTAAGTATAAACGTTCAATTTGTAATCAAAACCAAAAATAAAATGAATCACTGGCTTTTTGGGACCAATTACAGAGATTTTAGTGTCTTTTCGAAAAAAAAAACACCCTTTCACCTAATTTTTTTTTCATGAAAACTCTTTATTCTTGCTTTCTATCCCAAACTCAACGTTTTTCCCAAATTTATAAAAAATATTTTAACAGAGTTGCCAAATCAGCAATACTATTTTTCTATTTCTATTTTCAAATAATAAAGCAAATTAATTAAGTGAATCGGCTAATGATTTCTCATTAATTTTATGTGCATTCTTAGGAAAGAAATTTCCAGAAATCGGCCGTTTGAGATTTATCTGAAAATTTCAAAACTAGTAGTATTTTTTTTTGGATTTTGGGATCGAAGTTAAAACCACTGAAATTTATATATAAACAATGGGGGATTTTGCAGTGTGCACTGATGTCAGAAAAGTGTGTCCAAGAGGTTTTTTTTTTCTAATAAAAGGAATGTTGAAAGGGTTTTAATTTGATGAATAACAACGCTGATAGAATACACGTCTTGAAACATTGATATGATTTGGTTTAGTGAAATATTTTTCGTAGATCTTTGTAAAATAATATTTTTCATCAAAAGAGCCTAACCAAGTGCACCGCACTGTAATATTGTGAAAGTTTTTTTTACCACGCACTGGGGTGTTAATTAATTTTTGATAATAATTGTATTTTCATTATTTATGTAAGTTTTGACATCACGTCCATAATGTCACCCAAAGGGTTAAGCATAGGGTTACCACTGTACAAGTAAATTTGAAATTTTAATTTAATTTTCTAAACTTTTTGCTAAGGTTAAAAAGTTTTTAGATATATTTTTTTTCTAAAATCAAACGAAGCACTTTTTCTTTTATAGAAATCAATGTTTAAAATTTTTCTGAAGTAATTCTGAAGTATATTTTTTTACTTTAATATAAAAGTAAGCTAAATAAATAAAATTAGTAAAAAGAGAAAAATTTAACAGTTTTTGAAAAATAAGACTTCATCAACTAATAAACATTTAAATAAATAAATAAATAAATAATAGACAGTTTTACAATCTACATTTAAGTTTGGAGATGGTACCTGTGTTAAAATGGTCTTTGGTGCCAATTAAGTGTTATTTGCTTTGACTATGATGTAAACCTCCTTTTATCTGTTTTTGATCCTCTAAAATGTTTGTTTAAGATTGGCAACCCTAGGCGTAGGCTTGTCTGGAGTAAAAATTATATTACACAGTTTATATTTTCAGGTTAACTTGTTATCGCAATATATATAAACTAAGGTTATTCATTGCAGACTATTTAGGTTCAAACAAGGTCGAATTTAACGAATATAAATCTGTGCGTCTCCAGGGGTAAATTTTAATGTGTTGTTTTTATAAAATTTTATCACACCTTTTTTTGTTTTTAATTAAAATAATGCACGACTTTGTTGAACGAGTTTACTTGCTTGGTTTTAATTAATAATTGAAATATACACAACAACAAAAATTAAAGTTCGTAATCAATATTTTCAATGGACTGAAGATAAGAGGCTTTATTTAAGTTCATATCCAAATATTATAATTTATTATTGAAAAAATGCCAGTTATGAACGCATTCAAAATTTCACCATGCATGTGTAGGTATGTGAACATGGTTTTAAAATAAAAAATATAATACAAATCTGTGCATACGTGTCCTTTCAACTAATTAATGGCGTTAAGTTTTGTTCATGTACATTGTACAATTGGGTTGTTTTATTCAAATTATTTTTGTTTCTATAAATTTTTCCGCAATTGGATATATTTCCAAATTGAATTACAAATAAAAATAGAAGCAGAATATTTGGCTATTTTTTAATAAAAGCAGAATATTTGGCTTTTTTTTTATTAGGGATATTTTCAATAAGATTGAATAACTTTAATGAGTCAAAAAGTCAATTAATCCATTAATCTGCACGAAGTAGAACATACAATTTCGATTTACCTATTAATGAATAATTATATTATTAAAGCTATTAAAATTAATAAATACCTAATTGTGTAATGCAAAATATTAAATAAGTACATAAATCCAAAGAGTTTAATATTTAAGTTAACAGGGGAAAACTTGTCAATAGCCAATTAATAATAATTTATTAATTGACTATTGACAATTTATTATTACTATAATTGGTTGACATTATTGTTTTGGCATGATTGAAGACCCAAACGGCAAAACAGAGATGCCTACACTTTTCATGACAATTGCTTTGGCATTTTCTCGCAAGAGGTAGTACCCCTAAAAAAAGTTTTTATTTGATCTTTTACGTGGTGGATGCTGGTAATCGAACCCAGACCTCTGATGTTATAGCTCATACCACTTATTATCACTTCTATAGATCAAGTGAAAGATTCGAACAATAATTATTGTTAGTCAAACAATTTACTTGCTGTTATGTGAAAAAAATAATGTTTTTTGGTAAAAATTCATAAAAGTTTATATTTTTAAATTAATTAAATAAAAAATTTTGTAAAACGTAAAAAAATCATATAAAATTTTTTATTGAAATTACAAAACATCTTTTTAAATGGTTTAAACCTCCAAACCAAAAATGCATGCATTTAATTTCTTCAATGAAAAGAAATTTATAGAAAAAAAATTCAAAATTTCTGGAGCCATTATGGCATTATGGCAGGTACATATGCCATAAAAAGGGTAATTTAAATCGATATTTGAAACAAAATTTCAAGAAATATCAAAAGTTCGTTTTCCAAATATTGAATTTAAAAAAAAATAAACAATAATTTCCCCCTAGTTAATAACTAAAAACCCTTTTGTACTAAGTTTGAAGAAAATCGCTTCAGTGGTTTAGTCTGTAGCTTGAGATAGAGACAGAAATACAGACCAGACACAGGCAGACAAATAGACAGAAAGAATCCCAAACTTACCCCCTAGTTCCTAAATCGCAAGTAAAAATGCTTACTGAGCAATGGAAAAAAACTGTGATACTTAAAAAAAAGTACTCATACACCGTAGTGAATTTTTTTTTTTTTTTAATTATTAGTTTCACTTCTGCCAACGTCTAAGTTTAAAGAACATAGCGATAAACGACATCTTAACTCAACAAATAAAATAGGTACTTAATTTTACATATTTACCAAATCTGATGCGTCCATTTCATTGATTGAATTACTAAATGTTGCCTTTTATTTTAAAATATTTTAAGTTCAGTTAAAAATGTATTTTCCATAGTCTATACATTACCAAATTTCGTAAGAATTTTCCTCAAAAATGAACTCAATGAAATGCACACAATCGAAAATAGTTCAAGCATCTTCTAACCTTTCAAATCATCTTCTTAATTCCAGACATTTATTTTTAGAATTCAATTTAGCTTTAAGGCAAAGAATGCTTTTAAACAATTGGAAATTTACTCTTGTTTAATGTTGCCTGTCTTAATACTTTAAATGTTTTTCAAACCTAAACATTTTTAACATGAAAGCTATTAGGATAGGAAAGAGATTTTTTGTTAAGCAAAGCCTCATATTCTTAGAGCATTACACGCACGCACACACCTTCCATTAAATACAATAATCGACAAAAATAATAATTTTTCAAACTCCTTGTCTGAAATGTATTAATTTCGCAGTCAAAACACGTCTCGTAAGAGGTAAGTGTTTCATAATGTTTAAATTGTAAACAAACATAACAATTTTTTTGTGGCGCTTCTTTTTTTTCAAATGTCCTTAAATGTTGTCGCGCTTCAGAACAGACAATCTAATTAAATCAGAGTTTTTGTTTGTATTTTGTCTTTTTCAAAAACCCATAATCTAATTTCGTTTTCGTTTACTTGAACAAACACCAACACACCCTTTTTATTTCACATTAATGTGAATTTTACTGTATTTTGTTTTTTTTTTTTTTATTTTAAGGATCATTCAAACGAGAACTCATCTCTTAAATTTCAAAATTATTTTCTCTATGTCTTATTTTATTGCAACGAGACATTCAAATTTATTGATTGCATGATGCCCACGCATTATAAAAACAATCTTTAATTACCAATATAAACTCTGGTAAAATCTCTTAATCCTTGACAGCAGCGACTTAGCTTTGTGTGGATGTGTTTTTGAATTGCAAATGAGAGAGAGAGGACATTTAATAGGCATTTGTAACAGGGATTGTATACATAATTAGCAAGTAGTGTTATTTTGTGCTAAAATTTAAGGAAACATTATGGCCATAATTGAGTGTATCTTTAAGGTCAACCATAGTAGTTAATATATTATTCTGTTAATAAACGTTTAGGGAATGTTCACATCCCTAAAATTAGATAGGAGGCAAGGGTTGACATTCTAAGAATTTTAGATCAAAAAGATTAAATTTCAATTCTTTTCAACAGGTAATAAAAATAATTAAATTGTGTAATTTCTATTGATTAACTATATTAATTTTTTTAATGTCCGTTGAATGCGGAGTAATTACCCAATAAAATAATTTTCCCAAGAACAGAGTTATATCTCTCTGAGTTCGAGGAAAACTATATAATTGTGGAATAAGTTCCTAAAGATTTAAGATGAAATGAATCCCAACAAAAGAACGCAAGGTAAGCTTTTGAACTGGTACATAATAAATCTCTCATTCTTGGAAGTCCAGGTTCCGTCAACTTCAGCTACGGCAAGAGAAAATATACTTTGTTACTCTACTAAGAATGTACAAGACGATAGGATTAATTCTTGTTTTTTTTTGTTTGCTTTTTTTACAAACAAAAAGTTTCTATGAATTTATATTATTTCATTTTGAACATACAAATTTCATTAATAAGTATGTATATAATTAAAACAAAAATATTGTAGGTACCATTACTAGGTAAAGAAAAAACTTATAGTGATTGAAAACTCTTGAGTAATCGAGTGGCATGCAAAAATATTGTATTGCGTAATATATTGCTGAACTAAAAAACACGTCCTAGGACCCCCTATCTCAGAAAGAGTCAGAATTACGATGTGTTGAAAAAAAAATATGTTTGTATCCCTACCGAGTTTGAATATAAATTATAATCACATATCTGAACACTAACACAGAAATGCCTCAACTTAAAAAATGTAAAACAAAAATCATAATTTTGCCAAAAAATTAGGGCAGAGTAGAGGAGAAGCACTAAAAGACGTTTCCTATAGAATTCATACCCGAAAAATTACCAGACCGGTTTAATACTTATTTTTTTTTATCGAGGCTGCTATCTCAGGATTGGGTTCTTTTCAAATTTTTGAAAACACCATAACACAAGACCAACACAAAAAGGAGCTTAGGGACGTTTTTATTCTACGAATTCGGAATGGCCTCGAGGTTCGAAGCTTCTTTTTTTATGCAAGATTGGGTACTTGCCATAAAGTACAAAATATCACTTTATTCCTCGATAAAAAAAAATAAGTATTAAACCGGTCTGGTAATTTTTCGGGCATGCGAATTCTATAGGAAAAATTATGACTTTTTTTACATTTTTTTAGTCAGTCCTTATCAGCATGATCAGTATAAGTAAATGAGACAAAAAAATGTGAGGTTAGGTACTACGGCAAAAACTAAAAAAATTGAGCAACATAAACCAAAAACATTTATTTTATTTTTCGCTTGTCCCTATTAATATGACAAGGGACTGTACTACCCTACTAACAATTTTGCTTCTATAATGCTTTACAGAAACAACAATTGCATCTGTAAAGCTTTATAGATCCAAAATTGTTTGTCGGGTATTACGATTACGTTTACGATTACGATAACGATACGATCGAACGATAAAGTTAACATAACTATAACGACAACGATCACTATAAAGATATTGTGATTTAAAATGAAGAGATTCCCCAAATCCTACTAGGCAGTCCTTAAGATAGGTACTATTAACTGTAACATACGTTTCCAAAGAAAATCTTCAATCCGGTTTTTTTTTTTTATTACTACCTGAAAAAAAAATATCCAATGTTTTTTTTTTAATTCAAAAATGTGATAAATATTGTGGCTACTATAAAACGCTATATTGTGAAGAAGGATTGTGACTGACAGCTCTAAATGTTTAGCCGTGACAAGTTGTTTTTCAAAATACAGTTTTTTTCATCGAAATTTCAAAATGACAGACCCTTAACGGCACCGCTTGTAGTTTTTATAAGAAGCAATATCCGAATTACAAATTATACATAAATGCATCTTCCATGATCTTTTTTAATAAAATATTTGCACTGAAAATGAGACTACTGTAACTCCTTTCCTGCAAGAAAAACGCCTTCACAAAAAAATTAATTGCACGACTGGGTCGCACGTACTTGCCCTTATGCTTAAAGTGACTTAAATAATACAGTTTTTATTCAAGGAAATTAACGAAATAAAATCTGTTTTTATAATTAATTAAACACAGTTTTAAAAGATCTTTAACAAAAACCAAGTATGCCAGTTTATTTATTGTATAAAACAGAATTTTTAGAAAATAATTTTCCAAAATCGTTAGAGCCGTTTTTTAAAAAAATAATTTTTTATACATAAAACAATAATTTTTTATACATAAAACAATAATTTTTTTATACATAAAAATTTTCTAACATTTTTCAAAAAAAAAGTTGGTAGGTATGCCATTTTAAAGTGGTTTTTTGAAAATTTTCCAAAATTTCAATATTACCTTTACTTGAACTCTTTTGCATTAAAATTTTCGTTGAAATCAGGATTGTCTTGTACGAGATATTCATTAATAACGGTACAAAAAATATTTTTTTTTATTTAAAAAGTTGGCTCTTATGTGTAGTACTATACACAAATTTTTTTATCAAAATCGTTAGAGCCGTTTTCAAACAATATGAACTTTTCTATTTCCGTTATATGGCAGGTAACGTTAGTTTTGGTCATAAAACAAAAATTTCAATTTCTCCTCTAGGGAATCATCAAAAACTGCTAACTACCAAGTTAGAAGAAAATCGCTCTATTAGTTTAGGCTGCAGCTCCAGGCACTTACAGACGGACAGACAGACAGACAGAATTGTCGGACCCAGTTTTTTGGCATTCTCCATCATCGTAATGTCATGTAAAATTGTTATCTCGAGTTCAATTTTTTTTACGAATCCTAAACTTGCCCATAATCTCCTAAAAGGCCCTAACTACAAAATTTTCGATTTTGATTTTTTTGCAAATTTGGAGTTAGGGCAATGTTTCTGATTTATCCTCATTTATTTTCTTAGCCTAGGTCTTCAAATACGTCAGAAAATTCAAAATGTACTTTTGATTTTTTTCATTTTTATATGCAAATTGCGATATTAGGTTTAGGTACTGTTTCCCTCTATAACTCAGAAGTAAGAAAAATTTAGTTAGGGCCTTTACGAGATTATGGGCAGTATCTATAGTACCTATATCGCAAGTAAAAATGCAACACTCAAAGATATTGTTAACTATGTAGATACATATGTGTATGTATGTGTTTCAACAATGGAACGAAGCCACACATTCTCCTTAACAATATAATTATTGCAAATGATCAACAAGCTACGAAACCAAAAACACAAATCCAGAGGCGGCGGAAGGGGTGTGCGGAGTGTGCCCCCGCACACGGCCCCGCTCTTAGAGGGGCCCCGCGGTCGCTAAATGAAAATGTCTCAGAAATAATAAAATCCGAAAAACCATGTCTCTTCTCTTTATTCAACACAATCAAATAATAGAAATTGGCTTGTTTCCACTCGATTTCCATAATTCCATCGAGATGAGTCGAAGCATACATTGGCCACTTTTTGCAAAAGTAGGAAAGAAAAAATAAATTGAACAATTTAAGATTATTGTTTGTTTTTTTTTTTTTTCTCAACTGAAGCACATAATTAGTTTGCCCAGCAACTTGGATTATATAAAATTTTGCTTTTAAAATTCCCAATTAAATTTAAAATACAAAATCTCAGTGATAAAACTGTTTTTTTTTTCTTTTTTCTATTTTTCAATTTTGTATAGGTATTTAAAATTGTATGAAATAAGTTTTTGTAAAGGTTAAGAATGGGTAAACTTTACTTCCCTTAAAAAAATTCTTTGCTCGCTTACGCTCGCAATTTATATAAACTCATTTTTTACACTTTCTAGAAATTTAAACACTTTGTTACTTAGGACTTAAAAACATTTCTGTTTTCCGCCGCCAATTTAATGATTAAAAAGGACCATTTTCTTCAGTGGAATTTTCGAATTTTCGCTGTTCGAAATTCCGTATTCGAACACATTTTGCGGATTCATTGATGTTTCAAAATACGGACGGATTTACAATCCACCAAACTTTAAAAACCCGTTTTAAATCAAAAATTTTGCTCAAACAAACATGCGAATAATTTATCAGTTATTTCGTAAAAAAAAAATTAAATGATTGATAAGTATCTAATAGAGAAAAGCAAACATCAACAAAAACAATTCCAATTTTTTATATATCTTCCTGTATTTAGCAGGGGGAGCCCCTTGGTTTTTTCCGGTCTCTTCTTCTTCAACTCAAAAGCAAAATTGAATCACCAATTAAAAGAAGCAATAAGTCCTCAATATTCCTAAAATTACATTTTGATGTAATGTTGTCTCTATACAAAAGAAAAAAAAAAAAAAAAGATTTTCTAATAGAAATCTATGGAGTTTGGTATTAACAGCATAAGAACATTTTTTTGGAAAATCTATTTTCGTTTGGTCTTAACTGCATAACTCTAAGTAAACTAGTTCCAAAGATATTCAATGGCCCTAACCACACTTAAATCCTTTTTTCTAAAATTATATTTGATCATAATGGCATAACTCCAACTTGTGCTGTTTTGACCAATCAAAAATGTTTATACTTTTAAATAAGTGTTTGGTCAAAACAGCACAACTAAGTTCCTTCGTTCGAAAAATTAAAATTCTTTAAAAAAAAATATAGGACACAACTCGAAATAATCTTATTCTT
Organism: Episyrphus balteatus; assembly: GCF_945859705.1. Lineage (NCBI taxonomy): Eukaryota > Metazoa > Arthropoda > Insecta > Diptera > Syrphidae > Episyrphus > Episyrphus balteatus. Next base: position 37,115,127 of record NC_079135.1, read on the forward strand.
GAACGAAAAATAGTTTGGTCAAAACAACATATCTTACAAAAAAACAAAAGTTAGAAATGCTCTATAATATTTGATGAAAATTCACCGGAAATAGGTAGTTGCCACGCCCCCTGGCTGAAATTCTCAAATTTTAAATTTTTTAATTTGAATAAACAACCAGCTCTAACATTCTACCAAATTTCAAGGTTCTACGATAATCAAAAGTGCTCTATAATATTTTATGAAAATTGATCTATGAACATTTATCTATCGACATTTATCTATCGACATTTATCTATCCACATTTATCTATCGACATTTATCTATCGACATTTATCAATCCACATTTATCTATCCACATTTATCTGTCGAAATTTATCTATCCACATTTATCAATCCACATTTATCTATCCACATTTATCTATCCACATTTATCTGTCGAAATTTATCTATCCACATTTATCAATCCACATTTAACTATCCACATTTATCTATCGACATTTATCTATCCACATTTATCTATCGACATTTATCTATCGACATTTATCAATCCACATTTATCTATCCACATTTATCTGTCGAAATTTATCTATCCACATTTATCAATCCACATTTATCTATCCACATTCATCTATCCACATTTATCTATCCACATTTATCTGTCGACATTTATCTATCCACATTTATCAATCCATATTTATCTATCCACATTTATCTATCCACATTTATCTATCCACATTTATCTATCCACATTTATCTGTCGAAATTTATCTATCCACATTTATCAATCCACATTTATCTATCCACATTCATCTATCGACATTTATCAATCGACAGTTATCTATCCACATTTATCTATCGACATTTATCTATCGACATTTATCAATCGACATTTATCTATCGACATTTATCTATCCACATTTATCTATCCACATTTATCTATCGACATTTATCTATCGACATTTATCAATCGACAGTTATCTGTCGACATTTATCTATCCACATTTATCAATCCACATTTATGTATCCATATTTATCTATCCACATTTATCTATCGACATTTATCTATCCACATTTATCAATCGACATTTATCTATCGACATTTATCTATCCACATTTATCTATCCACATTTATCTATCGACATTTATCTATCGACATTTATCAATCGACAGTTATCTGTCGACATTTATCTATCCACATTTATCAATCCACATTTATGTATCCATATTTATCTATCGACATTTATCTATCGACATTTATCTATCCACATTTATCTATCCACATTTATCTATCCACATTTATCTATCGACATTTATCTATCGACATTTATCAATCGACAGCTATCTGTCGACATTTATCTATCGACATTTATCTATCGACATTTATCAATCCACATTTATCTATCCACATTTATCTGTCGACATTTATTTATCGACATTTATCTATCGACTTTTATCTATCCACATTTATCTGTCGACATTTATCTATCCGCATTTATCAATCCACATTTATCTATCCACATTTATCTATCCACATTTATGTATCCATATTTATCTATCGACATTTATCTATCGGCATTTATCTATCCACATTTATCTATCCACATTTATCTATCCACATTTATCTATCCACATTTATCTATCGACATTTATCTATCGACATTTATCAATCGACAGTTATCTGGCGACATTTATCTATCGACATTTATCTATCGACATTTATCAATCGACATTTATCTATCGACATTTATCTATCGACATTTATCTATCCACATTTATCAATCCACATTTATCTATCCACATTTATCTATCGACATTTATCTATCGACATTTATCAATCGACAGTTATCTGTCGACATTTATCTATCCACATTTATCAATCCACATTTATGTATCCACATTTATCTATCCACGTATATCTATCCACATTTATCTATCGACATTTATCTATCGACATTTATCTATCCACATTTATCTATCGACATTTATCTATCGACATTTATCAATCGACAGTTATCTGTCGACATTTATCTATCGACATTTATCTATCGACATTTATCAATCCACATTTATCTATCCACATTTATCTGTCGACATTTATTTATCGACATTTATCTATCGACTTTTATCTATCCACATTTATCTATCGACATTTATCTATCGACATTTATCAATCCACATTTATCTATCCACATTTATCTGTCGACATTTATTTATCGACATTTATCTATCGACTTTTATCTATCCACATTTATCTATCCACATTTATCTATCGACATTTATCTATCGACATTTATCTATCGACATTTATCTATCCACATTTATCTATCCACATTTATCTATCCACATTTATCTATCGCCATTTATCTATCGACATTTATCTATCCACATTTATCTATCGACATTTATCTGGCAACATTTATCTATCGACATTTATCTATCGACATTTATCTATCCTAATTTATCTATCCACATTTATCTATCCACATTTATCTATCCACATTTATCGACATTTATCAATCGACATTTATCTATCGACATTTATCTATCGACATTAATCCACATTTATCTATCGACATTTATCTATCGACATTTATCTATCGACATTTATCTATCGACATTCTACTTAATTTCAAGGTTCTACGATAATCAGAAGTGCTCTATAATATTTTATGAAAATTCAGCGGAAATGATCGGGTGCCACGCCCCACTGTTGTCCAAAATGACTTATCTCGTTGCAAAAATCATAACTTTTGAACGGATTGAGGTAGCGGTACAGTTTTTTTTTTAATTTGAAGGAAATTTCCAGGGCTGTTACACCAATGAATTTCAAGAAAATTGTTTTACAGGGTGTTTAGGAATCATCGGCCGAAAACCGATTTTCTTAAAAAAAAAAAATATTTAAATTAAAATTGGTATGCCATTTTGTAGAAATCACTAATTCACATCTAAAAAAAGTTCAGATTACACTTTTCCATGATATTACGATTATAGAGAATGCCAAAAAAGTTGGTCCCGGAAGTCCGTCTGTCTGTCTGTCTGTATAAGGATCTACATCCTAAACGGATGGACCGATTGACTTCAAATTTGGTATGTAGCATTTTTTGGAGACCCTCCAGAGGTGTTTTTGGAATTAATTTTTTTGGGCCAAAAATAACGGTACTTGTCATACACCAATTTCAGTAAAGCTGTAATTGCTCAAAAACGGCTCCAACGATTTTGTTTAAAAAATTCAAATATAAGTTTGAAAACAAGGTCTATCTTCTAATGAAAAAAATTTTTTTGGAAAATCATTATTAACGGTACCTGCCATAGAACGGTTTTTTTTAAATCCGATATTCTCCGAAACGGCTTATTCGATTTCAACGAAACTTTTTTTGAAGAAGCACTTATATAACTCAAATATAAGCCAAAAATAAAATTTCAAAAAAAATAATTTTTGGATTTTTAAAAAAATTTTGAAATTTTTTTTTGAAAAATAAAATTTTCGAAAACGGGACATTGTATTTTTTTGAAATTTTGTTTTTAGATGTGGATTAGTGATTTCTACAAAATGGCATACCAATTTTAATTTAAACATTTTTTTTAAAGAAAATCTGTTCCTTCTGCCTTCATTTTTTTTCAAAGTACAAAATCTCGGCAGTGCGCAAGCATGCGCAGCTAAATATTTTTATTTTGAATCAACAATTGATTGGTACACATACCCTATTCGGCTTAATGCATGGAACCGAATGGATTTTTTACGGTACCTGCCATAAAACAGTTTTTTTTCAAATCCGATATTCTCCAAAACGGCTTATTCGATTTCAACGAAACTTTTTGTGAAGAAGCACTTATATAACTCAAATATAAGCCAAAAATAAAATTTCAAAAAAAATAATTTTTGGATTTTTAAAAAAATTTTGAAATTTTTTTTTGAAAAATAAAATTTTCGAAAACGGGACATTGTATTTTTTTGAAATTTTGTTTTTAAATGTGGATTAGTGATTTCTACAAAATGGCATACCAATTTTAATTTAAACTTTTTTTTTAAAGAAAATCTGTTTTTGGCCGATGATTCCGAAACACCCTGTGAAATAATTTTATTGAAATTCATTCATATAACAGCCCTAGAAATGTCCTTCAAATAAAAAAAAAAATTGTACCGCTAACTCAATCCGTTCAAAAGTTATGATTTTTGCAACGAGATAAGTCATTTTGGACAACCGTGCGCCCCCTGAATTGAAAATCTCAAGTTTTCGATTTTTTCCTTTGTATACACCACAAGTCCTATCACCGTGTAAAATTTCAAGTTTCTACGATATCGGGAAGTTCTCCATAATTTTGATGATCTGTCAGTGAGTCAGTGAATCAGTGAGTCAGTGAGTCAGTTACGGTTTTTGCGATTTTTAAAGCCCTATATCTCAGAAACTACTCATCGTTGGAGGCTGAAATTTTGCGAGGTGTTTGGTTTTGACCAGCTCAACAAATCTGGTTGACCAGCTCAACAAATGTAGTTTGAAATTTCTAGCATCTTTGGTGTGGAAGTTAGAGGGGGGTCGAAAATGGCCTGAGTTGTTTCCTGTAAATAAAGGTGTACTGCCAAAGTTGCTAGAGAACTTGGCTGGGCACTGCCGTGCCCCTTGATAATTTAAAAAATAATTGCATCCCAATATACTTGCATTAAATAAAATTGGATTTGGGGGCATTTCTCAAACTTTAAAATGCATTTATCTCAAAACGACGATTTTGGACTTATGTTGTTATTACCAAACTCCATAGAAATCATATACATATAAAAGTGATTTAAAAAAAAACAATAGTTTAAAGAAAGAAACAAATCCCGGCCTTATTTCCTTCTTCCTACTGATAAATTTTAATTTTTTTATTTTAATATAGCAATGGCACTCAGCTATATTAGATACAGGTTGTTTGAAAAGTGTAAATTTTCAAATTTTAAGACTAACGTGAGACTAGCCTAACCGCATTCTTAGAACCATCAAATAAAGAAGTTGTGCAGTTATTTGCGTTTTGCTAACAATAAGATGAGATGGATTTATTCCCCTTTTAGAATTGGTAATTCAATTGATATTTTTATATTCTAAAAACGAAACTGACGAAAACAAGAATTTCTACAGTAAAATAAATAGCTATACTATATTGTACCAATTTTAGAAAAGTACAATTTAATCAAAAAAGCAATCAAGAGTTAGTTTTTATTTTGATGAAGAAAGTTTGATTTTTATTTGAATTGTCAAATTTTAGAAAATTTCGCATTTAATTTTTCTGAAATTTGGAATGTAGATTAAAAATTTCTGCAAAATTTCATATCAATTTTACTTAAAATAGTTTTTTTCCGAATAATGTTTATAGCGATTTCTAACGATTTTGATTTTTTCTAAAAACGGGCCCTAATAAAAGAAATCAAATTGCTGAAATTCATTCTAGATGCTGTTTTTTTGTTTGATTTGAAGAACGAATTATTTTTTTTTGATATGTACGTTTTAGAACATTTAACAAAAAATCTTATTTATATAAAAAGTTTTAAAAATTAAAGCAATCTGAAACTTAAGAAAAAGTTCGTGAGATCGAGTCGTGCATTTTGTTTTTCATCTACAGCCCTGTTCCATTGGAAGTGGTAGTCTTCTAATAGTAGATGTTTTGGTTAAACTATCATATACTGTCTTGGAAATCGCTAGTAAACTACTAGTACCTAGTACTTTGCCACCTCCCAAAGGAACAGGGCTTATATTGAAATGAAACGTTTTGTCTTAAGTTTGTTATTAGAATTTTGAACTTGATACTTGATACTTTTTTTCAAAATAATAGTCCAAATTCATTTTCTCAGGGGCCCCGAAAATTTACTCTAGCACACGCCTCATTTTGGTCTAGCGCCGCCTCTGCACAAATCTTTAGAACCCCATATCGACAATTGATTTAGTTTTATGGTTTCGTGTAATTTATATCGTTCATTAATATCAATCAACACAAAAAAATTATGTAGGTTCCTTATACTCCTTTTTCAAAACATAAAGCGTTCAACACAACACAAAAAAGCACAAAAACATCTTTATTACAGAGAAGCAAGCAAAAATAAGGCATATTAAATTGCCTTTATTGTTTTTATACAACCTACATAATTTGCTAACCTATAAGTTAAACTTCCACAAAATGGGCAATGAAAATCAATCATGATGGTCCTCATTATTCTCGCAATAAAATGTTCTAATTCATTGTTTACTAAGGCAACAAAAAATAAAATAAAATCATAAAAACAAAACAAAAACACCCACAAAATTCAAGCCTAAAAGTATACTATACAATCAATTTGTTGTTTTTATTTTATTTTTGCATTGTATCGTCGTATGCGAACGAAAACAATAATATTACTCCTAAAGAATACAAACAATAAAAAAGATTTCGATTTTGTGGATAACGATAATTCACTGCGCATTATTCTGTTAAAGTAACATTCACCCACACACACACACAAACACATTATAACTGCATGTGTAGGATATAAAAGTCAAAATATATATTATTTCCTCTTTGCTCAGATTATGATTTGCCAAAATGACCGAAAAAACAAAATTACTTAACATCTGCTGTGCTCTGTGGAGTGTGGTTATAGAGAAATCACTCAAAATATTTAAGTGCGCATACCTAACACACAGAGTCAAGTCATGGCTTGCAATAAATTTGACCATAATGAGCTCTACAAAAGCTCCACAAAACTCAAAAGCCAAACATCAGGAAGGCCCTATGGGCATTTTGTGTAATAAATCATGTTGATACTTATTTCGAGAGAGTTAGGCCACAAGAGTTTAATAAATTGATTTATAAATGACCCTTAAGCAAAGCAAAGATATGTTCTTGCTCTCTCTTTTTGTGAAAATATTGATATAGACATCGATTGTTATTGCGTTACAGAGAATAGATTTAAATTTTCATTTGAATTTTGAAGATACATAGCTCAAAGGGCCCTTAAAGCAATTTTTAATATATGTAGATTATAGAAATCTTCTTCATGAGTGAGTCAATCTATAGACGAAAATTGAAAATTTGTACATTAAGAATTTTTATATCATTTCATTTATTTTATTTGCATTAATTTACTCAGTAAGATACAATATCTTATAAATTTTCAAACTCTTCTCCCATAAATAAAGTGATAATAGGATAAAAGAAATTTAAAAAAAACTAGCTACCTATATTTTATTTTCAAAACATTGTTTTTGTGCTAAAATAATGTCGGGTGAAAAAAAACAATAAAATATGAAAAAATTTAAATTAATTTAGTGTGAAAAAAAGCTGGGAACCAGGTACGTAGCCAGGGGGGGGGGCTTGGGGGGGGCTGAAGCCCTCCCCCCTCCCGAAATGATTTTCAAAATATACAAATTTTAATAATGTTCTTCGTCTTTTCTTATAAAAAGGACTAAAAAGCAATTTCTTTTAATAGGTGTGTTTTTTACTATGACTGGGTTAAATTTTACAAAAAACACAGTCGGGGCTAAGCAATTTACATTTTAAATACAACAAAAACTTAGCCCCTTGGCCTTAGTTAAGCCGAGGGGCTAAGCTGGCCTCAAATTAGCCCCTCGGTTGAGGAATCTTGTATTTTACAAGTAAATTGCTTAGCCCCGACTGCGTTTTTTGTCCAATTCAGCCCAGTCGTAATAAAGAATACATCTTATGTCTAAAACATATAAGTAGGTACTAATACTATTACCTATTATTACTACATTAAGGTGTAATAACACCTTGTAAACCACGATATCGAGCGTCATTTTCATCAGCGTATAAAACAAAGAAGAAATATTATTTTCTTTTGGCGTTTGTTCCGTTTAATTAAGTATGTTAATAGGTAACAGAATAGGCTAATGTTAAATTTTTTAATGATGTGAAATTTTTTAAATGGCGTTGTAGTTCAGGATGATGGCAAAATCCTGTGCTTCCATCGGGCGACCAACTAACTCCTACAGTTTTGAACCTATCGGGCTGAAATTTTTTTGAAATATTAAAATTTAACGATTTTATGGTCTTTTTTTTAACGAATTTTGTTTTTTGGAATTAAATAATTTTTTTCAAACTAATGCCATTTCTTTAAAAATTAATATTTTAAAAAAATCCTAGGTACTTCACTAGGGAATAGTATTATTAGGCTTCACAAATTTCAGCCCGATAGGTTCAAAACTGTAGGAGTAAGCTGGTCGCCCGATGGAAGCACAGGATTTTGCCATCATCCTGAACTACACCGCCATTTAAAAAATTTCACATCATTAAAAAATTTAACATTAGCCTATTCTGTTACCTATTAATATACTTAATTAAACTTTTAGTCACGGTAATGATTTGAAATGGTATCCTATTTTAGAAATATAAGTCGATGAATCTGTAAAACTAGTATAGAGCTCCTCTCTTCACAGCTCTCGATTACAACAATTTTTAAAAAATACATCTGAATGATATGAAATCGTTCAATCGGAATTGCCGTCTCATTTTAGATTTTGCTCAAACTTTGTAGGGATGTTCTCTAGGACTGTAAGGAAGCAAATCCATGACGATTTAATTTTAAGTTGAGTGGTTTCCCCGCTACCCGCATTTGAACTTTTAGTAAACGTCATTTTCATGTTACTATAGTTTTGCGACTATTGAAGATATCTTTTTGTTTTAAAGCTTGAAATTATAAATTTTTGAATTAATATTAAAAAAGCATGTACCTACTATAGACCAGGGTCGATAATTTTTGAAACCAAAGAAAATCATAGTAGAATGAAACCCATTGGAAAAGGAGGTGAATATGATGAAAATTAAAGGAAAAATAAATTACGGGCGAGCCGAGTTCGGGAAGTGGGTGTGTTCAATTATCTTTAGATAATTTGGAAGAACAAATAAATAGCGACGCTAGGTCACTTTGATCCCTTGCAAACATAACCGTAATTACTCAGAGATTGTGTTTTATGACACACATCTGTGAGCAATATGGCTGTAATAAAGGGATGTATCGTATCTTGCGTCGTTATCTATTTGTACACTTATTTTTAGTTTAGAATCCTAAGAAAACTAGTGATAAGATAATTTAAGTAGATGTAAATGTATTTGTAAAATAGAGATAAGATATAGTTATAGAGTAGAGTAGATTTAATTTGAATAAAAGAATATACTTATTACCACCAGATTGATCGGTTGTGTTTTTCGTTATCCTGTAGTTGTCGGTTTTTTCATGGTGACCCCTAGTGTTTTATCGAGCACACAATATTAGTAAAAAAAAAAAAAATGTTCTAAAGTGCGTGTAGTCGAAGTTTAATAAGGAACAAGTCCTTATAAGTTCGTGTTTTGTTTCTTTCTTCTCCAAGTGTTCCGCGTATAAATTAAAAATATGTCTCTTGTAAAACTCCAATATATTATCGGGCAACATATTTTAAGCTTAAAAAGGGAAATGCTTGAGGCCAGCCTTGAGGAGAGAGGGAATCAATTAACTGAATGGAAACTACAACTGGACCACTGGGATTGGCTGTTTGAGGAAACCGACTCAGATTTACGAGCCAGTGGTAACATGCAATACTTTAGGACGAACTGCGCTGCAAAGGTAAGAAACAATATACAATCGGGTAAGAACCTTTGGAGTAAATTAAATGAGGCTTCAAAAATAAGTAAGGTGTCGAGCAAAGTGATTAGTAGGTTCAAACGAGCCATTAAAAACTTTGAGGAAGTTTTGGAGGACTTCCTAACAGGCACTGAAGGCTTAAGTTCTCTTCTTAGGGCAAGAGATTGCGCCGAACAGTTATCTGATGAATATGTGTCAGAAACTGGATCGGAGGATGAGACAACAGAACACCTCAAATTTTTAATTAAAAAATCCGAAAGAATTCTTACTAATTCAGTTGGGGATTATTCTTCTTTTAGAAACATCCTAAGTATTTCAGATACATATCTCTCATATATGCGAGAAGAAAAAAGGAAACTAGTTCCTTTAGAGGAAATTGCACCTCAAGGGACATTACTGAGAAACTGTACCTTTGGTAAAAGAAGCGGGAATTTTGCATCCAATTGCCCTTCTATAGAAACTTCAGACACAGCTTCAAATGAAGAGTGTGAAAATACAAACTTTACATTTGGTTCCAAAACGCAACTCTCGAATGTTCGAGAAGAGTGTATGTTGTGGAAACCCCTTGTAGAGTGTTCTTCTCAAGAGTCAGTAGAAAATGATTTTGACTTGAGAAATCCTGAAAAAGCTACAGAAGAAAAGCGTTTTGTTTTCGAAACCCGCCAAACCAAGCTCTCAAATATTGCAGAAGTTCAAAGGAAAAAGGTTCCTTTGGAGGATAGCTTATCTCAAGTTTTAAAAGCCCATCAAGAAAAAAAGCCTATTTTAAAGGCATCTTTACCTTCAATCGATAATTGCGCTATGGGATGTGATTCCTTTCATTTCACTCATCAATGTGCCAAATTTATTAAATTGAGCTACAAGAAAAAGTTGAAGAAGTTAATCGCAAATAAACTTTGTTTCAAATGTTTGAAAGGCAAACATTTAAGCAAAAGTTGTGGCGAAGGCTCTTGTGATATTTGCAATGGCAATCACAATACTTTGCTTCATGCAGAAAAAAAGGTTCCTAGTACGGAAACTGAGATTATCCTTAGTGATTCGTCATTTGAAGAAGAGCACTTACTTTCGAGCGAAGCATGTTCTTACGAAGAACAACATGACGTGAATCTTCAAACTAATAAAAAACTTGTATCTTCCAAAGCGGAGGAACATGATGTGACCCTTGATGGTCCTTTGGTGAATGAAAAGCCAATTTTCAGTAAAGAAGTAAACAGGATCCTTAGTGATCCAATCGAAATTAAAGTTCTACCGATTTCGAACTATGAAGATTCCGATAAGGAAGAAATTGAAAAGGTCGAAAGGGTAGATTCCCTATTGATTTGTTCTAAAACAAAACAAAGTATGATCTTTGGTAATCCAAGTGAGACTCAAGATCTACAAATTTCAGAATTAAATCTGATATATAATGAAAACGAACTTGATGGGATCGCTTACCCATCAGCAGTAGAAATAGGTTCTAGTTGCTTAAGTTCTGATGAACAAAATTGTATAGTTAAAGTTCCATTGGAAAATCAAACTCTAAAATTAATAGGAACATTTATTAATTCCCTGAGTAATTGTACGATCAAGGAATTCAAGGATTCCGAGGAACAAAAAGTGAAGAAAATCGTAAGTGTTCCAATTTCAAAAGTAAATGTACGCAAGGGATTATTTAAAAATAAACACAGTAAAATGCTGAAAACAAAATATGATGTTTTTAAAGATTATTTTTTTGATAATATTGATCAAAACCTTCAATTTTTATTTAAAATAAATGTAAAACATAAAATAAACATTGAAATCTCCAATTTTACAAGAGTTGGTGTTTTGAAATACTGCTTAAAAAGTATTTCTTACACTAACCTTTTTTATTCGAAAATAAATGAAGATCTTCCTACGTATTCTGTCAAGATTTCTAAACAATATTTTGGTATGTCCAAGGAAATCATTATGAAATGGATATTATTGTTGTACGATAATCGTTATTTGCTTGTTGTGATTTTAAATAAGAAATCTTTCCTTTATCTTAAAATTATAAAATGGCTTACTATACGTGGAAAATATTGTACTAATAAATCGAACAATAAAGTAGGAATACGAGTATGTCCTCAAAATAATTTTAATAATTTTATTAAAGGTGTTTTTCTAACTTTCAAAATACTTATTTTAATTTCAGGCTTCCAGAGAATGTTCATTGTTTATTTTAAATCATGTATTAATATACATTTCCACTTTTCAGGATCCCAAGCGCAGTGTAGAAGCATTGAACTTGAAACAGGAAAGTTCATAGTTACCTTGCATCCTCAAGGCAATTATTTAAATATGAACCATCACAAATCAAGATGGTTAAGTCTGATTCCAAAAGATTTAAAAGGAATCTTTAATTTTAATAAAATTAATGACACTTTGTCGTTTTATTTAAATGAAACTAATTCATTTCAAAAAATTATTTATACCTATGCCCTGGGAAAGTGGCAGGGAATCAAAGAATATCTTTGGCTAAATTGGCCTCTATCCCACACTAGACGCAAGGACAAGCAATGGGACTTCGACAAATTCAAGTACATTGCTCGTCCTTTTCCTAGGAAGGTTACAAAACAATTAGTATATCTATAACTGAAAAATATATCTCGCATTTATAAATAAATAAATAATAATAAAATAAATAAATTAACTGAACAATATAATATCCAATTAATTATAAAAAGTTGTATAGTTATTTGAAAAAGAAATTAAAATATGTCAAACAAAACATTTAAATTTGTATAACATATTATAATGTTTAAGAAAAATATCTTGTTTATGATTTCATTGATATAGTACATGTTAAGAACAATAAATTCATGTAGGTATTTCGTGTTTTTATAAAAATTTATAAGTATTTTGGTTTCCTAAGTTCATGTTCCAAACAGGTTCAAAATGTAAAAAAATCGGTCTAATTCATTGTAATATCTTGAATAATTGAAGAATTTATAGACTTTACCTAAAAATTGCTTGAATTCAAATATTGTAAAAATTGTAAACTGGCATTATTTATTAAGTTTTATAGTAAGAAGAAATATAATAACATTATCTTAGAATTACACCTAAATTTACCGTCGAACCGAAGGAAGCATTGGACGGACCAAAAAACAACTACTATGGACTATGGAATTGGTATAACTACAAGAGTTAAATGGTTGATTCAGTGAAATTATATGCTGATGTGATATCACCAGTGAGTGCAGTGGAGTATTTGATAGAATCATCTAGGATTTACATACTGATAAAATTCGAATCCAGTAAAGACGAATGTTCAAGAGATGATGACCTTGGTTTGCTCCCAATTTTCCAGTAATACCACACTTGCTTAAAAGACTTAATCACCCTTGATCGATATAATGACGAGTTTAAATGGTAAATAAACGACGATGAAGAATGTTGGATATAAATATTGACAAGGGTCTTATTTATCGACTATTCAAATCCCGATCGATGTACCATTGGCAACCAGATGTTAGCACTTGCATATCCTAGCAATCGGATTGAGTTCTGAAAGAAGAAAATGGTGACACCGTTTTTAGCATATGAAGTCAAGGACTCTCGCAAAAACGGCATATGAAGACATCACGGTGCCTCCTTGAAGTAAAATTAAAATAGGATGAAACAACTCTTGAAGATACTGGTGAACAATCTCAAATCGTTGTATCCAGTTGATATATCCTGCAGAAGCACCACTTGCGGCATACAGCATCGTCATAAAAGCGAATCCTACCACAATAATTCTACCAATTTCCAACGACGACGTTTCTGAAGATCAGCATAACCCTAACACCATTAAATTGCCACATTTTCAATGATGCCAATGGCGGGAGTATGTTCAATTATCTTTAGATAATTTGGAAGAACAAATAAATAGCGACGCTAGGTCACTTTGATCCCTTGCAAACATAACCGTAATTACTCAGAGATTGTGTTTTATGACACACATCTGTGAGCAATATGGCTGTAATAAAGGGATGTATCGTATCTTGCGTCGTTATCTATTTGTACACTTATTTTTAGTTTAGAATCCTAAGAAAACTAGTGATAAGATAATTTAAGTAGATGTAAATGTATTTGTAAAATAGAGATAAGATATAGTTATAGAGTAGAGTAGATTTAATTTGAATAAAAGAATATACTTATTACCACCAGATTGATCGGTTGTGTTTTTCGTTATCCTGTAGTTGTCGGTTTTTTCAGGGTGGGTTGAATTTTTAATGGTAAAAAATGGTATATCTCGATTTCCGGTAAAACTACAAATTCTATAGAAAAAAAATGTATGGCAAAGTTGTAGGTAATAAAAAGATCTACAACTTTTGTATCAACAATTTTTTCACATAACCTCAAAAATTATGTGAAAAATTCAAAAAACCGAGTTTTTGGTTTTTTATTTTTATCTTTTTCAAAAACAAAAATTTTTCTACGAAATTTGGTGAAAACCTACCTTATTATATCCCAAATACACTGTAATTTATTTGATTTAAAATATTAATTTGTTCACCTTATTTTGACTTAATACCAAAAAAACACCCTAATTTTCAATCGAAAATTCACGTGTCAAAATATCAGCTTTTTTCAAAAAGTCGGTGGGCATTTCGTTCGTTAAAATGTCTATTTTCTGATGGTGTAAAAAAAAATTTACATTAGTATACTATAGAACATGTTCTAGTAAAATTCAAAAAATGAAAAAAGCTTGAATTCAAAAAAAAAAATTTTTATCATTGTTTACAATTTTGGCCTATTTTAGTCTATTTAATAGACCCGAGCTCCAGAGCAAAAATAGAACAAATTCGTTCAAGACTTTTTATTGGCAATTATGATTCCTTGGCATACAAGAATACTCCAGCCAAAAGTGCTACTAAATCCGTTGGTGCATTTCTGAGAAAACGGCAACACTGGTCGGTTTTCAGTTTTTTTGATTTAACTCGAAAACCAAGCCTGACTTTGAAATGGTTCAAAGACACTTTTCATAGAAAATTAAATTTTCTGTCAAGTTAAGATAGTTAAAAAATTTTAGAAATTATTTTTGACTAAAATTCTAACCTAAAATCAAAGAAAAAAAAGTTAAAAAATTGACAATTTTATTTTTTTTTACTAAATCAAGGGGCATTTTGTGTATGTAGCCGTGACGTCCAAACTTTGTACTAATGAAATAAAGTAGAGGTAAAATCCTTTGATAATATGCAATTTTTAATTTTTTTTGTCAAGAAACAACTTAAATGTACCTATTCAAAAATTAGCACTTTTTCTAAATTTTTGACTTTTTTAGTTAAAAGCAAGTTTTTAAAACTCGATAAAATCGTATTAATTGGTAACTTTTAGACTTTTAAAGTAAACATACTTCGAGGGATTGATTTAATATAAACTAAATATGACAAACAAAAAAATTTATTTGCATCCTTATGGCCTTTTGTGCAATTTTGTGTATGTGCATTTTTATAAATTCGGGTCGAATGGATGGACGGAGAGCCATTAGCTGTGGTCTATTGCATAGAAGAACATTTAATACCAACTCTTTTACTGTTTTCAATGGCCTGAAAAACAATTCTTGTAATATCCGCGACCAACGAAAAGTTTCTCTTGAAAAACGAAAAAAATACTCTAATGAGTTTGAAACAAAATAGCTCAGGCAAATTAGTAAATCAAATTGCACTTTTCGCGGGACAAATTTTTTTCATGGAACGTGTTTAGGTGAATGTCCTTATCGTAAAAGTGAATTTTTTGGGATGATAAGATATCGGGAACAGCCGCCATCTTGGAAAAAAGGTCGGTGCCGTTTTTATTTTATAACTCCATTTTTACTAATTTAAACCAAAAATGTCCGAGGATAAACTTATTATCAATTAAATTATCTAAAAAATGATATACAAATGAATTCCGTGAGTTAGTTAAATTCAATTTTATTGTCGGTCAAAGTCCGGGTTCTTCTCGCAAATATCAAATATCTGAAGAACTTTTGATTTGTTTGGGATTTTCTTAAAGAATGAATTATAGCAATTTTAATTATCTATGAGCAGGTGGCCATGGCACAGAGGAATAAGTAGATGACTTCAGAGCCAGACATCGTGGGTTCGAGCCCAACGGTCGGCTCAGAAGTTTTTTCTAAATCGCCAGCTTAACTGAAGCCACCTGTGCGATAATATGAGACAATTTTCAACTATGTCTCCTCCTCTGTGCCACGTAGTTCTATGTTATATGTTCTTTCTTTGTGTCTCTTTGACTCACGGAATTCATTTGTATATCATTTTTTAGATAATTTAATTGATAATAAGTTTATCCTCGGACATTTTTGGTTTAAATTAGTAAAAATGGAGTTATAAAATAAAAACGGCACCGACCTTTTTTCCAAGATGGCGGCTGTTCCCGATATCTTATCATCCCAAAAAATTCACTTTTACGATAAGGACATTCACCTAAACACGTTCCATGAAAAAAATTTGTCCCGCGAAAAGTGCAATTTGATTTACTAATTTGCCTGAGCTATTTTGTTTAAAACTCATTAGAGTATTTTTTTCGTTTTTCAAGAGAAACTTTTCGTTGGTCGCGGATATTACAAGAATTGTTTTTCAGGCCATTGAAAACAGTAAAAGAGTTGGTATTAAATGTTCTTCTATGCAATAGACCAAAGCTAATGGCTCTCCGTATATCCATTCGACCCGAATTTATAAAAATGCACATACACAAAATTGCACAAAAGGCCATAAGGATGCAAATAAATTTTTTTGTTTGTCATATTTAGTTTATATTAAATCAATCCCTCGAAGTATGTTTACTTTAAAAGTCTAAAAGTTACCAATTAATACGATTTTATCGAGTTTTAAAAACTTGCTTTTAACTAAAAAAGTCAAAAATTTAGAAAAAGTGCTAATTTTTGAATAGGTACATTTAAGTTGTTTCTTGACAAAAAAAATTAAAAATTGCATATTATCAAAGGATTTTACCTCTACTTTATTTCATTAGTACAAAGTTTGGACGTCTCGGCTACATACACAAAATGCCCCTTGATTTAGTAAAAAAAAAATAAAATTGTCAATTTTTTAACTTTTTTTTCTTTGATTTTAGGTTAGAATTTTAGTCAAAAATAATTTTTAAAATTTTTTAACCATCTTAACTTGACAGAAAATTTAATTTGCCATGAAAAGTGTCTTTGAACCATTTCAAAGTCAGGCTTGGTTTTCGAGTTAAATTAAAAAAACTGAAAACCGACCAGTGTTGCCGTTTTCTCAGAAATGCACCAACGGATTTAGTAGCACTTTTGGCTGGAGTATTCTTGTATGCCAAGGAATCATAATCGCCAATAAAAACTCTTGAACGAATTTGTTCCATCCAAAAGGGTCTATTCAATAGACTATTATTCAAATTTACACTTTAATTATTCAAAAAACGTAAGATTAATCAATGTTACATGAAACCTTACGTTTTTTGAGTAATTAAAGTGTAAATTTGAATAAATAGACCAAAATTGTAAACAATGATAAAAATTTTTTTTCGAATTCAAGCTTTTTTCATTTTTTTAATTTTACTAGAACATGTTCTATAGTTACGGTGACCATCCGTCCCGGTTTACCCGGGACTGTCCCGTATTTCAACTGCTTGTCCCGGGTTTTTATTTAAGAAACCCGGGACGTATAAGTGTCAAGTATTTTGTAATTTGTCCCGTGACTGTCCCGTATTTGCACATTCTCTGAATTTTTTATTCAAAATTTTGAAAACTTTGTACGAAAATCAAGAAAAACAGTGGTTGGAAATTAAAAGTTTTTTTTTATAATTTTTCGGATAAAAGCATTAAGATACGACGCTGATGAACCAAAACGAAAATTTTCTTAAGTCTCCAAAGTCAAAAAAACTCTTTTGGAGCAAGAAAAATTACCTGGCCCGTTAAATGTGAGTGACAAATGATTGAATTTCGTTGGTTAAGCTGCGTAATATGCAACGAAAAGCAAAATTTTCGTTTACGACTTTGTTGTGCTGGTTTTATACGAAAATTTTCGGTTCGTCTCTAGACTAGGTTTTAGTTTTTAAAATGGAAGAGTATAGAACCCAGGTAAATTTCAAAACTTTTAAGTCCATGTTGAAAGTTTAATTAAAGATTGTACAATTTTTTTTTTCAACAAAAATGCTCACATAAAATTCTTTAAAGCTTGAAAAAAAAAATTAAAAAAAATTATGAAAAGTCTTAAAAAAATTTCAATTTTTCTATATTTTTTTTTGTTTGAAAAATCAATATTTTCAAAATGATCCAACTAATTTTTAATATGTCCCGGGTTTCGCTTCTAGAAATATGATCACCGTATCTATAGTATACTAATATAAAATTTTTTTTACACCATCAGAAAATAGACATTTTAACGACCGAAATGCCCACCGACTTTTTGAAAAAAGCTGATATTTTGACACGTGAATTTTCGATTGAAAATTAGGGTGTTTTTTTGGTATTAAGTCAAAATAAGGTGAACAAATTAATATTTTAAATCAAATAAATTACAGTGTATTTGGGATATAATAAGGTAGGTTTTCACCAAATTTCGTAGAAAAATTTTTGTTTTTGAAAAAGATAAAAATAAAAAACCAAAAACTCGGTTTTTTGAATTTTTCACATAATTTTTGAGGTTATGTGAAAAAATTGTTGATACAAAAGTTGTAGATCTTTTTATTACCTACAACTTTGCCATACATTTTTTTTCTATAGAATTTGTAGTTTTACCGGAAATCGAGATATACCATTTTTTACCATTAAAAATTCAACCCACCCACTTCCCGAACTCGGCTCGCCCGTAATTTATTTTTCCTTTAATTTTCATCATATTCACCTCCTTTTCCAATGGGTTTCATCCTACTATGATTTTTTTGAACTTTTTAATGTTTTTTAAGGCATCGACACTGGTCTACTAATTTTACCTGAATTTGAAATTTTGAATAACTGTTATTTTGGTTATTTTTCATGGCTTTTGACTCATTGGCTGGCTCCAGAACCTTGGCTATTATAGATATGTAGGAGGCTTATACTTACCAAATATTAAATATAGATATTTTTCAACAAAATAAATCTTAAACCAACTCGAAAGCTGTACTCCTTGTGCAGCAATTTCGAAAATTGTTTATGATTCAGGGTAATACGTAATTTTTTAATATTTATTCAAAAATAACTATTCTTAACCTTTAAAATGCCGTTTCAAACAAAAAGTTATCTTCAATAGACGCAAAACTATAATAATATGAAAATTACTTTTACCAAAATTTCTGGTTTATGAATGTTTTTTATGAATCCATTTTGCCATAATATGCCCCTAAAGTATGCGTTTTCATGTGCATTTTACGTACAGAAGGCCGTATTTATACCGTTTTGAACTTAACCTTTTCGTATTGTGGAAGAAAATTCAATCGTATGGTATCGTTTTTTTTTCTGGAATCATCCTTATTTAAGGAAGTGGAGTTTGTATGTAGGCAGTCTTTAAATTATAACAAAATTGTTCACAAGATTTTGAACCAAGCCCCCCCCCGAAACGAAATCCTGACTACGTGCCTGCTGGGAACAATAAAAAAAATGCCAATTTTTATTAAATTAAAAAAAAAACTGTATTAGAAGGTTTTTGAAAAATTGAATAAAATACAGATTTTTTTAAATCCATTTTTTTCTCATTTTTAGTTCAAAGTTCAAAGCCAAATCCGAAAAAAATTCATGTTCCTTAAACCGTTTTAGAAAAAAATGATTTTTCAAAACAAAAAAAATTTTTAAGAATTTTAGCATCATTTTTTGTAATGAGCAAGGCCCGTGATATTTTTGAATCAAAAATAAATGTAAATAACTAAAAATACGGATATCAGTTTTGGAGAAGTTTAATGCTCTCTAAAATTTTTTATTTTTTCTTAATACCACAGAAACATTTTTTTTTTTATTTCTGAATTTCTCCCAAACGACTGAAAAATGATGATTTTATACAATTCATATGCATGAAATATATAAATACAAAAATTGAACATTTTTTTTAATTATTTTTTTTTTTTTTTTTTTTTGAAAGTCAAATTTTTGAAAACGGAGTACCTACCTATCGAATTTGCTAAACATTTTTGTTTTAGATTTTTATTAATGATTTATTGAAATTAGCCTATAAATTATATTTTTATTTATTTAATATTTTTTGTTTTTAATACCTACATATTTATAAAAAAAAAATTTGAAATATTTTTTTTTTCTAAAAATTCATCTGAATAAAAAAAATTAAAATGCAACTTGAACTCTAGAAGCAAATTTGTGCGACCCAGTCATGTATTTTATTTCTATTGACCGGACTAGTCAAATTGTATTTAAAGTGAAAAGCTGTGGTATAATTTACTGAGGCAAAGCCTACTTTTTTATAGCTTGAACTCGAATTTGAAGTTTTCAAACAATTTTTAAACTAAAAACTCCGAACAGTGTGTTTTTTGTTTCTTTCAAATAAAAAATATATAATTTTTTTTTTACAAATAAAATCATCTCATTTTTTTTTTGCATGACTTATGGTTTTCACTCAAGGGTAATATCAAGGGCGAAAGAGTGTTTTTCACTTTCTGTTGAGCTAAGAAATGAGAACATATCATCATATCATCATATCGGTTCATTCGGTTGAAAAATCCACCAAACGATATGCCAAATTTGGTTGATTAGAAAGTTGAATGTTTTTACTTTTTCTTTTTTTTGTTTTCATGTGAGAAAGAATACTCGATTTCAGCTGTTCCAATAGATAAAATCGATTAAGTAGCAAACAAAACATGTTTGTAAAGGAAAAAAAATTTAAATAATCATTTTCTTACAACAGTCACAAAAAAAAAAAATAACAATAATATACACATCATCATTTGAAGAAAATTCTAATCAATCATAATCCTAATTAATTCAATTACGAATTGCATAAGTGTATAATAAAAATGTTCAAGTCTTCAACTCAATTAGAAGGGGTGAATACATTTTACAAGAACAATTGACCCTGTGCATTCCAAAAGCACTTTAGCAGTCTAAGACGTAATGTTGCATTTTTAATAAAAGTCTAATGCTGAATGGATTTTGTCTTAGAAAAATATTGTGTTTTACCAAACAATTTTAACAATCTGTCGGCACACGGGTGCGAATTTGGCAGGACAAAAATTAAAAATGGTCACAAAAAAGTGTCTTTATAAGGGTGAAAACACATTTTTTTGAATTGTGAATACAATATTCGAATTCGTCGGAATATTCTACATCAATTTCATATATGATTCTCTATAAAATAGTGAGATCGAAAAAAGTTCTAGCGACACGAAAAAGTATAAACCAAATTCGCAAAAAAGAGGTGTGCCTACAGAGGGTTAAAACTGTTTCAGTTTTTATTCTTAAACTTTATTACACAATACACAATTGGGCTGAAATAAATTACCTTATGAATTTTTTAGCAATTTTTCAAATAGACTTATTTTTGTTAAAAATGGACAAAACATTTTCCAAATGAATATCTGCCTTAAAAAAATTTTGTATGGGTATTTCAAGAATTTCCAAAAAAAAAAAAAACGTATTTAAAAACTAGACAAAAAAAAAATTCAAAATGCATAATACTTTGAAACTAGTTTTTATGTCTTGAGGTCTTATAAAGAATTTAAGTTTTCCCTCCGATTCGACCACTTTTGTCAAAGAGACGGAAATTTTAAAATGTTACATAAATTCAACTACTGTGGTCATATTAAAATTTAATAAAAAGAAAATTTAAACTTCTTTTTGTTTAGTAGGACTATGTAATACTGATTTATTTTTTTTTTTTCAACTTAACTTCCCAGAGTTTAAAGCATAAGCTAAAGCAATACCAATTTTATTTATTTGGGATTGTTATTATCGATAAACGTTATATGTGAAAAAATCATACACTCCATTTGTCCCAGGATAGGAATAATACTTAAAAGTAGAATTTAGTAAATTATATTAGGGGCCCCAAACGACGTAAATATTGAAAGGTGTGAGATCGAGTTTTAAGATCAGAAGTGGGAATAATGAGTTTTTCCTTGAATAAAATGTTATTTTAATCGTCTTTTTTTTATATTCCTTATCAATCATTACAATCAATGCTACAGATATTGACCTGTACAAAATATCAACAATTCTTTTTTAGAGAAATACGAAGAACCATACAAAGGAGTTTTATGGAAAATTTTTATTTTAAGTATTATATAAGCACCTAGCGCCCATCTTGCCTTGGCTGAATCCGCCACTGTATCTATTACATAAGAGTTCGATAAAATTACTGACAATATTCCCACACAAAATGAACTATATTCAATTATAATATCGAAAATCATCTAGCTCCCCCACAAATATTACGGTCACTTATACACGATTACAAGTGGAGTATATTTTTAGTATAGAAAAGCAAGTATAGGTATTAAGTTTTAGCGACACCCTTGTGTGTGTTAATTGCTGGCTAATTGAATTCATAACTGGGTTTAATTAGAAATTTTAATTGATGAATGAGAGATGGTTATAGTTTTATAATAGATTTACTTAAGTGATTGTTATAATTATTTAAGAATACAGAAAGAATTTTATTTACTTCCAAAAAAGGAATAAAATTAACGACACGTACTATAATATTAGGGGAAATTATTTTGGTTGTATAGTAGATCTTGCTAAGTATTTTGTAACCTAGTATAAAATATTGTTGTAGGTACAAGGTTTTTTGACACTTTCTTTAAACCAATTTGTATGATAAAGTTTATGTACAAATTTGCGCCATCAAAGTTTCTAGATTTGTAAGAAAAATTAACTTTGATTGAAAAGTTGATAAAGTTTTTTTTTTAATTTTTTGATTTTGGGTTTTCAGAGGTTTTGGGATTTGGATTTTTCGATTCTTCAGGTTACGAATATTACGTTTTTGACACTTTAAATGTTTAAAATTTTGGGGGACAAGAATAACCCAGGTTTAAGTAATTTTGGCTTACCATAATATTTGGGTTTTCTTTCAGAGTTTTCGATGTACATATTTTATTATGGGTATTTTATTATGGGTATTGGGTTCCCGGAAACTTAATTTCTGACAAGTGTTTTTTTTTTTTTTATTTTGATTTATTAAAATTTTGAGTTTTGATGTAATGTCAAATGAGTTTTTAGAATTTTAACTTTATTGAAATCTGATCGGTTTTCAAATTAAAATTTTGCGGTCATGGTTATATCGAATTTTAAAAATATCTAGCTTTCTTTATAAATTTCGATTTTACGGTTTTGTATAGGATTTCTGGTTTCCGGATTTTTGGAACCTTAAGTGTAATTGAAATTTCGGATTTTAATGTGACTGGGTTTCTAGTTTTTCGAAATTTTAAATTTTAGGTTTTTTTTGGAATTTTGATTTGAAAATTTTCAGAAATTAAAAAAAAAAATGGTTTTCCAAATTATGAGTTCTTGGAATGTCTAGCTTTCTTTATTTTGATTTGATTAAACATTGGCTTTTCGGAATTTTGAAATTTTAAATTCCTTTTCTCAAGTGTCTCAATGGGCTTTCGGGGTTTGCAAATTTTAAAATTATTGGTTTTCATGATTTTTTTTTACTTGATGACTGATTAAGCATTTGTTTTTAAATGTTTAGGTTTTTGAAATTTGTTTTTTTTTTTGCTATTTTTTTTTTTTTTTGGGTTAATTTATCTAAAATTAGCACTTTAACGCACGAATCACCCACAAACAATTTTGAGATTTTTGTAAATCTTGCGTTTGAAAACTTTATTATTCATTTGGCCATAAAAAGCATTCTTGAGGGAAACAAATAGGTAAAACTCTAGGAAATTAAATCATTTTATTGTAATGTTTTGAGCCATTTGAAGGAGCATCCTCAATTTGTGTTTATATTATTTTTTGAATAATATAAGACCACCCTAATGTGTAAATTTAAGTTTAATAAAAAGAAGTTTAATTTTCCTAATGAGTCCATCAACATAGAATTACGATGTTAATGATTCGGTTAATCTTGCGAATTAAAACTCCAATAGCCTTACAACGACGGAGAACTTTTTCGTTCTGCCAATGTCAGCATTCAAAAAGCCGAATAAAAAGTTACAGCCGGAAATACCCAGACTGTTATTAAGATGATGGCTTTACAAATTGTCGATGAAGCTAAGACCATATCTTTTATTATATAAAAGATTTCCATTTTTTTAAAAACATTTTGTGTGTGTTCCACTTGAGTGTAAATAATGGGATTTTTTCTTGTAATTTTTTTTTATGTAAAAGTATGGACAAAGTTCAAGGCAAAGAAAATCTTACATTTCCCTAATTTCTTAAGCATAAAAAAAAGATTGTACACGATTGGCTTAAGAAAATATTAAGAGGATTTTATTTTTTTTTTTCTTTCCCATTATGAAAGCTTGTTCCTGTCAGATATTTTTTTTTTTGCTGTTCGCAGGACTTCCTGTCGACCCGCCATTAATTCTTGTATATACGTGTCAAAGGTCTGTGGAGTGAAACATCTTAATTATTCATTTAATCTAAGGCGGAGCAAATGAGGTTTTAAAGTGCTTTGTGCTTAGTTGTTGCTATTTTTTGTAGGTTGTTTCTTTATTTTATATTAATGTTTTGCTGAGTAGTAGCTAGTAGGTTGTATTGAATAATTAAGTTTGCTTATGTAGAAGGAAAAGGATATCTTATTTATTCATGGTCTAATGGCCCAAATAGTTAAAATTGTTAGGTAGTTGTTGCAATTAGAAGCTTATTAATAAAAAAAAAAAACTAGGTATTTAGTAAAAATGCACTAAAAAATAACAGCTCCTTACGTTAATAGGATTCAAAATCAAAAAAAAAAATAAAAATAAAATCTCCAAAAGTCAAAACTATGAGAAATCAGAAAACAAAATAAATGAAACTCAGAACTCCAAAATTACAAGAAACACAAAGTAAAAACATCTTATCTATTATATATATTAAAGTTTGGTTTTGTGTACGTTCGCTAACTGGCCACACCGGCTGACTTATTTTCTTAATTTTTTTTTTTTAAATTAAAGAGGCATAAGAGGAGAAGGTTTAAGGCAAAAAAAATTTAAGATTTTATAGGGTAAATAGGGGTAACACGACATTGAAAAAAGAGGCTATTTTCTAAACGGTAAGTCGTAAAGAGTTGACTTTTTTTTAAATGATAGACAAATTTATTCAATAATTAAAAAAGGTATTGAAAAAATTCAAAAAAATTTCAAAACCAAGTTGTGAAGGTTTTTTTGCAGTCATATACCTTCGACAAAAGACTAATTAGAGGTACGCAAAATTTTGCACAGAAATTTGAGTTACACCATGAGAAAGATATTAAAAAAAAAAAAATTAGGGGTCTAAAACGGATTTTTTTTATGGGCCCTTTATTTTGAAATAAACATTTTTGAAAAACAACCTAATTTTTAGGGACATTTTTTAGTAGTCTTTTATTTTTTTTGGAATTTTTTAAAGTCTGCAAAAATAGGTTAAATAGGGGTAACACGACATTGAAAATAGAGGCTATTTTCTAAACGGTAAGTTGTAGAGAATTGAATTTTTTTTTGAAATGATAGATAAATTTATTGTAAGGTTGAAAAAGGTATTGCAAAAATTCTAAAAAATTTCAAAACTAAGTTGTGAAGGCTTTTGTGCAGTGAAAACATGTGGTAGAACTTCGACAAAAGGCTTATTAAAGGTAGGGAAAATTTTTTACGGAAACTTGAGTTAAACGATTGGAAAGATACTAAGAAAAAAATTTAGGCGTCTTATACGGATTTTTTTCATAGGCCCTGGATTTTGAAATTTGAATTTTTGAAAAACAACAAATTTTTAGGAAAATTTTTGAGTAGTTTTTAATTTTTTGTAATTTTTATAAGCCTCCAAAAAATCTCAAGCTTATAGGAAATATAGGCTTTAGTCATGCGTAAGCATTTACAATTTTTTAAATTTTAAAATGATTTTTGACCGAATAACGGGAAAACAAGTTTTTTTGTCCCAAGTTTTTTGGCCGTTTTTAACATAGGATATATTTTACATAGGCCACTTTTGCTAAAAGTTTAAAAGTGAATATTTTTAAACTCATTTTACGAACTTTTCAAGTTTTGATTCCCTTTATCATTTAAAATGTTAACTAATTACAGAGTCGAAAATTAAAAATAAATACAAAAAATGGCGGAACGACGACGTCCGCCGGGTCAGGTAGTTTTTTAACATTTCTAAAACCAAACTAAGGCTCAAAAAGAAAAACGGCATCATGGTAAAAATTATTGTTTTTTTATTTTTCATTTTTAATCAAATTAAGATAATGTTGTGTAAAAGTTAACATGTTTTTCTAAATAGTTTCCCTGTGGCATCATTTTATGACTTCTTTCGGGAAGTACATTAACTTGATTTTAGATAAGCTTATTTTGATTAATTTTTAGAAACAACAGTTCTAAATTCTATTCATAAGTAGTGAAATATTTAAGTAGTATCTGCTCTACTAAGGTGTTAACAAATAAACAAAGTGTTTAAACATTAAATCAAATTTATTTCCAAGAATTTTCTTCATTTTTTAATATTCCTGGTAGGAAAAGTACCGACACCGTTGAAAAGCATTTTCTAAGAAATAATATTTTATGATTCAACATAATGCACATTTTAAAATTTCGCTCAAAGGACATTTCTCGTTAATTTTAAAATAAATTCTACGCAAATGGAAGAGGAACTTGTGCTAATAAATTAAAAAAAAAAATTAAAATTGTTTGTAATGAAATGTTCAGTTAACCACAATTATTACCCTTTCATGGCAACACTGGTTTTTAAGTTTTAAATTAATATATTTAAATATCAAATGAAAGGTTTTTTTTTATCTATAAATCACCTCATGAGTAAGGACTGGTTAGAAAAACAATTAAATAAGACTTTAAAGACTTCTAAAAATTAAAAAATCAATTTGAAGAAGATAACCTGAATTATTAAAAATGTATCGAGTCAATATTTTATTAATAATATGATGAAACTGATTTGAATTAAATATGATTTTCATTGGAAATTGATTATTATTAAAAACGTTTCCAAGAATTTTAAATAATATTAAAAAACAAATATAAATAAATTAATTGATTCTGTGATTTTCCTCATGCATTAAATTTCAAAATATAAACCCTCAAGGTGTTTGTTCATTTTAAAGCACTTACTTTTCCGGTTAAAGTTGCATTGTGCAACTCATCCAATGTGGGACGGTAGGCAGCTTGTATTGACATGATATTTCTATAGTTATCCAGGCGCGGTAATGCCTCCCGGGTGAAATGTCTGAAATATGTAAACACAAAATTATTACACATTATTTTTCATTTAAAGTGAAAATAATAATTTTTCCTCATATAGGTACATATAAATAAAGTCCGATTGTTATTAAATTTATTTCATTACAACGAATCGTAGTAAATTAATTTTTACTTGCGATAAAGGTACTATATATCAAGTTATGCATTCGTAAAAAAAAAAAAAGTTGAGATAACATTTTTCCATGACATTACGATGGTAGACAATGCCAAAAAAGTGGGTCCCGGAAGTCCGTCTGTCTGTCTGTCTGTCTGTCTGTCTGTCAGTCTGTCAGTCTGTCAGTGTGTCAGTATGTCAGTCTGTCAGTCTGTCAGTCTGTCAGTCTGTCAGTCTGTCAGTCTGTCAGTCTGTCAGTCTGTCAGTCTGTCAGTCTGTCAGTCTGTCAGTCTGTCAGTCTGTCAGTCTGTCAGTCTGTCAGTCTGTCAGTCTGTCAGTCTGTCAGTCTGTCAGTCTGTCAGTCTGTCAGTCTGTCAGTCTGTCAGTCTGTCAGTCTGTCAGTCTGTCAGTCTGTCAGTCTGTCAGTCTGTCAGTCTGTCAGTCTGTCAGTCTGTCAGTCTGTCAGTCTGTCAGTCTGTCAGTCTGTCAGTCTGTCAGTCTGTCAGTCTGTCAGTCTGTCAGTCTGTCAGTCTGTCAGTCTGTCTGTATAAGGAGCTACAGCCTAAACGGATGGACCGATTGATGTCAAACCTGGTATGCAGCGTTATTTGGCGACTCTCCAGAGGGGTTTTTGGAATTAATTTTTTTGGACCAAAAATAACGGTACTTGTCATATACCGATTTTAGTAAAATTGAAATATCTCAAAAACGGCTCTAACGATTTTGTTTAAAAAATTCAAATGTTACTTTAAAGTTAAGGTCTATCTTCTAATGAAAAAAATTTTGTTTGAAAATCTATATTAACGGTACCTGCCATAGAACCGTTTTTTTTTTCAAATCCGATTATCTCCAAAACCGCTTATTCGATTTCAACGAAACTTTTTGTAAATAAGCATTTATATAATTTAAATATAAGCCAAAAATAAAATTTTGAAAAAAATAATTTTTGGATTTTTAAAAAAATTTTGAAAATTTTTTTTTGAAAAATCAAATTTTCGAAAACGGGACTTTTAATTTTTTTGAAATTTTGTTTTTAGATGTTGATTAGTGATTTCTACAAAATGGAATACCAATTTTGTTTTTAAACTTTTTTCCAAAAAATTATTTATAAAAAATTAGTTTTTTAAAAAACGGCTCTAACGATTTTGAAACATTTTTTTCTAAAAATGCATGTTAATATATCAATCAAAACTGCATACTTGTTTTGGAGGGCAATTTAATTTCAGATATTATTTTATTTTTTTTAAAAAACGAATTTTATTTTTTTTCCAAATTTGTATATAAAAATTCTTAAAAATTTAAGCAACTTTAACTCTAAGAGCAAGTTCGTGCGACCCCAGTCGTGCATTTTATTTTTGTTTTAATTTCGGAAATGTAATATTCAAATATTAATTTTCGATAAAAAAAATAATTATGAAGTATTTTATAGAGCAAATAATAATTTTGTATAAATTTTTGAAAATAATTATTTTGTATCGGAGGGAAAATAAAACGTACATTAAGTTTTTAGTATTAAAATAAATGGTGATAAATTCTCATTTAAAATGATGTAAAAATAATCAACATGAAATTGATATTTTAAATTACTGTACAATTACTCAGCAAAATATTTATGATTTCCACACAAAGCCGAAATCTTGTAATTTTCGATTCAATTTATAAAAGCCTATTTAATTGTCTTTAATCATTTAAATTTCATATACATTTTTTTTTATCTATGCATGTTATGTACCAAATTTCAAGAAATCCGTTTTGTCTGAAATTCTCTAAATAAGATCTATTTTTATAACAACAATTTTAGTTTTATTTGGTTTTATTTCTTTTTTATTTATTTATATAGAAGCGTTTAAGTAAACGTTAGAAACTTTTATAAAGTGTTCAAAAAAACACGTTTGTTTTATTTAAACATATTTATTTTTTTTATGAATTTTTTGATAACGAAGAAATGATTTTGTTCAAAATTTTTTGTTTTAAGTTTTGATTAATATTTTCTTTACACTGGTAATCAATTTTTTTTGAAAAATGTCTAAAAAAAATTTAATTTTTATTTTGCAAAAAAAGCTTGAATTTATTTTTACACGATTTAAGTTTTATTCATATAATTAAACCCTCAATAAAAATGTGAAGAAGAAGAACATTTTTTGTTAAGATATTTATAGGGATTTCACGATGCACTAACTATAGGCTCGGCAGCTTTAAAAGTCACTACAAATTGTTTTTTTTTTTTTTATAGTTAAGCCATTAAAAAGAAAAAAATTAATCGAAACATAAAAACAAAGTTTCAACAAAATTCATCGGCCCGTACCTACGACCTTGTTTATAACATTACATGTATTTTTTTTTAAATCAAAATCGTTAGAGCCGTTTTTGAAGAACTCAAACTATTCTATTTTGGTACCGTTCATTTTGGTCCAGAAAAAAAAATGTCTTCTTAATGGAATCACTAAAAACTATTAACCACCAAGTTTCAAGTAAATCGCTAGAATAGTTTTTGCTACAGATCGAGAAAGAGACAGACAGACAATATTGCGGAACCCACTTTTTTTGCATTCTCTATCTTCGTAATGTCATGTAATTACGAATCCTAAATTTTTTCTATACATAGGTAATCTAATACATCTAAAAAATTCATTAAAAACGCACGTATACGCCACAGTGAGCAAATTGTTTTTTTTGTTTGTTTTTTTTTTTTTTTTTTTTTAAACCTCTGAATTTAAATGATATTTCCGTGGAATAAAGGCAAAATGCTATAAATCTCCTTTCAATCTCAACATACTAATCGAGACAAAAAAAATGCTTCTTCCTGGTCTATTCCACAATCCACAACTACAAATTTAAATTGTAGTTTTTCTATGAGAACATCAAAAAGCAATTAGAGATGAAAACTAATCTACATTTGCCCCTGTGTCACCCTTATATCTCATTTATGTATATAAAATTTCTCTCGGAAATAACATCAAGACAATCTAAATTGAGTTTATAAATGAAAATATTGTTTTGTAGTCTATCATTCCAAAGATTTCAAAGTTTTATTCAAAGAGCTGAAAGTGTTTTCAGATAAAAATTTTTATTATTAACAAAACAAAGACAAATTTCTAATATTTTTCTATTAATTTTGTACAAAATTCATATAAAAAAATAAAAAGTTATTAAAATTAAAAATCCATTTATTATTTTTGCCCCATCTTGTACGACTCTAATTTGTCTCAATCTTTCCCAACGAGTATGAGAAATTCTTTTATATGGTTTACTTAATTCGTTATACGAAAATTAAATGAGCTGCGAAGAATAAACATCAAAAAATGATAGATTAGTCTTTATGAAAAAAAAAATTATTTATATTTCTAACACAAACTTGTTAACTTTTTTCAAAATTAAACTTTACATTTTCATATGATTTGTGTGCAGCTCATAAAGAAAGCCACATTTTATCTCATTCCATTACATTTTGCGTATATAATGTTCCCTGTGCCATAAATTCGACACAACTTCTTGGCATTTATGAAAGATGAAAAAAAAATCAAGGTTATACAAAATATGCTCTTCCTTCCGTTCGATTTGGATTTTACACGTGTGTAGACTTTTTTGGCAGTGCCTTTTGTTCAAAATGCCTCTGGGGTGAACATTTATTCAAAGTAGCATAAAATTAAAGGAGATACAAAAAAAAAATTGGTCTAAGGGTATTAGCCAGGATTTTCAATGCCATAATAAAATATTTATTTATTTTTTTTTTTGTACCAGAGTCAATACGTGATTGGTTAAATTTATAGGAATTCTAAAGAATTTTGGAAACAATTTATTTATTTAACATTAATCCTAAAATGTGTAACCACAATTCGTAACTTTACCTATGATTTTTCTAAATTGTGCTTTAAAAAAAAAATCTTTAAAATATTTAGAATGAAGATTTAAAATCTTTTAAAAAAGATGCAGAATCGATAAACCAAAATAAAGAGTTCCTTTTGCTGGTCTGGTCTGAAATGCGAAACTTGATTGCATCAACTGACAACTGACCTCAATTACCTATAAAACCAAGTAAACAAACGACAGACTATTAATTTATGTTTGAAGAAACAAAATTTTACGAGGTAGTTGGTACTCGTGCCTACGCAATTTGATGCTAATGTTATGCATAAATATTTTGAATGCAGGGCCAACACAACAATATATCGAAAGCTATTTCATCAAGAACTGAATCGATAATTTTGATATTTCCAAGGAAAACCATTCGAATAAGAATTCAGTTTTATGTGCCACAAGGTAAGGTATGCTAATATATTAAAAACAAACCGGAACGACACATAAATAACCCAAGAACAGGTAAATGTCGACCAAAATGAGAAATGAGCAATGAGACATTCGAAATAACACCCCCATGGTATCTGGAGTTACGATGAATTTACATGTGTATAGTAACCTATAACAAGTATTGTGAAAATTTTTGAAGGATGAAGAAAATCACAGCAAGATAATATTTTTGTATGTCGTTAAACAAATTCCAAATAAGAAATTACTCCCTTTTGACATTTTTAAAACAACAATTCCCATGGTTACAGTGCTTGTGCTGAAATATTTTGGTTCTCATTTAATAGCTTGAGTTTTGAACTTCATACTAAGGTCAAATTCATAAAATCCCTGACATAGTTTAAGGGGATATCTGGTATTATTTAAAAAAAATTGTGAAGTTAGAAAATTAAAAGGCTTGATTTTCTGTAGAAAGTGAATGAGAGTTTATTAGAACGCCCAATTATACTATTGCAGGAAGGAGTTTTATCAATTTACACTTGCCCCACAGCTTGTTCTAACCCATTTCTTTGTAAATGGTTTAAAAAAATAAAATTTATAAACGGTTCAGGGAAATTGAAAACTTTGGAGATGACAGATTCGTGGGAATGACTTCTCTTCGAAATCGTTGTTAATCGGACGCCCGTCTTATTCCTTTAATTTGTCAGCCAGTTAAGAGGAACCGTTCGTTATTCAATTCAATAAGACTTCTTGCCACGGGACCGTCAAGCTCGACTTCAATTTGCTCAATCATAATGGAGTGCAGTGTTTTGAAAATGTTTTCACATCGAGTACTGAAAGTATAGTCAATCGTGTGCAGGGAAGAATCAATGCTTTGCTTTCTTTTGAGACTAGGGGAAGGTCAAGCGAAGGAAGACAACAAAAGGCTTTAATAAAAGCTGTACAAGAAGAAGAGAAGACCAAGCTGAAGGAGGTTTTGAGTGATAAATGACAATAAGTAGTTGGTGTTGAAGTTTGATCAGTGATTAGTAATCGTAGGCCTCTTTTGAAGATTCGAGAACGGTTTATGATCCGAGTTTGTGTTGAACCTTCTAAAGTCCCTGCCCGGGCGCCAGTTTTTTTTACTTTTGTACCGAGTTTTATATCGATTCGTAGTGTTCAAGGTCCATTTCAATCAAAGAAAATACAGCTTGAATTAAAAGTTCTAAACTCCGATGCATGACCAAACTAAGAGTGGTCAAAGAAAGCCCAGCTAGAAAGTAAACGGTGAGCAGTCTTTGGAAGAGAAGAAAGATAACCATGCAACATAGTTTGGCGACCCGCTTGTCCCTAGCGAAAAATTATAGGTAAATATAAATTGTTTACTCTTCACGATGTCTGTCTGGTTGTTGAGAGCTCCTGGTCTAAAACAAGTTAAATCAAACAGATTCTCTGATCTTAATAAAATTTTGTACAAATAATTTTTAGCGCAAATATTTACCTATGTTTAATTTTTATTAATTTATAAGTTTGTTTGCTTCACAAATTTGCAATCCCTTGGGAGACTTATAAAAATTATATATTTTTTTTTTTTATTACTTACCGAAAACTTTTTCCATATTTCGTGTCATACTCATTTTCGAGTAATTCACGATCTTCATTGGATTCATTTGAATCGTCTGAGTCTTCGTTACGTGGGTCAACTTGAAAACGTGTGGTCTGTAGATCTTTAAATCGGGATGGTTTGTCCTTATCCCGAAAACTGCTTTTGATTGACTGTATTCTGTAAATGAAAAATAAAAAACAATGATTTTATTTCTGGTTGATTTTCCATTTTTTTTTAAACAGAAAAATACTCTACAATATGCTCGAACAGGTTTAGGTACTATGTATTCCATGAAGGTTAAGAGAAAATATCAACAAAAAAAAAAAAAGGAAATATTCTTTAGCCCTTGAAATTAAAAAAAAAAAAAAAAAAACCCTTATAATGTATGCTCAATAGAGTGAACACTTCTTCATATATCCTAAATGCGTTTAATATTCATCTTTTTTCTTTTATGAATTTTCACCGGAGTTCAATTTATAGGAAGACAGTCCTTGACCCTTTTATTTTCCAAGAAGTAATTGATATTTCGAATATTCGAATATCTTTTGTTTTCCTGGGATTGCATGATTAAATTTTCAACTTTACCAACCTTCCCACATTATTTGGATCATTTAAGAGAATGAAATGTTGTGGTTAACCTCTTTTTAATCTTCATTTCTGTTTCTTGGAAAATAAAAACAAAAACAAATCTACAAAAAATATTAAATGTTATAACTTTTAATGGAAAATTTAATTTACGCATTAAATTTAATAAAATTGACTTCTTTTGAAATTATTTAACCATATTCTACATATTTCACCAAAAATCATTCGAAAATAAACAAAATATCGTGGGTTTGCACAAAATGTATATATGAAAATAGAATGGACAGTATTTTGAAATGAAAATATGTACAACGATACATTTTTCTCAGGATTTTTTCATGGAATTTAATAATTGACAAAAAAATATTTAAAACTTTGTTGGATAAATGCATTTTTCCCAGAATAAAAAAGAGTTAAATAAAATGCACAACTTAATCCGAAAAAAAAAAATACAAATTCTCTGTTATATGTTTTTATTTTATTTAATACACTTACTATAATGTGGGTAAAAACTATCAGGAAATTTAAGTTTATATTGTGTTTTGGGAAAAGTTTTCTTAAATCTTCAAAATATTTTCGTTTTGGATTTAAGCTTTTTTTTTTAATATATTAAGGTACCACATAACTTCTCTTTAAGTTTAACATTAAACAAGGACATTAGAAAATTAAATACTCTTCGTACACTGCGGTGTATACGTACTTTTTTATGATTTTTGTTTTTACTTCCTTGCTGGCGAGAATTTTTTTATGGCCACAGGTAAGGACGTGTGCAACATTAGACTAGTATTTGAGTGTTAATATTTTGAGTCTATATAAAAAATTAGTCTACTAGGTGCAATTCATTAAAGTAAACAAATTGTTATTTACCATAATATTTTAAATAAACATTTTTCATATTTTTTTTTTAAGTGGATTAAAAATTAATTTGAACTCTGTTCACGTTAGATAAGAACGTTTTCCACAATTAATTCCATAGAATTTAATTGTTATTTGAAATTCAATATAAAAACCATTAAATGTGTGGTAAATTGTCATACCCATCAGTAATTTTACCTGATTAAAAATGACTAAAATTTCAATCAAGTTAAGTATCAGATTTTAATGAAAAATGTCCTTGCAGAAAGAAAAGCAAATAAAACTTTTAATCCTTCTATTACGTTGATGAAGGCGGTCGAGGGTAGCTTAAGTTTTACGAGCTTGTCTAAGTTGAACCTTGGATAGAAGAAAATTTATTTTCAGAAACAAAACAGAGTGTTAAATAAAATACACATCTGTCATTTTTATTTATTATGTCTTCTAGAAATCTGAGAAAACAAGTTGTTTTCATTTTTCTTTTGAAAAAATAATTGTTTCATGTCAAATAATGTTTATCCTTTATTTTCCACTTAGAGTTTAACTTTTTTTTAACTCCCTTGAGCATCATTCGTTTCTTGGATAATTGCGTACAACTTGTCTGTATTTTTTCTTTTTAATGAAAAAAAGTGTCAAAGAAAATTAATTAAAGGGTTCTTATAGAAATACCAACATTTTATTACATATTTTCTTTAGGTATATGAAAGATGGTTTAATTTCTAGACTGAGAATCTGAGTTGCAAAGTGTGCATATATTGCACCCTTAGCAAAATATAGAAAAATATCAAGAATGGCACTTTTGAAATAATTCAGAGATTTTTTTTTTTTCAAGGATCTTGACATTGTCAGGGGTAAAAAAAAAATAAACGAGTTTCACAACTTTTTTTAACTTTATACTTTGGATTTTATTTGAATAAATTTCTAATCAAATACACGTGAGCAATAAAACATAGATACTATTGACAAAAATACAAAGTTTTTCATATCAAAAAAAAAAAAAAAATAATAATAAATAATAATTGTATCGCACATTGCACCACTAAAACTAAACCCAATTATTATCTTTTCAATTTAAATTCATCCTCTCAGTTTTTAATAGCGTACAGAACACTAAGAAACAGACACTATTTTAGCAAACAAAAATTAAGAGAAAATTTTATTGATGTTTTTTTGAAGGATGCTGATCTAAATTGAATTTTGATTGCATTCAAAAATTTAAGACCAAATTATTTTTATATAAAATGAAAACAAATAAAAAAAAAACCAGTAAAAATCAGCATTTTATTTGATGAAAAGCACATATCAATCAATAAAAATTGATTTGCTTGTTTTAGTTTAGGTATGTGTTGCTTATAAAAATCTAATCATTGCTTTGTCCTTTCGATACAGGTTCAACTTTGTTAGCTGAGTAAAGTAGCTAATATTCATTTATTCCTTAAATGTTGGTACAACTGATTACCAATCTAAGCTGTTCCTTAAAAAAAAACTGATGCCTTACCAAATAACATCCATAAATCTACCCGAACAAGAACAAAGGTCACTTCTTTTAGGTCGCCTTATGTTAAGGTCCTTTTGACATATTTTTCCATTTGTACATTTGTGCAAAAGCCAGGATGAAAAAGAGTTTCATTTGCTGTTGTTGTTGCGGACCCGAAACGAAATCAAGACCCAATTTATATCCCAATTTGTCACTCTATAGGTTTGACGACTTCGGACTAGGATCTATTTTATATGACACTCTCGCTCATTGACCATCATCTATAGACCATACATATACATCTCTAAATCAAGCTTGCCCCTAAATTAATCCTAAATGGTGATGAACAAAATGTGAAAATGTCAAAGTAATAGCATTTGGCTCATATATAAGATCTAAAGAAAGAAAAATCTCCAAATGTAATAGCTCAAGTAAGACAGATCTAACAACATCTTTTGCGCTCTGTGCAATGCTGTGTGTTTATGTGACAAATTACTAAAAGCCAAAAAACATTACATTACCGAAATTTTCGCATTCGCAATGAAGGAAAATTAATTATTTGGTTCCATTAAAAGCCATAAATTTCACAGCTAAATTCCACATTATTCAAGGATTACTTTGTTATACACACAACATACACTCACACATATACATATAAGACACATTCAAGGAGCTGCTAGAGTATTTAGGTGCTTCTAACGCATTATGACCATTTTTTTCATCATCTATACTTTCGTTTTTGTGTGATTTTCTGACTTTCTATACTTTCGCTCTCTGATGACAAGGATATTGAATGGGGAAATTATTTTATGGTCGGAAATGCCATGGTTCCTCTCTCATACTCTTTAGTTTCATCGAAAAAAAAAACATCTTAACTTTTTATGTATCTTAAAAAAAAGGCACTGTTTTTATTAGCTTACATTTGTATTATTAAAAGGGATCAAATCGTCATATATAGGACATTTTTTTTTTTTGGTTTTATTAAAATCCTTATTTGAAATATATATAAATATTTATATGAATTATTTTATGGGTGCCATGTTTAAATGACTTTAGTGACATAAAAAGTACTTAAACGGGCTTTTATTGGTGTCGTAAGTATTGCTCATGGGTTTATTTATAGTGTCACCGCAAATAAGGATTTATTTATTAAGGATACCTAAAGGAAGAATTTATTCGAGTAGAAATAAGTCGAGTTTGAGCAGTTTGGAATGTGACAAGGTCTTGTTGGGAAAATTAATTAATTTTATTTATATACATAAAACAGAAATCTCGGAAATTATATTTTGTATGGATTTCGTTGTATGCACTTTACACAATGGCTTAGAGAAAATTTCTTAAGAAATTCTTACGATTTATTGTATTAGCAGTTCCGAAATGTACGAATTTAAAATACCTATACAATTTTTACTATGGAAGTTCATTTAATTTTTGTTTGTTTTCATTTTGAAAACAACTTCCAAGTGCAATGAAAATATGGAGAAGTTGTATCAAGAGGTGATAAAAGTATAATATTGTAAAAGGTGAATGACTAAATGCTGTTAAAAACATTGGAATTCAGTTTGAGATTTATATTTTGCTCAACCCTTTCATGCAAAACTATTGAAGTTAAATGATGAAAGAATTAAAGAAAACTTTACTTGTTTATGTTTAAAGCAAACTGATATATTAAAAAGAAAAAACAATTTTTGACTTCTTTACAAATTTTTTTTTTTTGAAAAATCAATTTTTTAATTTTTTTTTTTGAAGTATTGTTTAATCTCTTAGTTTTTTTTTATTTTAAAAAAATGTTTGTACCAACAATCAATTTTAAAAACAGCTCCTATATACAATTTCCCAAAAAAAAAAAAAAAACAGTAATTCTTTGTTATCCAACAAATTATTGCATATTTTATTTGGAGATTAAAATTATTTAAAAAGGAGTTTTTATAATTTTAAATACAATTCTTAATACTTTTTTTAAATCTTATAAAATCAATTATAAAGTTATAAGCAAATTTTTGTTTAATATTCTTATGGGTACCTAGTACCTACTGATGAGTTTAGCATCAACAGTAAACAATCTTGCAAGTTTTTAAAAAAAAATTATAAAATAATCGAAAAAAATCTAATAAAAAGGATAATTATTATAATCAAGCCAAATGTTTGGATGTGTCTGCTCATTTTATATTTAAAAAAAAAAATCAGGACCCAATTTTTTGCTCACAATTTCTAATTTTAAGCTAGAAAAATTATATTCAAGAATAAGTGAATCAACATGTTTTATTTCGAATTACAGCTAATCATCATCAACGCCCATTCTGAAGACTAAACATTTCACAAGTGTATAAATATTTTAAAGCAGTTTACAATCGAAATTCTTCCTAGTGATTTGCTTTTCTCTCAAATTTTTCCCAATTTCCCATCCTTTTTTCTTACAACAACAATCTTTAAAGTAATGATGTTGATAAAAGAAGCAAAAATGTAAATGAAGCAGTGTTTTTCGTTAAAGATATTCTGGGATAAAATAATGAAAGAGATTTATATTTGGTTCTATATTGGTCATGTTTGAAAACTGATAACGACTTGACAAAAAACAGATGACGATGAAGAAGCTTCAAGTGAATATAAAGGAAAAGTTTAATTAACAAATAACTAACTTTTATTTATTTTGAGATTTGGTCTCGTAACAAAATGATGAACAAAAATTGAACAAGCTAAAAAAAATATCACCAAATAACCTTAAGTGATAGGTTTGACATTAAACAAGTCATTCCTCTCCCAATTTCAATTACTTGAAGATACCTACAACATATCGATAACATTTAACATTTAACAATACCTGAAGAAGGAAAAAAATAATACCTACTCGTTTAACGTTTAATACAAAACTTTTATCCAATTCCAACAAAAAGTACTTTTCAACATTTTTTTTTTTTCATTTTTTTGGTTTCGTTTTTCATCTCTGAAATCAAATCAATTTTTCAAAATGAATCAAATCAACTGAACGCTTAAAAAGTTGTTTCTTCGAAGAAACAACGACCACAAAAACCGAAATCGACAAGTGTACCCCACACAAATCGTTGTTGTAACACGAAATAATGGGTCAAAGTGAGTCGTATGAAATTGTCAATACTGTACCTACCTAAGGGTTTTTGAAAAAAGATAAAAACTCTAAAAAACCGATAAATTCCGAAATATGGAACATTCTTAAACACAAAACCGACATACATAAAATATTACAAAAACTTTGATTTAACCATAAATAATATAAATTTTTGGCTGTCTCTGATTTTGAGTTTTTAAGATTTCGAGTTTTGGGGATTTTATATTTTCTAGAGCATTTATTCTTTAAATATAAGACTTTCATGTTTTTTTTTATTTTTGCTGTACCTAAGTCCTTTTCATCCACATTTTAATATTTCATTTTCATCCTGAGTTTAATTTTTTCTATGAATTCTTTAGTAAGTCCTTTATGTGGATCAACTTTATCGCGAGTAAAATAATAAAAATAAATAAAATCAAACACACTTTGCCAGTAATGCGATTTAAAGTCAATTTGTCTTTTCTCATTTCACGTTTTTTTTTTTTTTTTTTTTTGGCTGTTCTGTGTGAAACGACAAAATGTGTCCTGCTGTTTGACATAAATGTTTTATAGCCTCCTTGTTGCCTCATATCCTGGTATGATCTTAAGACGGATTTTCGTATCGCATCTGGCTGGCAGTAAAAATAAATTCTTTTTTTACTTTGAACTTGAAGATATCCTTTATATTTTTAAGAATAAGGATATTACCTACGAGTTTTTTATATTTTAAAGACGGAATATAAACTTTTGGATAAGCCTGATGAATGATTTGTTTAATTTCCCTCTTCACGTTTTATTTTCGATTTCTTCGTCTGTTGCAACTCAACAAGTTGAAAGTATCCTTTGGTTTTGTGATATTTTTTTTTATTTTTTTAAAGAAATATCTCAATACTTGTGGAGGAATTTGGAATGTTTGATTTTGACTTTAAAAATAAAATCCAAAGGAATTATTGATATAAATGGGACAGAATAAGTAGTAAGACGATGAGAGTATGTTATTGCGTTTTTTTGCATGAATGTGACACAAGTCAAGTGACTTGGAGATGTGACTTCAAATAAAATTAATGTTTGCTTTATTTGATTTATTAGATAAAAGTACGTGAAAGATTAAAAAATGAATGTTTTTATTTATTATAGAATTTGTCAAAAATGATTGTCGTGGAATTTCAGATATTTACCGAGACCAAATTGCTTGGGTGATATGCACTTCTTCATGCCAACAATACTCAAACAATAGGCCAATCCTATCTTTGAATAAAAGTCAAGGTGGTATTGGCTGGATTTAAACCAAGAACCTTCTGTGTGACATTCTGTTGCCGTATGTTTTTTTAAATTAAGACACTTGCTTGAATTTCAAAACTTAAATTACATATGTATATCAAAAAGTTGTCTAAGTAATTTTAGGAAAAAAAAAACTATATGGGAGTGAAGGACATTCTACCATCGCTTTAGCGGCAGATGCAGTTTTATCACAAATTAACTTCAAACAAAAAAAAATTATTTTAACAGCGTGGCAACACTAACACAATTAAAATTTTCATTTTATTTTTTAAATAAAATCAAGTAAATAAAAGACAAAAAGTAAAAAATAAATAGATAGTTAAAATTTTTTAACACTTTAAAAAAATTCTTTTAATATGAAAAACTTTTAAATTATTTTTATAACTCTGCTACGTATTGCCATTTCCTTTTCTGAATTTAACTTTCAATACATATTGCCAACACATTTTGAAAAATAAATTCAAACAAGAAAAGTTTTGAAAAAAGACATGTTCAATTTTTTTCAATTACCTACCTAATTTTTTTCAAAGTTCTGAATTGGAGAACCAGTTTTCCAAAAACATTTCAACTCCTTTTTTTTATTCTACTTTTACAAATATGAATTAGCTTCTTTTTAAAAATGTATATTTTAATATTGTTGGTGTTGCCGTTTTGTTCAATTATTTTTTTGTGTTTGAAGACGATTTCTGAGAAAAATTTCTAGTTCTACCGCTTAAATGATTTAAGATTATCCCTCACTCCCATATATTTTTTTACCTTGAATAACTTACACAATTTTTTGAACCATTTAATTTATTAAATTTTAACACGAAAATCTTCATTTAAATTAAAAAAAAAAAAACAATACGGCAACAACGCCAATTTTTAACCCATAGAGGTTAAAGAATTTTTAATAATTACAGTCGTTTGAAAATAAAAAAATATCATCAAAATCACAACTGTTCGGCCAGGTTCGCTAATATTACCATTTTTTTAACCTTAGGGTTACTCGTTACTGCGAGGAATCAATCTTCTTAACATCGCCTATTAAATCTTTTCTGCCGTATTATAAGAGAGTCTGAAGCACTTCGTCTACAATCTAATTTGTCCTCATCTCTGTGAGGCTTAACGCTTAAGACCATAAAACACCACCATCGACCAAATATTGACATAGCGGAAGTTTTGAAAAAAAAAAAAAACAAAATCAAGTACACATCATCAACGTATTGTACAAAATCTTCACAATGGATAGCCATAAGTTTGAAATGGTACAAAAATTTATCTGCCTAGGCTTCGCTAAACACAGACATCAACAACAGCGCTGAAATTGAACGGTGTATTATTCCTGCTACTTCGGTTTGAGAAGGCAATTGACCAGCAAAGCCCTTATCATTCCAGTCCCGCTATGTGGCGCACAGGACTTTGAAGGTTTAATGTCAATTTCAACACTGAACGAACCGTTCAACATTCTTCTTAGAATGTGGCTGCTTTTCCGCAAGAAGCTATCGGTAGTACAACAGATTCAGTACAACAATTTTGGATCTCTCACGAACAGTGGTCAATTTGACATAAAACATTTCTGTACCCCAAACCTCCACATACACCGGCATCTACTGCACTGAACCAACACCAACATAGGCCCATGCTCTTTTTTGTTTATAGGTATTTTGTTGCTGACTTCTCAACCCCTTTTCATTATTTTAACTCAAATTTCGATTTTAATTATAACAAAAAACTATTCACTTTTCATTTATTGCCATGTAAGAAATTTCAAAACAAAATAAATTATAAATTAATGTCAAAGTGTGTTTACAAACTTACCTCTGAGTTCGTGGTTGCTGAGGCATTTGAGAAGCATCTTCATTAAATTGGTCATCCTCGACAGGTTCTCCGTCAATATTTGTCAACCGTCTGTAAACTTCATGTGGAACATCGTCCTTGCCATTGTCCTTATCATTTTTTCTATGATTAACTGGGTTAACTTGAAATCGAGTTGGTCTATCCACCGAACCCAATTCAAACGATGTAGATTCTGACATATTTCTATATAACCGGCCTTTCTCTTTTTGTGTCCGCAATTAAAAAAGCTTCTCTTATTGATAAAAATCGAAAAAGCACTCAATTATAGCAAACACTTCCCCAAACAACACAAAAAAAACACCCTTATATAGTTTGCCCGCGTTGTCATTCAAAAAAGTTGAACCTGCAATAAAGAAAAAAAAATAAATAAAAAGAAAGTTTAAAATAAAACATAATAAAGAAAAAGGCAAAAAAAAAACAACAAAATATCAAAAGTATTATGCTGATAAAATTTACACGCGTATATAAAGGAATGGATCCTTATGGGAGAAAATAAAAAGGTGTGAGTTTTCTTATAAATATATTTACGAGGTAATGAAATTTTCAAATAAAAGGAAATCGTCCTCCCCCCGTCGCAAAAGGGGTGCCAACTATAACAGTAAATTGAAATAACGCGACGAACGTGCTAATCTACGGCAAACCTTGCTACTATAAACTAAAACATTCCCATCATGTTGTATAAATGAAACTTAAGCCACACACTGCTGGTACTTGTGGTCTTTTTCATGAAGTCTACACTCAGAGAAATAAAGTAGAATACCCGGAAATCTCAAACTTTTGAAATATAATAACAAGTAATTGTGGCATGATACAACGATTATATGATAGGGCAATGCCAAGTGACTAACAGCTCTCAACCAAACTATTGGTTTGCAAGAATGGAAGGGACCTATCATTTCCTGCCAACTTCAAAAAACAAGAGGTTATAAGGAAGTGAAACGGCAACTCGATGAGAAGAGTTTCGAATTTGTTTTTAAAAGGAACACCAAAGTCTTAAGTTTTCGGAAGGTCTGCTAAAGAACTGTCACATTAAGGTCAAGTTTCACTACTGCACAGGAGGAGAAACTTTTAAGTTCAAAATTTACGTTCTGAAGAGACTGATTAATTTTTTTTTCCGACTTCGGATTTGAATTTAGTATTTTAAAACTAATTAGAAAAATTCATATATATTTGAATTTACCGAAAAAATAAATTCTTAGTCATATTAAACATTGAAATTTTTCATTATATCATGTTTTCTAATATTTACTTTAAAACATAGTTGGCAACCATATAACCCCAAAATATTCAATTATTTAATGAAATATAAATAAAAGAGATGTCAAAATTGTGCTAATTTAAAAAATTATCCATGAAATAGCGCATTAAGAGGTCTAAAAGTGTGTTTTACTAATATGGTACCCACGTTCGGACTTTGTGCTAATTCCGTGCTAATGAATTTTGATGCAAAAAAGCACCAAAGGCACCACAGCACCAAAGGCTGACAAAGAGTCTAAGCTAACTTAATACCTATTTTTTTCGTAATTTTCAAGGTTTTTTTTTTTGATGATGTAATTGGACTTAGCTTGAAAATCTACCATTGACTAGATATGTAAAAATGGAACTCCGCTGGAACAGCGTCGCACCTTATCTTAAATAACTTGTTTGCTTAACCACCGCCGAGCCACAGATGCACGCAGCCAGCCAGCCAGCGTGGCGGAAGTTATTCCGTAAACAGCAGTTTTTTGGCGGTCAAAGAAAATGTCTCTTCAAAAATTCAACTTTCAATCTTACTCGGGACTTCAAATCCTGGAGAAGACCCAAGTATTCGACATCGTTACACCCCTCCTTTTAATCGTTTTTAAAGCCATGTTTGAAAGTTATTCAACTTTAAAATATAAAATTTAATTTTTTCTCATTGTTTTTCAATTTTTAGACGCAATTATTAAGTTTAAAAAAAAAAATTGTCAAATTTTTTGAATTTTGTTGTATTCTAAGTCTTATTTTGGTTTCACAGATCCTTTTATTTAATTGTCAAATTCCTAATACCGTCGTACCATTAATAAGTTATAAAATTCTAAACTCAAAAAACACAATCTTTCCCATTTAAATCATATATGTAATTGAAATTTGCGATGCGGCAGTACTTAATATTAATATTAACTAACTTTTACAGAATTTTTTTCATCATTTCCAACAATATTTTCAAAATAACTATGAACAAAAAAAAATTTTTTCTTTGAACCAGCCTCGACTTATACTATACGTATAAGTCGAGGCTGGAACCTTTGGCGTAACGGTGACAGTTTGTTGATTTTAACATTGCACAAATCTAATAAAATATTGAATTAAATTGAGACACAAGTTGGTGCCAATTTCTACTTTAATTCTCTGGACGAAGTCTTAAATTTTTAAAACTTCCTCTCAATAAAATATAAAATCGTTTATTTCAAGAGCATATTTTGCAGTAGAAATAGCCGTTGAATACAAACCCCAAACTTTTTTCGAAAAAAAATATTTAATTTTCATAGTAACATCTATTCTTAAAATAAACCGATTCATAACAACGAACTTTATTATAGGTTTTCTATAGAATCTATAAATATAATTTTGCAACTCAAAATAGTTGATTTTAAAAACACAACTTAAATATGA
The DNA here is from genome assembly GCF_945859705.1 of Episyrphus balteatus. Lineage (NCBI taxonomy): Eukaryota > Metazoa > Arthropoda > Insecta > Diptera > Syrphidae > Episyrphus > Episyrphus balteatus. Next base: position 37,159,625 of record NC_079135.1, read on the forward strand.
AACAATCAATCAAAATGGTAAATAAATAATCCATTTCCTGAAATTTTATTGCAAAATTCTGAATATATTTTGACTCGCACGAGTGTAAACATAAAATTTAATTATAGTCAAAATTGGAAAAGCCATCATAAGCAAAAATGCAATGAATGCATAAATCAATGGTTGCAATCAAAACTGTTGACATTTTAAGTCTTCCTGGAAACTATAAATATTCCAAGTGGGTGATTACAGTGAAGAGAGCTACGATGACTCAGAAGATTGGAATTTTTGGAATCGAGGGCAGTTTTGTAATCATGAAGATTAGAGATGCCATAGGCGGATCCAGGGGGGGGGCACGGGGGCACGTGCCCCCCCCAGAACTTAAAGTTCATACTTAAAGGAAATCAAACTATAAGAGTTTTAAAAATATATGAATAATAACAGGAAGAACTTGAGTGAAACTCTTGTCTATTTCTGGCTGAAAATGCGAATTTTGTTGATTGTTGCATCCCTTTCCCATGAAAAGCTCCACCTCACAAATAAATAAACGGCTATTTGTTGGGTTGGGATTTAAAAAAAAAGTGAATTTTCAAAGTGATTTTGGTGAAAAATTTTGATATGGACATCGAATGACATTGAATGATATAAAAAAAATAATTGTAGGTATATGCAACTCTATTTTTTCATACAGAGGGGTTAAAAAATTTGCACTTTTTTCGTTGTTTTTTTTTTTTAACATTAGTGTTTTTAAAATAGCGGAACACGTCACAAAATTGCATAAACCATATATTATAGAACTGCTGGATATGTAGAACAAACTTGCATTTCAGAAGTTTGCTCAAGTTTGCACCTCGAAAATAAAGACCCCTTGAAAAAAAACTCCTCAAAAGCGACCCTTATACTTATAGATTTTTATAAATATTATTTTATTGAGAAAATTTCTCCAGGGATACCTCTAAAAATATGTAAAAAAAATAGTGTTCCAAATTTCGAAAGAATCGGTGCAGTAGTTTTGAAGTTATGAGGAGCACCGGCGTTGAAAACATTAGTTGTGGGGATAACGATTTAAAGTTTTGAACTCTGGACTAAAAGACTAAAACGTTCCTAAGGGAAGTATTAAAATACTCATAACTTGGTCAATTTGGCTCCAAGAGACCTACAATTTGAACACAATATTCTTGAGGTATAAAACAATTTAACCCCTTGTAGCCCCATGTGACATTTCTGTAATAAACCGAAAAAGATTGCATAAAACCTCTACAAACTATTTTTTTTTTTTTCTTTTGAAGCTTCTAATATTATAATCTTTAAGTATTGCTTTATCGAAATAGTACTTCTAATTTCTAATAAATAGCACCAATAGTTTTTAATTGACAGTTAATGTTGAAAGTTGGGCTTTTTTTGAAAATAAGCAAATTTGTGTAAAAACAACAAAATTCAGAAAAAAAAATAGTTTTTGTTAGTAAACCCCACGGAGTTTTATTTTTGGATTTTAGGAAAGTGCCTAAAAATTAATATTAGATAGTTTTTTGCTTGAATTTTTGCATTTTTATATAAAAATAAATTATTTAAACTTTTTTTTTACTCCCAAAATATCGAAATAACTAAGTAAATAATGACTTTATTGAATTTTTTAAAAAATACGTGTTTTATTAAAAATAAAGGCCAATCGATTGACTTATTAATTTTTAAATTTACGACCTTGGGTTACAAAAGGTTAATGCAAATTAAAAAAAACAAAACTGGGTTTCCCGGCAAAAAAGTATGATTCAGTTTTTTTTTGTTATTCTTAGGAACTTTAATATTTATTAGAATGAAGTCTTTAGTATTTGACTAAAAACTACTAGGTCATTAACTAATGGTATAATTATGTCCATAATATTGCAAAATTTTATACAAAATCAATTAAAAAACGTAAACATTTTTTTTTTCAAAATTTCATCTTTAAAACTTAATTTCTCAAAAACTATTTGGTGAAACAACTTAAGTCAAAAAATTAAATAAAGAATAGATTACTAACTTTTATATAGCACAGAATTGTAAGTGCATTTTCTGGTTTTTTATATTTTTTTTCTTCCGGCTAATCCAGGAGTAAGAGGGTTAGCACTTAAGTGGCTTTTACTGTAACAAGAAAATGAAAATTTTTCCTTCCGAATAACTTTTTGGTCATTTGGTACCTATTTGATGTGGGAAATGTGCCTAAATATTTTTGGCCAGGTTTTAGACCACTGTGGGTCGTTAAAATTTTCTGCTTGTTAGTCAGTCGTATGGTACTTCACTTTATTTCTAACTGTTATTGCTGTTTTTTTTTGCCAATCCGTCCCTTGTGCCCCCCCCAGAAAAAAATCCTGGATCCGCCCCTGAGAGATGCGATACATTTTAAGCGGTAACCACAAATTATTAAAAAGTTAGAAAAACGCATCTTTGGCCTCGTTTTTATGGACTTGGGCGCGAATTAAGTATCAGTCAGGGATGTTTTTGTAATCAAGGAGACGAGGCTAACAGAATCTGACTAATTTTAATTATTTCATATCACTTTTAACAAAAAGTCATGTTTTTTGCAGTTTTTTTGTATTCAATATTTTTTTGTTCAGTGTAGCTTTCACAACGTAGTAGTATAAGGTGTTGGCTTGTTTTTTTTTTGTTATGGTTAGAAAGGGGTTGTTTTAATGTTGATACCTTTACAATATTAAAGGTGAAGCAGTGTTCAAGAGTAGAAAGGTATATTTTTTCGATGTTGTGCGAAAAGAATACCTTACTAAGGAAATTCAAGTAAGTGTAAATGAGCTCGTAATTGGAATGGAGTGGAGAGACTATGTCCCAATAAACTAGTAAAAACCTTTATTATGTGCAAATTTGGGGGTTGTTGAAACCTAAAAGCTGATTGGAAATCAACTTAGAGGCAAAGTAATGTAAATTATCGATGGTGCGTGTGGAATTAAAAGAATTTCTTGTTGGAATTTAATACGGAATACAGCAAAAATGCTGCATTTTGAAACAATATACAAGTAGATAAGTACATCATGAATAAGGATTTATTGTCTGAATTTTGAAATATTTGTTGAACTATTTAATCATATACGAGTAGTCACAGAAATTTCTGGATGTAGGTGATGATCAGGGATAGGATCTTGTGGACCTAAAAACTTTAAAAAAGGCAAAATAAAACTCGAAAAAAGGCATAAAAAGGCATTTATTGATTAATTGTAACAATTTTGACCAATCATGACTATTTTTTTTAAATAAAGCGCCTGCTACTGTCCCTTAATGGAGAATGCCGTGCTTTAAAGGAGCTAAAGATTAAATTAATTAATTAAAGCACTCGAGACTCGACATCACCCACTTCAACATTTGCCGGGAGCTCTTGATTTGTGTCCCCATTTATTACTCAATTTACTTGTTCAACTCTTATCTCTCGAGTCCTTTATTGCCCAAAAAAACCGATTTGTACTTCTCAACAACATCTTTTGCGACTGCTCCTTTCGCGGCTTCCAAATCTCTCTTGATTTTCAAAATCTGGAGAACTTCTCCAATCGAATATAGTGAATTGAGTAAGTTAGCTTTTGAATCCTGATAGTAGGCAATAAATGGTAGCAATAGCAGACAAACAAGTTGCATAGGTAGATCTTTTCACTCGAATGTTGTTTGTGTGGGGTAATTAGTGAATTCTTAATATAGATATATTGAGTAAGTAATATATTGAGAAAGTTAGCTTTTTGTTTGTATTTGAGTGTTTTGTGTGTAAGCATTTCTTTAAAGACGCTAAAAAGATAAAAAACATAGAAAAAGGCAAAAAAAAGGCAATAACAAGAGAAAAGGCAAAAAAAGGCAATAACGAAAGAAAAGGCAAAAAAAAAGCAAAATTAAATACATATATTTCGCACGAGGGGGACGTGAAACGTGTTTTTTTTTTAATCTACCTATAGTGTCGTACGACTGAGCAAGAAAAAAAGGCAAATTCCACAACATCCTATCCCTGGTGATGATTGATATTTTTGGTTAGGTTTTTGAATTTTATGAATAAGATTTAAAAAGTCTAGTAGTTGAAACGATGTGGGCGGTAATGTGATGTTTAAAATATTTTCACCAAATTTTTCGCTAGCCTTCTGAAGTTATTTTCAAAATTAAAGTGTAAAAAAATATTATACAACGAAATAAGCTAAGGTAATAAAAATCTAATATTTTATGGAAGATATTGTTCAATTGATCGAAGAAGAAAAAAATTTTTTTATGTATATGTGTGATTTTGAGTACCTACTATTTAAATCGATTCGAGTAATTTGTTTATATTGTTTTATAGAACAACCTCAAAAATTAAATTACATTAGAAGAAGTCAATAAATGTATTTTTTTAGTACAAAAGGTGAATTTGATTTACAAATTAATGAATTTAATTTGAATAAGGTTGAACTTAATGTGAAAAACTAGTTAAGTTTTTTAAACTTATTTTTAAAAAAAATTTGGTACGTTCTTCGTGTTACCATTGTTTTTTTTTTTCAAAAACAATATATGTAGATACAAAATATGTACATATAAAGCTGGCAGTTCTTCACATACAAAAAAACAACATTCAGTTTTTTTAAGTAAGTAAGTTAAAAAAAAAATTGAATAAAATGTCGAAAAATGTTGTAACCCTAATATTCATGTTCTCTTAGAATTCAAGGGCTTTTCCGAAAAACGAAATTTGTCCCCTAAAAACCAATTTTTGTATAATTATAACTATTTAGTTCTTATCAGAGAAAGTCTAGAACAGGATCCCACTATACGTCGACCTTCCGTAATCGTGGGTCACGCCAAAATTTTGCACTGTATCAACTAAACAAACGTTCTAGTTATGTTTGAATATAAATTATTAGCAAAAATCAAAGCAGATATTTCATAAATATTAACATAGGGTTTCCTTAACATAATTGAACACTTCCAATAAGGTTAGTCTAAATTTTTAAATATTTTTGCTCTTCATATATTGATCAACCAAAAATATGAAAAAAGCTAAAGCAAGTGGGATAAGACCTCGAGATAAGAAAAAAATTATGCTGAAGAGGCGATCTGGTTGTGTCCGTTAAATTTTTCTAAAAAGTAACTTAAAAAGAAAAAATATAAAACAAAATATGCCACTGCCTACAAAAACATATGACACCTTTTAAGAAAGGTTAGAACATAGGTTTTACCTAACTAAAAAATAAATGCTTTTTAATAATTGGTTTTCGGAAAAAAAAATATTTTTTTAGTAACAGAAGCTTAGGTACAACAAAAAAGTAAAAAAAAAAATGACACCAAGTGCTGTTAAACTTTTGCTCATAAAATTCGAAAATCATTTCAAAACAAATGTTACTGGGTAAGTTTAGGTTTTTTTTTAACATACTATAAGTGTTCGGGCTAGATCCTGAAAAATAATTGACCAATCTGATATTTTTTGTTAAAAAAAAATCAATGAGTCACATATACCAACACAAGAGCATAATTTCTTATTAATTCAAAAAACAAAATTCTTTAAGTTTCAAACCAAACATTTATAACTGGCACTCTTTGATTTTCAATCTTTACCTTCTTTCCATACATATATTTGACACAAAACACTAAAATTTAAAATTAAAAAAAAAAGAAACAGAAATGAAAACTATTTCAACTCTATAAAAGGTCTTATACAGAAGATACCTTTCAACATCATGGAGCTTGTAAAATTGTAAATAACACGAACTCAAGAGAGAAAATTAATTTAAACCAAAATATGTTTCTCATTTCTAAATATTATTTTTAAATTTTAGAATCCGTTTAAGGTGAAAGTTTGAAGTTTATGTTATTTGCCTGTTATTTGACATTGGAATTTATTTAGAAATATGTATGTGGGTGAATAGCATTTATATGAGTACAATGACTGACTACGAGAAAGACTCATTTCAAATCACCTCTGCACTATTTATTCATCAAATATATTGATTAAAATATTCTAGTAAATAGTGAAACTTTTAGAATTGGACTTAAAATAATACCCTTATTTTTTTTTTCTCTTGATCTTTAATGCAAGTACAGTGGTGGTCCAGTATAACGAATGATATAATGTCCAGAGTCAATTCGTTATATCGAAAATTCGTTATATCGAACACGTTTTTTTTTTCATACAAATCTTTAGGTAAAAGAATAATAGTACAATTGTATTTTTCATTATTATGAATAGTTATAAGGAAAATGTGTCTGTACGTGACGACAGAGAAGGTACCTAATTCTGCAAATCTAATTTATAAGTGAATTAAGTGATTGAGTCATCCAACAGTTAAAAGCGCAACTATTTCAAACGCATTAGATACTTGTTTATATTAAAGCTACGATACAATTTATGCTTGGTTTGTGGTCAGTTAAATTAAACACGATATAGTGATATCTACTTTTATTTTTTCTTCTCTTTTTTTTTTGTTTATCGATGATGTCATAATTATTGATTTTTCATTGTACCATTAGCACAATTATTTCCAGGACTCTATAAGCATCTGATATCACGTATCTGTATCTGCCAATATAATTTTCATCTTTGATGACAAAAATGAATATTGAATATAGATGAGCAATGAAAATATTAATGCTAATGAGGCAATAGACCGAGTAAACGAAATACGAGTAAATGTGAAATATTTTTTGATTCACTTGTTGATTCTATTTGACAATGGAATCTGATACGTTTATATAATAATTGTAGGGAAGGTATCTATACCCACTAATAGCTTCAAGGTATACCGAAACATCCCTTTTGAGAGTGTCAAAAATTTTACCAAACGCTATGTATAGGTACTTTTTGATTTCAATGATATTTCTCTTTTTGAAAAATTCTGAGAAAAACGCAATATTGAACACCTGTTGATTTTATATTGATACATGTATTTAATTATGTAATACGTACCCCAACACCAACATATTACAGAAAATTCCTAGGTACAGCTAAGGGGCGCAAAAAAAATTCAGCCAGACGTTCATCTTCACTTTGTGATGAGTAATGAGACTAATTAGTGGAATCGTCTATATAATATTTCTTCAGCTAATTATTGCAAAGAATTTTATTCAATTATTATATTATTATTTAAAGTCGGACTTTAACACAATCAAACAATTATTTTTACAGCTGTACGATTTTGGAATTTTTTAAAGAATTTCTCAATCTTCTATTCCTCCTGATACTGATATTTAAGCCAACAAAAACACAAAAAATGTAGTATAGCAAATTTAGACGAAAAACTAGAAGTACATCAAAATAAGTATTTACACGATTTTCTTTGCATTTTATACTTTCTTTGAACCTTAGTATAAAAGTAAAATAAAAAGTATAACAATTGACGAAATTGGCGTTGTTGAGATACAAAATTTCAAGCGAGAAGCCCTTAAAAGTTTTTTTATTTCTTTCTCTTTCTTCTATTTTATATAATTTGTCGTCAAAGGATTTTTTTAATAATGTGTCAGTTTCAGCTGAATGTCACAAAAGTTCACTCTACCAAAAAAAAATAAAAATGATACACGAGTGTGAACTCATGTCAAAACTCCTTCATCAATCATCTCCTTCCTATGTTATTCCCCCATCGCATGGAATTTTTTTGTTTTTGTATTTTCATCCCTTCTCTTAAAGGAATCATTTTTTGAACCCAATTCCAGGACCATTATAAAAATATTTTTTTGTTTTTGATAATTAAATTGGTTGAAAAGATTTGTATTGATAGAGAAGCAACAAGTATTTTTTATCTCAAAATCAGTTAAAAAAAATACATTATTCAAACAAGTTAAAAAGATTTCTGTTTAATTCAACGTATTATTTTGAAAACATTCTAATAAAAACTTATAAAACCCCAAAACACAACTTAGCCAACGAAAATGTAAACAAAATATACACAACAAAACAAATTAGCAGGGCCGTAGTCAAAATTTTATAAAATTATAATTCAAAGCATATAAAAATACTCAATTTGGTGTTCTATTCTTGAACGAGCTTGATGCTGTATAGCTTTCAATCTAAGATCACCTCATTATCCCAAAAGAGATTTCTCTACTGCTGCTCTGGAAAATCTTTCTCTAACTACTGCTCTGGAAAAGCGACTGCTTTCGGATGTAAATGTTTAATCAAAATGTATCTGAAACTGAAATACTTTTCAACATTAAGCAAACACACACAAACATACTTGAAGGTTTTTTTTGGAAGAAAACATTTCAATCCTAAAGTTAAACTGGCAAGAGGAGGAAATGAAAACGGTGACAAAGTTGACGGCATTTCTTTTCATCGACGACGACAACTACTCTACATAACAACAAATCCACCAAAGAGAGAGGGAATGCAAATTGACTTTGCCCCGAGGGAATCGTCAAAACTTTCTTACGACTTGAAAACGATGTAAATTTGCGTTTAGTCTTGAAAAGTTCCAACTCTAGAGATTCAAATAACTTTGCATTAGGTGAATTTTATTTAATAAGAAATTTAAAAGTGTATAAAAACAACAATTTAAATGGACGGGAGAGGAAATAGCAAAAAAAAAGTATATCGTAAACCCAATTGAATACAAATACCCATAGGTACACAAGGAAAAAAGATGAGAGAAAAAGAAAAATATTTGATATTGTCATTGTTAACTCGAGAAATAATATCGAATTCTCAAATACTAACTCTATACAAGGTAGCAAAATGTGATTCATAAAAGGATCTTAAAATAGCGATCAATCCATTGTTGACTTGGAAATAGAAAAATTCCTGGGCTAATCTCGCATAAACATAAAGATTCGACAAAACGTTTGATTCGCCATTAAAAATAAATTTGCAAGAATTAAATCCCGAAAATAACGTGTGGGACAACTTTGAAAAACGCGGAGTTCCCATTATCTCGGAGATATTCAAAAAATTTGCAGTGATCTTTCTCAAGAGTATTTATTCAAAAACGTGCATACATACTAGCGTGGCACAGTGTGCAATTTTGCCAATCTTGCGGTACTTAATTCTAATTCCAAGTAAACTTAATTTTTTTGATGCAAACCAGCTTAATTTGGTTAAGTATTATATTTCTACAAGGGTTTTATTGATTTTCAAAATTATATATCTAACTATATGTCCAATATGTGGTATACGAGTACAAAATGTACCACAATGGGTGGGGAAGAGCCGACATCGAGCAAACGATTTTGGGAGTTGGTTCTTAAACTGTCTCTATTTCGAAAACGAAGCAAAATATCGAAAAATTTTATTTAATATTTTTGTCTTATTTTGCCAACAAGAATCTAAAAAAATCATTTTCAATTTGTAAAAATGGGATGTACGATTTTTCAAAAGATCAAAAAATTGGTTTTTGGCCTATGTACCTGAACAAAAAAAAAAAAATTTAATGGTTTCGCACTCCTGACGCAAGAAAAGTCAACGAATTCTAACACAGAATACATCAACGGAGATTTTAAGCCCAAAAACAGGACGGATACACGAGGATACATTTTTAAAACGCTTCACAAAGTTAAAGAACACAAAAAAAACAACACTCTTTAGGTCTTCGCACAAATAATTTTTTATTTTTTTATTTTTTAGTGCACACAAAAATTAACTTACCTTAAATATTTCTTAAATGTTACTTAAAATAAAAAAAATAAATTTAATTTACACAACTTTTATTTTACTTCACCACGCTCATATCAAAGTGACACAAGAAAAGCAATGAGCTTTAAATTTTTTTTCTCTTAAACCAAGCTGATGTTTGTGATTCTGTGGAACGGTAAATACAGTTGTTTTCTTGTTGTTTTTTTTGCCAATCTATTGTCTGAGGTTTTACCTTTCCATTGATACTAATTTTGTTGGATTTGGGAGACATATATTTTTCATTAAAGTACAGCTAGATTGCGAAAATTGCACACTGTGCGTGGGTCAAAAAAATCGAAAATATTTTTTTTTGATTTTGTACTCCGAAAAATAGATTGCCAGACACCTCTAGAATGTACACACCAAAATGAGCTCTTTATATTATTGGGAAGGTCCTCCGCTTCACAATTTTCCATTTTTACATCAAGCTTCTACTAAAAAAAATAATTTTTTATCAATTGACTTTTTAGCAAATTTCTTTACATGTTCTTGTAGGAAATTGAACGCTCTACAAAAAAGGCCATATACACTTTTATCGTTTATCTAACCGTTTAATAGATATTTGAGGTCCAAAAATCGAGATTGTTCTTAATTTTGTAACAAATTGAAAAACTATAATAACCAAAAGCTCAAGACATATTCTTGTAGGAAATTGATTGTTCCACAAAAAAGGTCTTATTAATTTTTTTCATTAATCTAACCATTCTAAAGATATTCGAGGTCAAAGTTGAAAAAATTATAAAAACATTTTTTGCTTTTAAAAATTTTCCAATTCACTAAAAATTCATTATTTTAAAATTAGCAGCAGGTGGCCATGGCACAGAGGAATAAGTAGATGACTTCAGAGCCAGACATCGTGGGTTCGAGCCCAACGGTCGGCTCAGAAGTTTTTTCTAAATCGCCAGCTTAACTGAAGCCACCTGTGCGATAATATGAGACAATTTTCAACTATGTCTCCTCCTCTGTGCCACGTAGTTCTATGTTACACTGCCGCTCATCTGAATAGGTTCACATTTTAGTTAATTTTACATTTGGCCTGTCTTAGTATTTAATGCAATGGCACATCTTTTTTATGTATGTAACGAGAGAACATCTTTATGCGCTTAGTTTAGGAGAAAAAAAATTGTCTTGGGGCTACCGTTCTTCTCACACGGTAGCTAGACCAAATCTAGTCATAAAATCAAGCATATTTTTTGGCTCATCTGAATAGGTTCCAAACCAAAAATGTTAATAAATGATGAGCTGCATGGGTCTGTTGGACTCAAAATTGTGTCTGTCAATAAATCTGATTGTGTATAACCTGTAAGGAGAAAACGGGTCGTGAAAAATCTTTAGGCGCGGAAAAAATGTGGAAAATAACAGAAGCCTTTGAATTAGACCGAAACCAACGATGCATTGGGACAAAAACAAACACACGTTAAAATTTAGTAAGCAGTTATTTGCGCAATATCCAAGGGTATAGAAACAGCATTAAAAGTCGATGTAACTCAGTCACAACACGGGCAGATAGATGTGCAATGATCAGAATAGCATGACTTCGAGCTAAAAATAAAGCTGAAAACCGGTATAAAATGCAGTTTAACGACGGCAAAACGGGTTGTCAGAAGTGGTAAGCATTTGAGAAGAACAAAACTTCGCAAAAATTATCACTTTACAAACCACGAAAAGAAACTCACCTTCAATCGTAAAAAAAAACTGTGTTAGAAATTGCAGATCGAAAGTTTTGTAGAAGGAAACAGCTTTGCACTTAATGACACTGCCTTCACAGTTATGTAGACACCTTAAAATAACGCTTCTCTCTACGAAGCTCATAAAAATAGGAATTTAGCCCTCAGGGCCCACTTAATTCATTTTTTTCCTTTGAAAAATCATCGGTTGCAAATTCGACTTTCACGACAATTTTTTTTTTTTTTATTGGAGGTGAGTTTCTGTTCGTGGTTTGTAAAGTGATAATTTTTGCGAAGTTTTGTTCTCCTCAAATGTTTACCACTTCTGACAACCCGTTTTTCCGTCGTTAAACTGCATTTTATACCGGTTTTCAGCTTTATTTTAAGCTCGAAGTCATGCTATTCTGATCATTGCACATCTATCGGCCCGTGTTGTGACTGAGTTACATCGACTTTTAATGTTGTTTCTATACCCTTGGATATTGCGCAAATAACTGCTTACTAAATTTTAACGTGTGTTTGTTTTTGTCCCAATGCATCGTTGGTTTCGGTCTAATTCAAAGGCTTCTGTTATTTTCCACATTTTTTCCGCGCCTAAAGATTTTTCACGACCCGTTTTCTCCTTACAGGTTATACACAATCAGATTTATTGACAGACACAATTTTGAGTCCAACAGACCCATGCAGCTCATCATTTATTAACATTTTTGGTTTGGAACCTATTCAGATGAGCCAAAAAATATGCTTGATTTTATGACTAGATTTGGTCTAGCTACCGTGTGAGAAGAACGGTAGCCCCAAGACAATTTTTTTTCTCCTAAACTAAGCGCATAAAGATGTTCTCTCGTTACATACATAAAAAAGATGTGCCATTGCATTAAATACCAAGACAGGCCAAATGTAAAATGAACTAAAATGTGAACCTATTCAGATGAGCGGCAGTGTATATGTTCTTTCTTTGTGTCTATCTGTCCTTCTCTTTGTCATTGTCTGGTGTTGTCTCAGCCAAATGGCCTCAGTTGCCGCGCTGATAAGTGTCAGTAGTTCGTACATTCATGTACGAAGTACTATGTATATAATAATAATAATAATAAAATTAGCAAGATGTATTTCTTGGCATCAAATCGATTGCTTTAACCGTTTAGAAGATATTCGTATCCATATCGCAATGCATACGGGTCATAAGAAAACTATTGAAATTAATGGGCATTGGTTTGGAAACGAATATCTAAACGGTTAAAGCAATCAGTTTGATGACAAGGCCTACTTTGTAGAATAGCCCCTATAAGAATACATCTTGCTAACTTGATAATATTGAATTTTCAGTAAATAAGAAAATTTTGAAAAATAATAACTGTTTTTATAATTTTAACTTTGAGCTAATTTTAACTTTGAGCTCGAATATCTTTAGAATGATTAGATTAATGAAAAAAGTTAACAAGATTGTGGAGCAATCAATTGCCTTTAAGAATAGACCTTGCGCTTTTGATTATTATTATTTTTCAATTTGTTACAAAATTAAGAACAAAAAACGATTTTTGTTAAGATTTTCTCGATTTTTTGACCTCAAATATCTATTAAACGGTTAGTTAAACGAAAAAAGTGTAGAAGACCAGTTCAATTTCCTACAAGAATATGTATAGTCCAGTGCATTTAGGATGTTCATATATGGACGACCCAGCAGTTTGTACCACCCCCAAATTTTTTTTGCTCATTCGATAGAGCACTGGCTGAATATCATTACCCTGATTTTTCGCACTCGTGAAATTCACCTTTCGGCCGCCATCTTGGATTTTAGTTTTTGTTGAATATCTCGATTTCTATTTATCCTACATAAAAGTTGTGCATACAAGAAACGTAGGCAATTAAATTTCGCGTCTTTTATATTAAGCACAATTTTTCGATATTCTGAATATTAAAAAAGTTACAAGCCAAAAAAGTAAAAAAAAATGAACAAAATGACAATTTTAAAGTTTTGAGCACTTTTTATCAAAATTATGAAAAAACGTTTCGAGAAAGGATTATTCACCTTAAAATTCTCTATATCTCTGCTTTACAACTTTTTTTTCTATCTCTATAAATACAAAAGTTATTAATACTTTTTTTGTTAAAAATGCTCTTTTTTGTTTGTGTTTTTTATCTTTACTTTTTTCTTAAATTTTTTTTTTACCAAATCTTGAATTTTAAATGATTAGTGAGTATTTTATAGCTTTATCTTACAAGAGAAAATTCGGGATCTGCAATTTTTTTATATTTAAGTCTCTTTATTTCGTAAAAAAGGGGTATTTTTTAACAAAAAAGTATTAATAACTTTTGTATTTATAGAGATAGAAAAAAAAGTTGTAGAGCAGAGTTGTAGAGCATTTTAAGGTGAATAATCTTTTCTCGGAACGTTTTTTCATAATTTTGATAAAAAGTGCTCAAAACTTTAAAATTGTCATTTTTTTCGGTTTTTTTTTACTTTTTTGGCTTGTAACTTTTTTAATATTCAGAATATCGAAAAATTGTGCTTAATATAAAAGACGCGAAATTTAATTGCCTACGTTTCTTGTATACACAACTTTTATGTAGGATAAATAGAAATCGAGATATTCAACAAAAACTAAAATCCAAGATGGCGGCCGAAAGGTGAATTTCACGAGTGCGAAAAATCAGGGTAATGATATTCAGCCAGTGCTCTATCGAATGAGCAAAAAAAATTTGGGGGTGGTACAAACTGCTGGGTCAAAATATAAATGCACTGGACTAGTAAAGAAATTTGCTAAAAAGTCAATTAATAAAAAATTATTTTTTTTTAGTAGAAGCTTGTTGTAAAAATGGAAAATTGCGACGCACTAATATAAAGAGCTCATATTTGGTGTGTACATTCTAGAGGTGTCTAGCAATCGATTTTTCGGAGTACAAAATAAAAAAAAAATTTCGATTTTTTTAACCCACCCTAGTATGTACGTTTTTATTATTTATTAATTATTTTTTTTAGTAGAAGCTTGATGTAAAAATGGAAAATTGCAAAGCGGAGAACCATTAATATAAAGAGCTCATATCTGGTGTGTATATTTTTTAGATGCTGGCAATCGATTTTTCGTACCTAGTACAAAATCAAAAAAAAAAGAATTTCGAATTTTTTGACCCACCTTTATACACCTTTTCATGCGTGAAAAGCGCAAGGACTTTACAAAAATTGGGGAACATCAAACGCAGTTCTTTTTTTTATCCAAGATCAGCTTATAGTTAGTGGAGTCAAATTAGCTTTATACATCGGAATCCAGGGAAAGTCGATGCATCTGAAAAACGATTATAGGGCTGCATTATAAAAGGATCAAATAAGAAAGTTAAAAAAAAAATGTCACCGCTCTCGATTACAACAGTTTTTATGGACCGTTAACTGTCATTCCGTATGCAAGCGTCAATCGGAATTGCTGTCTCATTTTAGATTTTGATCAAACTTTGTAGTAGGGATGTTCTCTAGGACTGTAAGGAAGCAAATCCATGATGATTTAATTTTAAGTTGCGTGGTTTCCCCGCTACCCGCATTCGAACTTTTTCTGAAGGTCATTTTTATGTTATTATAGCTTTGCATCTACTAAAGATATCTTTTTGTTTGAAACGCCATTTTAAAGCTTAAGAGTAGTAACTTTTGAATATATACTAAAATATTACGTAATAATTATCCCTGAAAAAAAAATATTTTTTGAAAAACTGATAATTTTGCTGATTTTTCATGGTTTTTGACTGGCTCCAGAACCTTGGCTATTTTATGTAGGAAGCTTATACTTACCAAATATTAAATATAGATATTTTTCAACAAAATAAATCTAAAATAAACTCGATGGTTGTACTCCTTATGCAAAAATTTTAAGTTCAAAGTTTTGAGTTTTTTGAAAAAATATTTTTTTATACTATGATTTTTTACGATTTGACTAAAGATAGAAACATGAAACTAACAGTGTGTTAAGTTGAAACTTTTAACTTTAAGTCCTCTTAATAAAATTGTGTTATTTTCATATCTTCTTAGTGTACCGCTTGTTTGAAAATTCACAAAAATGCTAAAAAGCCAAAAAAAACCCCTACTTAAGGCTATGATTGCACTATGTTTGACATAAGATAGAAGCATGAAATTAATAGTATATTTAGTTCGTACTCTTAGCTTAACACATTGTGAGTTTCACATTTCTTCGTTTAGTCAAATCGTAAAAAATGACAGTATAAAAATTAGCTTTTTTAAAATACTCAATACTTTGAACTTAAAATTTTTACATAAGGAGTACAGCCATCGAGTTCATTTTAAATTTATTTTGTTAAAAAATATCTATATTTAATATTTGGTAAGTATAAGCTTCCTACATAAAATAGCCAAGGTTCTGGAGCCAGTCAAAAACCATGAAAAATCAGCAAAATTATCAGTTTTTCAAAAAATATTTTTTATTCAGGGATAATTATTACGTAATATTTTAGTATATATTCAAAAGTTACTACTCTTAAGCTTTAAAATGGCGTTTCAAACAAAAAGATATCTTTAGTAGATGCAAAGCTATAATAACATAAAAATGACCTTCAGAAAAAGTTCGAATGCGGGTAGCGGGGAAACCACGCAACTTAAAATTAAATCATCATGGATTTGCTTCCTTACAGTCCTAGAGAACATCCCTACTACAAAGTTTGATCAAAATCTAAAATGAGACAGCAATTCCGATTGACGCTTGCATACGGAATGATAGTTAACGGTCCATAAAAACTGTTGTAATCGAGAGCGGTGAAATTTTTTTTTTAACTTTCTTATTTGACCCTTTTATAATGCAGCCCTATACTCGTTTTTCAGATGCATCGACTTTCCCTGGATTCCGAGATTTTACAAATTTTATGTCTAATTTGACTCGACTATTAGCGAATTTGGTGATTTGTATTGGATTTAAGAATTTTGATTTGTCAGTCAAAATATGTTACGATTTAGATCTAATTCTTTTTCAAAAGACAGAAAAAACTGCTAAAGGACAATTAAATGTGGTTTCAATAGATGAATAGAAATATGGAAAATTCGATATATTCTTAGGCAGCATTTAAATATCCCGCATCAAAAGAACCTGGTGTGTCAATTATAAACATTCCCAAACGATCAGATTGAGAAAAAAAAAACTTACCACAAATGTATTTTCTAAACAAAGAACTGAAGAATTTAAACCCGTTTTTCATCAATTTCATATTAAGACCAATTTTATGATAACATTCTAATTTTCGGAACACCAAACTGTTGGTTTACATAATTTGATCCATTCTGACCTAAAAAATATTTATTCCTACATTACATATGCAAATATAATTTAATTTTTTTTATTAAATAGATTCTTACCTTGCTTAGGTACGTGTAGGTACGTCGTTTTAACCATTTCTTTCTTAATTCATTGAACAAGCACTAGAACAGACATGATTCGTTTACATTTTGTGTATTTTTTATTTGCTTATGATTTTATTTCCAGAATAATTTTTATTAAAAAACAAATATTTTGAAATTTAAAACTTATTGAAAGTTTAAAGTTCTAACAAGTAAAAAAAACACGACTGAGTTTGGTTTGATCTATTTTTAGATTTTTTTATAGTGCATACTTCATAATGATATAAATATTTTTAACTTCATTTATGAAAATAAATATAAATAAAAAATTATTAAAGAAGATAAATAAAAAGAAAAAAATAAAACATCAAACTCAAATTCAAACTTTCGGATGTAATGTGAAAGTTTTTATATCAGAAGAAACCACACACATTTTTGAGTTATTAAAGCATCTCTGATGCGTGTCGTGTCTTATTATTTGCTTCCTTAAAAAAAATAAAAATACGGTAGTAAAACTCACAGGTAAAACCCACAAAAGGTATGTTAATTTAATAGAAATATAGACTGAATAAGTACCAACGCATCCTTGCTCTTTTGGATTTATTTTTTTTTCTTTGTTTTTTCTTTTATTTAACTTTTTAACGACTGGAAACGATTGAATGAGGGTCGTTTAGAAAAATCGTTAAAAAGTTAAATGAGATGTTCCACCTGCAAAATTTTGTTGTTGTTGTTGTTGTTGTTGTTGACTTTATATTTATTATTAAATCGTTCATCATACACACTTTTGAAATGGATTGTTTTTTCATTCGTTATTGTTGTTGTTGTTGTCGTTGATAATGGAGTCTACGTTTTAGAAATTTATAATTTTTTATGGGACTTTGTTTTTTTCATCAAAATGTGTACTAACCCGCATAAGTAGGCAATATTTAAAAAAATATTTATATATTATTTATAAAGAGAATATAAAAGATTGTGAGCAAGGACAAAAGGAGAAGCAAAAAAAACTTGAAAAAGAAATTAATGAAACACCGGAAAATATGGTACTTTAGTTGGCCGTTAAGAATGAAGTTAATGACAAAAAAATGACAAGAAATGGGGAAGGATTTATGTCTAATATGAAAAGTACTAACTTAAATGTTAACATAAATTGCAGCCACATCAACAACCAATTAATCAACAGATGAATCCAATAAGTCCTTGCCAGAACTTTGGCGAACCATTTATATTTTTTATATAATGAATGACTAATGTTAAGCTTTATAAAAAATACGATTCAACTTTAATGACCAAAAACTTTTTTGTGATTAAAATGTACTTCGTAGAAAATAATTTCAATGTTGGTATGTTGGTCCTCCGAATGTCCAGATCTCAAACCAATTGAGAAAACCTGGTCTATTTTGAAACTTAAGGTTACCAAGAAGTATCAGGAGTCAATTGAAGACGTCATAAAATGTCTTATCCGGAATGTTACAGAGAAGCAATAAAAACCAAAAACATGTATTTTTGTGCAATCTAGTCACCATTTCTGCGCTCTACTTCTGAAAGGGTTCATTTTACAGAAAAATGTAACAGGCATATGTTTCACGACGAAAAATTTTTATAATAACCTCTCATGACCTCCGATGAATAGGTCGCGAAATATTTGCGAAAAAACTTTTCGTGGACTTTTAACCCTTATAACTTTACTTTTTAAGTCGGCATGATATCAATGTCTATTTTTCACATCTTCATCAAAACGCCCTAATGTACTGTATAAAAAAAAATTTCATGCTCAAATGTTCTGTTTAGTAATCATTTATCTTTTCATAAACGACATTTACCTTTAAGCACCAAAAAATTGTACAAGACGAAAGTTCCTCCAAATGGCATAGATAACTTCAAAACAACTGTAGAGATCTTATAATAATATCAATTTGAATGATGCTTTGTTATATTAAAGTTATAGGCCTTCCGGAAATGGCGTTCCCGGGAATTAAGTTTTGGCCATAATTATTGTCCTTTATTTTTCATCTCACAATGTTAAACGAAATATGTTCATATAATAATAAAATGGCTGCGATTATTGATCACAATATCACCAAATAATAATATTTTTAAGCTAAATTCTTTAAAAAAAAAAGCGTTTCCGGAATGTCGTTTAATTTATGTATGTTCGCTATTTATCAATAGAACTGAAATTCATTTATAGCATTAATTTAATTTATTCAACTGTGTACACTGAGGGAAAAAATAAATTGAAGTTGAAACGTCGTTGTTTCAAAGTTGAACTACTTTGATTTATGTGACTTTAAGATGCGAAACCATCAAAAATTAACCTATTTTCCACGTTGATTTTAAAATGTTCATCTTCAGTGCAAAAACATTCCGAATTTTAGTTAAATTAATGTGGTTTTCATTGATTTCACGTTGTTTTATGGTGGCTTTTCCCTCAGTGTATAGGTTTACCATTTGTACGTGATCAAAATTTTGGAACTTTAAGTCAATTGATACAACGTGTCATATTTCTTCAGACAAGTTTTTAGGAAGTCTGTCAAATTTCTGAGACTTGAGAAAAAATTCTCTCACAAGGAAATAAATCTACCACAGAATGTAAGATTCTCGAACAAATTAAAACAAATTAAACACAATTTGTATTTACTATTACTAAATTGAATTTGAATTAAATAAAAAAAATTAATTCTTTTTGTTTTTACAAAACACAAGTAAAGTAAAAACAATTTAATTCGACAATCGCGACAATTTAAACGAGTCCTCTCTTCTAGGAAAAACCTAACATCAGACAAATGTACACACACGGTAATGCAGAGAGACCTTTTGACAAAAACTCCATATTTTTGTTTACCACAAAAGCTTAAAAATGAATTATCAAAAAATAAACTGCTCAATTTTCCTGTTTTCTTTTGTATTCTGTCCTCTGTTCATATTCTTTATTTTTTAAAGTTTTACAGGTCAACTTAAAGTTTAACCACTTTCTCCTTTATGTTTGTCTTCTATATACCCAGGAAAATGCCTTCAAATCGGATTTATTGTATCCATTAGCAGGTCAGACAAGAGAATCCCAACTCTGGATGGATACACCCAGAGAAAAAACGCATAGTACCTAATTTTTAATCCGTTCTACATTGAATCAATGGTGAAAAATATATTCATTAATTTTCTAAAAAGTAGTCCTATGCTTAACTTACCGTTTGTCACATCAATTTTTATAAGTGAGATGGCACAGTGGTAAAGCACAAGCTTGTCAACCCAGGTATAGCAGGTTCGATCCCCAGCGGATGCCAGTTTCACTTTTTTTATTTTTTTAATGTGTGAACAACTTTGATTTAAAGTGTGCTACTTTGATTCAATCATTTTCCACTTTAGGCTAAAAATGTAGTGATTTTCCATTGATTCAAAGTGGTTTAGATTGATTTTACGTTGTTTTTTGGCTCAGTGTATCATAAAGAAAATATAGAAAGAAGATGTGTCTGGAGTATCCGGGTGAGTGGCTTTATGTGTGTGGTGAAGTGGAATCTGTTAATGGAATCTTTGCTGTTTTGTTATACTTCAACTCCTTCTGTTCTGGCATTGTTACACACTATTGGGGCTCTTTTCTTATAATAACCATGTTATATAGAGGTTAAGCCACTAAGCACTGTTTATTGTCTCAATGAAGCAAACAAAAATGTTGTGTGTTTTTTTGGGGATTTAATTTAAATAATACAATACTTGAGTGGTCTGTTAAAAAGGATATATTGAATGGTTTTAGTTGAAGAACCTCATAGAAAGAAGTTTTGAAAATGTTTGGTGGTTTTGTAGGATATCACAATGATGGTTGTTTTTAGCAAACGGATTTGTTTGTGAGATAGTTTATTTCTTCAACATTTCACTTTGATTATTCTTTTTTTACGTCGTTAATAATATTTTTATTTAGATGTCTTTAAATTCTTACGAAATCTAAAAATAGACAGACAGAGTTTGAACTTTTAATAGTTAAATACTTGAAGTTAACCTTGCTTTCTTTTATTAGACGCTCTTCAACTTTCCTGTTTTTAAAACTCATGATGTTATAAAGAACTCTAAAAAAAAAACAACTACATCTCGACAGCTTTGTGTTCTGTATAAGAAAAAAAAAATATATACAATACTTGATAAGTTTCCTCCAAACTTTTACCAAAAATGTTAACTTTATTTCTTTGAACTCAAAACCATGAAATGCGCTGCGTCTTGTGTTATAACGAGGAAAAATGCTTTGGATAATTTCGGAAAACTTTCGAAAATACTGTGGTTTCTGTTTAAAACTAAACTTAATTGGATTGTCAATTTATACATTATAAAAGAAGATTATACTTAAAGTGCTTTGAAACGTTGAAAAGTGCTTTAAAAGCATTTGAAAAGAGTTTCCTTATTAATATTTATTATGAACAGAATTCAATATTTATACTCATATTTTTTGTTTAGTTTTAATTTGGTACGCGGTTTTACTGAAAAGTGGTTTACAAACTAAATTTCTATGTGTCAAAATTTATTTTAATCGTTAGTTAAACTTTCAAAATAGTGGAAAAAAACTTTGTAAAAATAAGTGTTTGGGAAGAATTATTATAGTGAAAATCTCGAGAACCCAATTTATCCTTTTATTGTTTTGTGTATTCTGAGAATGGCTCATTTCACGGATGAACGGATAATGTTATCATTTTGATATGATTCTATGTTGAATTTTAATTTTACGAGATTATTTAATTTTAACCAAAAAATGTACCTCAAGCTTATAATTTAGCTTTTAAGATATCTTAACACCAAGTTCTATAGAACTTGCAGATATAACATTAGCTATTCGACTTCCTTTAATTTCTTTGTTGAGTTTGCATTTCTGTACGTTACGGTTCTTTGTTTGGTTTTCAATTCTTTTTTTTTCCATCAATATCATCAGAAAGGAGTTCAGATTTTTGTATTCCCTGAAGAAACATGAACAATAATAAGTCAAATTTGTCCAGGCGATTGCACCAACGCAATACCGCAAAGTAGTGCATTTCATGAATAAAAATGAATATTTTTTCAATTTTTTGACATTAAACGTTTAAAGAACGACTTTTTGAAAAAGTTTGAAAAAAAATTGTTTTCTTTACTGAGTTGAAACTCCGAAATTATTACAGTTTAAAATCTGAAAAAATCCAGATGATAGCTTCAACTATAAGATTTAAGTCTATGAATTTTAAAGTTTTTGGAACAACAAAAAATATGGCTCCAATTTAAAATTGATCGAACAAGTTCCAAAACCATATGTTATATCCATAAGAAACTTCAACAGCTTGGCGGTAAGGTTTAGAATAAAATTAGGGACTTGAAACTTTTGGAATATTTTTTTAAATTTATTTTCAACCATATGAGCCTTTGGGAGCATATAATTTCCAAAATTTTAAAAATCACGCATATTCAGTTATTATAATTTTTCTGTACACAAAAAGTGTTCATATTCAATGAAAAAACTTTCAGAATTTTAAAAAATAAAGTCAAATCATACAAATATTTTTTCAGATGTAGGTTCTTTAGAATGTTGCAAAATGTTTGGAAAATTTTTGTATACAAAAAAAAATATTTAAGTAAAATAATCCAGTCAAATAAGGGTTTCACCTCGGAATGAATGCTAATAGAATTTTTTTTTGCTCAATATCTTCGTTTTGGCATTCTATAACATACCTCAAAAGTCTAGAAAAATCTAATGTCCGCGAGTCGCGATTTTCAAGGTCAAAGCGGGAAAGGAGATTTTCAAAATTAGCAATAATAGACAATGGCCTTATATACACATATGATACATGTCTTCGAGGTATTTTTTAATGCTGATGCCAAAAAATCTAAAATTAAGATAATCTGACGTCTCTGAAAAAAGTTATACCAGTTTTTCATCTGTCAACCCATATTATTATAACAGTTGCAAACTTACTACCGTAAAACCCTTAAAAGTTATGGTAGAGGAAGGAAGGTTTTCATATCCATTATTATTAGGAATCAAAAAAATGCAATGAAAAAACCATTCATATCTATGAAAAATTAGTATTTTTTGAAAAAAGGGGAAATTTTGGGATATGCACTAAAAAACATCCTGATACAATCTTGGAATTTGTTTCTATCTTTGTTTGGATATTCTTTATCATATGTCAAAAATCTAAAAAAATCTCATGTCCGGAAGTCCTAATTTTGGAGGTTAAACTAAGTTGGGTGCAGACTTAAAAAAATTAGCAAGAAAAGTTTAAATAAGCGACATGATTTAAAGATATTTTTTAACACTTATTCAAAAAAAAACTTACAATAAGTCATCCCTGAAAAGTAATACACCTTATTCTTGTTGATCTGACACAAATATCTAAGTGTAATTTTTCAATTTTTTTAAATCTGCACCTTATCTTCAAACCAGGAAAATTAGGACTTGCGGACATGAGTTTTTTTTTAGATTTTTGACATAAGATATAGAATATCCAAACAAAGATAGAAACAAAAAAACTAGCCTATTAGCACTTATTCCAAGATTGTACCAGGTTGTTTTTTAGTGAATATCCCAAAATTTCCCCTTTTCTCAAAAAATACCAATTTTTCATAGATATGAATGTTTTTTACATTGCATTTTTTTTTGATTCCTAATAATAATGGATATGAAAACATTCATGCAAAATTTGGTTCATCTACCATAACTTTTAAGGGTTTTTCGGCAGTAAGTTTGCAACTGTTATAATAATATGAGTTGACAGATGAAAAACTGGTATAACTTTTTTCAGAGACGTCAGATTGTCTTGATTTTAGATTTTTTGGCATCAGCATTAAAAAATACCTTCTATAAGCATTCACTCCGAGATTTACCCCTTTTTCACCTTATTTTACTGTATTAAAACTGCTTTACGATTTTTATACATATATGTACATAAATTTCTCTTAGTAGAAATAACTAAATTTCATAATAACTCGTTTTGGGCTTTTGAGTGTGTAATAGTAATTTTGAAGCAAATTTTAGGCTTTTTACATTTTCCTTATAAATTCAAATTAAATTTATTCTCTTTTATTTTTTGTTAACGAGTGTCAAAATTATTAATTTAAAAAACAACTAAAAGTTTGAATCTTTAAATATATTCTATAATTCGTAAATAAAGCAAACGTAATATGAAATGCAAAATAGTCTTGTTAGTTTTTAGAATGAAATTACAAATGTAAACATTTCCAAATAAATTTTGAAATCAATTCAATTCATATAATAGGTATCTGCTTTTATATATCTTTCCCAAATACTAAAGGGCTAAATTCCAAAACTGCACATTTCATATTTTAATAGACAAAGAATAATTCTCTAACATTTGATATCAAATTTATAATTTTAAAGCAACTCTTTTCAATAGAAATAAATGGATCTATGCACAAAAACTCATCGATTTTCATACAATATAAAAAAAAAAAAACTATCATTTTTGACTTAGCCCCGAGTCAAAAGATATATTTTCCCATGAGAAAGAAGTTTCTAATATGTATTGCAATTTAAAATGTGCAATGAAATCATACATCATCAAAGTTTGTAAAATGATTTTACTTTTCAAAAGATTGCATTTCAAAAAATTATCAATTCTCTTTGCTCACAAAAAAGTCCAAATAAATTGCACAAAAAAATGCAATTCGTTTCAGTGATTTGAGAACTGAATTCATTTGCTTTTTCCAGAAATTGCATCAAAACTGAAATTCTTGGAAATAAATTACTAAAAGCTCTTTTCATCATAAAAAAATTCTCAAAGGTTATTATACCCATATCCTGGATGATAAGCGTCATCGTTCAATTAAAATGTCATGTGATGTGGTTGAATTATAGTTTTTACTACAACTCGATTCTAAGAATTTGTCTATTTAGAAATGAAAGATGCTTTGTCGACCGTAACTTATATTACCATAATTGACCCGGAACTTGATTTAACATATATTCTATCTATCCATTATATGTAGATATGTGCATTTGCTATCAGAATAACGATTCCGGATTGTGTGTGCAAGTGTCGACTGTAAAGGATCACCTTATTCCTCTGTGTTAAAGAAAAAGTCAAGTAAGGGCTTCGTAGTATTTTTTTTTTTTTTGTATGGAAATGTTCTATTCACTTCGTTTTCGGATATCTCTTGTTGAAGTATGTTATGATTCCAATGAAAAACAATAGTAGGTACCTATGTTCGTCATGGTATTTTTATATGAAAAAAATACTCATACGCCATAGTGAACAATTGTTTTTTTTTTGTTGTTATAAAGCCATTTTCCACGGAAAAAAAATTAATATTGACATCTACTTTCTGACAAAACATTTGAATTATCCATACAGCAAATTTTCAATTTTGTATATTACTATAACATAAATTTGGTAGCAACTCATTGCAGCTGTTTTTTGCGTTCAATCCAGCCTTCAGAGCATAAATTCAATGGTTCACCAGAGATTATAAAACACTAGGCCGTGAATTTTAGTAGACATCAAATTTATTTTTATGCTTAATCCTTACATTGATTTTTACTTTTGAACAAAATTAGTTGGAAATATGTATTTAAACAAACGTGATGATAGTACCATGCGCTTACACAAAATAATTTGTCTGTCTTAATCTCTACGCTATAAATCTATGAAATCATATTCAATGAATTTAATATTTAAAAGCTTTAGATAAATCTTTTCGGAGAACAACATTTTTGTAAAAGTATTGGCTTATTTTTTCAAGAATTTGTTCTTTAATATAATGCAAATATTTTCTGTATAAATAAAATTGAAGAAATTCCAATTTACTTAAAACAAAAAGGTTTTTGTTCTTCTATTCCAAATTATTTACACAGAAATAGAAGATTTTGAAAATTTTCTTTAAACCTGCTTTATTTTTTATTTCTTTTTCGTTCGTAGGATTTTTTTTTTTCTTCTTTATTTACTTTTTTTTTATTTTTCACTTTTGTTTTCTTATATCTTCATTTCGAAAAAAAACTGATTAACATAAAACGTGCGTTGATTTATATAAAACATGTGGTTTTGATAAAAACCTAGACTTCAATTCTCCACTTTGACATCAATTTTAAGAGTTTGAAAATTGACAAAGCTTAAATTTTTGTATTGGCTGAACGTTTGAAAACCTGTTTTTTGTCGCTTAATCAAGATTTTGTAAAACGAAACATGCATTTCTACTATGATCAAAACTATATACAAAAAATTAGTTTTTCTCAAAAATGGCTATAACGATTTGAATTGGAAAAAATACATGTAATGTGGCAAATAAGATCGTATACTATTGAAATAAAAATAAATATTTTTTTGAACAGTTATTAAAGGTAGCATACCATAGAACAGTTTTCTGGGTATTAGATTTTCTCGTTAACGACGATTTGGACGAAAATTTTTGTACAAAAATGTTTCAGTAGCTTCAATTTAAAAACAAAATTGGGCGTTTAAAAAAAAATATTTAAAAACTATTAAAAAAAAAACGGCTCTAAGGATTAAAAAAAAAAATGGTTTTTAATTCTTTGTTATACAAGAAATTTGTTATTTTTTTTTTTAATTTTTAATTAAATTTCTTTAAAATCAAATTAATACATATTAAAAAAACTTTTTGCATGAGAGCAATTTTATTTAATTTTATTTAATTTCGAACCAATTTTTATTTTCCGTGACAATTTGACTTAGAAAAACTCAACAGAAATTGAATTTTGAATCTACTATAAAAGTTCCTTTTGCATTTGAATGAATTTATATAAAAAGAATTCATTGTAAAACCATATTCAAAAAAAAAAAACAATTTTAAATGTCAACTTATTAAAATGAATTTTGTACCTCACTTGTATTAGGTTCTGTGTTTGCGGTCAAAACCAAGGAATTTTCCATCAAACAAAAAACCGAGGCTTTCTGTCTCATTCATTCATTTTTTCGCAGAGTGATTAGCTGGCTTCCTAAATTACTGACCTGTGTAGTGTATGCGGTGTGTGTCTGTAGGTTGGCCTAAGTTTTTGTTTGAATAATTGGCCTTTTTTTTGCATCGCGTTTTGCCATATTTAGTTATGCGACAGTTGTTGCTGCAAATTCTATTTTTAAATATTCAACAAAAAAAAAAAAAAAAGAAAAAGAAAATTGCCAACTGTGACACTTTGTTGGTTTACAATCATTTAGAGTACATTTACACATTAATAGTATCTCTAGCGTACCGACCGACGACATACGACGAAGACCAACAAACATATCTATATGACATGACATACAAACATATGCAAATGAATTTGAATAAAATCAGTTCGGTCTTGCTAAAGCTGATGACAGCCGTATACTTGCAAGCTAAGTCATCATCATATCGTGACTATTACATGACTTTGTATTTGAATCACTTCAGCAGTAATTTCTGTAGTAGTTGTCAACTGAACCAATCGATTAAAAACTAGGGACTCATTCATAAGAGACTGACTGGCATTATTTTGTTTACGATGGTTTGCGAGGGCATGCAAGTTTTACTTATCAACTATTTTATTCGTAATTAAAGCTTATATTTTACTTGGAAATGGCCGTGGGTAGAGGCAAGGGTCACGGTTCTGATGCGATGAGGATGTGAGTTCCCATGGCAATTTTGTGTGCTATTTGAAAGGCTAATCAGTGGCAGTTTTGTGCTGAATCTTTTTTTTTTTTATTTTTTTTATTTATTTAATCCGTTAATAGCCTAACGTTAGAATTTAAAACTATTTATGTACATACAATTTTAATAATAAAATTTTACCTAAAAAATAAATAATAACTATAATATGTTAAAAAAGTTTTCTTTAAATGTTTTGCTTTTGACATTGTCGTTTACAGATGAGATCAAAAAGTAATATTTATTGAAGACTGAAATCAATTGATTTAATGGGCTATTCACACCATAGTGTGCTCTTTCAGCTTAAGCTGTGTGTTAGTAATCGTTATAGTGTTTTTATCTGTATTTCCTGGTTTTTATCAAGTGAAAAAAATAAATAAAACATTAAAAGTGAAATTTTAAAGTGGTATTTTTGTTTTAAAACACAATTTCTGCTTAACTATTCATATTTTGGTGTTAAATTGTGATTTTCACATTGTGTTGTTCCAGAAAATTAATCGTAATTCTTTGTTTTCTGTGAGTCATTTTTACTTTACTCTCCAAACTTCTTTGTTTTTGTTTTAATATTTAAGTTTATCTTGAGTGATTTCTTTATTTTGTAAATTTCTTATTGCATACTTTTAGGCAAACTAAATTTTAAAAATTAGTATTGCATAAACTCAAACACGCCGATATCAATAGCATAGTTTTAGGTTATTATTTATTTAAATTTGAATTATAACGTCTACTAAAATGAATTGCATTATCTGTAAAGAAATTATTGGCGATGGAGAAAGAATGTGTTTGTGTTGGTTATGTGATGGATTTGCCCATATGAAATGTGCTGGTCTTAATGTCAAAATAATTGAAGGTCTTCTTAAAATTGGTAATGGTTTACGCTGGTTCTGTAAGAACTGCAACTGCAAAAAAACCACTGATTTGTTTCAAGTCCTTAAAAAATCTAAAAAAACATTTAATGATATTACAAATGATTTGAAAAAAATACAAAAAAAGTTGTCTGATTATGAATTGCTCTTCAACGACATGAATTTCGAAGACAAGGATTTATCGCCAAAACGTAAGAAGACAGAAAATAACGTTATCTGCGTTCCAACAGGGTCGAGACTATCTCTCGTAGCTCCTTCGCAGATAACTTACTCAACACCAATAATTGAAGAAATCCCTAATTCTCCTACCGTGTCGCAAAAAAGATCTTCTTTGGGTGATAAAACTGCTAGCTCGCAAACCGTCGGCCCAAGAGCTTCCGAAATGGATGAGGGTGTTTCGGACGGGTTAGTTGTTGTACCACCTGAGAAGTCTATCTTTATATCACGTCTTCACCCAAATACTACTTGTGAAATGGTTGTTAACTATGTAAAAAAGAAACTTTCTGTGCCTGATTTGTCTTTGAAGTGTTACAAAATGCAGTTTTCGTATGAACGTCGTATTTCATCGTTTAAATTATTTGCTCCTGATCCTACTATTAACCTTATGTTGTCTCCTGATTTCTGGCCAAAATTTACAATTGCTCATGAATTCAAGAACAACCCTAGAAAAGAAAACGTTGGTAGATTCCCAGTTTTTGATAATAACCCATCCATGGTTCAGTCAAAAAACTAAATATTTACTATCAGAACGCTGGAGGAATGAAATCAAAACTAAAAAACTTTTATTTAAATTGTATTAATGGAACTTATGACATTATCATTATAACTGAGACCTGGCTTAATTCATCTGTACATGATGCTGAGATATGTCCACCTGATTATAACTTATATCGTTTAGACAGAAATCCTTCTAATAGCGTTTTCAAAAATGGAGGTGGCGTTTTAATTGCTGTTAAATGTTGTCTTAAATCTGAGTTGTTGTTTTCAAACAAGCATACAAATTTGGAACTCGTCACAATAAAGATAAATTACTGTCATTCTTCGTTTGTCATCTGTGGTATTTATGTCCCGTCTGGATCATCGCCTTCTGTTTATGAACTGTATTCATCTGCTATATCGGATATTGTTGAAAATTCAGTTATGAGTAATATATTTATCTTTGGGGACTTCAATTTAACAAATCTTGAATGGAAAAGGGATGATGATTTGAAATATACTTATAATGTGCTAGAGCATGGTCCAATATTTCAAAGAAATTTTGTTGAGACAGTACACTTATGTGGTCTAACTCAAATTAATGGATTAACAAACGAATTTCGTCGATTTCTTGATCTCGTGTTTACTGATTTCCCTGTTTCCTGTGATACTGTTTGTGTAAATGACTGGCTTTTGCCAAAAGTACCTCACCACAACGTACTTAATTGCAATATACAAATCGATCATCAAATTTCTTCAAATATTATTGCTGAACCTAACTTAGACCATGACTTTAATTTTAGTAAAATCGATTTAGTGAAGTTAGAACAATTTTTTATCGATTTTGACTGGACAAGTGTCTTAAGTATAAGTGATGTCAATGCATGTGTTGAAAACTTTTATGCTGTTTTAAGTAATTGTATTCATTTTTGTGTTCCTGTTATAAGAAAAAAAACAAATCCTCCATCAGTGAATTGGTTAAATAAGGATCTAAGACGCTTACGAAACTTTAAAAACGCATGTCACAAAAAATGGAAAAGAACGAGTTGCATCCAGTTTTATAACCGTTACTTATACTACCGCAAGCTATTTAACACAAGTTTAAAAACATCTTACAAAGCCTATATTTATAAAATTAAGTGCAATATATCAGGTAATCCGAAATCATTCTGGAAATATGTTAACTCCAAACGAAAAAGTTCAACATATCCGTCAACCGTGCAATATAAAGATAAAATTTCTAGCTGTGATAAAGAAATTAGTAACATATTCGCAGATTTCTTCCAACAGACATATACCTCGAGCAATCCTAATTACTGTGATAATATAGATTTAAGTTTTCCAACCTGTGATATACCTTTTATAAGATTGACTGAAGCGGAAGTAGTGCAATATATTGACGAATTAAAAAGTAACTGTTTGTCCGGTCCCGATAAAATTCCGTCCATATTTGTCAAAGCAAGCAAGTCCTATATATGTTCTGTAATTACGTATATATATAATTGTTCACTGTCAACTGGTGTTTTCCCTGAGCTGTGGAAATCTTCATTTATTGTTCCTCTTCATAAGAGTGGAAATAAGAATAACGTTGAAAACTATCGAGGAATTGCGAAACTCTCATGCTTACCAAAATTATTTGAGAAAATAGTCTGCAAACATATTCAATTTTACTGCCAAGGATTAATTTCCCCTGAGCAGCTTGGGTTCAGCTTGCAGAAGTCAACTTCAACAAACCTATTGGAGTTTGCTAACAATGTTAACATCAATCTGCAAAATGGCCTCCAAACTGATGTTTTCTACGCTGATCTTAGCAAAGCTTTTGATAGAGTGTGCCACTCCATACTATTTAACAAATTGGCAAAATACGGTTTTCCTGAATGGTTTCTTGACTGGATAAAATCTTATTTAAAAGCACGAACACAGTTTGTCATCTTTAAGAAAAGTATATCTAAGCAAATTGATGTCTTATCCGGAGTTCCACAGGGTAGCCACATTGGACCACTTTTATTTATCCTTTTTCTCAATGATATTTCTAAGGATATTTCGTATTGTAAAATTCTCAAATTGTCTTCTTATGCTAGTTTGACTATAGCTGAAATTTAGACGACACAGAGTTGATGGACATATTATTGAACCATTGATTAATTTGACAATAAAACAAAGCTGAATATATTTTCTATGTTGTAAAAGTGAAGGGAGATTTATAAGTAAGAGTCTGTGAGAATAGGGTGGGTGTATGGATCTTTGGGACCATGGAAGAAAACGAAGGCAAAAACGCAAAAACCTCCTCTGTATACCTTCAAGTCTATTTATATGAACAGAATAGTAAGGAGCCCATATTACGCAGCCGTATTCAAGTACAGGTCTAACAAAAGAAATATAAAGAAGCTTGAGGACATAGGGATCACAGAAATCACGAGAAAATCGTTTGATAAAACCAAGAATCTTATTAGCTTTTTTTACTATAAAGTTATAATGGTCAGTAAACGTCAACTTAGTGTCAAGAATAACTCCTAAATCAGAGAACTCGGAAAGTTTACAGAGAGAAGAAGAATCTAAAATATAATTATAAGTTATAATTGTTTTTTTGCGTGAAAAACACATAGTTTTACATTTGTCTATATTCAAATAAAGTCGGTTAATATTGCACCATTCCCTAAATCTATGTAGATCTTCTTGAAGCTGTGAGCAGTCATTAATTGAGTTTATAATTTTGAAAATTTTAATGTCATCAGCGTAAATTAAAACAGACGAGTTTTTTATAATCGATGTTATGTCATTTATGTACAAAATAAATAAAAGGGGACCTAAATGGCTACCTTGTGGAACACCAGAGTTGACATGAAATTGGTCCGATTGCTCATTTCTGAAAGTAACAGTATAACTTCTATTCTTTAAATATGACGAAATCCACAGTAGAAATTTATCATTAAATCCTAAGGCCTTTAGTTTGTGGACTAAAGTCTTGTGGCACAATTTGTCGAAGGCTTTACTAAAGTCTGTGAACACACAGTCTACTTGCTTCCGGTTTTCAAAGGAATCAAGGCAAAAAGAAGTAAAGTGGAGCAGATTAGTAATAGTTGACTTATTTTGGACGAAGCCATGTTGATTGTCGCAAATAATTGACTTGCAGTTAAAAGATAACATGCTACAGATAATGGACTCAAATAGTTTAGGAATAACAGAAAGTTTGGCAATGGGTCTGTAATTCGTGATTTCGTTCTTTGACCCTTTTTTGTGAATTGGACTTATAAAAGCATTTTTCCATAGTACTGGAAAGATTGAGCACCTCAGAGATTCGTTGAATAAAACATAAAGAGGATAGGATAAATACGATACGCATTTTTTTAACACACATGATGGTACACCATCAGGGCCAGGGCTAAAACAGTCGTCAAGTTCTGAGACATTTCGAACAATTAATTCTTCACATATGGTAAAATTAAGTGAGCTAAGGTGTGGAAAATTTTGGGAAGGAAAGAATGGAGGGGTAGTTTGACAAGAAGAAGGAACATCAAAAGCATCTTTGAAGAAACTAGCAAACATGTTCGAAATCAATTTAGAGTCATGACTTGATGTGTTGTTATATGACATAGAGTTAGGGTAGTCGTCAGAATTTCTTTTGCTTTTCACGAAGTTCCAAAAGTTTTTTGGGCTCTGTTTTAACTCTTCCTCAATTTTACAAATATAGTCTGAATAAAGGGTGTTGAAGTAGTCAGCAAACATACATTTAAGTTCGGAGTAAATTCTGAAATCAACATCCGCTCTGGTTTTACTAAACTTTAGCCAAGCCAAGACCACAAGAAGCTAGACCATCAATGATAAAGAACTCGTTAGTACAAGTTGGGTTAATAGGCGAAAAACTATTGAAATCTGTTGATCTTGTCCAGTTCAGGTTCGGAAGATTGAAATCGCCTACGATTAGGAGCTCGTCATTTGGTTCCATTTGGTCATGAATGTTTTCAATTAAATTTACGAAGTTCTCGTAGATACAGCTTGTAGATCGTGGAGGTATGTATATAGAGATAATATAAAGGTAACCAATTTCCATTTT
This sequence comes from Episyrphus balteatus, assembly GCF_945859705.1. NCBI lineage: Eukaryota > Metazoa > Arthropoda > Insecta > Diptera > Syrphidae > Episyrphus > Episyrphus balteatus. Next base: position 37,192,389 of record NC_079135.1, read on the forward strand.
GATTTTAATACATAGTATTTCGACGTCAGAGAGATCAAAAGCATCAACTAAAGTACTTATTAGACAGTTTTTGACCGCAACTAGAATTCCACCACCAACTGTCAGTGAGTCATTCAAGTGGTGTCTATCTCGTCTAAAAACTTGGTAGGATGAGTCGAAGAGTTCAGTATCCAAGAAAGAGTTATTAAGCCAAGTTTCTGTTAATATAATTATGTCGTGTTGGAGATTGTTTATATTTTTGTAGACCGTGTTGATCTTTGTCCTTAGCCCATTGACGTTTTGATAGTAAATCAGAACTTGTTGGAGCTGCTTCTTCGAAGATATTGCATTGTCCGGTTCATTGGAAAAGGGTTATGGGATGAGATTTTCGTATTATGTTGTTTGTTTTCAAATTCATGTATTATTATCCCTGTTGGCCAAAGCGATGTTGAATTGAGAAGATGGAAAATTGAATCTGGGACTCTTATCTTAAAGGATGCATATTTCGAGTAATTTCGATGAATCATCTTCTCAACTTTGAATAGCGAAGATGTACCTGTCTTGTTTGAAATAAAATTTTTTATATCGAGGGCATTTGTAGTTGGGTCAAGTTTAGATATAAATAATGTGCGATGGCCTTCTACTACTTTCAATCCACTAGTAATGGGTGAAATTGAATGATTGACAAGACTTTGTTTTCGCGTATTATGAGATGAAGAAGGTTTTATATTAGGTAAAGATGATGTTGATGGTGTTTGTATGGGATCTGTTTTCGATGCTGAGGTTTCAGATACTATAGTTGATTCTATTAATGTTGCTAAGGTAGATGGAGGTAGTGGCGTCGTAATCGATAGAGTAGGTGGTGGTAAGGTAGCGGAGTTAGAACTCGAAGTAGCAGGCTTTTTCGGCGAGGGATTTATTTCACATGATTCGGTATCAGTTTTGTCAATTTTTCGCTTTAAAGTTGATGTGTCATTTAAAGAATTGCAACCAGTGATTTCGACTTCATCATTATGTGATTCCGTAGTATGTTTTATAGAGGAAGTAGTTAATTTGTCGATTTTTTCGTTAAGATGGAGTAATTGTGCATGCAACTTTTCAAGGTTATATTTATTTTGTAAAACGTCTCGAGTAATGTTAGTGTGTACAAAAGGATCACACTCGTCACAAAAATAATAAAATGATTTTCTTTTGTTGAAAAGCTTAATACTGCTATACGGAGCATCAATACATTTTATATGAAATGATCTTCGACAATTTCCATGACAAATTATTGAATCAATCAAATAGTCCGCAATTTTTTCGCATATAGTACAAGATGACATTTTTAATTTTATTGTATTTGAGTTTTGTCCTTTAATATTTTTGAGCAGTATAAAATTTACGTTACGTAATTTAAATAGCGTAACGTAACATGCGATGAGAAAGGTTGGCGTATAAGCTAGGTGTTGGTTGTGGAGATTATGTATTTTTTGACAGTTCGATGTTTGTTACTCGATGTGTAGTTGTTGTTTATATTACCAATAGAAAAAGGCAAATATATTTGTTTATGTAGAATCAAAAAAACTACCGGCAGAACATCTACTAAAAGTGTACTCACCGGGAAAAGATGAGACAAAACTAAAAAAGTTTATGGTATCCAGAACAGACGGGAAATTGCTGATATATGCTTAGTTTATGCACAAACCATGAATTTGAGGTTGTAATGCTGTTTATGGTATGAGATGATAGGTGGCAGTTGAAACAGATGGCAGATATGAGTGATGACTGATGACAGATAACAGCTGATGAGTATATTGTTATTGTTGAATGATGTTCTAATCTCAGTTGGCAGCAAGTAGCAACATGAAAATTTAGGTAAGAAGTTCGGATACAATGTAGTCTCAATAATGCTTCAATAGGCAGAACATATGCTAAAAGTTTCACTCACCGGGAGAAAGAAACAAAAAATCATCAACGGGAGCAAAAAATGTTGAGAGCGGCAAAGTATATTCTCTTTTCACACAAGAAAATAAATGAAATCAGTTATATGTACAGATATAACTATGGGTCAATTTAATTATGAATTTGTAATTTAATTTTGATTAATTTTTAGTATTAACACTATTAACAAAATTAACAAAAATGAATTGCCAGGTTATAATGGCACACAAAAGACCACAACTTGGATCAAAAGTCTGGGTTAAAAATCGATTTTATAAATTAATAAAGCGGAGCGAACTAAAAACACTTGCGAATAGGCTGACTATTACTCGGAGAGTAATTTTTTTAGGTATTCCATACTGTGTTTTATTCGTACTTTTGAACATCTGTGAACTTGGAGTGAAATTGCATCAACAGTTTTTTTTTCTCTTCAATTTAAAAAGAAAATAAAACTTCGTTTTGTGAAGACGAAAGTAGAACAACAAGTTCTGGGAATTAAATACTTTTATGCAAAAAAGTAATTTAAATGAAAATTGGAGGACTCTTATAAAATGCGGTTTTGTCTATGCGAACTGGAGACATATTCATTTTTGTGTTTTGTTTTGGGTTTCTTATTAAATCAAACGCATCCCCCGAATTTCTAAATTTTACATTTTATATGTAATTTATTCACTCATATTTTCAGTTTAACAAAGACTGTTTTGCTGTATAATACAATATACGAGACATGGAAAAGGACACATTTTTTTTTTTTTTTTTGTATTCCTTGTTGATGTAGGAATCTTCCCTTCACTTTTTGATTCGATGAATTTTGTTTAGAGTTCTATAAATCATGGAAATAGGTAATCATTTACGTTATCAAGTGAAACCGTTTTTCTATTTTTTTTTTTTTTTTTTTTTGTTCAATGTGATTTATTTGTTTAGTTTAAAGTTTGTTTCATGAAAATTCTTGACTTTATCATCATAACTGCAAACACAAGCTCAATAAATTTTATTAGTTGTAGTGGGATGGATTTAAAAAAAAAAAATACTAAAAAAAATAATAGAAAAGCTTTGTGTAGAAAAATTGTATTATTCATCCATTGATTTTATTATTAAACCCGATAGGGTTATTTATACGAGAAGTAGAATATTGTATTCATTCTATTTATATTTTTTTAAGAATCTGGACTTAAAATAAAATTAAAGAATTTAAAAGAAGAATTTAAAAATGTTTAAAATGCAAGACTGGGTTGAACATACTTGTTCTTACCTATATTAAAAGTTGCTTAAAATCGTAAATTTTTGTTGTGAAAAATGACAAAAGATTAACTTAAATTTAATGTCATAATAAATATGGAGTGAATAACTAAATAACTAAAAAAAAAAAAAAAAGAATAACTAAAAGACCGTATTTCCCTTTTCATGTTTTCCATTTTTTTTAAATGAAATCGGCCTTTTAAGGCAAAACTACTCATGTTGCCTTCAATGGAAACTGCTTAAATTTAACTTTCAAAAATTGAATTTGCTTAGATGGATATGAGGCACTTGGTTTATTCACTCCCAAAAAAAAATTTTAAATTGTTTTTAAGTTAAGAAAAAACGACTATTTTATAGGTTTTAGCTCCAATATATTCATACTCCATTGAATTTCCTCCACAACAAAAAATTTTAGATATAAAATTTTAAAAATTGTTGGAGCCGTTTTTTTTTTTTATATTTTTTTATGTATAAATAACAGATTTCAAGCATTTTCAAAAAAAAATTACTAGGTTTTCCATTCAAATGGAATAATTTATTCAACGAATTAAAACAAAGTTTCATAAAAATTCATCAACCTGTTTTCAAAAAATAGATTAAAAAAAACTTTTTTTTTAATACAAAAATGTGTTTTTGGAAAATTTCCTTAATTTAATAATTTATGGTAACTAAAACACTTTTGTATACAAATTTTGGGTACAATTCGTTAAATAGTTTACGAGTAATTCAGAAATAAAGAAAACGGTTCTATGCCAGGTATCGTTAATAACGGTACAAAAAATATTTTTTTTTTTCACTTCAAAAGTTAATTTCCACATATCATACAATAATTAGAGCCATTTTTGGGAAATGTTTTTTTTTTTTCTTTTTCATTTTAGTTATACGACAATCACCGTTAATTTTGTCCTAGGGAAGCTCACAAAACTCATAACTACCAAATTTGAAGAAAAGTGCCAATTTATACATATTTTAATAGATTAATGTGTAAATAAAGATATACTCATGAATTTTCGTCTAATTTAACTGTACCTGTGATGTTTCTATTGTTATTTGTATACATATTTTATAATAAACACAACCCAGTTCTAAGAAATAAAATAGTTTATTTTCACTTCACAGTCGATTTTTAATATCGTCATTTGAATATCAAAATTAAATTTAAAATAGTGTGTTGTACTTTTAAAGAAGTCATATTATAATAATTGTATACCCGGAAGATACACTATGGCGAATACGTAATTTAGATGTTGATTTCTTTCTTGCGTTTGGCGTGTTTAGTTTCGTGTAAAAAAATAAAATCTACAACTAGATTGCATGAAAAAAAAAAAAACATATTTAATCGAAATACTCCAGAAAAAATGGTTAACCCTGCGCGCACAGGTAGGTACTGTTTGTTTTCATTTCATAGATGGATCTTTTTAACACGAAAAAGCATATTTTTGGCAAAATATACAAAAAATGTTGGAACAAATTGATAATTGAACGCAAGTAAAATCGGTGCGTCGATACACAAAAGATGTAATTGGTAACGAAATGAAAAATTACTATAGTTGTCTTAATTTTTCTACTATATATGTATTTAAATTTATATCTTTACGACCAACAACGTGACACAATGATTAGTGCGATGGACTGTGAAGCCTGAGGTCTGGATACTAGGTTCGATTAACATTTTTTTATATTCCCGTTAATGTTGTTACACAAAGATAGATAAGAAATTTTAAAACATTATGATGATCTTTTTTTAATCCAATCTATTTAAAAAATAAGATTTCTCCCTGTGCTGACTCAAGGAATTGTATTCCAAATTTTTCAAACAGGTATTCTAGATTATTTTTTTTTTTTTCTTAAAGTTTAAAAAATCCGTTTTTTTTTTGTAAATACAAGCATTTGAATAAAATCCTTTGTTATAGAAAAAAAAATATAACATTTTAAACCTGCTGTAGATATTAATTTTTCTCCTCAAATAAAAAAAATAATCGTTAAACCATTCAAATTACATATAGTCCTGCTGATCCTATTTTTCCAAGCCTTTTGGGTATTTACACAGCTCTTTTTGCATTTCCTTATTCATAAGACATCGCAATTGCATCGTATTATATTTGAGGAGATGTAAAGTTAACAGAGCGTAACTTTTGTTCAAGTTGTATTCAAGGAAAAATTTACAAAAAAAAAAAAAAAAAAAAACAACCAGACTCTTTCTTCGAAATTTAATATTTAGCTCAAATCAACATCCAGAAACGGATTTTTCAGAATTCAAGTATATAGATTTTTAAAGGCGCTATTTTGTGAATAACGCAACGTTAGAAAATTTACTCTCGCTCAAAAAAATACAAACAAGCTTTATGATTTTGGTTTTTAATATCTTTTATATACTTTTTTCGTGGAATGTAAGAAAAGAAACAAAATTTCATTTCCAGCGGAAGTAACTCCATCAGAAAATAAAAATGTGTAACCAATGTAGAATATAGCAGTGAGAATATAAAAATATATAGACTTTGGAAAACCTTTTTACTTCTTTTTTTTTGTACGGAAATATTTGTTTTCGTCACGCAACGGATTTGCTACTACGTGCTGTGTCTGTGTCAAGAATGATGACATTCCATAAATTCTATATAAATCACTTCCAAATGAATGAATGCAATTATCTGGCACACATAACTTCTCTTGTAATACAAAATCCTCTCTTTATCGTTGGTATAATTTATGTCAGACTTGCACGTATTTCATTCAATATCGTGTTTTAATTTTTTTTTTTTTGAACAAAAACAGTCAATATCCGGAATTATGAGGATGTGTGAAAAATTTTAAACATTTGAAATACAATTTCAGGTAAATCAAAGAAATTTCTGTGAAGTTGAAATTGAGTCAATATAGAGGAATAGTTTGCATTTATAGCAGAAATATTTATGAATTGACAATAAAATCAGAGAATGCTTTTTGTGCATGTGGTGGTCTCGGCACACTCAATGGCTACAATTTTTTTAGAGGATATTTTACGAACGTTCGCAAATTAAAAGTTAAAGTTCACAACTATTATGAGCATAATGTACCATACACCCACCTTTAAAAAAAAAAAAAAAACCCTTAACAGCAAATTATGACGTACTTAAGGTTTTGACGATTTTTTTTTTTTTTTTTTTTTCTAAAAACTTTTGATTATGATAAATTATTAAATTGTTTAGGTATTTGATTAAGAGCCCCCGCACACTACAAACTTTCTATCGTCCGACAGTTTAGTCGGTCTCTTAATCAGAATGAAAATGTATGAGAGTGCGCACACTACAACGATTAAGTATCGGCCGATCAAAAAGTTTGTTTGATCGAAAAAAAAGTTTGTTTTGCTACACAATTGCCTTCAAACTAAAATATTTCATACCCAGCCGACTATTTAGTCGCCTGCCTGTGCGCACACTAGGAGCCCAACCCGACTAAACTATCTGCCGATAGAAAGTCTGTAGTGTGCGGGGGCTCTAAGAGCTCAAACCTGAAAAAATATTTTACTCATTTACATATACATAACTCCTACCAATATCCAGAAATTTCCTAGAATTTCTATCAAATGCGCAATCTATGCATTCTTTAAAACAAACAAAATAAAAGCCAAAGTAAAATATTGAACTCCTTCTATTCAACACACAACATAAAAAATAAATAAAATTTATAAAACAAAAAAAAGAAACTACATCATTACCATTCTCTAAAAATAAATGAAAATTCCTTTACACTCCATCTCATTTAAAATACCACCATTCTTGAATGCTTTCTATACCTTTTGCAAAAGAATGTCAATTTAATTCATGGTTTTCAAAATGACCAAAACCACCTAACATCCATCATTTAACTTCAGGGTAATACAAACACTGCTTCGGCTACCTACAAACATGTATAACAACTGTCATGAAAGACTATAGTTAACAGACCTACTAAATTTCCACACGAAATTCCTGGGCAAAAATTGTTTTTTTTTTTTTTTATTGGTAGCAAGGTTTCAATTTCAGGAGAGAAAATTAAACCAACTTCAGATCATTAATTTCGTCGATAAATACAAACCGACCGGCTGTATACATTCTTAAATACGCATTATGCTTGAGAGTGACCATGAGGTATTTTTTTTTTTTGTTATTTGTTCATTTCTTAGGGTTGCTTTCTTTACATTTAAAATATTAATTTGTATTAAAAATACAAATAAAAAAGTGAACTTTTTTGGAAAATTTTGTTTCTTACATTTCAGGTCAATTTAGAAGAGCTATTTACGGTTTTTACGGCTTTTTACGGTTTTTTAGAATTGTTTGTGCTTTTTTAGACATCTAAATCTAAATAAAATGAGGATTAATTATATAATTTTAATATAGGTACCCGAAATAATTTTGCAAATTTATAAATTTATTTATCAAACAAATTCTCTGTTCTGAGGGCTCAAACTTGTGATATGAAATAAAATACCATACTTTTGCAATTTTAAATTATGAACTTTTTATCACTATTACATGAGCAAAATCAAACCTTTTAAAATTTATGTGAGCATTTTATTAATAAATATGGTTTTAATTTTAGATAAACCAAGGATAAATTAAATATTTTCAAAATAAGGAAAAATATTCAAAAATGGTAGGTACTAATTTTTATTTTTTTTTTATTCAAAATTATAATTTTTCTGAAAATTTTTAATTTATCTTTGGTTATATAAGCGTTAAAATGATCTTAATATCAATACTTTGCAAATTTACAAAAAAAATTCAAATACAATTTTTATGGAAATTTTTTTTCTAAACTTCGTTTTAAAATTGGAATAGTATTTTTACTTGCGATATAGGTACCATATATCAAGTTATGCATCCGTACGAAAAAAAAAAGTTAAGATAACATTTTTCCATGACATTACGATGGTAGACAATGCCAAAAAAGTGGGTCCCGGAAGTCCGTCTGTCTGTCTGTCTGTCTGTCTGTCTGTATAAGAACCTACAGCCTAAACGGATGGACCGATTAATGTCAAACTTGGTATGTAGCGTTATTTGGCGACTCTCCAGAGGGGTTTTTGGAATTAATTTTTTTTGGACCCAAAATAACGGTACTTGTAATATACCGATTTTAGTAAAATTGAAATATCTCGAAAACGGCTCCAACGATTTTGTTTAAAAAATTCAAATGTTAGTTTTGAGCTAAGGTCTATATTTCAATGAAAAAATTTTTTTTCGAAAATCATTATTAACGGTACCTGCCATAGAACCGTTTTTTTTTTAATTCGAATATCTCCGAAACTTCTTATTCGATTTCAACGAAACTTTTTGTGAAGAAGCATTTATATAATTTAAATATAAACCAAAAATAAAATTTCCAAAAAAATAATTTTTGGATTTTTAAAAAAATTTTGGAATTTTTTTTTTTTGAAAAATAAATTTTTCGAAAACGGGACATTGAATTTTTTTGAAATTTTGTTTTTAGATGTTGATTAGTGATTTCTACAAAATGGCATACCAATTTTATTTTCAAACTTTTTTCCCAAAAATTATTTATAAAAAATTGTTTTTTTAAAAAACGGCTCTAACGATTTTGAAAATTTTTTTTCTAAAAATGCACGTTAATATATCAATCAAAACTGCATACTTGTTTTGGAGGGCAATTCAATTTCAGATTTTATTTTATTTTTTTTTAAACGAATTTTATTTTTTTTTCTAAATTTCTATATAAAAAGTCTTAAAAATTTAAGCAACTTTAACTCCAAGAGCAAGTTCGTGCGACCCAGTCGTGCATTTTATTTTATTAAAAATACATAACACCTTTTTTTTTTAAAAAATTGGTACAAAAATTTGATACTCCAGTGGAAAAAATTCAAGGTTAAAAAAAAAAAATTGAGAGGCTCTATTTTATACATAAGTGAAAAATTCTCGTGTTGAAAATTAAAAAACTTAAAATTAAAGCTCCGAAATTCTAGATTCTTGTAGAGGATTTAAATGCAAGTACCTATATTTTATCAAAAGAAGGGTGCTTTTTCTCTTTCCATTTAGTTTTTAATCACTTTTGTCCCTCAAATTTTCCCACTAGTGTAGGTATATAGAAAAAATTATTATTTTTTATTTGCGATATATTATGAAATAGGTAATATAGAGGGCAAGCTTAGGATTTGAACTCGAGATAACAATCAGACATGACATTAAGCTGCATCGTGATGATAGAGAATGCGAAAAAAATGGGTCTGTTTGTCTGTTTCTAACCCGAGCTGCAGCCTAAAACACTCAAGCAATTTGGAAATTAAGAGTTTTATGATAATTGCTAGAGGGAAATTTAAAATTTTATTTTTTGGAGGAAAATTAAAGGTACTTGCCATATGACCAAAATGGCTATTTTTGGATCAACGACATCTCGAACCTAGGTAGTAGGTACCCCTTTGTGCCAATAAAATTTTGTCTCAATCAATTTATCTAAGAAATAAGTTATTTTAAGTCGATTGTAAACAGCAAGTTCAATAAGCCAAAATTGAATTGATTATTTTGGAAATCAGTTTTTGGAAAACGGATGAATGAATTTTGTACAAACTTTGTTTTTATATGTCGATTAATATTTCATTGTTAATGGGATTCAAAATTTTATTTTTTTTAAAGTTTAAACAAATTTTGTGTAGGTATTTAAAAAAAATACTGCTGCAACAATTTTCAAAAAACAAAATTCTAAATGTTTTTGAAATGAAAACTTCTTTAGTATCGTAGTGATTTGAAACAAGATGAAACGAAAAAGCGACAGGAAAAATCAATTGATTATAACTTTTTAATTTTAATAGATAGATAAAGGGAGCGGTACGATTGATCGCAAACTAAAATCTCTTATAACGAAATCTCGCATTTTTGAAAAAATCACGCAAAGCAAAACTTCGCATTTTAAACATCTCACATAACAAAATCTCACATTTTCAAAATCCTGCAAACTAAAATCTCGCACTTTAGAAAAAATCTCGCAAGTTAATTAAATTCTTGCTATATCAAAATCTCGCATCTAATAAGAATAAGTTTTGAGCGTAAGGTACCTTAAATTTAAATTGGTTTTTTGGAGCAGATTAAATTAAGAGAAAAGGTCGAATAAAACAAATTCAGATGCATTAAGTACTTTTGAATCCAACATCCAACAGTTGACCTTGAACACTATAAAGAACTGACATAGGCGCCTCGCAGTGAAAAAACCTTTTCCTTTTCTATTATTCTCTTCGAAACAAAACGAAAAAACAGAAGGGGGAGGTTCTGGGCTTTGCTAAGCTAGTAATATCATGCAGGTTTATAATCTCGCATTGAAATAAAATATTTATTAATTCGCGCGCGCGAATTAATAAATATTTTATTTCAATGCAAGATTATAAAATGCGAGATTTTAGTTTGCGAGATTTTAATCTTGCGAGTTTTTGGTAAGCGAGATTTTGAAATTGCGAGATTTCGATATAAAAGATTTCATAATGCGATATTTTAAGATGCGAGATTTTAAGAACAAGATTTTAAAATGCGGTCAATCGTACCCAACCCATAGATAAATGAAATTTATACTGTAGATAGGTAATAGAACAAACTATAAATGTACAAAATTTCAATCAATTTCATATTCATAATCCTGAGATAACGGTGAAAAAATGTTCTTTTTCTAAACACGTTATATCTTTTGATAGAAGGCAAATACAAATTTGATTTAACTTTAAGCATGCTGATGATATTATCTATTATTTGATATATCAAACATAACGGTACGTGCCCTACAAGTAACACAATCGTTAATTGAAAAACTTGAAAAATACCTCAAAACACATGTGGAGAAATATCGTCGATGACCAGCCACCAGTGTAGAAAGTACCGTAATCTCAGTTTGAAATTTCGACATGGTTGGCTTTAAAAAATTCTTACTTTTTTTGTAGGCATCATAGAAATATGATTGAAGCGTCATATCAAAGGTAAAATAATAAACTTTCAGATGGTATTGAATTTATTTTACCTACATAAAAAAATGGATTTAATGGTGTTAGAAGAAAAAACAAAGATTTTTGTTTTGCTTTTTTTCATAAAAATGATTGTTTTGAATAAATTATTCTTATATCGAATTTTTGCGCATTGTAAAATTTAAGTATGGCTTTATTTTTTAGGAAAATTTGTTAGCTTTTTAATGGCGTAGTTTTTTTTTCAAGAAAAATGATTTTTTAAGGTTTCACTTCTACCACGTGTGAATTGCACGCATGATTTTTTTTTTGTTATAAATACAAGAAATAAAATGGAATACCTGTTTGGAGATCAAAACCACTTAAAGAGATGTTTTTGTAACTTTAAACCAAATTTTAAAACCAAATTTTAAATTTTTAGAAAGCTTAAATATTCCCAGGAACTTTTAACATAAAAGCAAGTACGTGCGACCAAGTCGTGCATTTTATTTTTCATGGCTCTAACAATTTAAACATTTTTTTTTTCTAAAACTTTTTTTTCTAAAATGGCTTCTTTCTGTTTGTGGTCAAAATATTTAAAACGGTGTTTAAATAATTACAAAAGCAAATTTTATATTTATTTTACAATTTAAATGAAAATAAAATTAAATAATGTAGGTAGGTATAGTTATTCTTACTTTTTTTTGTTCATAAAAAGACATACTAGCAACCCAGTCGTTTAATTTTTTGTTTAATTTTTGAAATAAGTATATGATTTTGAAAAAATTCATCCGAAAGTTTTGTTTGGAATTTGATACGATTTAATGACAAAAAATTCACTACCTTACTGCTTTTGATCTTAAAAATAAATCTATATTTAAGTTTGCAGTTTGTGCTTTGTTTCTTATCAAAAAAAAAAAAAATATGGTCACCGTAAGTATTTGCCAGCGAAAAATAAAAAAAAAAGATTTCCCAGTCGATCTGCATCCATTTCCACTCTCCAAATCGCATCGCGCTAAAGGACACACCCAAATACTACCCTGTGAGCCGATGCCACTTGGTGGTATATTCCATGTTTTTTTATTCATCTTCTTTCATTTTTACTGCGCATAGAAATTTTGATTTGGAAATTTTGGATTTATATCGAAAAATAGAAAGTCATAAAAATGATATTTTTATGCGTCGTAAAATCGGTCCAAGTATAACGAACAAGACCATTAAGGACTCTGTTGCTTCGTAAATATATTTCTTGCTTCCGTTATTTTTGTTTTTTTTTTTTTCAGAAGACAAGAGACGTGAGCTGGATATCATATTGCAAACTTTTGTTTTTATTACCATTTCGTGACGTTTCCTATTGTTTGGTTCAACAAACTTCGCCAACAGAATTTTCTTCGTCCTTTTCGTTGTTGTTCGTCATCAACAAAAAATTTCAAGACCAACCGACTTCTTAATGATTTTGCCATTTTATATGTATTGTACAAGAGTGTAAACAAAACAAATCATAAATAAAGCAGTTTTGATACAAACCTTGACGAGGTGATAAATCAAAACTTCTTCTATATACCGATTGCGATGTTTTATAAAATGTTTACCTTTTAAAAGGAGGAGAAAGTTTTTCTCTCCCTGACTTCGGACTAAACTCGTGAAGAGAATTAAGTAGGCATACAAATGGAAAAATAATATTGAATAACTTATTTCGCTTGTCTGCACTGCTTTTTTACACCCCGGTTTACTCACTATCACTTGATAGAACTTTTTATGGAAACACTTTATCGACTAATGAAGTAAAATTCTGATTGAGAATTAATACAACCCAAACATTATCATAGTAGAATGATGAAACAGAGTTATGCTAATTTTCTGAACGAAATACCAACTTCCCATTAACAGGTGTCAAATGATAATGTGACAGATGAATGGCAGGTGGCATGGTGTCTATTGTTGTTAATGTTCTATCACCCTCCTTGTAATAGCAAATCTCAATTATTTTAATGTCCAATTTTATCTATTGTTAACATTTCATGAATGAAAATGAATAAACTTACTGCCTGACTGACACAAATGGATACATTTGGACACATTTGGAGTGTTTAATAGTGAATTATTTTTAAGCCTGAAAAATTGCAGACACTGATAATAAATTACGAGTATAGTAGATTTTTATCATCTCTTGTTGTAAATTTTATTGTTTGTTTAATTAATATCATTTCCATATTAATCTCTAAATAGTTTACATAGAAAGTAAAATGCACAACTGGGGTCGCACGTACTTGCTCTTGCAGTTCTAAGCACTTTTATGTTAGTCTACTTGTAGATTATAAGAGCTGCCTCTATATAAAGAGGCAGCATGTGTCGGTCGGAAGAGCCGACATGTAGACCAAATTTTTGTTAAATAAAATTTTATTTTTGAAGTTATACTTCTTATGGGAGGGTGGGTATGAAAATTTACTTTTTGACAAGAATGTCAAAGGGATTATGACGCGATCACCCTGGGTAGCAGGGCTGTCGTTTTACCTTTGGAGTAGGCAGTACTTTAGTATTTAAAAATGCAGTACGCCGCAGTACGGCATACATAAAACACACAACAAGTTGCAAGTAACATGTTTCATGTGGCAAGTTGCATGTGGCAAGTTGTATGTGGCAAGTTGCATGTGGCAAGTTGCATGTGGCAAGTTGCGTGTGGCAAGTTGTATGTGGCAAGTTGCCTGTGGCAAGTTACATGTGGCAAGTTGCATGTGGCAAGTTGCATGTGGTAATTTACATGTGGCAAGTTGCCAGGGTTGCAAAAAGCTCACATTTCAGCTCAGCTCACAGCTCAGCTCAAATTTGAGCTAGGTACCATAGCTTAGCTCATTTGAGCTGAGCTGAAAGTGAGCGCCCCAACTTCCAACGCATATATCTCGGAATTTTGAAAAAATGAAAAAAAAAAATTTTGATGCCAAAAGGTAGCGGGGACTCTAACCTTCATTTGGGTACAACTCCCATTACTGTAGGTCCACGCGTTCTCAAACCGGGAGAACTTAAAAGTAAAAAAAAAAATAGGTACGATTCTGAAAAAATAGGCATGATGTGGCGGTTTAACATGGAAGGCGATTTTTTAAAAATCTGACAATGTGCAAAGCGTAGGCCCATGACACAAGCTATCATTAAGCATCACTCCCAAAAATTGCTCTCAAGCGATTTAGCTTCCAGGAGCGTTCAAAGATTCGGGGATTTTTCGAAAAAAAATTTTACCCCAACTTTCAAACGCGATTTTCTCGGAATTTTGAAAAAAATCGAAAAACCGGATTTTACCACTATCGGGTAGCTGAGAATATAACCTTTCATATGGCACCACTCCCCTGTCTCTAGATCAAAGCATTCCAACGCCTATATCGCGGAATTTTGAAGAAAATGAAAATAAAATTTTTGATGCCAAAAGGTAGCGGGGACTCAAACCTACATTTGGGTACAACTCCCATCCCTGTAGGTCCACGCGTTCTCAAACCGGGAGAACTAAAAAGTAAAAAAAAAATAGGCACGATTATGAAAAAATAGGCATGATGTGGCGGTTTAACATGGAAGGCGATTTTTTAAAAATCTGACAATGTGCAAAGCGTAGGCCCATGACACAAGCTATCATTTGGCATCTCTCCCAAAAATTGCTCTAAAGCTGTTTAGCTTCTAGGAGCGTTCAAAGATACGGGGATTTTTCGAAAAAAAAATTTTACCCCAACTTTCAAACGCGATTTTCTCGGAATTTTGAAAAAAATCGAAAAACCGGATTGTACCGGAATTTTTTTTATGATAAAAAAAGAAATATTTTACTAAAAAAATAGAAATATATTTACCATTAAAAAAACCAAGAGAAAAGATCACGAAAAATTATCTGTCTTATTTATAAAAATATCCATGTGTTAAAATAATTCCATTAATAACTAGAACCAAACATCTTAAGCTATGTTGTTTTATAAAAGTTTAAAATATCTTCATATTTCATTGTACTTTCCAAATAAAAATCAATGTATCCTCTCACCCATCACAGCTCAGCTCAGCTCACTTTACCTTAGCTCACCCAACAGCTCAGCTCAGCTCACCGACAGCTCAGCTCACCCAACGGCTCAGCTCAACCATCAGCTCAGCTCAAATGAGCTAGATTTTGAGCTTTGTGGCAACCCTGCAAGTTCCATATTGCTACTACATACTAGTGCTGAAGCACACACAATTCTCATAAAATTACCATATCGCACATTTTATGAGCAATTCATTTACTTTCGTTAACCATTTACCGTACGTTCTGAACCGCACAACATGAGTAAATTTCACAGAATAAATTGAAAACTACATGGACGCAAGGAGGATGAAAGAATTAATTTATTGTTCACTTGATAAAAATGTAAAAAAACGAATTGTGGATTAATTAATTTAATAATAGAAGTTAAAAATATCAAATGAAATTCATTTACATATACCGAATGAGAAGTATAACTTCAGTCGCGTGTACATGTGTACACACACTATTTTTTTTGTTATTTGCCTTTTTTGAGAAAAAAAACTAAAAATGCAGTTTTATTGGAATTGCTTTGAATATTACGTATGTAAAAACTAATCAAAATCGTTAGAGTCGTTTTCGAGAAAATTGCAATAACTAAATTGCAATAACTAATAAGGTAAGAGCCGACATGAGTGATTTAAAAAAAAAAAAAAAGAGAAAACTAAAAACGCAGTTTTGTTAGAACTTTGTACAGCATTACGTGTGTTAAATTTAATCAAAATCGTAAGAGCCGTTTTCGAGAAAATTACATAACTCGAAAATTTTGTATGGGAGCTATACGTTATAAGCAAGATATTAAAAAACAAAAAAAAAACGAACCTTGAAAATTACAAAAATTATGAAAAAAAACATCTATACCAAATTTCAAGAAAATACGTCCACCCGTTTAGGCCAAAACTAATAAATCACTTTTCTAGGTAAAAAAAAAAGTAAGGAAGTACTTAATACAACACAATTAATTCATAAAAAACAATTATTTTCAATTACAAAACAAAAGGTAAACATTATTCCATTATTTTTTTGTATAAACATACATTATCTAATAAATACTTCAGTTCTTTGGGATATTCGTTTGACTTTGGATTTTGGTTTTGTATATTTTCTTAAAATATCTGTTACATATGAATCCGTCTTAAGTCTTTACGGTAGGTATATAACCAAATTTTCAGAAGATAAACCTTGATATAATACAAAAAGTAAACTTAAAATCAAAATTAAAATTAAGGAAATTTTTTTTTATCACATTCAAATCAATATTTATGTGTATAATTCGCAGAGTAGACAGTGCTTTGTAGCAGCTTAATTTATATACATAAGTCTAACAACGTAGTTCGATGTTACTGGATCCGATACTTTTAAGTCTTATAAAATGGTTTTCTTTTTAGGCTCTACGAACAAATACGTTTTATTCTTTTTTTTTTGTATTAAACACTTAAGAATTAACACAAACTTCACTGAAAACACATAGACAAATATCCCCGGGTGCATAATCCATGATTAAAAATAGGTCAAACACTTTCCCGGCTTAATATTTGGAATTAAAAAGCACAACAAGGTATAAACCGCGATGAATTGTTTTTCTTTAAGGTAAACTTTGTTACAATTTTTAACAATTAAAATATGAGTTTAAAATATTATGCAAAACCATCGTTGGGTGTAATAGGCCAATGACATTAGAAAAATATGCCACGTGGACTGTCATGGCCTACTTTATTTTTGAGGTTTTGGCCAGGAATTTTGGGAAATCCGCCTGTGTGCGACGCACAGACGCGCAGACCGACGGACGTAATGACGAAACCCACTTTTTTGGACTTATCTATCATCGAAATTTTTTTTGACACGAAACCAATACTTGCCTTATTGAGCAAGTAAAAAGTAAAGGTTTAATTGAGTTTTTTTTTTTTTTTTTTTTTGATTAATTAAGCAAAAAAAAGCGATACATTTATTTTTCTGTCAAACGTTTTTAACGATTTAAATGGAAAAGTTTTTTTGGATTAATTGCAAAGCAGTCTTTGTTTTGATTTATATAGATCAAAAGTCAAAAACAACTCAGGAGATGGAGTTATTTATACTTCATAATTTTATAATAAATGACAGTAGTCATTAAAGGATCTTCAAATTAGTTTTTCCAGCAATATTTATTTATGACTACAAACTTTATAGGAATTAAGTGAAAGCAAAAAGTTAGTCCTAGCTTGTTAGTGGAAAAGTGGCAGTAGCGGAAATCATCAGTGACAACTGACATTCATGACGCTGGAAACTGTAACTGCACATTTTTTTTATATATTTCGAAATCATCAAATTACTCTTATGTCGTTTTCGATTGGACGTCCAGAAGCGTCCGGAAGCATTTGGAAGTCTTCTGAAACCGTTTTATTGACTTGAAAATGACAGCAAGAACGCTTCTCAGAAGAGAAATTCTCTTCTCGATTTTAAATCAGAATCAAATCAAGAAGCACTAATACATGAATAATAAAAAGTCAGAATAATCACTCAATCAGTTTTTTTTTTTGGTTTTTCATTCAAAATGTAATTTTTTTTGTGTAATTAAACAAATAAACGCACTATGTACTTACTTAAAATATTCTGCAAACCAACTGTACCATTAATTTGTTGAATATTACCGATTTTGAAATAATATTTCTTTTAAAAGGAAAAAAAATTAATTTATATTTGACATTTGAAATTTCACAGAATAACTAACACAAACACAAAAAACAGAATTGAGTGGAAGCGGTTTGACCTGTTCCATTCGTGTGAATCCTTGAGTGAAACCAATCGAAAACGACATTAATTTACAAAAATATTTCAGCTGTCATTTTTATTTTAAATGCCCAGTTAATTCTTTTGGCAGTTGCCATTTCAGCAAATATGCTTATTTTTTTTTTAACTCCCTTTCATTCTACTACAACGATCAATGCAAAAATTTTATACTCATTTTCGGATTTTTTTATGAAAGATAACTTTTTTAAGAATTCATTACTATTAGGATGATTTTATTTTGGTTCTAAGAAATAGTTTGCAAAAATACAATTACATTCCGATATTAAATTTCAAAACTGGAAATTTTTGGTTGCAAGTTATTTCTTAGAACTACGCGATGATGGAGTTTTTTTTTCATAATAAAATATGGCAAAACATGAATATTGACTTTTTCAAATTCTATTTTAAAATTTTCAATACGAGCATTTTTACTTACATATTGAGCCTTAAGCCGTATGCATAAAAGGAAGCATATGCTTTTACTAGTAAATTTTAATAGTATTTACTACTTTCCATATGCATAAAAAACATAGTAAATGCTGGAAAGGTAGTATTTACTAGAAGAAAATATTTACTAGTTTTGGATGAATTTTTTATAGTAAATACTGGTTTTGGTATGCATAAAAAACTAGTAGGAACTTTTACTTTCTAGTATTTACAGCTAATTTTTCAAGTTTCTAAATACCAACTTGAACATTTACTAGTAAAAACTTTCTCATGTTAAATGCCGACATCATCAGTCGCGACTTTACTTTTAAAGCAATCGGTTTGAAGAGGATTTATTTCGAATATAAAAATGGCAGCTTTTTTCAATTTAAGATCTGAAAAAATTTATAAACAGCGAAGAACGCCCGCGAATAATAATTTTAAAATGCTCTACCGTTTTGAGAAAGATAACGTTGAGTGGCTAAGCGAATATTTTATGGGTAAGATATTTAATTGAATCTGATAAATTTATCTATCCCTTTTACAATAAAAAATCTCAAGGTTCTCAATCTGAAAGAAGGGGAGGAGCAACGTGAAGTAAATTATGTGTACTAAAATTAAAATGCTTTTTTCGGCATTTGTCCCAAGCATATAAGACTCCTTAACCGCCTTAAACAACAGTTGTTATTATCAACAAATTGTAATACAAAAATTGGTTACAAAAGAAGAAAATTATAGAACGTTAAAAATACAAAACAAAAAAAGCCACATCATTTATGTAGGTATCTAGTATATACTATTACTTTCAGATAAACTAGTAGTATTTACTGGGATGAATCCAGTATTTACTACTAGTTTATACTAGCTAGTAGAAACTGAGGTTCATGCATACCGAATGTAGTAAATACTATTAGTTTCAGCTTCTACTAGTAGTACTAGTATTTACTATAAACCTTTTACTACTAGTAATTACTTTTTTTTATGCAGCTATGGAAACCGTATGATAAAGTTAAACTTTTCAAATTTTTTTTTTTTGTATTTCGAAAATGTTTTTTTTTTTTATTTTACAAAACCTAAACATTATAGTATTAGGTACTCGTATACTCAAACGCATACCTCTTATAGATCTAGATATTTTGTTGATTTTTCACTTTCTCGTAAAAACTCAAACAATTTTAATTAAATGAGGTTCGTTCGCGTTCAAAATTAATAGTGGAGTAACTAAAGCTCAAAAATTGGCAATATTAGGGAACCCGGCCGAACAGCTTAGATTTTGATGATCTTTTTTTTCAAACGTCGTCGGTAATTAAAAATACTTTAAAGTCTATAGATTAAAAATTGCCGGTGTTGCCATTTTGATTTTTTAAATTTAATTGAAGATTTTTGTGAACAAAAACAAATTTTTTTCAAAAATTTTTCTTAAATTTCATAAATTAATTGATGCCAAAAGATTGTCTAGGAAATTCAAGGAAAAAAAATATATGGGAGTGAGAGACAATCTTCCATAGTTCAAGCGATAGATGCAATTTTCTTATTAATTGACTTCAAACACAAAAAAAAATATTTGAACACAACGGCAACACCTACAATATTCAAATATACATTTTTTAAAAGCTAGAAGCTTAGTCATATATGTAAAATTAAAATTAAGTTAATTGAATGAACGGCTTTTGAAAGAATGGTAATTGAACTCAGATTTTTGAAAAAAAAAAAATATTGAAAAAATTTTAACATGTCGTTTTTTAAACTTGGTCGTAATATAAAATGCATTTATTTTCAAATTTTTTTGGCCGCATTTATTATTATTTCAAATTATAAAAGGAAATGTCAATATGTATTACGGTTTATGAAAAAAATTAAAAAGTATTTCATTTTCGAAGAACTTTTTTTAATAAAAGTTTTGAAAAAAAATGTAACTTATTTTTTTTTTTAAGTTCAACATCTAAACATAAAATTATTTTTTATTCATTTAATAACCCTTACTGTTGAAAGTTAAATAGCAAAAATTTAAAGTTCCTATTTACCACAGTCTTTGAGAAAATTAACTATTTCAATGCAAAAATTCAGTTTTAATAAAAAAAAACCATTGAAATTGAAGTAATTTTTCATTTTTTTTTTTTTTTTTCAAAAGTGTGATATATTTTATCTTTTTGCTTCGAAATTCAACTTATAATATTTATGGCCAAAAATTTTTTTTAAATAAATTCATATTTTATTAGAAAAAGTTTGGAAAAAAGTCATTTTAAATTTTTCTAATACATTTTTTTTTTAATTCTGAGTTTGAGGACCATTTTTTCAAAAAGTCTTGATTAAATTTAGTGGATTTAAATTTAAGAGATAAGAATGAGCTTCTGGCTTTTTAAAAATGTATTTTAAAATATTGTAGGTGTTGCCGTTGTTTTCAAAATATTTTTTTTTGTGTTTGAGGTCAGAATGTTAGAAAGTTGCATTTATCGCTTTAACGGTGGAAGATTGTCCCTTACTGCCTTTTATATATTTTCCTTAAATTACCTAGAGAATCTTTTGCTATTATTTGTTTTATGAAATTTAAGCAAAAAAAATGGTTTTGTTAAAAAAAAAATTATTTTAATTTTAAAAAACAATACGGCAACACCGGCAATTTTTAATCTATAGACTTTAAAGTATTTTTAATTACCTACCTTTGAAAAAAAAATCGTCAAAATCAGAGCTGTTCGGCCGAGTTCCCTAATAATTTGCTTTAGTTACTCTACTATAAAAACATTTTTTTTTTAATTTTCAAAAATCAATTATTTTACCGGATGGATTAATTTTCTTGATTTTTTTTTTTTAAATATTATTTCTTTAAAACGGCATGTACATTTTTTATTAAAAATCTTTGAAAAATTTTTATAATTCAATAAAATTAAAGTACCAAATTTTTTTTTACGAATTTTCACAAAAAAAAGCTTTAATACTCTTATGGCCAAAAAACGTCATTTAAAATTTTAAAACCTTGCTAAATGTTTATGACATCAAATTTAAAATATAAGAGCTATTACATTCCACACAAGCGTAAATACAATTGACACTTTAACTGTTTTTTTTTTTAACTATGTCATTTGATCTATCAACCTATATCCTTTATCTTTCCAATTTTATTAATTTATAAAAAGCAAATACAATCGATACATATTCTTCATATTCAACCTAACAACTATTTACATACTGACTGGTATGACACCTACCTATCATAGTTTCAAGATGGATTAAAATGACTTTGTCATTTTGCAACCTACATCTGCCAACTACCTACCTACAAAATGTCATTTTCATTCGTATACGAGTACATCGTTGGCTTTATGAGAACTTTTTATATGTACAGAAAAACAAATATAGAAATTAGGCCAGTCATTATGTCGGAAAAAACGGCTTAGAAATGCAAAATGAGCGAGGAAGCTAAATTTTGGATATGTTGTAGAGGATGCTTAAAAAAGCTTAACTTGAAGTTTTCGACCAAGATTTCCTATGAGCTTTTTCCGCCATTTTGAAAAAAAGGATAAAATTGGTTTTTTGACAATAACTCGGCTATCTGACGAGATGCGAAAATTTTACAAGGAGCTTTTTTGTAGCTTTTAACGAGTTCTACAATTCATGCATACACATTTTTTGTCTATCATAAACCGTTTTCGAGATATCGATTAAAAAAGTCAAAAATTTAGGACATGCCATTTGTTTTTTGACATTATCTATTTTTTGGTGATGAATATCGAAAAAATTATTAACATAAAATTTGTAGACCTTATTCAGACCTACAATTTCGTACTTTTATTTTTTTTTTTGGACAAAAATTACGACCTCCAGCTGGCCGCAAAGTCGCCAAGCAAACCGCTCGTTCGGTTGTAAAAAAAAAATTATTCATTTTTTTTTTAAATGTTTATATTATTATATCAGTAACACATACATACATACATAAATGTATGTATTTATTTAGTAAATACATAATGAGAAGAAAATGGTAATGGTTTTTTTAACCCCAGTTTTATTAACCCAAATTTTGTAAATACAGTATACCGGCTCTTTGTGTTTGCAATTTGCTTCAATCTCTATATTATTTTATTTATCAAAATTGCAAACCGCAACTCATTAAACTTTTTTGAAAAAAATCATAACTTTACATATCCAAGATTTGTATGTATGAGCATTTAGGTATGTGAAGAAGATGCCTCTTTATTAGGGGTGGGTGATTAGAAAGATATACAGAATTTTATTGCTCTATTAAGGAGCATTGTTTTAGAAGCAGGTATCAATTAGCTGTGGGAAAATCCCATGCTACTTAATGATTGTCTTATTGTTTCATTCATGCGTTTTTAATTTTTGAAATTACTCAACCCTTTCTTATCACCATTTTTTGGGAATATCATAAAAATTGTGCAGGTCAGATTAGCATGTAATCGTACCTCCCCGCAATAAAAATTTAAATATATAAAGTATGTACTTATACCTGTGGTTTTCTGAATGGAGTTGAAGCTAAATTTTAAGCTATTTTTATAAGAAAACTTAGGTTTTTTTGTTTTGAAAAATCAATGTCTTCATCAATAATAGTTTGTGGCCGATAGTGGAAAGAAGTGTACAGTTGAAAAAAAAGAGTAATTTTATAAAAAGTTTTTAAAAATAAATATACAAATATTGTGACAACTGCATTTTTTAATGCAAAATATTGAGAAAGTGAGTTTTGTAAGAAAGTTGAACTTACGAAAAAAATAGTGCTGTGTTACACTTAAGGAGCGAAATTTTCAGAAAAATATATGGACTGTGATTTTAAGAATAAAAAAAGTGATTTTTAGAATAAAAAAAAAGTGATTTTAAGAATAAAATAAAGTGATTTTGAGAATTAAAAAAAGTGATTTAGAATAAAAAAAGTGATGTACTCCCAGAGCAGTTTCAAGCACGGTAAGTCAGTTCTTGAGAATATTCTTTTTATTCACGCTTTTAGCGGTTGCGATACGACATCGTCGTTTTACAACATGGGAAAACTTAAATTTATTAACACTCTCGAGAAGCATCCGGAACTAAGGTCATCGATAGAACTATTCAAACAAAAAAAGGTCGATCCGGATGCCTTAACTTGCGCAGGAGAGCAATTCCTAATTGCCCTATATGGCGGTGATAAGCAAGAAAAATCAATAAATATTTTGCGATTCCATCGTTTCGCAAAATCAATGCATATAAATAAAACGAATCACCTAACACTACTCCCACCAACGAGCAGCGCTGTCCGCCAGCACATATTCCGAACATATCTGCAGGTGCAAACCTGGCTCGGGTTTTTTAAAGATCCTCAGGAATGGGGTTGGCGACAAACTAATCACGGACTTGAACCAATTACCAGCACAGCCGAACCCGCACCTCCTGAACTTTTAAAACTTATTTCGTGCAAATGCAAAGGGAATTGTGGGGCTTCTTGTGGGTGTAGGAAAGCAGGAATTAGTTGCTCAGTTATTTGTCTGCATTGTAGTGGGCAATCATGCAATAACGTCACCAGAGTCGACATTTCGTTTGATGACGACGATGACAGAGATGATGATGACTATGCTTCGTACATATCAGCATCATTTCCAATGATTCAACCTATTTCACAAGTTGAGGAGTGTACGGACGACAAAGATCTTCAACCGGGACCATCAAAGCGACAAAAAAAATGAAAAAACGTCCACCCTTCGTTTTCTTGAGTAAAAAAAAAAAAATTCATTTAATAAATTCCCGCTGGAGTTCGTAATTTTTGTCCAAAAAAAAAAATAAAAGCACGAAATTGTAGGTCTGAATAAGGTCTACAAATTTTATGTTAATAATTTTTTCGATATTCACCACCAAAAAATAGATAATGTCAAAAAACAAATGGCATGTCCTAAATTTT
This sequence comes from Episyrphus balteatus, assembly GCF_945859705.1. Lineage (NCBI taxonomy): Eukaryota > Metazoa > Arthropoda > Insecta > Diptera > Syrphidae > Episyrphus > Episyrphus balteatus. The sequence continues at coordinate 37,216,515 of NC_079135.1, forward strand.
TGACTTTTTTAATCGATATCTCGAAAACGGTTCATGATAGACAAAAAATGTGTATGCATGAATTGTAGAACTCGTTAAAAGCTACAAAAAAGCTCCTTGTAAAATTTTCGCATCTCGTCAGATAGCCGAGTTATTGTCAAAAAAACCAATTTTATCCTTTTTTTCAAAATGGCGGAAAAAGCTCATAGGAAATCTTGGTCGAAAACTTCAAGTTAAGCTTTTTTAAGCATCCTCTACAACATATCCAAAATTTAGCTTCCTCGCTCATTTTGCATTTCCAAATGTATATAATGACTGGCCTAAATACATATATTACAGGCAAAAAGGCATTTAAAAAAAAAAATTGTTACAGGGAGGGGGTAAAGGTCCAAAATATACTGAAACAAATTTCATTAGGGTGACCCATCATTTTTGTTTCCACTAAAAAAAAAAACACTCTTTTGACCATGATATTTTTATAGACCCTTTAGATTCTTGTTTCTTATCTTAAAAGTAACATAATTACTGAATTTCTATAGGGTACCACTAATATAACTCTAGTATTACACATTTTTTCAAATATACCCATATTTTCTCTACACCTAAAAAAACACCCTTTCACATGAAAAAAATTTATAGATTTATTTTATTCGAATTTTGTGAGGGTACCTTTTATACCATTGATTTTGTGGGACTTATCTCGGATTTTCCGTATTTCCAAAAAAAAACACCCTTTGACCTAAAATATTTGTATAGACTGTTTGGATTCTTGGTTTCAGTTATAAACGAAACATTTTTACCAATTTTCATTGGTGTAACAACTTTTTCCCAGTTTTTGTGGTACTAATTCCGAATTTCGTCATTTCTTTAAAAAAAAAACACCCTTTCACTCAAGATAATTTTGTACACTTTAAAGATTCTTAATTCTTATACCAACCAAAACTTTTTCAGCAAGTTTTAAAAATTAATAAAATGTAAGTCAGCTGTTATGATACCTTTTTCACACACAACTTAACCCATCAAAAAAAACACCCTATCAATAAAAATAATTTTAAGAACTTTATGAATCCTTTGTCCTTGCTTTATCTTAAACCTTCATTCCGAATTTTATCAGTGTAGCATGTTTTTCACATAGGTTTCGGATATGTTTTACCTGTGGAAGTAAAAAAACAAGCACCCTTGTTTTTAATCGGCAATAACTTTTCTTAGAACAATCGTATTGACTTTATTTTATTTTATGTCATTAGATTCACCATCAAAAAATACCTTGAAAACATGTGTCATATGATGATATTCGACATACAATTTTTTTCAGTATATTTTTGACCTTCAGCCCCTCCATCTTTTCCGCGAAAAAACACTCTTCCACCAGAGTTTTTGGAATTAATTTTTTTTGGACCAAAAATAACGGTACCTGTCATACAAAAATTTCGGAAAAGTTTAATTTCACGAAAACGGCTCCAAAGATTTTGTTAAAAAAATTCAAATGTTAGTTTTTAAACATGCTTGAAGCTTTTTTTTTTTTAAATCATTAGTATCGGTACCTGCCATAGGACCACTTTTCTGCAAAACTGCTTATTGTATTTCAACGAAATTTTTTATACAAAAGCATTTATATACTTTAAATATAAGCCAAAAATAAAATTTAAAAAAAAAATTATTTTTGGATTTTTAAAAAAATTTTGAAATTATTTTTTTTGAAAAATTAAATTTTCGAAAACGGGACGTTGAATTTTTTTGAAATTTTGTTTTTAGATGTTGATTAGTGATTTCTACAAAATGGCGTACCAATTTTATTTTAAAACTTTTTTTTCAAAAAATTATTTATAAAAAATTAGTTTTTTTTTTAAAAACGGCTCTTACGATTTAAAAAAATTTTTTTCGAAAAATGCACCCTAATATATCAAGTAAAACTGCGTACTTGTTTTGTGGGGCGATTTGATTTTTTTATTTTTTATATACCTACATTTCCCAAGTTTGTATATAAAAAGTCTTAAAAACTTAAGCAACTTGAACTCTAAGAGCAAGTTCGTGCGACTAAGTCGTGCATTTTATTTTATAGACTTTTTGTAGTTGGTTCTTATCCCAAAAGTTGCCAAGTTTCATGAGTGTAACAATTTTACCTGTACTAATATACATCCCACAGAAAGATACAAATTCTCTGATACAGTAATATGTAGGTACATTGGTACATATTTCATCTGGAACAAATAAAATCGTCATACATATATGGAGCTCTTTACTATAACTTATACTCTAGAGGCGGAATTCTTATACTCTAGAGGCGGAATTCATGTACTTTGTCCTCGAACAAGTATAGATTTAAGAATTTATTGTATTGAGAACAATTTCCAACTACAACAATATTCATTAATTCAGTAACAATTTAAAACTTTGGGAATGGGATTGAAGGAAAAGAAATCCTGAAGCGCATTCAATTTTTTTCTGTACGGCAACGAAAATAGAGCAGGAAGCAAACCCTACTTTTCTAAAGGATTTTCGTGTGCTGAGTCCGAATCCGAAGTCAAAATTTTACTGGCACGTCACGTTTTCGAAATACTTGAATATTAACAGGTCAAAAACGCGTTTTTTGGATTACTTTTGACGTCAAATTACATCACCGTTAAGTTATTTTTTTTTTTTGCAAAACTACTTATGCAATCTCGAAACGCCATATTAAAACGTCCTTAAGGTACTTATGTATTTTTTTTTTTTTTCAATTCTTTTTTTTTCTCGAAGATATTGAAAAAAGGAATTTGTGATAAATACCTCAAAATCTTGCTTGTTTTTTCCAAAGTAATGTATGGTTTTTTGAACCAAATTCCAGTTTGCGTCTTCTGATTTGGACTTAAAAAAGCAACAAATTACGGAAAAATATATATTTTTGACTAAACATCAAAAAGAACTTAATTGAAATTTAGTTTAGGGAGTTTAAATCTGTAAACAGTTTTGAATTTAGCACACTAAAGTCAATTAAAATGACCTTACAAAGTTCTTGCTCCCGACTTTTTTTTGTTTTTTGCCGACCAGTGTAATTAAATCAAATTAAAATAAAATTATCTTTTATGAACTTTACATAAATGAATATTCAAAAAAAAATCTTAGCTGATAAAAGCTATACTCCACCACCACGTTTTCTTAAAAAAAAAAGAACTAAAATCCTAAGGATGACGTTACGATGTATCACCAGTTCCCAGACTATCAATAATAAAAAATAAATATATCTAAGAACTTAAATTCTAGAAGCAAAAAGACATTGTCCTTGACAATGTTGTGTGTTCATTTGACAAAAGTTTATAAAAAAAAGAAAACATCATAACAGAACTTTTTTAGTGGGTCATCTTCATTAAGTTAAACTTTTCAACAAAAAAGTAATGTCTATAAAAAGTGTTTGAGAAATGTGTATTTTTGTTTTTATTTATAAACTCGAAAAATAATTTTCTCTTTCCTTTTATATGCCTTGGGAAACTTTTAAATTGAGTAATTGAGTCTTGAATAAATAAGTACAAGAGTATACCATAACCAAGAACGTAGCCATGATGAAAATGATTTTAAGGAAGAAGATAGTGGTAGTTATATTTTGTTAATGTACCAAAATCAAGTTAAGGAATTCTGTTGGCAGATTATCAAATTTTTTTTTATATTTTCAGTTAATTTTTTGAACTCCATAGGATATGTATAAATTTTTAAACGGTATAATAGATCATAAAAGATATTTAGAATGCTATAATTTTTAAGTAAAAATAAAATAATTCGTGTAACTTGTGCTTTATTTTTAAACCCGCAAAATCTAAACTTAAGGGTAAAACATTTTTTGACGTGTAAACGTCTTATAAATCGATGAACCATGGCAGCATCCACGAAAAAGTGACGTCATTTTCTCCGGTTCCACTTGAATCTTTTATCAGTGCGGCAAAAATTTCAATTCAAAATTAAAAACAAACTATTGGAGATGCAAAAATTTTCTATAGCTTATTTGAAAGATAATAACCTTGAAAACTTGAATACAAACAAATGATTTTTAAAAATTCTATCATTTAATAGGGTTAAAAAAATTGACTATTTTCTAAACGCGACGGTGTAAAAAGTTAAATTTTTTTAATCGATAGGTAAATTTATTGTAAGACCAGTGGCGTACGTTGAGTCGCCGGGGCCCCGGGGCAAGACTAAATTTTGGGGCCCCTTAGATAAAAAAGTACGTATACGCCGTACTTTTTTTGTATGGCTTATTTATTTTTATTTTAATGTTATAATATGTTCGTAATGCACTTTGCTATACTTACATAAAATTTCTATCATAAAAGTAGTAAATACTTGTACTAGGGGCCCCCAAAATTAAATATTTAGAGACCCCTAAAATAAAATTTTTTTTAGCTTAGAATTGATAGTTTTTGGGGCCTCTGTTCTGAAGTAATATGTACACATTTGATCTTCCATCATGAAACATAGTTTATTTCTTTTGGGGCCCTTGAAAAAATATTTTTGGAGCCTCAAAATTAAGTGCTTAGAGGCCCCTAAAATATAATATAATTTGTTTGGTGCCAAGAATTAATATGTATAGGGACCTCTGTTCTGAAGTAGTATTCGGAACGCCACCAATAACGTAATGTTTTTATTTTGGGCACTGATGTATTAATGTTGGGGCCCCTGAATTGATATTTAATTTTCCATTTGATTCTTTTGAACCACTGAAGTAATAGCTTTTGAGGATCCTCTTATAATATTTGTCATGCCATCAGAAAATTTGATGAGTATTTTGGGCTCCTTAGTAATAGATTTTGGGACCCCCAAATTAATATTTGATTGCTTCTCAACTAACGGGGTTCCTGAAAAATCATTTTTTGGGACCCTTCATATAATATTTTTGGAGCCCCGAAGTCATATTTTTGGGGCTCCTAAAGTAATATTTAGTAATCCATCAACAATGTAATTTAATTTAAAAAAACATTTTTTTTTAATTTAATTTTTTTTGACGCCCTGAAGTAAAGGCTTTTTGGGCTTCTGGCCTGAAGTTGTTTTTTTGCTTTTTTGGGGCCTCTAATGTATTATTTGTGATTGCAAAGATTTTTCAAGTAATATTTTTTGGGGCCCTAAGATAAAATTATAATTTTTCTTTTAAAAAAGCAGTTTATTTTTTGGGACCCCTTCGGTAACCTTTTTATTAAATTAATATATATTGTGTGGCTACCATTGCATTATACATTAGGTACACTGACTGACATAATTAGTCTCCCTTGTATCCGAAGTGATTCAAATACATTTTTTTACTTCGTAACTCAATTTATGCTAACAGTGTCCTTCTCTGCACTGTCTCCAGTGGGGGCCCTGGGGTCGGTCGGGGGCCCCGGGGCGCCGCCCCGCTTGCCCCAAGGGAGTGTACGCCCCTGTGTAAGACTGATAATGGTATTGAGAAAATTTCAAAACCTAGGTTTAAATGGTTTTTTTAAAACTAAAACATGAGGTAGGACTTTGACAAAGTAGTGATTATAGTTAGGGGAAATTTTTGTTGGCAAGGTGAAAAATGACATTCAAAAGATAATAAAAAAAAGATTAAGGGTCTATTACGAATTTTTTTAATGTCGTTTTCGATTGGCTCTCCGGAAGCGTCCGGAATCATTCAGAAGCCTTCTGAAAGCGTTTTATTCGCACGAATATGACAGGCAGAACGCTTCTCAGAAGAGAAATTCTCTTCCCGATTTAAAATCGGAATTCACTCGAGAAGCACTAATACACGAATATTTAAAAGTCAAATTAATCACTCAATCAATATTTTTTTTATTTTTTGAAATATATTAATTTTTTTCCGAAATAAATTTTTTAATTAATTTTCAAACTTGCTTAAAATATTTTGGAAACCAATTTCACTATTAATTTCTTGAACATTACCAATTTTAAAAATAATTTAAAACATTTCATTTGAAAGAAAAATAAATTAATATAAATATTTGACATTTGAAATTTAAAAGAAAATACACAAACACAGAAAAAAAAACAGAATTGAGTGCAAGCGATTTGACCTGTTCCATTCGATTTCAGAATGAGTGAATCCTTGAGTGAAACCAATCGAAAATGACATAAGTCTCTGCGTTTTGAAATAATTATGAATTTTTGAAAAACACCTACTTTTTTAGGAGTATTTTCGGGTGAGTTTTTATTTTTAGCAAAACTTATGGAATATATAGTTTATGTGCAAAAAATTGGTATTCTCAAATGATTTTTGACTGAATAACATGAAAAACAAGCTTTTTTGTATCAAGTTTTTTGACCGTTTTTAATTTGCATCTTTTTTTTCTTCAACAGATAAATGAATGAATTTTATACTGTAAATAGATAATAGGTAGGACTATATAATTTCAATCAATTTCGTATTCACAGTTTTGAGAACACGTTCTTTCTCTTGATCTAGAGCAGATACAAATTTTATTTAACTTTATTGATAATATTACCTTTCATTTGATGTATTACACATAACGGTACATTTACTACAAGCTACACAATTTTAAATTAAAAAAACTTTAGAAATACCTCAAAACACCTGGGGAGATCTGTTGCCCATGTGTGGGAAGTACCGTATTCTCAGTTTGAAATTTCGACATGGTTGGCTTTAAAAAATTTTTACTTTTTTTATAGGCATCATAGAAATATGATTGAAAGGTCATAAGATGAAATAATAAGCTTTCAGATGATATAAAACTTAATTTAGGTTCTCATTTAAAAAAAATTGGACTTTAAGGTAATTGAGGATAAGAAGATTGATTTTCTTGCTTTTTTTGATGAAAATTAAAATTGATTGGGTTCAAAATATTCTAGCTCTTTTTGTAGATCTCGTGCAGACATGGTTGATATGAATATTTTGAGTTGAAACAATAGGATTTCAGATGGTATAAAATTTAGAAAAAAATTTAGAAAAAAAAAGTATTTTTTTTAGCACACAACCTGTTTTCTTATTACGTTATCACGTAAAATCATCGTCCGTAATCCGGCTTTTTTTCCACCCTTCAGCCATTGCAAAAATTCTAGGGTTGATAATTTTCAACCAAATTTAATAAATTAACATATTTGAGAAAGAAGATTTTTTCTGACATCAGGATTGTATTGAGTTGGAAAATTGTTGTAAGATATTTGTTATTTTAGATTCAGAGAGTTGTGAAATACACAATTTGTAAGTAAACTTTTGTATCCTTTTGTAAACCCCTTTGATCCTTTTTATATCTACTGCCTTGGCATTACGCACATTTTGTTCCGTACACTTTATTTTGACAACTCACTCCATTTGGTTTACACAACAAATCTTTCAAAACTTTGATTTTATTTAGGAACTCATTTATCTTAAGGGATGTTGTGATATTGTTAAGATTAATTTTCTCTTCTTACAAATTAAGACAACTTCTTCAATAAAAATAAAAACTTAAGAAAAATACAAAACACATCCATTTAGAAAGACAAAAGCTTTGTGGTTAAATGCGACACTTAAGGGATATACAAAATAAAAATAACAAAAAAAAAAAAAACACAGTCATGGAAATGACTTAATTCAAAACCCTTAAATAACTTTATGCGTATAGAACAAACACATGCTAGCTTTAATATGTGCTTGTTTGTTAATATGTGATGGATAATTGAAACAAAAAATCGATAAAATTTCTTTAAAGTAATAAATTAATTATTTAATAAGTAAAAAAAGGGTTGGGATTTTTTTTTTGTGTGTGTTAAATGAAAGATGAAAATGTGTGTATTAATCACATTTTACTCTGTCTGTTGAATTCTTTTGAAGTGGTCGAAACAAAAGTTAAATTAAATAAAAGGACTTTTTTATCAATTCTGGAATTAATAGAACTGTACGAAGTTTCTGTTGTGGGTGGAATTTTCATTTCATCAATAAAACTTTTTTATACTTAATTAAAGAACAAGTAATAATTTTTTTTGGAGTGTTTCCAGTGAATTTACTTTTAAAAATGCAACAATATTCTTTAAACGATTTCCGTATTGAATATATTTTAATTGCAGAGCAAGTTTCAAGGCAAAATAATAAATTGTAAAAAAAGCTACGATGATGAATACTTTTGAATCTCATGATAACTACTTTTTGAGAAATAATAATGCAAATGTCTATTTTCAATTTTGCATGTCTTCAAATTCAATATTCTTCAAAAAATAATTGACATTCCAGGATATTACTTCATTTAATTTAATACATATTGCTGTGTTACTCAAAAACAAAATGAAAAAAAGAACTTACTCGTACAAGATTTTGAACTGCTTTATAGAGTTATCTATTGTCTTACCTGCAAATAAACGAAAAGAAAATTAGTAGAATGTAAAAAAAACTGTTTTCATTTGTATGTTTTATGTGACCATTTTTTTAATGAATATTTGTAGATTTATATTTGGTAATGCAGGCTATTTTGGTCAATTGTTTTTAAATGCAAATAAAAAAAAACTTTATTCCATCTTTTTTATTTGATTGAAATAGTTTAATCAAAAACTGGAGCTTCACTAAAAGAACTGTTGTTTATTTTTCAATTTCCTGATAATTGAAAAAGAAGTTGGAGTCTGTTAAAAATATGCAATAGAGATTGTTTTAAAAGGCAGAGCAAAAGATATCTATTTGATAAAATCTGTGTAATTTCAATGAATTTTTTTTTTTTTACTTTTGTTGCATTCCTTAGAATTTACATCAGATAAAAAAGAATTTCATCATTTATGTTCTTTTAGCCGTCGTATTTTGATATTTTTTTAATACAAAATGAAAATGCAATACAAGAGGAAATGTTTGCAGAAGCAAACAAATTTAAGATTAAAGATATGATTCAATTTGAGTAATGATAAACCATTTCTGAATTGTTTAATTTTTCTTTAAGTTTATTAAATTACATTTACATCTTATCTACTCCAAAGATAAATCTAACGGACTAGAAACACTGCCTGCACAACTAGTAACTGAGACCATTGGCAAAATCCTAGGAATATTATTTGCTTCCGAGAAATTTCTCAATGAGGAATCGAGGCTTGTTTTGGGTTTTTTTTTATCAAGCATATAGATATAACAAAGAATACTCATAAAAACACAGGCAAAGTTATTTTGAAAAAGTTAAAATAAGGATCGCCCTGCTATCAATATTTTGTGAATAGAAATCAGAAAAGTTCACGTCAAAGTTATAAATTCTAAGGTTATTTAAATAAAAAGTTTCCATAACAGTTATGAAAACCTATGAAAGCTATGAAAATTAATGTTAGATATCGAAAGTAAAATAAAATATAATTTGAATATTAAAGAGTACGTATACGCCCGAGTGTACTTTTTAAATTTCAATTTTCTAAAACAGAACATTTTTAAACTTTGATTTGATGTCTTAAGGCTACTAATCATGCGGATTTTGGCGGGAGATTCCCGACATTTAAATTTTATCCCAATATCTGGCCTACTGCCTCCTAAAATGTTCCAATTTTGTTCAGAAATTTCAAAAAGAAACTATTTTTTGAAAAATTAATTATTCAAAAAATTATTATTATTTTATTTTAAACAAAAAATAAAAAAAAAAAAACAATTGATTCGGTATTTTTTTAAAAACAAATTAAAGTTTTATTACTATTTTTTTAAATTGTATTTATAATTTTGTATTATATTTTTTTAATAAACAATGCAAACTAACATAAAAGCAGTTATCCGTCTCATTAATGCATGTCAATTAAATTGTAATCGAATTAATCGATCGCAAGTTTTTTTTTTCTTACAAAAACTTAGTTAGTATAAAGTTACAAAAAAAAGATGGTTCATGGATCAAAGAAAATTGTCCTGGAACCAGGGTTCGGATTTTACTTCGATCGAAGTAGATATTTACTTCGATTTTGGGAAAAAAATAAAATCTACTTCCCTACTTCTCTTTTTCAGGATTTACTTCTATTTCTTGATTGAAAAATATTTTTCAAATAATAAATTTAGAGAAAGGGATTTAATTTCAATTTTAAATCTGGTCGAGGCATTGAGAAATAAAGCTCAACTAAAATCTCAAATGATGAATGGAGGTCAATTATTCTTCGAATTCAAGATATAAATAAAGTTTATTAAAGTAATTTTGACTGATTTTGGAGAATTCCTGATCAAAAATTTGTTAGATTATGCTGAATTAACCGTTTTACCCCAAAGCACCGTTACAACCACTAGATGAGAAAGGTTTTTTTGGAAAAGATCATAATAAAAAAGTAAAGAAAAATAATTTTGTTGAAAATAATTTTTTTAGATTAAATTTTTGTAAATAAATGTTCTGAAAGTTTATTTTGAAATCTACTTCCGAAGTTTGGGATCTACTTCACTTTTTTTCCAAATTTGCTTCGAAATTTTGAAACTGAAGTCCGAACCCTGCCTGGAACCTGGTTGTATTTTTTTTTTGACGTGATAACGTCTTATAAATCGATGAACCATGGCAGCCACCACAAAAAAGTGACGCCATTTTCTAACGTTACACTCTCGCACTTTCGCAGTGCGGCAAAAAATTTCAATTTAAAATTAAAAATAAACTATTAAAGATACAAAAATCTTCTATAGCTTATTTGAAAGATAATAACCTACATCTTAATCCAAATGAAGGATTTTTAAAAATTCCGTCATTTAATAGGGTAAACAGGGGTAAAGTCGTAGAGAATTGATTTTTTTTGATAGAGATAGATGAGACTAATTTAAGAATAACCGCATTTAAGAAAAAATTCTAAAGAAATTTGAAAATAAGCTATGACGTTTTGTTTGAACGTTGTACACGTGTTGGGGCTATGACAAAATGATGATTTTGGGTAAAGGAAATTTTATTTGACAATTCTAAAGATGCCAGGGGAAAGAAAACTAGGCGTCTGATACGGATTTTTTTCCAACACTCTGCGTTTCGAAATATGAATTTTTGAAAAACACCTTGTTTTTTAGAAATATTTTTGGGTAGTATTTGATCTTACGCATTTTTTTGGAGCATTCAAAAAATCTCAAACTTATAGGGCATGTAGGGCTTGGCTATACGCATACGTGTGCAGTGATTGATTCATTTTTGACTGGCTAACGGAAGAAACAAGTTTTTGAAAAACAGTTTTTTTGACCGTTTTTAACCGATTTTTATCGTTTTTGATTTTTATCTTTTTTTCTTCAACAATTAGAGAAATAAAGTTTATGGAGCAATGATAGATCATAACCAGGACTATATGTGTACAAAATTTCAATCATTTTTGTAATTTGAGATAACGGTAAAAGAAAATTTTCAAATTCAACAGGTTATAAATTTTGATCTAGAGTAGATAAAAATTTGATTAAACTTTTATGATCATCCCAATACAATTACCTTTCATTTGGTATATCACATATAACGGTACACTTACTACAAGCTACACAATGTTAAATCAAGAAACTTGCGAAAAACCTCAAAACACCAGTGGAGATCTGTTGATCATGAACAGCCACCAGTGTGGGAAGTACCGTAATCTCAGTCTGGAATTTCGACATGGTTGATTTTAAAAAACTCTTACTCCTCTTGTAGGCATCTCAGGAATATGAAAGGTGAAACAATAAGCTTTCACATGGTATAATTTTTTTTATAGGTTGTCATTGAAAAAAATTGATAAAATAGCGTGAGGACATAAAAATAAATGTTTTTTTTTGCTTTTTTTAATGAAATTTGATCGAGTTTAAAAAATTCTAGCTCTTTTTGTAGATGTCTCATAGACCTGATCGATATATATGTTTTGAGCTAAGATAATAAGCTTTCAGATGGTATAAAATTTTGTATAGGTTGTTAGGGAAAAAATGGAATTAATGACGTGAGAAGATAAAAATTCATGTTTTTTTTTTGCTTTTTTTGATGAAAATGATATTTTTCCATAAATTATTTTTATACTTTTTGCGCATTGTAAAAATTTAAAAATGGTTTTATTCTTAAGAAGAAATACTTGGCTTTTAAATTGCATAATTTTTTTTTTAAGCTTTTAAAATAAAAAAATTAAAATAATGAGAAAATAAAAAAGGTATTTTCTTTTTTAGCTTTTTCTTGTAAATTATGATTGTTTGAAATAAGTAAACGCTTCAATTGACTCATTTTAAACAAAAGCACACAACCTGTTTTTTGACGACGTTATCACGTAAAACATCGTCCGTAAATCGGCTTTACAGACAACCTCTTTTTTTTATTATTATTTTTTAAATTAAGCTTAGTTCTAGCTTAATCGAAACACAAAAGCAAAAAAAGTATAATAAGTAAACAAAAGTACAAAATGACAAAAAAAATGTATTGATGTGACATTTAAAAATTTAAATTATTTTAAAAACTAGAAACTTTTTTGTATATACTTTTTTCACTTTGTGTTTCTATGTGATTCAGGCTTTTAGAATTAAATTTAAAATTTTAATGAACATATCAGTTGTTGTTGAACAAAAAAAATAAAATGCACGACTGGGTCGCACGAACTTGCTCTTAGAGTTAAAGTTGCTTAAATTTTTAAGACTTTTTATATAGAAATTTGGAAAAAAAAATAAAATTCGTTTAAAAAAAAAAATTAAATAAAATCTGAAATTAAATTGCCCTCCAAACCTCCAAAACAAGTATGCAGTTTTGATTGATATATTAAGATGCATTTTTAGAAAAAAAAATTTCAAAATCGTTAGAGCCGTTTTTAAAAAAACTAATTTTTTATAAATAATTTTTTGGAGAAAAAGTTTTAAAATAAAATTGGTATGCCATTCTTTAGAAATCACTAATCAACATCTAAAAACAAAATTTCAAAAAAATTCAATGTCCCGTTTTCGAAAATTTGATTTAAAAAAAAAAAAATTTTAAAAATTTTTTAAAAAATCCAAAAATTATTTTTTTCAAAATCTTATTTTTGACTTATATTTAAATTATATAAATGCTTCTTCACAAAAAGTTTCGTTGAAATCGAATAAGCAGTTTCGGAGATAATCGGATTTGAAAAAAAACGGTTCTATGGCAGGTACCGTTAATAATGATTCTCAAAAAAAAATTTTTTCATTGAAAGATAGACCTTAGCTTAAAACTAACATTAGAATTTTTTAAACAAAATCGTTAGAGCCGTTTTCGAGATATTTCAATTTTACTAAAATCGGTATATGACAAGTACCGTTATTTTTGGTCCAAAAAAATTAATTCCAAAAACCCCTCTGGAGAGTCGCCAAATAACGCTACATACCAAGTTTGACATTATTCGGTCCATCTGTTTAGGCTGTAGCTTCTTATACAGACAGACAGACAGACAGACTGACAGACAGACTGACAGACAGACAGACAGACAGACGGACTTCCGGGACCCACTTTTTTGGCATTGTCTACCATCGTAATGTCATGGAAAAATGTTATCTCTTATAATGTTATAACTTGATATTACCTATATCGCAAGTAAAAAAACTGAAAATTTTGAAAAATAATTATAAATTAAATAATTATCTGTGTTTTTTTATATTAATGTATGGACTTCATCAACTTAGACGTTCTTTAACATTGTTTAAATTTATAAAAGGGTACATGATAAGCTTCTTTGTTTTATGATCGATCTAATCCCCAAAAAGGAAGCTAAAGCCTGCCTTTTAGACCCCAGAGAATAAATATCTACAAAACAAAGTTCTACACAACAAACTTTAAGGTCGATAGTTGGCAGGTTTATCAATAAATAACAAAACCAAAATAATTAAAACTACTTAACGAGGTTAACTCATCAGGGATGACACTTTTTATGCAAACATAAAAAAATTAAAGCTTTTTATAAAAATTGTTAAATTTAATATGAATTCATTTGAAATTTGTCCTTTTTCAATCTAAACTATATCTTTAAAGAATTGATTCAATAAATTGAATTCCGATTAAACATGCATGCAGTTCATGTAAAATGAAACCCTTCAAAGCAATTAGTAAACCAAATTAGTGTTCCTTTTTTCTCCTGATTTTACTGCTGTCAATCAAAAACAATTAAAAGTTCAAGTGGCCTCTACTTCAAGTTGGTCTTCAAATTGAATTTTATTCAATCGCTCCATTTAAACATCGTAGCCCTTTGTATAGTCCGCCAGATTTTAATAATGTCTGACGAAACTTCATGATAACATCGGCAGATCGGCACCCTTAATACCAATTAATATCCACCCAGTTCGAATACTTCAGTCGAATATAAATTAGTTCATCAGAAAAACTATTCAATATATGAAACCTCTTACAAAAGGGCAAGGGTACCACTTAAGGATAGTAAATTACTCGTTCAATTAGCAATTAGATCATAAAATGTTGCTTAGCTCATATGAAACTTCTTCATAAAGCTGAGAAACCAATGCGTTGTCAACATTAAAGGCAGACATTTCCGTTTCCTTGGAAGTTGAAAATAATAATAAAAGAGTGAGAGAAAATTTAGAGTTATAAATTCAAGTGCATAAAATGAAATTGTGATAAAGAGAGCAAGTGTATTTTTCTTATTTAAATTAAATTTACCCTAAATGTTAAACAATTCTTTAAACGTTAAGCCCCTCTGAAACACCAATTTACTACAATTTTTCTTCAATAAAAAAAAGTGTAATCACTGATTTGTCTGAGATTTCGAGTCATTGGTGTCGAATAGAACATTCATTCACAGACATTTATTAAGACATTTAAAGCTAAAATAGAGACATCATCCTACAAAACTGTACTCATATATACACAAGTTAATTGTTATGTAAATGCTTTTTGTAAATATTATTGAGTTTTTTGGACCTTTTTCCGCTTCAGCAAAGGCATCTCTTTCATTTTTTTTTTTTTGTGTTCCTCTTTGGGCAACGATAATAATGATTGGATTTCGGTCGTTAATGAAAATGTTGGTCAACAGAATGGATGGTTCGTGTGAGAAGGGCTGAATAGCTATCTGTTTGCATTAGTAGGTGCGTAGTGTTTGTAGATACTTCCGTTATGTCTGAAAAGATGCTTTTGTCATGACAATGCCGATGCTGGAACAGCCTATACAAATATATATATATATTTTTCCATTGCCGGACTTAGACCTGAAATGTACATATACGCACAAAAAAAATAAAATAGAACATATACAACTATTTTTAGAAGATACATTTTTATAAAAAAATATTTTCAAAATCGTTTGAGCCAAAAAAAAAAAGTATTTTTTTTTTTAAATAATTGAAAATTTTATAATAAATTAAAATTCCAAAAAATTAAGTGTCTCGTTTTCGAAAATTTGATTTTTCAAAAATAAGAATTTTTTGTATAGAACAATTTTTTGCAATAGAATAGGTAAGTAGCGCTCAAGAAAATCAGATCACAACAAAAACATTACTGTTAAAAAAAAAACCAAGTTCTCCTATGTTGAAATAATGCTGGCGGTTACCACGCCCCCTTTCTAAAACTCTCAAATTTCAAATTTTGTCCTTTGTATAAACTAACAGTTCTACCATTCTACCAAATTTCAAGATTCTACGATAATCAGAAGTGCTCTTTAATATTTGATGAAAATTCAGCGGAAAATTCAGCCTATCTAAAATTCTGAGATTTAAAATTTTTTTCTTTGTATAAACTAACAGTTCTACCAATCTACCAAATTTAAAGATTCTACAATAACCAGAAGTACTCTATAATATTTGATGGAAATTCAGCGTAAATGGGCGGTTACCACGCCCCCTGGCGAAAATTCTAAAAATCATTGGAGCTGGTTATTAAAGGAAGTTTTTTCTATATTTAAGAATGATCATTGTACATGTACATAAAGGTTTAAAAAAAAAGTTGTTATGATGTTTTTAAGAAAAATATTAGCCAACAAACAAAAAAATTTGATTTTTCAATAAAATAATTAATTTTTCTTTAAATGAATTTTCTTAATTATTCCTAGTTTTGATATCAAGGTAAACGTTTGTAGGTATGGGTAACATTTTCGTTGAAATAGGAAGGTCAAAGATTGGGACTGCTTAGTACAAGCATCTATCTATCTATGCAAAATAAAAAAAAATCTAAAATGAACAAAAAAATAAATTTAATATTTCATGTTTAATTTCCAGAAAGTGTCAAAATTTTAAAACAAAAATGTTTTAATAGTCAAGAGTGTTGAGAAAAAAAAATAATTCAATATACATTCATAAAATTAGGTATAAAGACATTAAATGAGAAAAAAATCAGTAAACATTAAACATAAATACAAAAAAAGTTTATGAGCGTGGTACACTGGTTTTTAGTATTTTTTTCAGACTAGTTTTATTAATATTAAAATCAAACAGATTAGTATTCAAATTTACAAGCTTAGTCAGCTATTACATGAAGTATCAAGAGGCGCGCCTCTTTTCAAACGTAATGAGTGCAAAAGAGAAAAAGGATGAAACAAAAAATTATCCGACCAGAGAGTCGTGGGTCGGAATTCTGAGACTCTTTTTTGACGTTTCTTTTTCCACTTTTCCTTTTTTCAACATTCTCTTTCATTTCTTTTTGCTTCTTGGTGCAGTACAACAACAAATTTTAAATCAAAAGAGAAATGTCAAATTTGAGTCCGTGTAATAGTACGCGCCTCACAGAATGATTATCAAAAGAAAATTAGAAAAAAGAGTCAAGCCTCTTGAGGCTTCATGTAATAGCTGACTTACACATGCGAGTTAAGGGCACATGCATACCATAATTAGTACGGTGTTGGGGTAATTTTATCAAATCTAAGCTGCGAAAGTTATAAGCACCTCTCCGGTAGTAAGCAGAACAGGCCCATCAATTACACCCGTTATAAGTTGATGAATAAATACAAGGTAGTTATTAACTCTCGTTTGAGACAAGGTTTGGATCTGCAGTAGGTTGATTCGATGCTCATAGGAAGGAAGGTTAAAAGCGAAAATAAGAATTTCACTCTTACGGTAGCATAACGGTACGTCATTAATATCTAAAATAAAAAGAAGAGGTCCCAGGTGACTACCTTGCATGACGCCCGATTTGGCAATGAAGGATTTTGAGAAGGTCCCTCTGAATTTCACCTGATATGACCTATTTTTAAGGTAAGAAGAAATCCAAGTGATAAAAGTTATAGGAATACCAAACATTTTTAATTTAAACTTTATGATGTCATGAGAAAGTTGATCAAAAGCTTTAGAATAGTCTGTATAAATGCAGTCGAGTTCCTGTCCACTTTCTAAAGCGAAGGAGCAATTTTGGAAAAATGAAAGTAGATTCGTAGCCGTTGATCTTTTTTGCATGAAACCATGTTGTTGATTACAAATAATATTTCTACAGTAGAACGTTAAACTATCACTAACTTGCTCAAAAAGCTTTGGAATACATGAAAGTTTAGATATTGGCCTATAGTTAGTTATATGGGCTTTATTTCCCTTTTTAAAAACAGGAGTAATATAAGCGCTTTTCCGTATGTTTGGAAATATACCCGATTTAAGAGATAATACGAAAATGTGTTGAAGAGGGAGAGCTAAAACGGATTCATCAGGTCCCAGAGAGCAATCATCATGAAGAAGTAAAAGAAGTAATGCCAAAGTTGCTAGAGAACTTGGCTGGGCACTACCGTGCCCCTTGATTTCTCCTTTGATAGAAATTTCGTTATAATCTTGATTTTAGGAAAAATGTTATTCTTTAAAACTGTCTTTAAAAAATGTTTACACCTTTTTTAGTTGTTTAGATATTAATATTTTAAAGCCGTTAATTTTTTCTTGTCCTAGATATTTTTTTGTACTTTGAGGCCAATTTTTTTTTTTTTTTTTTTTGATAAATTTGTAATAAACATACCTAGTGTTTTATTTATTTATTTATTCTTATGATATGAAGAAAAAAAAAATAATGAACAAAAAGTCATCAAAAAGTTTGTGAGAAAAAAAAAAACTCATTTATTTTACTATACTTGGAAAAACCTGCACTAGGTAAAATCTTAAAAAAATGTGTTTTTTTTTTTAAGTTAAGATAATTAAAAATTTATTTTTGTAGTTTAAAATAGTTTTTATTTAAAATTTAGATAGAGGGAATACGCTGCAAAAAATTTTAACGAAACAATATTGACAGTGAAGTTCAAAAAGATATTATTCCTGAAGAATTTTGAATGAAAATAATTTTTTATCGGACAAAATTTCTGTGCTTTATAAGATTTTCCAGTTGTTTCGTGAAATAGGCTGGTACTGAGTTGTTTGATGAAATGCATTTTTGTCCATATCTTTAATTCAAAATGTTCGATCAATGTTTTCATAAGAGTCAATATCCAAAAATTTACTTATGGGTTCATAAATTAGAACGAATCCACGTCTGAAAGGACAAAATGTCCCATACTGATTGAACTGCTTTTACAAAAAAAAAAAAACACCAAAACAGGGTTACTGGGTAAAATTTAATTCAACCCTGTGTGTTTATTATAGTTTCAATAAGAAAAAAAAAACTCAAACTGACAGGACAGGCCCATATATTGTTTGTATTTTTTTGTTGATGGCCAAAATAACGTATTCCGTATTGATGCGGTTGTGGTTCAGAGTGTTACAGCATATTGAAGCATATAACTCTTGTAGTGTGGTGGGTGACCTTTTTGGATTTGTTTGTTCTATCCTATATAGAATTGAAAATGCGGACGTGATTGAATGAGGATGGATGAATGAGAGAAAATTTTTGTTTGTCTTCTGTTTCACTGGGTAAGAAAAAAACCTACTATCTGTCAAGTCTTAATTTAAAAAAGGGTTTCTGTGTTCTTTTTTTTTTTTTCTTTTTTTTTTTTTGGGTGTTTGCCGGCAGATTTTTATTTTTTTAAACAAGATTTTTTTTATAATTTCCTATAGACATAAAATTTGACAAGAATTCCTTGCTGTGATAAAAATATATTGACATGGTACACAGTAAGCTGAATAAAAAAAAAAAAAACAATATTATATTAACCTTGTTCTGAAGAAGATAAGTACCTACCAAAGAAACTATATTACAAAAAAAAAGACACTTTATCTTCGTATATTAGAACAAAAAATTAAGAAAGCTTTACTATGTTTAAGTTTCATTACTACTTTAAAATAAAAAGATAGTTGTTGCTTTAAAACTTACATACAACAATGGCTTTATATTAACCTCTGCCAACTACAACATCATAACCAGTATAACGAACGATAAATTGGAAAAGAAA
Organism: Episyrphus balteatus; assembly: GCF_945859705.1. Taxonomy (NCBI): domain Eukaryota; kingdom Metazoa; phylum Arthropoda; class Insecta; order Diptera; family Syrphidae; genus Episyrphus; species Episyrphus balteatus. The sequence goes on from NC_079135.1 coordinate 37,235,580, forward strand.
TTCTATCTGAAAAGTGTTTTTATTGGACGAGCACAGAGAATATTATAATATTGTCTAGAAGGGATCTTAAAGTGCATTCATAAGGAATCGAAAACCTTTCTTTAGTAGTGAAATAAATGTATATAAATTTATTTAATCAGTTTTTCTGATTCAATAAAAAAGCAACGAGGCAGATGAGAAATATTAAAAAGAAAGATAAAGTTGCTGGTGGCTTTACTGAAAAGAAAACCTCAACAAGTGAAAAAAAAAAAATAGCAGACAATATGTGATGAGGAAAATTGGGATTAAAGATAAAAACAAGAGGAAAAATCAATTGGATTTCAGCATATGACCGAAAACGGGGTAGGGGAGGGACCAAGAGTGGTGGGTGTAAAAAACGGGTTTTGACAATTTTTTGGATGGATAAATTAAATCGTAATTAAAGTTACGATCATTTTTTTTTTTTTCATAACTTAAAAAATATTGCTAAAAATATCCTTCAAGATGTTGTTGTTGTTCAAAGATTAAAATGTTATAGGTAAAAATGTCAAAAACTCATCTTACAAAAAAAATTACATAATTTTCAAATTTAAAAAAAATCCGTTATGAGTTTATTAAGTTTTTTAATATATGTACATATTTCGTTTCCATATCACACAAAGTACTAATAATTTCAATTCTGCCGTTTACTTCTAGCAACTTCAATATTTTTTACCGTTTTTGTTGTTTTTCCTTAAAAAAAAAGATATTAAGACATTTTTAACGCGGTATTTAAAACGTTATTTTGATAACGACTTTATAAACTCAATAACTTCAAAAATACTGTTTTTATACATTTTTCCACTTTGAAATCGATTTTAGTCATAAACACACTTGCACTAAATTATATTATAATTTTTAATTAATAGACCATTATTATTTTTAAATACAAAGCATAGATTCAAGGATAAAAATAAAAAACCGATGTGTAGGCCATCCAAATTAAAATTTTTCTCTGTATGCTCTTCTCCGAAGCAAAAGCGGGCAATTTAATGTCTTGGCAAGAGTGCAGGTTTTCCTTATTAATAGCTTAAGTCCACCATCAATATATGCTGCACTCGTCGTATTCCCACTTCCAAGTTCATTTCCTTGACAACTTCTCTTGCTGCCTGACGAAAAACAGTTCTTTTTATGTCACTTTTGGCTCTCGACCTTCACACTCGTTTAAAATACCTATACTAGTCACCTTTATTAATCAAGTTATCAATTACACAATAGGACCTTTTTCATCCTCTACCTATTTCCGAGTTAAACAAGCCCTCTACATGTAAAGCCTTAATTTTGCCAATTTTTGCATTATTTTTTAGAGTATGAAAAAAATCAACTTTTTTGTTAAACCTTTGGAAGTAGGGCTTTTTAAACAAAAAATTAATTAGTTTTTAATATTGCGATTTTATTACACCAGTTTTTAAATAATTTTTGTATTAATTTGTATTTAAAAACCCTATTTTGAATACAACATCAAAAGTATTAAAAAATAAGAAATTTGATTTAAAAATTAATTTCCAGCTTTATAACTTTATCTTGTTTAGAATTGAAATTAAACACTCATCTTCATTTTTTTAAACAAGAATATTAAATTTTAATCAAATTATATCTAAAATATAAACGACAGCACCATCCATTAAAAAAAAAGAAAAAAAATCTTGTCCATGTTTTGAGAAATATTTAAAAATATTTTGTTTTACGGCATTTTTCAGAATCTTTATTTACTAAAAATTGTCTAGCGAGATTTTACTGAGGTGAAGCTTCGTACTTTTTATTGAAAATCAGCATATTTCTACGCAAAGTTCAGGATCATTGCAAAGACAGTTGTAACAAGTTTCCTTTCATAATGAATCTCAAGGAAAGAATCCTCTCTTATGTAGCTCTCAAAACTTCTGGCTATAAAGGATGTCATCTTAGGCAAATAGAATGATAGAACTATTCCACAAAATGTTGCAGACAGCAAGTCCATAATACCATTATTTAAGACACAATTCACATCAACTTTGAACTTAAACCACAAATCTTGCAAAAGTGTACGTACAAAGTTCAAATGGATATCGTTTGAGGGCGAATTTCCAACTCAAAATAATAATTATGTATTAAAATAATTTCAAGAATAACTTTACGTGTTGTGTACTTATTCTCACATTCATTGAATTTAATAATTAAAATTGTTCATCGATTGTAAACAAACGTTTGTCTATAAAAGTGTTTAAAATTAAAATCAGTTCCGACTTCCGATTCGGAAGTGAAAAATAAACATCTCTCTTCATTTGTAAAACTTCCTCTCAGGATTCAACAATATCTTAGTATCATTTTAATAAGTATTATTAAAATCTCTTCACTAAACAATTTTAAGCTTAAAATTGTTGGTATTCAAACACCTACTTACTATCATTCTTTCGCAAAAGAAAAAATTTTTCCTTTCTTGCTTACATTACTATATTCCTTTTTTTATTACAATTCAATAAAATAAACTACAAACTTTCTTTAAACTCAATGAACTTGCGATAAACTCTTTTGCAAAGGACAATATAGCTTTTCGGTTGTGGCGAGTGTGAGTGAAATAATGTTTGAGGAAAAATGGTAATTTTCTATTAAGACTTTTTTCTTTAACTTATAAAATATGTGCGTAGTCGTCCTCTCCTACGTATAAAAAGTAAAAGGATCGTAAGAAAACCCTTTTCTGAGAACTACAGATATATACTTACACAACACCATTATGAAGCTTAACAAAAACAACAAAAAACGAAAAACAGAAAAAAATAAAATGCACGACTGGGTCGCACGAACTTGCTCTTAGAGTTCAAGTTGCTTACATTTTTAAGACTTTTTATATAGAAATTTGGAAAATGTAGGTACCTATGACATGGGTACAGAAAAAAAAATAAAATTCGTTTTTTAAAAAAATGATATAAAATCTGAAATCAAATTGCCCCCCAAAACAAGTATGCAGTTTTGATTGATATATTAAGATGCATTTTTAGAAAAAAAAATTTCAAAATCGTTAGAGCCGTTTTTTAAAAAACTAATTTTTTTATAAATAATTTTTTGGAAAAAAAGTTTTAAAATACCATTTTGTAGAAATCACTAATCAACATCTACACACAAAATTTCAAAAAAATTCAATGTCCCATTTTCGAAAATTTGATTTTTCAAAAAAAAATTTTCAAAATTTTTTTAAAAATCCAAAAATTATTTTTGGCTTATATTTAAATTATATATATGCTATTTCACAAAAAGTTTCGTTGAAATCGAATAAGCAGTTTCGGAGATAATCGGATTTAAAAAAAAAAAACGGTTTTTTGGCAGGTACCGTTAATAATGATTTTCAAAAAAAAATTTTTTCATTAAAAGATAGACCTTGTCTTAAAACTATTATTTGAATTTAAAAAAAAATCGTTCGAGCCGTTTTTGAGCATTTTCAACTTTACTAAAATCGGTATATGACAAGTACCGTTATTTTTGGTCCAAAAAAATTAATTCTGGAGAGTCCCCAAAAAATGCTACATACCAAGTTTGAAGTCAATCGGCCCATTCGTTTAGGCTGTAGCTCCTTATACAGACAGACAGTCTGACAGACAGACTGACAGACAGACAGACAGACAGACGGACTTCCGGGACCCCACTTTTTTGGCATTCTCTACCATCGTAATGTCATGGAAAAATGTTATCTCAACTTTTTTTTTTACGAATGCATAACTTGATATATAGTACCTATATCGCAAGTAAAAACTGAACGGAAAAACCAAAGGCCCTCAAGTTAAAACTATTAAATGAGAAATTCTTTTAGCTTTACACTGATAGAATCTTGCTTCTTCAAAACCGACATCAACTTGAACGTTGTTCTTCTTTTGGCTATGAAGTAAATTTCAGCTTAAATACTGCCTTTTCCTTTGAAAATACAGAGAAATTTGTGTAATTTGTGTAATTTAGTAATAAATAGATTTTGAACTTCCGTCGGCTGTAGTTCCGGAATTGATTTTATTGAAGTTTTTTGTTGATAGAGTAACACACACAATCGACCGATGATAATCCGCACCCCTGATGAAAATTAATTCATATGCGCAGTTTCTGTTTCATTTGTCGAACATCATTATGAACTAAAAACATCAATATCACATATGCCTAGAGATGAGCAAAAAATCATACGATTTTTAACCTGTGATTGATAAATCACAATCACTACTTGTGAGCAGTCCTCAAATTACCTGTGATTACCTTAACCATGAATTGGATATTCACTTTTCACTTTACAGTTCGCACTTCGCACAAATAGAGCATTTATCCTGAATGTTATTTTCGACAAGTTTGTTTAGGATATGGCGTGATTTCTCTCACATAGATCAATCTTAAAAAAGATTTCTATGTTTGAAGTTTACTCTTTACACTAGAAGTGAGGCAAAAATTTTTATCAAAAGTAAATTTAAGTGCATTTCCCTTTTACACTTGATCTGTTGCAAAAATTTATTATTCCAAAATCACAGGTCAAAAGTCATTTTCAATGCGTTTTCGTGAACTCCGGGTAAAATAATTCACGTTACACAAGTACATTGGATATTCAAATTAAACCCTTTGATTTTTCAAAACAGCTTTTGCAACAGTTCTTTATTAAACATGAATTGGTTTGACTGGAATTCACGCAATTGCTTTGGACATTTTTTTTTAACCTGTGATTTTTCACAACTTTTGCAACAGTTTTGTTATTGTAATCTTGAATTGTACTGACGGAATTCACGCAAATGCTTTGGATTTTTTTAACCTGTGATTTTTTTCCAAAATAAATTTTTAACAGTTCTTTATTAAACGTGAACAAGTGTATTGGAAATTATAAACTGTGATTTTTCCCAAAACAACTTTTGCAACAGGTCAAGTGTATAAGTGAATTATTTTAAGCAGACTTCAAAAATGCATTGAAAATTACTTTTATTCTGGCCAAAACAACTTTTTGCAACAGTGTAAAAGTGAAATATTTTAACCGAAATTCACGCATATGCATTGAAAATTACTTTTAACCTGTGATTTTGGATAAAAAATTTCTTGCAACAGTTTAATTGTAAACGTGAATTGTTTTTTCAAAAATTCACGCACGTTCGGTAAAATTAATGTTTTGTTTACCCCTTACAATCACGTATGGCTCCAGAAAATTCTCGGTTTGCACCCGAATATTTGCTGTGAAATCGCAGGCTGTCCTGATTAGAATGAGGATTTTCAAAGTTAATTTTCCCGTGAAATAATAAATTTCTCCCGTAAAATCAAGAGTCACTTAGACAAAATAATGTTTTCCCCAGAATAATCACGGATGGCTTTGGTAAATCGCGGATCTGTTTGCTTAAACCAACTCGTATTTGAGCTTCATTAGTACTTCCTACGTGAAAAATCGTAAGGAACGTGTTTATTGGAAAATACAAACGTGAAAAATGCTACGTGTAGATTTTTTTTTTTTTTTTTTGAATTTTCATAAAAAAAAATTGAATTCACGGTTAAAAATCACAGGTTACAATCACCGTGAATTCAAAATCACAGTCACAGGTATACCTGTGATTGAAAAATCACGACTTAGCTCATCTCTACATATGCCTACCGGAGAAGAATGAGACGATTTTTAATTGAATATTGATTTTACCAGCTAAATGATTTGAGGAATGATAAAGTCGATAAAGTCAACAAATTAATGAGTATTTAACAATGCAACGAGACGTGCTGTCGTGCGACTTATTTACTCAGGTCTTGAATACTCGGTAGTGGATATGTTGGTTACCTATATTTTCCAACTCAAATTAACAGACATCATCAAAATTTGATAGAATCTGTGACAATATTGTGTAAAGTGCATCACCTATGGCCATCCTTTATCGCCGTTGGATATATGCTGACAATTCCTCTTTCATCCATGTTCCGTTTGCTGAAGTATTTCAACCGAATTTCGTCAATATTGGACATATTGCAATTAATTGGAATGTATTTTCACGTGTATTTGAATTACAAAGACTGCACTATAAAGGTAGATTGGGTGTCAGTGTGGCACAAAAATAAGGATAAGTAATTCTCCTCTAGCTTTGAAGAGAATTATTAATTTATCCAATAAGTTTCTCTTAAGTATGTATGTAAGTACGAACACTGAAGCAGATTAAATTTAAAGGACTATTGTAACATCTAAACATTGAACACTGAACAGCTGACTTGAAAGAAGCACATTGATATAATCATCAAGAACTGAAAGAGCTGCATAATGCAACATAGATTCGCATGTAAAGTTATTGAGCAGGCTGAAACGGCATAGTTAAACTAGAGAGATGTCTTTTATTTTACCATTAAGGTGCATAACAGATTTTCAAAATTCAACAGAATACTGGGTCCTATAAACGGTTGCTGTATTTAATGTCGTTTTCGATTGGTTTCACTCAAGGATTCACTCATTCTGAAATCCAATAAAACAGTCTGAATCACTTCCACTTAATTCTGAAATTTTATACCTATATTGGTGAATAATCAAATACAAACTTTTTGCTTTTCTACTAGGAAATTTGGTTTGACGTTTAATTATTATTTGGGCAATTCCATGGTATAGGTCGTTTCAAATCAAAAGTCCCATGGAAAATTGAGCAAAAATAAAAAAAACTCATTCGCTTACTGGAAGGAAGCATTTATGAGGCAGCTGAACTTTTTCTAAAATTACGATAAAATAATGAAGAACAGTTCTTGATATCCCGCTTTTAATTAATGGATCCGTCTGTGAGATTCACTGGATTAGCCTCAGAAAGCGGAGGCAAGTCTCCCGGGCTTGCATCACTCCATATCCACGGACAATACAAAAAAACATACAATTATTTAATTATTTATCATTTGAAGGCAGTTGGGAAGATATTGTTATAGGACTAGGTGAAGATGGACCAGAAATGTCAAGTTTATATGATAGCAATTCATAACTTTAAATTGTATTCACATCTTTTCATTTGTATAATTGGGCAGTAAATATCTTATTTTTATTTTTAAATTATTTTGGAGTCGTCACCATAGAAATAATTAATAAACAAATTCAGATTTTTCGTTTGTTTATTTTTTTCTCTAGCATTTCTTTCATTCAAACAAGCATGATTTGTTGTAATTTTTGAGTTGATTTGTCGCAATGAGCCAATAAAATTGATGTCGTTTTCGATTGGACGTCCAGAAGCGTCCGGAAGCATTCAGAAGCCTTCTGAAAGCGTTTTATTGGCATGAAAATGACATCCAGAACGCTTCTCAGAAGAGAAATTCTATTCTCGATTTCAAAACAGAATCAAATCAAGAAGCACTAACACATTTACACTTACATGTCAAAGAAACACTCAATCATTGTTTTTTTCTGTTTTCCATTAATTTTTTTTTTTGTTTTCTGCAATTAATTGTTAATTTATTTTCAAACAAATAAATTATGCTTTTAAAAATTTTCCACAAATGAATTTCCCATTAATTGGTTAAAAATTAGGTACAATTTTCTTTAAATATTAAATATTTTTCAAGTTTGACATTTTAAATTTCAAAGAAAAACAAACACAAACAAAAAAAAAACAGAATTGAGTGGAATCGATTCAAACTGTTTTATTGGATTTCAGAATGAGTGAATCCTTGAGTGATTCCAATCGAAAACGACATGAGTTTTTTGTTTATTTGTTCTCAATTTTATTGGAAGGGAGAAAATAAACTCTGAGTCAGGACTTTTGATTTGAAACGACCTAGGTTGTTTCAAATCAAAAGTCCCATGGAAAATTGAGCAAAAATAAAAAAAAGAGTGTGTGTACACAAGTACACGCGACTGAAGTTATACTTCACACTCAGCTTATTAAATGAATTTCATTTGATGATATTTTTAGTTTTTATAATTTTTGTTTATATTTTGTTTATATTATTATTAAAATAATCAAACAGCGTATTTTTTTTTAACAATCTCAGCTTATGGTGATCTGCAACTTGCAACTTGCCACAAACAACTTGCCACATGCAACTTGCCACAAACAACTTACCACATGCAACTTGCCACATGCGACATGAAACATGCAACTTTCCACGTGTTGTGTGTTTTTTTTTTACCGTACTGCGGCGTACTGCATTTTTAAATACTAAAGTACTACCAACTCTAAGGGTGAAACGACAGCCCTGCTGCCCAATTGTCTCGGAGATGGCGATCGCGTCATAATCCCTTTGACATTCTTGTCAAAAAAAAAAAAATTTTCATACCCACCGTCCCATAAGAAGTATAACTTCAAAAAACTCATTCGCTTACTGGAAGGAAGCATTTATGAGGCAGCTGAACTTTTTCTAAAATTACCATAAAATAATGAAGAACAGTTCGTTATCCCTATTTTAATTAATTCATCCGTCTGTGAGATTCACTGGGTTAGCCTCAGAAAGCGGAGGCAAGTCTCCCGGGCTTGCATCACTCCATATCCGCGGGCAATTAAAAAAAAACAAACAATTATTTAATTATTTATCATTTGAAGGCAGTTGGAATAACTTTGCCGAAGATATTGTTATAGGACCAGGTGAAGATGGACCAGAAATGTCCAGTTTATATGATAGCAATTCATCACTTAAAATTCTATTCACATCTTTTCATTTGTATAATTGGGCAGTAAGTATCTTATTTTTATTTTTCAATTATTTTTGAGTCGTCACCATAGAAATAAATAATAAACAAATTCAGATTTTTCGTTTGTTTATTTTTTTCTCTAGCATTTCTTTCATTCAAACAAGCATGATTTGTTGTTATTTTTGAGTTGATTTGTCGCAATGAGCCAATAAAATTGAGTTTTTTGTTTATTTGCTCTCAATTTTATTGGAAGGGAGAAAATAAACTCTGAGTCAGGACTTTTGATTTGAAACGACCTATAATTTGTTTTCAATGAAGATTCCATACATACAAAATTACAAGCTTTTAATATGAGTGACAAAACCAAACATTTTTTCAATATTTCGAGGAAAAATTTTAAAATATTTAGGTAACTCACGTTACATTATTTTGGTAACTCATGTTACCTGCGATTTGTGGTTCCAAAAGTAAAGAAAAGATGCATTTTCACTCAAGTTTTTTTTTAATCAAATAGTGTGTAACGAAGCTTGCTTAAATGTTAACTTATTTTAGCACTCATTAGGGGATATTGTCATCGTCACTATTAGACTCATCATATTTTCAGTTTGCTTGTTTTTCCGTCATTTTCATGTGAAATTCTTCTGTTGTTGTCAAGCTTATGCTATAAAAATGCTTTAAGATTATTAAACTCCCTGAATTTTATGTCTATCCATAAGGGAATACAACAAAGAATCTTTTTTTGCAACTTGCATAAAGAGTTGCCGTTTGTAAATAGTAATTTGCTAATAAAAAAAGTAAAAAAGACTGCATAATTTGTTCAAAATTCGTGTCCACTTTTTCATGGAATTACCCATTTAAATATTAGTTGTTTTGAGTGAATAATCAAGAAGAAAATGTTTATTCTGAGAAGCGTTCTTTCTGTAGTATTGGTATGCGAATAAAACACTTTCAGAAGGCTTCTGAATGATTCCGGACTCTTCCCGAGAGCAAATTAAACAATCATACATAGCGGGCTTGCACTATTAATAACACGGTGTAACACTCAAAATATACGCGGGCGGAAACCTATCAGGTTTTGTAGAGCTAGTCGCACTGATTACGAAACGGTATTTGAAAATCCCCTACCACCCCCAAAATCTGGAGCTACGGGCAAAAAAACGGTTTTTTGGACCTTCACCCATTGAAAAAATTCTAGCTTCGACAATTTTTTACCCATTCTCGATTTTTTTACAGTTTCTGATAGAAGATAAATATACCTTTTCAACAATGTATAAAACATGTAACTCGGTTAAACCATTTAGAATTTATAAGCTGTCAAAGTTCAAAAATTCCATTTTTTTCGTCATTTGCCCAACTTCGGCATCAATTTAAAGTATATGTTTTCAAAACAACATGCTATTTAAAAAATATATTCATAAACTATATTTCCCAATCAATCGAAGTATTTTTTTATGAAAATCACTCCAAAATTGGCTTAGAAAAAAAATTTTTTCGATTTCAACCCAGATACAGAAATTCGAACTTTTAGGTATAGAACAAAAATGTTGTTTCGGCACGTAGTAGGATAACCTGGGCGCCAGGATTTGATAACGGGTTTTTGTAGAGGAGCTCAATACAAACATTTTTTTTCTTTGGAAGGGGGGTCTATCTCTCCCCGTTTAGGTGGGAGGGGCAGTTTTCTAAAAAAAAAATTATCAAGATAAAAAAAAATTATTAAAAAACAACGGCAGAACATACAGTAATAAATGATACCATTACCGAAAGGAAAAATTGTACATTTGATTCTAATTTTTAAATGAATATAACATAACCAATAGTTTTTGAAATAATCGATTTCAAAAATAAAAATTGGCGAAACATTTTTTTTTAAAACTCATTTTATACTATTTTTGTCCAGACTGTGAATTTTAGTAAACAAATTACTTACACAGAAAACTGCCTCAATTGATTCCTTATCGAACAGTGAAAACTATATGTTTCTATGTCTTCTAGTTTTCGAGAAAATTGAAAAATAAAAACAAATAAAAACAAAAAATATTTTGAAAAAAGAAAAAATCTGATAAAATAATTTTTCAATTTTCTCAAAAACTAGAAGACATAGAAACATATAGTTTTGGAGTGATTTTCATAAAAAATACCTCGATTGATTGGGAAATAGATATTGTTTATGAATATATTTTTTAAATAGCATGTTGTTTTGAAAACATATACTTTAAACTGATGCCGAAGTTGGGCAAATGACGAAAAAAATGGAATTTTTGAATTTTGACAGCTTATAAATTCTAAGTGGTTTAACCGAGTTACATGTTTTATACATTGTTGAAAAGGTATATTTATCTTCTATCAGAAAACGTAAAAAAATCGAGAATGGGTAAAAAATTGTCGAAGCTAGAATTTTTTCAATGGGTGAAGGTCCAAAAAACCGTTTTTTGCCCGTAACTCCAGATTTTGGGGGTGTTAGGGGATTTTCAAATACCGTTTCGTAATCAGTGCGACTAGCTCTACATAACCTGATAGGTCTCCGCCCGCGTATATTTTGAAACCTCATTTTTGTAACACCGTGTAATTTTTAAAAGAGTGTTTACATCAACAGGATCATTAAAATTTTTCTTGAATTAATTCAAGTATAGGTATCAAGGCTATGATGTTTGTATTGTTAATAAATGTTAATATTGTATAAACAAAAAATTGGGAAGCAAAAATGTTAATAAGGGTGGTGCAAAAACTTTTTTCTAATGATCATACCTTCTCTTTGTATACCATGCATTAATGCAACAAAAACTTAAGTATAATGCTTTACTGAAATCTTTTAATAATAATAATTTAAAAAAAAAAGAACCGTACATATTAGTAACACAACTAAATGCATTAACGAGGAATTAAATTAACAAGTCTATCAGCAAAAATGTTATTTTATTTATGAAATTGAGAAATGAAATTCAATGCCAGAAACCTATTTATTAGAGAAGGCTTTTTCACCGAGTTACAAGATATACAATACTTACGATGAAAAAAAGTCAATTCAACTAGTCTCTTAAGTTCGAAATTAACAAAAACTATTGAGAAGTTGAAATTTTCGAACACAATTTTTGATAGAATAAAAGTATTTTTTTTTTTAAATTGTTACACTGTTTTCTCTAAGTGTCCTTTTATGCCCTCTAAATTAAAATGCAAAATAACTTCGGCAGACACACTTTTAGAGAGTTAAGCTAAGGACAAGAATTATTCAATCAATTCTCTTTTCTAAGTATTTCTTTTTTCCAGAAATTCAAATACCCTCATCAATATCTTAAGCGATGTAAAGGGTAAACTTTTTATTTCCACTTTTTATATGTTTTTTTTTCTTATTTTTTTTTTTTTTTTTGTTTTGTTAGGTTCTAAGATCCTATGTCTGTAAATTTAAAAGTGGATCTAATAAATAAGAACTTTTTTTTCAGTTTGTTTTGTTTTTATTTTTTTTTAGATGTGGATGTCCAATAAAATGACGAACATATCAATAATTCCAAAGTATTTTATGTCACAATAATCAGATTTTCTTTTATTTTTTAGGGTTTTCCAAAAACTTTCTATCCTCATCAATCAATTTTGAACATCTCTCTTTATATGGATGTGTGATATTGATTGATAGTAAAACATAGACTGTTTTAGGGTTATAATAGTTCATATGAACTAAAAATAAAAAGGGGGTTTCAAATAAAATGAAAGAAAATATCATCTGTCATTTTGCTTCTGACAAATAAAGAAAAAATATTACATTGTGTAAAGTATACTGTCAATTTACATCCCTAATATGGGTATATTGGATCATCATAAATGGATTATATATTAAGTTTAGTTCGTACTTTCAAGGGACCATGTCTGTATTTTAATAACAGTAGTTTTTTTTTTCCTCCATCAGCAGTAGCTGTAAACGAAACAAAATTAAATTTTAACCAAACCAAGCCAATGTCAATCGAGGATAGTGGAAAAAAATGTATTATGGATTGAAGTGAAGTTAAATTAAGTTTCTTCCACAGAAAAGCATAATTGAATGCACAAGCTTAATTTATTTTGCAATCTTTTTTGTGGTAGAACGTAGGAAGCGCGTTTAACTGAAACTATTAAGGGTGTTTTTTTAAAAATCACAAATTTTTAAAAATAAATTTTATCCAAAAATATTTTGAAAAAAAAAAGCGGTGAAAATGAGATTTGAAAAAACCTCTGATAGCAAAATTAAACGAAAATTTATTTCACATGGTTGCATTGAAATGCGTATGTTTCGAGTTATACGTAATGCACTTTTAAGATAAAAATCTTAAATGAATTCTGATAAGATTGTTGAACGAATATAAAAAATGTAAAATTACTAAAGTTTTTGTCGAAAAATTAGAAAGAAAAAAAATAAAAAAGTTTCGACATTTGATTTTTAAAAAATCGAAAAAACATCAATATGGCCAACTTTAAGTTAAGCAGTAGATTATGAACAAACCCTAAGATATTAAAAAATATTAGCAACGTCTCGAATTTTTGTATCTAGGTTTTATGCTAATCAAGAATCAACTCAAAGTCAACAAATGGTTTCAAAAACAGTTTTTTTTTTTATTTTGACAGCTTTGTAATTCAAACTTCAAAATATGTGGTTATCTTCTAAGATTGGATGGAATAAGATCAGAGCTCTTAGGAACTTAATATTTATTTATTTATTTCACTCAATAGGAGTCGTCAATTTATTATTGCTTCTAGAATACAAAACCATTAACTTCATTCTTTCAATGTTCAATCAGAATTTATTTATCACATTCCATTATTAAGCGGAATTTTAAATCGTGTTGTAATTTAGTTAACTGTCTCTGTCTATATGACAGTGCAGAGACACAGACTCATATATCATTTGTAAAATAACACTGACGACAAGCTTAAATTTATAGCAAACGAGCACTGAATGAGTCACTATTACATAGACTGTAAAGAGTAAAGAGTTATTAAAAACACCAGTATTTATTAAAGTCATTTGAAACGTTAAATTTATTTTTGGATTTTATGTCTTTTTTACAAACTTATTTGTAATATTTTTTCCCCCCATTGAACTTTTATTTCCTAAAAATACCAACGCCATTGTCAATAATGGCAAAAGCCTATTTGTGAGAAAAACCTCACAATGTTTTTCATGAATATTAACCAACAGTTATTTGTTTAAAATGTTTTTTACTTGCGATATAGGTACTATAGGGCAAGTTTAGGATTCGTAAAAAAAATCGAACTCGAGATAACAATTTTACATGACATTACGATGATGGAGAATGCCAAAAAAGTGGGTCCGGCAATTCTGTCTGTCTGTCTGTCTGTCTGTCTGTCTGTCTGTCTGTCTGTCTGTCTGTCTGTCTGTCTGTCTGTCTGTCTGTCTGTCTGTCTGTCTGTCTGTCTGTCTGTCTGTCTGTCTGTCTGTCTGTCTGTCTGTCTGTCTGTCTGTCTGTCTGTCTGTCTGTCTGTCTGTCTGTCTGTCTGTCTGTCTGTCTGTCTGTCTGTCTGTCTGTCTGTCTGTCTGTCTGTCTGTCTGTCTGTCTGTCTGTCTGTCTGTCTGTCTGTCTGTCTGTCTGTCTGTCTGTCTGTCTGTCTGTCTGTCTGTCTGTCTGTCTGTCTGTCTGTCTGTCTGTCTGTCTGTCTGTCTGTCTGTCTGTCTGTCTGTCTGTCTGTCTGTCTGTCTGTCTGTCTGTCTGTCTGTCTGTCTGTCTGTCTGTCTGTCTGTCTGTCTGTCTGTCTGTCTGTCTGTCTGTCTGTCTGTCTGTCTGTCTGTCTGTCTGTCTGTCTGTCTGTCTGTCTGTCTGTCTGTCTGTCTGTCTGTCTGTCTGTCTGTCTGTCTGTCTGTCTGTCTGTCTGTCTGTCTGTCTGTCTGTCTGTCTGTCTGTCTGTCTGTCTGTCTGTCTGTCTGTCTGTCTGTCTGTCTGTCTGTCTGTCTGTCTGTCTGTCTGTCTGTCTGTCTGTCTGTCTGTCTGTCTGTCTGTCTGTCTGTCTGTCTGTCTGTCTGTCTGTCTGTCTGTCTGTCTGTCTGTCTGTCTGTCTGTCTGTCTGTCTGTCTGTCTGTCTGTCTGTCTGTCTGTCTGTCTGTCTGTCTGTCTGTCTGTCTGTCTGTCTGTCTGTCTGTCTGTCTGTCTGTCTGTCTGTCTGTCTGTCTGTCTGTCTGTCTGTCTGTCTGTCTGTCTGTCTGTCTGTCTGTCTGTCTGTCTGTCTGTCTGTCTGTCTGTCTGTCTGTCTGTCTGTCTGTCTGTCTGTCTGTCTGTCTGTCTGTCTGTCTGTCTGTCTGTCTGTCTGTCTGTCTGTCTGTCTGTCTGTCTGTCTGTCTGTCTGTCTGTCTGTCTGTCTGTCTGTCTGTCTGTCTGTCTGTCTGTCTGTCTGTCTGTCTGTCTGTCTGTCTGTCTGTCTGTCTGTCTGTCTGTCTGTCTGTCTGTCTGTCTGTCTGTCTGTCTGTCTGTCTGTCTGTCTGTCTGTCTGTCTGTCTGTCTGTCTGTCTGTCTGTCTGTCTGTCTGTCTGTCTGTCTGTCTGTCTGTCTGTCTGTCTGTCTGTCTGTCTGTCTGTCTGTCTGTCTGTCTGTCTGTCTGTCTGTCTGTCTGTCTGTCTGTCTGTCTGTCTGTCTGTCTGTCTGTCTGTCTGTCTGTCTGTCTGTCTGTCTGTCTGTCTGTCTGTCTGTCTGTCTGTCTGTCTGTCTGTCTGTCTGTCTGTCTGTCTGTCTGTCTGTCTGTCTGTCTGTCTGTCTGTCTGTCTGTCTGTCTGTCTGTCTGTCTGTCTGTCTGTCTGTCTGTCTGTCTGTCTGTCTGTCTGTCTGTCTGTCTGTCTGTCTGTCTGTCTGTCTGTCTGTCTGTCTGTCTGTCTGTCTGTCTGTCTGTCTGTCTGTCTGTCTGTCTGTCTGTCTGTCTGTCTGTCTGTCTGTCTGTCTGTCTGTCTGTCTGTCTGTCTGTCTGTCTGTCTGTCTGTCTGTCTGTCTGTCTGTCTGTCTGTCTGTCTGTCTGTCTGTCTGTCTGTCTGTCTGTCTGTCTGTCTGTCTGTCTGTCTGTCTGTCTGTCTGTCTGTCTGTCTGTCTGTCTGTCTGTCTGTCTGTCTGTCTGTCTGTCTGTCTGTCTGTCTGTCTGTCTGTCTGTCTGTCTGTCTGTCTGTCTGTCTGTCTGTCTGTCTGTCTGTCTGTCTGTCTGTCTGTCTGTCTGTCTGTCTGTCTGTCTGTCTGTCTGTCTGTCTGTCTGTCTGTCTGTCTGTCTGTCTGTCTGTCTGTCTGTCTGTCTGTCTGTCTGTCTGTCTGTCTGTCTGTCTGTCTGTCTGTCTGTCTGTCTGTCTGTCTGTCTGTCTGTCTGTCTGTCTGTCTGTCTGTCTGTCTGTCTGTCTGTCTGTCTGTCTGTCTGTCTGTCTGTCTGTCTGTCTGTCTGTCTGTCTGTCTGTCTGTCTGTCTGTCTGTCTGTCTGTCTGTCTGTCTGTCTGTCTGTCTGTCTGTCTGTCTGTCTGTCTGTCTGTCTGTCTGTCTGTCTGTCTGTCTGTCTGTCTGTCTGTCTGTCTGTCTGTCTGTCTGTCTGTCTGTCTGTCTGTCTGTCTGTCTGTCTGTCTGTCTGTCTGTCTGTCTGTCTGTCTGTCTGTCTGTCTGTCTGTCTGTCTGTCTGTCTGTCTGTCTGTCTGTCTGTCTGTCTGTCTGTCTGTCTGTCTGTCTGTCTGTCTGTCTGTCTGTCTGTCTGTCTGTCTGTCTGTCTGTCTGTCTGTCTGTCTGTCTGTCTGTCTGTCTGTCTGTCTGTCTGTCTGTCTGTCTGTCTGTCTGTCTGTCTGTCTGTCTGTCTGTCTGTCTGTCTGTCTGTCTGTCTGTCTGTCTGTCTGTCTGTCTGTCTGTCTGTCTGTCTGTCTGTCTGTCTGTCTGTCTGTGTGTCTGTCTCTATCTGGAGCTGCAGCCTAAACGAGTGAAGTGATTTTCTTCAAACTTGGTGGTTAGCAGTTTTTGGTGATTCACTAGAGGGGAAATTGAAATTTTTTTTTTATGACCAAAACTAACGGTACCTGCCATATAACGGAAATAGAAAAGTTAATTTTTTTCAAAAACGGCTCTAACGATTTTGATTAAAATTTTTGTGTGTAGTACTACACATAATAGCCAACTTTTAAAATAAAAAAAATATTTTTTGTACCGTTATTAACGGTACCTGTCATAGAACGGTTTTTTTCGTTTCTGAATATCTCGTACAACATTAACCCGATTGAAATGAAAATTCTTATACAAAAGTGTGTAAGTAAAGATAATATTAAAATTTTAGAAAATTTTCAAAAAACGCATTTTTGGTTTTTTTTAAATAATTCAAAATTTTTTTTTGAAAAATCAATTTTTTGAAAACGAATCAATGAAAAATTTTGAAATTTAGTTTTTATGTGTAAATTAATTATTTCTTTAAAATGGCATACCAACTTTTTTTTTGAAAAATGTTAAAAAAATTTTATATATAAAAAATTATTTTTTTAAAAAACGGCTCCTACAATTTTCGAAAATTTTTTTCTAAAAATACCTTTTTATACAAGAAATAAAATGGCATATTTTTAATTTTTTTTAAGATAATTTAAAACGGAGTTTAATTAATTATAAAAACAGATTTAATTTTTTTATACTACTTATGAAATTTCTTCAAAATATCAAATTTTAAATTTCTTGAATGAAAAGCTTTAACACTATAGTTACTTTAAGCATAAGAGCAAGTACGTGCGACCCCAGTCGTGCAATTTATTTTTTATTGTAATATTTTTTTTGGTTTTTGCAACTTTCGCTCATGTGACAAATTTTATATTTGTGGAAATTTTTCTCAAAAAAAAAAAAAAAAAACAATATTTGTGTCTATAAAAACGTAACTGACTACAAATATTGATGGTTCAAATGAATTTAACAGAATATTTTATGGTAAAAAATATTTTTAATATTTGCGGATAAAAAGGTTCACACTGACAAAATACACGAGTATATTTCATTATTAGGTATATTAAATCAGGCCTTGGAAGTGTCTTAAAGTTTTTTTTTTTTTCTTTATGATATTTTATAACATGTCTAGAGTCTAGAAGTTTGGATGTCCGCCTTTGATACATCTCAATAGAATAAATTCAAGGTGCCAGTTACATTTATTATATATAGGTAGGTGATGCTGATTTATAGGTCGGTTTAACTTTTATCGTTTGAAATTCGTTTGTCTTGTATTTATATGAACTCGTGTCTCGTCTAATGTTTGAACACAAACCTTGATTTGTAGTATTCACGTAGAATAATAATAACTGTGTAGGTTGAGGGTATATAATGATGATGCATCGATTTTTCATGTTTGTTTTTTTTTTTATTTTCTTTTTAATGCAGATCATAATCAATATTCATACACACAAAATTCTTTATAAACTTGAAAAGAAAAACCTTAAATTTTGTGGACAGGGAAGTACAACATGGTTCACTAGGGCGTATACGTATCTTTTTTTTAATTTTATTTATTTCTCAAACAATTTTTTTTTATTTTTTTCAAAAACAAATTAATATGAAGGAGAGTCAAAGAAGTCGTTTTCTTTATAAAGTCCGTCGTTGTGTTCGTCACTTTGACAGTTTCTTTCTGTCTTATGTGTACAATTAAAATATAGGATACCTAATAGGCTTTTACGTACGATTTAACAAATAATTTCGAAAATATTTCATAACAAATGCATCGTTCAAATTATTTAAATTGTGGCAATATCATAAATTTCACGTTTTTTCAAATTTGTCCCATGATTGTCCCGTGTTTGCAAAGTCCCTGATTATTTTATTTAAAAATTTAATTACTTTGTAAAGAAAATAAGAAAACAGTGGTTGAAAAGTAAAAGTTTTTCTAATTTTCCGGATAAAAGCATTAGTTTTTAGATTTTTCGTCAATTATTTAGTTCCTGCTTGAAAAGCTATACCAGGAAAAGTTTTTTTTTTAATGAACAACATAGAGGAGTTAAGAACCTAGCAAAATTTTAAAACTTTTAAGAGCATGTTAAAAGTTAAATTAAAGATTACACACAAAACTTCAAAATCGATTTGAATAAAATTAAAATTAAAAAAACAGCTCCATTAAAATCGTTAAAGAAAGCTAGACCTCAAATAAGGAATAATTAAAATTATGAAAAATCGATATTTTCAAAACTATCCAACGAATTTTTAACCGTCCCGGGTTTCGCTCCTAGAAATATGGTCACCGTACGTATACGCCACAGTGCATGTGGACAAAATAAAAAATACAAATAATGTGAATTACAACTTTGGCCCTTGGTTGGTGTCAACACACAATAATTCGAAATTAAATAAACACGTGCACTTATTAATTGAATAAAATCTTCCTCCCATTTGTCGTCAGTGTTAATAAAAAAAAAATAACAGAAAAACAAAATCATTTCAAGTAAAAATCGAAAATTTAAGAAGTTCTCGTATACTCTCATTTTTTTTTTTTATTTTAAGAAAAACAAAAATAAACACACCTAACCAAACCATACATAAACAAACCTTACATAAAACTCATTCGTACCGTACCTACACTTTTTCGTAAAAATAATAGGTATTACATACAAAAAAAAACATTTTTGCTGTTAGAAATATGTTAATGGTTTATTGTATATAATACCAAATAACATAAAAAATGGTGTATAAAACGTCTCAGTTAAAGTAACCATTCAAGAGTTTTGTCCGAAAATCTTTTTTTTTTACACATTATATTTTTTAAAATTTTTAAATTTCGACATTGACCATAAATAATATAATGGCGGGGTCACGATCTCAAGTCTCAAACGAGCTTTGAAAAACCTGTACTTTTTGTATAAAACAAAAATTCTGAAAAAATACTTTTGGCTTTTCAAAAAACGATCAGACATTATTGTAATTAAGTGTCTCTCTTTTTAAATACAATGTGTTTTTGTAAAAGAGATCTGTTTTCAAATAATACGTCAAAAACTTTGAAAAACCTGTACTTTTTGTATAAAACAAAAATTCTGAAAAAATACTTTTGGCTTTTCAAAAAACGATCAGACATTATTGTAATTAAGTGTCTCTCTTTTTAAATACAATGTGTTTTTGTAAAAGAGATCTGTTTTCAAATAATACGTCAATGCATGTTTTTGCACTTTTTTGTGTAATTTTTCATTGTTGCCGTGAAAATTTTTTTGGAAAAATTCAAACTCGTGGTCAGGACTACAAAAAACCTAAGGTTAGCCATTTAAATCAGAACTTTTTATCAGCATAAATACAATTTTACTAGACTATAAACCGAGTTATTTAATCGCAATTTTAAAAATATCGTTGGCCTTTTTTTAAATAAAAATGATAAAAGTAATATACATACATATATTGAAATTTTTGCACAAGATTTTCCATTAATTCGGTTGAGTCGTTTTTCTCTCCCTTTGCATAAAGGTACAATTTGACCACACAAAAATTTTTATCAAAATCGTTAGAGCAATTTCTGAGGATAAAAGTTAACTTTTGTTGTTATACTAATAAAGCTGGTGCCGTTAATTTTGTTTTTTATCCCTCTAGAAAATCACCTAGACTTGGAATGGATACTATAAATTTCTCAAAATATACTACTCAAAAGAATTCTAAAAAAATTCGACATCTCTATCTTTTTGCCGACACACATCGAAGGTTCATATATGGATGTAAGATATTTAAGAGTTATTTCATTTAACGAATGTCTACGTCTTTAACACGAACAAAATTCTTTCAAAAAGCAAAAGCTTTGAAATTTTCCATTTTCCTCTTAGCTAAGGATATGTCTGTAGAAAGGATTTCACTTGTGGTTGTTTTTTTTTTGCTATCTAAATGAAGATATATGTGTTGAAAGTTTTCTAAAAAATCAATTCATCGATTTTTTTTTCATAGTTCTTCAATAGTGTTTGAAAAAATTGAAGGAAAAAAAAATAACGAAACAATCAAACAGAAAGTATGAAAAACCAAGAAATGGTTTTCATTTTTTTTTTAATTGATTGAATGACCATGGTAGAAAATTCTCTGAGTTTTGAATTCCCACCAGGTATTTTTCATCCATATCTATCAAACAAATCAAATATTCATGCTTTTTATAGGAATGGTACGATATCTACCTACGTTTGCATAGGATAAAAAATGTTATGGAATTCTGGTTGCATTCAATGGATTTTCTTTACAAATGAATAAGAAAAACACAAAAAAAAAAATCTCCTACATTGATTTTTGGTTCGTGCAATTACTAAAATATTGTCCAGAAATATAAATTCTCGCATGAAATATTTTTATTTGTGTTATACATTGTCTCGTGCTTGTTTATTAATTGATGTATTTTGTCTATTCGATTTGTTAAATCGTAATATATATTTCTCGAAGAGCAAACATTTTGACAGAGAAATAAACAAAAAAAAAAAAACATTTATGTATCTCATAGTTTGCTGCATTTTATTGGAAATCCGTAGAAATACAAACATTTTAATAAAAATGAGTACCTACTCATTGTTAAAATTTATAAAAACACAAAGCGAGTTGAAATTCGCATATTTACAAGTAGTAAAATAGGCATTACAAACAATGTTGCCCTCATGAAACTTGGCAAAAAGTTTTCTTTTGTCCATAGAAAAATTAGATGTAATTGTGTTTTTTTTTTCGCAAAAACGAGGCCAAGAAAACAGTGAACAAAATTGTTTGTGGAATAGGTATAATCATAAGAATATAATCATAGGAATAGGTATAATCATAAGACACAATAAAATTACACTAAGAAAATTTACTGGCGATTAAATAAAACCGAAACCGGTGTGAAAAACATACATTGATGAAATTGGGAATGAGGGCTTAAGATATGGCAGGCACAAGGAGTTCATACAGTTTTCAAAAATATTTTTGTTCAAAGGGTATTTTTTTGAAGAATTTTGGGCGTTTGTAATAAGAACTCAGAATATAAATAGTGTACAAAATTATCTTGAACGAAAGGATGTTTTTTTTTTTAAGAAAAGATGAAATTGAGAACTATGCAGTACAAAAAAAAACTACATATTTATGGAAAAAACCCCAACACATAACATCAATACCCATCACCTATTCATCGATTTCAAGACCGCATTTGACAGTATCTACAGAAACTAACTGTCTAATCTAATGTCATATCTAGTTTTTGCATTGTTGCTTAGCTCATAACGATGAAGAATGGTCACTGCTCGCGCTTCGACAGAGCTAGCAAAGACCTCACTGACACTGATGTATTGAGCAAAAAGGAACCATGACAGTCGTGCCACCCGTTTGGGGCTACCAAGGAGCAGTGATACCACTTTACTTCAATTGAAGTAGATCTACTTCTTTTTTCAAAAAAAATTTCAATCTACTTCCTACTTCACACCATCATAAAAATATCGAAATCTACTTCATTTTAAAATATCTGTTCCAATCTACTCCTATATTCAGAAAATTAAATATTTGACTAAAAATTGTTATAAAATAATGTATAGAAATTTATTTGTACCGAAAATATGGGGTTTGAAAGAATTAAAATTATTTAACTTAAATACCTACATTTAATAGAATTATTTTTTTTATATAGATTTGTATAAAAAAAAAGAATGTTTTGAAATCTACTTCGATTTTTCTCAATTTACTTCCATTTTTTCTTCAAATCTACTTCGACTTTTTTTCTGCCAGTGGTAACGCTGTCAAGGAGTAATGCGCCTTATAGATAGCAGAGTTTTAACAAAAAGTGATATCAGTGGTAGATAGAGCTATAGAACAATTTTTGTTTAAATATATCCAAGAATCACCAATTGAATTTCCCTTATCTACCTACTTTTGATTTAAATTTTTGTTTCTTTGGCCTACTACACAGATCTAGCTTAATTTTAGCTCCCTCCTTTCTAAAATTATACCGAGTTAAGATTTTTTACGAGCTTCAGCACAGTGGCCCGTTCTTTTATTAAAAAAAGTTAACTATGGTAGTTGTGTCAAAAAAATCGTTGTTGTTGTTTTTGTTAGATTTTGTTACAAAATTTCATCTTTCATTTAAGAACGACTAATGTTACATTTTGTTGATCTGTCAAAACAAATTTTTTTTGGAATCAATTTTATAATTGAATTAACAAGAAGGAATTAATTTGGTGCTGAAATAATTTTTTCGAAAATGAATTCTAAGCAAAATCTAAGCAAATATGAAAACAAACAAAAAGTTCTCTTCCCACATCTTCCCCTCTCTTCTCCATTTAGTTGTGTTTGACAGATTAACATTGAACCTTAAGTCCAGAAGCTAATTTGGAAAAAGTTACCAAATATAACTATTTGACACTTTAACATTGCATTTAGGAACGATTTTGTGACGTCACAATGTTACATTTCGTAACTTTTTTATGTTATGGCTTTATGTTATATTTTCAATTTAATTTTATAAATTTCATTTAAAACATAAAATTTGTTTTTAAAAGTACAAAAACATCTTTTAGACCGGTTTTAAACTCCAAACCAAGTATTTAATTTAATGACAAAAAATTGTTCTATGAAATATGTTTTTTTTTTTATTATAAATACAAATTTTCAAAAAAAAAAATATTAAATTTTTTAAGTCCAAAATTTATTTTTTTTGAAAAATTTTCTAATTTGAAAAAAAAAATAAAAAAATCGTTTGTATGGCAGTTCGAATTTTTGCGATTCCAAAATTTGCCTATGGTAAAGACCAAGTAAAAAATCATAGTTATATAGAATAATGGAATTTCCATAATTACCGCCCCGTGTGCCACCCATGCTAGCTACGCCACTGTAACTAAGAGAAGGTGTCGCTAAAGAAGATTTTTATCATTGCAGTCCCACTGTATGGTGCAGAGTCATGACATGACAAAGGCGGAAGAAAACTCTAGATTGTTTTGAGAGAAACATTTTTGGGGCGATTTTTTCCCGCCTCATCTTTAACATAAATGATTTAAATTTTTCCACTAACCATTCCTTTTGTTGATAACCATATCCACATAATTTTGCAAACCCAGCTAACATACCTATACGAGTAGAATTGCCAATAAAACACGGATACTAATAATTCAAAACTATTATGACAGTTATTTACGTACCTACGTCGACGGGCATACGAGTTTATACGACTATGAAAATCTAATTTTAGCTACAAAGCTTAATTACTGCAAACTGTCACTTTATACTCGTACACATCAACAATAAAGTCTGTAGCAGCCCCTGCTCAAACATAATCAATATCCCTACCTATTTGCTATTTCTATACTCGTATATAAACGTGACAAATAATAACAATTATTGCTAATTAGATGAACATTGCCGGAAAGAAGGAAGACATCCGGATTTTCATCAACACAACAAAACAAAGCAAAACAAAATAAAAAACAACAAACCTTTTAGAAAATCAAATGCAAAAAAAATTCAAATTTACTATTTCAAATGTCTCAAGCTCAAGCTAATACATGAAACAAGGTGCTTTTTATCACCCACAAAATATGCAAATAAAAAAAAAAGAAAAATTCATAATTCATGAATCCGCAAATATTTTTCTCTCTTCTGTCATGACCAATTTCAAGTGTTTTTTTTTTTTTTCTCACAGGGTGTTACACTGTTACAGCTTGCAGCGTACAGTGTAACTAAAATCCTACGAAGGGTTAAAAATTTGCTGAAAATATGTTCATATCAAACATTAGGTGATTATAACTTGTGGCACCATCTATCGGGATTAACCCTGAAGCCAGGGTCATCTGAAAAACTAGGGTTAAAGTAATAAATACTTAAAAGTATTTATTAAAGGTTAGGTACTCTTTCAGGTTGCTTTTGAAAGACTTGATTCAATTTTCATCTTTGACAGCAGTTAAACCTCACTTAAAACATCATCAAACAATTCTTATGATTATGTGTGTAATGGTTTAATTTTTTTTTCACACCGAAAAAAATAACCATTTAACAAAAATAGAAATAAATTTCTAGGTTAGGGTCACACTTGGAAACGAAGCACCTTGTATAAATGTCGTCCATTAATGACAGTTTGTTCATTTCGTTCTCTATCCTTCTATTCGCATAGAATGCACAAGCTGATTATGGAACAGCAACAACAACAAAAAAAAAAGTCAAAATCACGGAACAAAATAAGACAAATCTTACAAGCATGCACGGGCACACATTCAATTTAAGAGCCAAGGGCACTGGATCATTAGGCCACTTATTTACATGCCATACGGGACTGCCAGCCGCAGTAAATGGCTGGTCGGTCAGTCAATCTGTCCAAACAACGATCCAAAGATGCTTTGCATTAAAACAAAACAAAAAAAAACAGCATCTCATCTCAAAATGAGTGAAGAGTGTGCGAGACTGGACTGGAACTGGGAACCTAAGAGGAAGCTATTCATCTCTAAGTATATATGCACATAAACTTTATATAGTCAATACCTATGTAAAGTCTTTCTTCTTAACGGAGCATGAAATTGAATGTTCGTTGTCGGTCGTACACTCATCTTTCGTTATCTAAGAATGTATTGGTTTACAAAGTTAAATCCATGCTTAAGCGTTTTTATATACCTACATACATACGAGTACATTCTACCTACTTTAGCGCATCCGACAGAAAATTTTGTTTTCATTGTCGCCGCTTGTCTTGTCATAATCTTTATCTTTGTTGTCATGGATTTCCAGCATCTTTGTTGGTTTGAGAGGAATCATTTTTTTTTTTTATGGATTTATAGAATATCTTCTTTGAAATGTAGGTAGGTACTTTAGCAACTCTATCAACAAAGGCGCTAGAGGAAAATTTTAACTTTCTAATAGAAGGGAATGAAGGAAGTAAATTCGTCAGAAAATTTTGCAATGGCATCCGACTTTAATCAACAAATGTGACATAGCATCACGTTGCTACAGTAAAGAACATCAACCTTTTGTGTTCTCTGAGGCAAAGTGACAAACTGTTGAGTGACTTTTCTTTAACATCATTTTCAAAAGAATTCTTCGAAACACTCACTTCAACACCACCGGAAGCTGAATCTTTGCAAGGTCTGTCCAATTGTATGCATTGCATGTATCATGATGAATGTGGACAAGACTTGTCAAGTCGGAGTGAAAACTTTTAGATAGCTTGGCAATTTGTCTACCTTTGGAAAAAAAAAAAACCAATTTACAGTTTGCTCGGCTTTGATGGAATCAATGCTCTTTTCGTCTATTCCAGGTATAAATTGGCAACACTTTTTCCTAAAGTTTCACTTTTCCAAACTATACTTTCGGTCTTGGTGTGCTGTGAAGATGCAAAAACACACTTTGTAACTTTTATGCTTGTAGTAAGGAAAATGTCGCATATGCCAAAAATTTCTTTTTTTCTTAGTTTAGGAATTCAGTTTTACTTATGATAGACTCAACAAATAGGAAATATTTAAGAACCTTTGAAAAGATTTATGTAGATTCATTTCTGATCTCTGGACTTGGCACTTTTAAGTTTATATAGCAGAGCCCACCGCTCATGAATATGGCATTTTTTTGTGTTATTTGGTATTTTATTTAAAACCATCACCTGATGGAGCCAAATGGATTCAGTGCATCGCAATGCACAATTCTAGAAAGAGTCAATTCGTATTACACGTCACTTATGTTTTTTTTTCAGTGTTATTTTCAATAATTTAAGTAAGTACAAACGACATCGCTATGGACTTAATATATTTTTGTTTCGGTTAAGCTTAGTTAAGCATTCTATTTGAATCTTCTTTAATTTAAACAAAAATATTATCTTAGAAACAAAACAAGTTGTATAGTTATCGTGTTTCTAAAGCGAGTAATTAAAAAAATGACAAACTCATTATTTACACCGTTGAGCACCTTCATCTTAATTTCGTTGAAATAAAATATAAATTCATGCATAAACTACTACTATAAATGTAGGTTCATTTCTTTTGTTAAATATTATTGTTAATTATGACTTCAATTATTTTATTATTATAATGACATCAGAACAGCTTTTATTTGAGATTGTTTTGCGGATGATTGACTGTTAATTTAATTAATATACCTTCTACCTTCAAACATATAGGAGTACAAAAAGGCCTTTGTTGCATAAACAATTTAAAAAAAAAAGGAGTATGTATGCGGTTAAGTTTTACAATAGTAATTACATCAATGGTTAACATGTGGATGAACTTTATAAATTCAATAAGCAGTTACCTAATAACAACAAGAGTATTTCTACATTGTTGTATTATCGAAGAACTAAGAAATAAGATTTTGAGTTTTTTCTTAGAGAAGCTTTACTTTACTTAGAGAGAAGAAATGTCTCATATTTAAGATCATCCAAAAAATCATTCCCGTCTTTTGAATTTGAATCATGTAAAAAAAAAACACTACCTATAGTTTATCATAAAAATCATGTTATGTTTCATCTTTTGTCACTCGTTTTCTGTCGTGAACAAATGTCATTTTCTTTTACATTCTGCATTCCGTAATTCGAAAATAAACGACGGCAATGAAAATAAATTGCACGACTGGGGTCGCACGTTATTGCTCTTATGGTAAAAGTTACTCTAATGTTAAAGTTTTTTATTGAACAAAATTAGGGAAAATTTGACATTTTCACGGAATTTCGTTAGTGATACAAAAAAAATAAAATCCGTTTTTATAAATAATAAAATACCGTTTTAAATGATCTTTTACAAAAAACAAAGTATGCCATTTTATTTCTAGTAGGTATAAAAAGGAATTTAAAAAAAAAAAAAATTCGAAAATCGTTAGAGCCGTTTTTTAAAAAAATAATTTTTTATATATAAAAATTTTCTAACATTTTTCAAAAAAAAAGTTGATATGCAATTTTGAATAAATAATTAATTTACACATAAAAACAAAATTTCAAATTTTTTCACCAACTCGTTTCCAAAAAATTGATTTTTCAAAAAAAAAATTTTGAAATATTTTTTAAAAATCCAAAAATGTGATTTTTGAAAAATTTTAAATTTTTTTAAATAATTATTGATTAAACGTTTCTGTATTAAAAATTTGGTCGAAATCTGTTATGTCGTTTATGAGAAATTCATAAATCAAAAAAAACCGTTCTATGGCAGGTACCGTTGATAACGGTACAAAAAATATTTTTTGTATTGTCAAAGAAAGCTCTTATCTGTAACAGTAAGCAAAAAAATTTTAATCAAAATCGTTAGAGCCGTTTTTGAAATAAATCAACTTTTCTGTTTTCGTTATATGACAGGTACCGTTAGTTTTGGTCCTAAAAAAAAAACTTCAATTTCTCCTCTAGGGAATCACTCAAAACTGTTAACTACCAAGTTTAAAGAAAATCCCTTCAGTAGTTTAGGATGTAGCTCGAGGTTCTTACAGACAGACAGACGGACAGACAGACAGACAGAATTGCCGGACCCACTTTTGGCATTCTCCATCATCGTAATGTCATGTAAAATTGTTATCTCGAGTTCGATTTTTTTTACGAATCCTAAACTTGCCCTATAGTACCTATATCGCAAGTAAAAACGATAATATCTCTCGTTCAAAATTTTGCTCATGACAGAAAAATGGAAGGCTAAAAAGCACTAGGTGTTCTTGTAAAATAATGTTGTTGTTATAAACAAAACAATAAAATTTTTGTACCTATGTGTTTGACCAATTCTTTTTTAATACTTATTTATTATGTTTTATTAGGCTCTTTTGGTTTTTTTTGTTTTTGGAATGCGAATAAATAAAAAAACTTTATTCCATTCTTTCACCCAACGTTTCGTAAGAATTCCTTACTTCTTCAGGGGATTCTTGTTCTTTATACAATACTTGTATTAAATCACATTATACTTGTTAAAAACTCCGTATTGCATCCTCCCGACAGCACTGACACAAATTTAAAATAAATAACAAATATAGGTAGGTAATATAAAATAAAACAAGCAAAAAAAAATTATTAAACTAGACGAGAAAAGACATTTATATCACAGCTTAATTTCAGGTACTTGATGTTAAAGTGCTACAGCATAGCTTTGCTATAGCATTTCGAATTTCGTCCTTTTTGGCTATATAAACTATGAGAAAAAACCATATCCATGTTTTTTTTGCTACAAATAATTATATTTATGCTTATTTCTACGGTAAAGCAAATATTCCCATTTTAAATTCTTAGAAAAACATCATAACATTATGAAGACCATTATTTCATTCTTGTATAATCAAATGCTCTAATGCAGTTAAGAGGTGAGTGCACAATGTTAAGGATATAAGTGACTTTGTGTTTTCTTTTCTACTTACTCCTTGCCACAGCCTTTGTTTTCCTTGAGGAGTTTTTACTAATGGTTTTTGTAACCTTTAGCTCCTCTGATGTCATGCATAATGTTTAAGTTATGTTTAAGTTTACTTCTTCGTTCGTTTTTTTTTTTTTTTTTCATTTCCTGACATGTTAACTCCTCTAGTTCAAAAATAAATACAGTAAAACCCGGATAAGTACCTCACCTTAAATGCCCGGTTTTGTTAGGCACTAAAGCGGGTAAGTTACTTACAAGAACCCGCTTAAGTGCTCATAGGCACTTATCTCTATATTTACTTAAAAATAAAAAAAAAACATGTTTGATTATTAAAAACAGAATCTTCACAAACAAAATAACTTTGAAAGTTTAAAATAACTAACTAGTTAGTTTCTTCTTTTAGTAGAATTTTTGAATCTTAAAGCGCTTTAGCAAATGAAGTTTTTCTTACTGCTGAAACTTGTTTCAAATGTGTACTTAAAAGAATTTCCTCCAAGTAAATTCAATCATAAGTATTTGACATAGAAGGTAGTTAAAAGATGAGTTTTATATGAAAAAAAGATGAGTTTTATATGAAAAAATCCTTAAAATTTTGGTTCTAAAAAACGAAGGCACTTATGCGGGTTAGGCACTTAAGCGAGCGGCACTTATCCGGGTTTTACTGTAGATAAGAAAGGTATTAAGTGCTTAAAAATAACAATCGATTTACACTTGAAGGTTGATGATGAACATTGATGAAGAACGTAGTTAACCGGTTCAATTACCTATTCATTCTTGTACCTCACTTCTGTTGAAAGCTTTTAATAAAGTCGATATAGCTGATTTACATTGATTGATAGATTATTTAATTAAATAATCATCGGGAAAGTTAATCTTATCAAAATTAAATTTAAATTAATTAACTTAAAAATCGTAAAATTTATCTGTTTTAAGCTTTTAATGTAAAATATTTCAATAAAATAACAATTTAACTATAACAACAAACTTATACTTCTATATAAAACTACATATCTAAAAATATTTCAATGATTTTCGAATTTTCCATTCATTAAATTTAGTCAATAAATTATATTTTAAAGACAAATCAATATACACAAATAAATATTTATTTTTTTCTTTTTTCATTGACAGTGGATGCAAATACAAATGGAATATTTA
This sequence comes from Episyrphus balteatus, assembly GCF_945859705.1. Lineage (NCBI taxonomy): Eukaryota > Metazoa > Arthropoda > Insecta > Diptera > Syrphidae > Episyrphus > Episyrphus balteatus. Next base: position 37,265,510 of record NC_079135.1, read on the forward strand.
TGATCAAGTTCATTGATAATATTATTGCACCCAAACCAGTCCCGGTATAGCGGGTATATACATTATACACAGTTTTTAATGTAAACACAAGATTTTAAAAAAATCATGTTTGTTTACATTGATTTACATTAAAAATTCAAACTGAATTTTAATTTCACATTAATTTTTAATGTTCACTCTAAGATACCTACTGGCTGTTTGTGATTGCTAAACATTATTTTTTGTTGAATTAAATCAAAATTCCATCATCAATTAGAATGCAAACAATTTTTACAAGAAATAAGGTATAAAATGACCTTGTGAAGCAAAAAAAAACAATCATACTTCCGGAATTTCCCCTTTCATAAAAGAAAGAAGAAAAAAACATGGAATGTATGTACTTGCAAAATGAAAACATAAAAATGCTTTTGAAGAAAAGGCGCGCCACTTCATCCCTTTTAAATTAACTACATTATTACAATTTGTTGTATTTATGTGTGATTCGCCAATAAACACCAGAAAAACTGGAATTTAAGGAACACTATACTTCTACGTTAGAGGAAACAGAAAACGACATCTGTTTTGCAGTTAAAGGCAACAAATGGGTCGTACTTATTTACTCTTAGGATTGAGCAGTTTGTTGGGCAGTGATTTTAGTCAAGGGGAGGTATGAGATCGTAGCGCACAGAAAATCTTGGAGCCAACAAAATGATAACTTTTGTGATTTTTTTTTTAATTTCGAGTGGAAAATTCGAACGAGTTGGTGCTAAACTAAGCAACAAAAAATTCAGTGAGAAGATAATGATATAAAAAATGAAGAAAAATAAGAAAATGATGGCAATAGGTTCATTGAAATTTTTAGACAAAAATTATGTTCTACAAAATTGTAGCTGGGGCTATTTTACAAAAAATTGTCCCACAAAGTTTTCTTGTATCATGCAAGGGCGGATCCAGGATTTTTTTCTGGGGGGGGGGGCACAAGGGACGGATTGGCAAAAAAATCAGCAATAACAGTTAGAAATAAAGTGAAGTATCATACGACTGACTGACAAGCAGCGAATTTTAACGACGCACGGTGCGGTATTTTAGTCTAAAACCTGGCCAAAAATATTTCGGGACATTTTCCACATCAAATATGTACCAAATGACAAAAAAAAATATTCGGAAGGAAAAATTTTCATTTTCTTGGTACAGTAGTAAAAGCCACTTAAGTGCTTACCCACTTACCTTTCGATTAGCCGGAAGAAAAAAAAATATTAAAAATCATAAAATGCACGTATAACCCTGTGCTATAACTTTTCTTAAAGTTAGTTATTTATTTTATTTTTTGAGTCAAGTTGTTTCATTAAATAGTTTTTGAGAAATTAAGTTTTAAAGATGAAATGTAGAAAAAAAAATGTTTTCGTTTTTTAATTGATTTTGTATAAAATTTTGCAATATTATGGACATATTTATACCATTTTTTAATGACCCCGTAGACTTCATTCTAATAAAAAATATTAAAGTTCCTAAGATTAAAAAAAAACTGAAACATAGGTAGGTACTTTTTTTCTGGGAAACCCAGTTTTGTTGTTTTTATTTGCAATAAATTTTTTTATATCTCAAGAATATTGTGTTCAAATTGTAGGTCTATTGGAGCCTGAAGAAATTTTCTTAATAACATAATATTTATAAAAGTCTATAAGTAAGGGTCGTTTTTTTTTCAAGGGGTCTTTATTTTCAGGGGTGCAAACTTGGGCAAACTCTTGAAATGCAAGATTGTTCTATATATCCAGCAGTTCAATAATATATATTTTATGCAATGTTGTGGCGGGTTGCGCTATTTTAAAAACACTAACGTAAGAAAAAAATAACGAAAAAAGTGCAATTTTTTTAAGTGTGTATTTCAACCCCTCCGTATGAAAAAATAGAGTTGCATATACAATTAAATTTTTTTAGAATACAATTCATACCTTAATTGTCGATGTCCATATCAACATTTTTCACCAAAATCACTTTAAAGTTAAAAAAAAAAAAAACAAAAATCAGCCTGTTACAAATTTTTTCCTTTCTTTGACAATTTTTAGTCTATTCTTCTGGGAATATGAATAAAACACAAATGATTTAGGTTCTTTATTTATCAAGATAATGACTTTCAGTTTTCACCAAATATGTATTTTTGAGGCTTCAAAATGTAGTTGCTTAGAATGTTGACAATTTTTAAAATAAAGTATTTAGATACCAAGAGAGTTGATCGAAAACTAAAACCCTGATTTGTCGTACTTTCAAAAGTCTCTTTTTGATCTCCAACTTGCTGTTTGATAAAAATCAACTAAAAATGTTACTTGCGTCATTTTGTCCTTCTTTTTGCCTTTCTCCATTTTACAGCTTTATTTGTTTGCTAACGAAGTATTTTAATCATTTTGAAGTGATTGTTTCATACTTTCGACACCATTTTATCATTCGATATTGACATACATAATAAAAACTCAGTCGAATCGTTTTAACCATTTTTAATCAATTCTGAATTTCTCCCATCCACTGATTTAATTTCAACAAATTTTATTTTTTTTTTGTAAAGTTTAAAAATTTTGAAAATTTTTGGATTCAAACAAAAATTTGAAAACCAAATGCTTGAAAACGGATCATTGATTTTTTTTGAAATTTTATATAGATTACAAATAATTGCTACAAAATGTCATACCAACTTCATTAAAAACAAAAGGTAGCACCTTCAAGATGTTGTTGTTGTTCACAAATTATAATTACAAAAATTATTTTCTGTGGGAAATTCTTTTTTTTTAAACGACTCCAACGAATTTTTTTTTCTGAAATTTATCTTAATAAAAGAAATCAAGTCGCATACATTTTTTGGAGCTCAAATTCATATAAGAAGTTTTTTTTTTGTGTTTTTTCTTTGAATCTACTTAACTTGAACTCTAAGAGTAAGTTCGTGTGACACAGTCTTGCATTTTATTAGATAGAATCCGTCAATATATTATAATTAATAATAATTAAATTATTAAATTAATTAATATTTTTTTTTCTTTGATATGCTGTCATTGCAAATAATTGTTTTCACCAAGGAAATATCTTAGTCATCTAACTCAATTTACACCACATTTCAGTAGGTTATTATAATTTATCAAAAGCTAAAAATAATATTTCAAAAATTGTATTTCTAGTTCTTGAAAAAAAAAAACTGATTTTTCAAAAAAAAAAAGTTCTTTCATAAACGGCACATGATTTTTATGTACATATGTGCCCTTGATTATAAAAGTGGACTAAGTCACTTTTTGCATTGGTTAAAGAAAAACTTAACTACATAATAATTTTCTTATAACGATTTAATTGTATTTAATTTATGAAATCACTGAAGGAGCAATAAAGAAATTTATTTACTGCAATTTCGCGTTCAAATAAACTTTACCCCTTAAATAATAATTATTTTTAGGCTAGATTTGATGCCATTTTAAGGAGTGGCTTAGTCCACTTTCAAAACTAAGGGCATTAAGTTCGAATTTTCTTCTTCAACTTCTTTATGGTAAACCGTTCTAGAATTCTTGCTACAGCTGCACATTTTTTGTGTTTTTGTAATATTTCCATTAACTTTTTTCTACGAGTTACAGTTGATTAATTTTGTCCAACAATAAAGGTTTACCTTTCTCCTTTTATCAAAGCATTAAAGATCATTCAACCCTAAACTTTTTGGAAAATATAAACACATGGGTATCTTTCATCAATTCAATAACCTCCCAGGAAGAATGCTTCAGACAGGAATAATAAAATACCATCTCTTCTATCTATGTTTCCGAACTATTTACCATACGTACACATAAGACAGAAAGAGATCATTATTATGTATTTATTTTTAAACTATATACAATCCACACAGAAATTGCTGGCAATTCAATTGAAAAAAGTCGTAAATAAGCTCCTTAGCCGATCTCTCTCTCTCCAGCTAAATTAAACATACATAATATTCTCCTCCAGACTATATACAGATTCTATAAAAGCTATGCAAATATTTATCACCTTAAGTGTACAACAGCAGTCAAAGCAGCCAACAGAGTATAAACATTAGCCAGCAGGGCAGCTCAGATCAGATCTTTATAAGATATTACATATATTCATAAAGCTTACGGAAATAAATGATTAAAAATGATCTTCAAAAACAGACAAGTCCTGTTGTCTCAGCTGTGATGATGTAGATTTTATTGTTGTGTTGTTGTAGATAATATCCAAGGGCAATTTTTTTTCGAAATTCGTTTTCAATAACAAAATAACTCACTCACAGAAATTTTCTTCCAAACAAATTTTGTTTGATATTTTGGCAGAAAACATTCACAATTTACACTATTTTTCGAATAAGGAATAAAATTCGAACTCGAAATTCGCACACTCTCGAAAAAACGTACCACAATGAACTGAAAATGCCCTTTTAAGAAAAAGTAAAGATAAGGAAGTACAATGAGGGATTTTTCTGAAACACTGTTTTGGAAATAAAATCCAACAACAACAAGTAAAGAAGTTTAACGACAAGTTCGAAAAAAAAAAACGAATAAAACCGAAAGACGACAGAAAAAAACAAACCTCAACTAATCGGATCGGAGGTTTCCGAAAGACTATCTTCACCAAAGTCGAATCAGAAATGAAGCGCGGCGGCTATCTTTTCAAAAAAAAATTCTCAATTCCAAATGGAGAATGTACAGGAAAAAAAGGGGGAAAACGACTCAAAACTAGTAACTATTGTAATAGTTTCTTATTGTAGAAAAGCCGAAGGGAAATAATAACAAAAAAAAATATGTAAATACAAATACCTATACCAACTACTGATCGTGTGGCGCACAGACGACCGACGACAACGACGATGACGATGACTAGGACGGCGAACACAACCGCTGCTGCTGCCGTGCTTATCAATTATTCAATGTGCACTGCTTGGTGATCAGAGAATGCGCTGGCTACATCATGGAGCACTTGTACGCTGAGAACCACACTGTCAGTGTCTCGCACAAGTCTGACATAAGGCTCGTTCTCGTTCGTTTGCTGATAACAGTGTGTGATCAGATAGGTATATAAAATGGAAATCAGCAGGGGTAGTTCTGGTTCTTCAGGTGTTGTGATAAAGGGTACTTTTTCTTCTCAAACAACTGTGATAACCTGAGGTAATATATTTAATGATTGCAACCTTACGGAACCTTTTTAGAACCAATTATTGTTCTGTGCCATTTCTTTTCGTTTGTCATTTTTGACTTTAGAGGTTTCTTCATTAAAATTTCTTATAAGGTTACAGGCCTAAGAGAATTATCAATTCAAATATTTCTTAAACCAAAACACCACATGTTCGAGTGAAATCATATGTCGAACGTGCTCGAACTAAATTCAACTCAACGATAGTCCACATCGACATGCTCGAAGATCACAAATTTGTAAGCAGTAGTTGTTACTTGTGAGTGAACTTTAACAAGGGTAGACAATAGAGAATCAAGTGCAATTGAAATGCACACAGCCTATTAAACAAGTTACTCAAAAAGCCGGTTAAACGATACAAAGCATTAGTCGAACGAAAGGAGAAACAGCGAGACACAATAGTTTACAGAGTAGGTAAGGTAGGTACCACTACCATTTGATCTAACGAAGCTGGTTTTAGTAGTTTTGTCATTGTGTTCGACGGTGAATGGGATGAAAGCAGACCGAATCTAACAACTTTACGCAACCTAAGAATGGTAGAGTCTTGAGTGAGGAGAATGAGATTGAGGTACTTGAAAAACAAAATTAAAACCAATATTTTTGCCTATGTGCGTTAATTCACATAGAGCTTAGATATAAAAGACGAGTTTCACATGTCGTTATATCTTATATGCCTTTAAAATATAAAAAGAAAATTTCGCTGGCTCCGCTTTCATGTTTTGAATAGATGTCATTCACTGCACGTAAGTTCTTATGGTACTATCTTTTCCCATTGAATAGATTAGAAAACCTTGGTCAGAATCAGCTAATTTGATTTGGGATAGTTGATAGGAGAATCGCACTATTTAGTTTTTAGTTTTCGCTTTATGGTCTGAAGAGCATTAAAAAAAGATTGTATGTTCACTTGTAAACGCGATGGAAGTTATCCTTTTCACTTACACAAATGGACGAACTTTTATCGTACTCCTGTGAACATACCTTTTAAAGTTTGGTCGCACAGTAATATAATTCAGTAGACGTAAAAAATACTTGGAAAAATATTTCTTAGAAGATACTAGTGAATTAATTAATACTGACATCTTCAACCTTAACCGCTTCATTAAAAGCTCCAACTGGTTTAATTATTGAGGAATTTCCTTGCAAAATCATTGTATCACAACGGACCAATAAGTGGTCTAAGTGTGTGAGTCGTTTTCCTGACAGCCATTTCTACCTAACCTAACCAAACCTAATATAGTTAAGTCAATGGGGCAAAATCTGAAAAAAAGCTGTCATTTTGAAAAAAGCATGGATCTCAATATTCTAGTATTTTATTATTCTAGTAGGTACAGGGCCGTCTTTAACTATCCTGGAGCCCTTGGGCACACAAGAATTTGGGGCCCTTTTGGAAAGTAAATAAGTACAATGGTTGGCTTAAAGGCAATGGTTATGGTTAAAAAGGGGTGATAATATATCGTTTCATATAAAGTAAAGGGGGTGCCAATAATACGTGCATCGAGACATCAATCGTTGCCACTGCCAATAATTATACCCTGTATCCGTTATAAGTTTCCAGTTTGAAAAATTGGAAAAAAGAGCTCAAACGGATTGATAGATTTGCTAAAAACTCGGTACAGACTATTTCTACGTAATTTTCAAGAGCCGTTTTTTTTATTTTTTGCCTTTTTATTTTAATGTCTCTTTTTCAACGGATATCTCCAATATAAAGTTTTCGAGATATTGCAATTTTCTCAAAAACGGATAACGATTTTGCTTTGAAAAAAAAAATATGTTTTGCTGCAAATAAGGCCGCACTTTTGAAAGAAGAAAAATATTTTTTGGACCGTTATTAACGGTACCTACTTGCCATAGAACCGATTTCTTAATGAAAACGACACAACCGATTTTAATGAAATTTTTTACATAAAAAGGTTTATACTGATATTAAAACTAAGAAAACTTAAAAACAAATTATTTTTTTAAAACAATTTTTTTAAAAGTTATTTAGTGAATTTTATGTGTCAATCTTTAAATACGAGAGCAATTCGCAATTCAAATTAAAACCATTGTACTATGGCGTTTTCCATTGAACCAAAACATTGATGTACCGTCGACGAGCCGGCAATAGTTTTTTTCTCAAACGTTTTCCAACGGAAAAAGTATTGATGTTTTTTGCCGACGAATTGATTCTTTTTCGTCTTTTAATACGAATCTACTCATATTTTTACACTGATTTTAACACGCACTACAAATTTGACAGTTTTGCAAACTTCAAACGAAATTATTATTTAAGGAAAAAGATAATGGAAGAGAATTCGTTGTTTTTATTAATAAATAATAAATAATCTTACCTACAGTGGAAAAAAAGGTATTTTTCTAGTTTTTTGGAAAATATTATTGTCTTATTTTTTTTTTTGAAAATTGAATTTGGATTTGGTGGTTTGGATTTAAATTTTTTTCCGCATACAACGTCACATATTTTGTTTTCTTTTTGAAAACATATATTTTCCGTATAGGTGTAGAAAAAAATGTATTTGATTGTTTGGTAGCCATATAAAAACTAAAATTTTTTGGTAGATGGTCTGACCGACAAAAATGTTTTGAGAATATAATATTCGTTCCTTCGGGGCCACCCTGAGAATGGGGTCCCTGGGCACGGGCCCCGTGTGCCCTTATGGTAAAGACGGCATTGAGTAGGTATATACAGTTTGAATATTCATTAAAATAAAAAGAAGACAATTGTTTAATTTCAATTCTAACCAAGATAAAGTTATAATTTAGGTGGCTAGGCGAATTAGTTTTGAATTCAAATTTCTTATTTATTAATAATTTTGTATTCAAAATAAGCTTTTTAATAAAAAAATGTTTAAAATTAATAAAGAAAAAAATTATTAAAAAAGTGTGTAATAACACAGTACAAATAAAAAGGTAATATCTTCCAAACTGACATTGGTCGCGAAATTGTCAAAACATGACAATTTGTTTGTTTGTTATTTTTTAATTTATAATTTTTTCAAATGACATTTTATAAATTAAAACAAAAACAAATTTCCTGTTTACTGCGATTGAAATATAAAAATTAAAGGCCGACCTGAAAGATTGGTGCCCGTTTTTGACAAACAAATTTTGACAACGTCTGAAAGATGTTACCTTATTATGTGTACCTGTGGTGTAATAAAATCAAAAAATTGAAAACTATTTTTTTTAATTTTATTTCAAAGGTTGTCTTAAAAACTACGACAGAATTTGTAACCGTGTTTTTAAGTACCTACTTAAAACTAGTTTTTTAAAGCATATCTTCGATTGCCATCACCTGATGATGTTCATAGACATGAACGAAACGTCCTGACAAAAATATATTTGTTTTCATTGACCTAAAGCCCAGTTTAAAAACATACAATTATCAACAAAAAGGTCATCACCATCAACATATTATCTTCGATTTCTTTAACCATGAGTAACTATAAAAAGTATCTTTATCAAATGAAAGATTATCATTTTACACTTTAAATGCATTCTTCCAATTAATTTTTTTTGTGTAATTCATATTTTATAACTAATATTGTACCTACTTTTTATTCTTATTTTGTGAAAATTTTTTTGCTGATACTAATAATATAGCATGTCAACGTTTCAAAGATCTAATGGTTTGAACATAGCTTTTAAGACGTAAATCTCTAGACCCCGATTTATGATTTTCATGAAACTTCACAGATTGAATAAACTAGCTTTTGGCTTCATTTTGATTAATTTTTATGAAATTTTTTTCAGCATCTACAGTGAAATAACCCCTTAAATATGTATATCAGCAAACTGGATCTAACTTAACTCTGGGATTATTTTTTTTTTTCACAGGGATAAATCTGCACTAAAAACTAGACAAAAGGTTGCTAAAAAAAATATTTTTTTTTGTAAAAATCATTATTCTGGTAAAACTGCTTTATGGTTTCAAACAGAAAAAGACCTAGCATAAAAAAAAATATATGAAAATACATTTTTATTACTTTTTAGACTATAACAGTTCTGCTTCCAGCTTATCTGGTTCTTAATTAATTAAGTAATACTCCGCTATCGGCGATCAATAATATTTTTCTGTGACATTTGAATTTGAGGTTTTAATTTCAACTTGCCTACATGAGTACAAACACCCTTTTTAAAACAATTAACTACAGTAATGATCAGTAGTAATTAATATTCCCCTATATGGGCAAATGCAAATCTTTAATACCTCTTATTCTCATCGATAATGAGTTTCTAATATGTGAAAATTAGAACCAATAACAATTTTTGTTGCGAGGCTATTTCAACTGCAAATACTTACTTAAAGTAAATAAAATACTTTCGCTATAAATACCTACCTCAAAAATTCACAATTCTTATTTGGAAAAAAAGGTGAGAAAAAGTAAAATTGCATTTAATTGGCGCATACACTTAACTTATGAATCATGATTTTTTTATTCCGTCAACCTCATAACACCATACCTACTTTAATATTGATGTAGTAATATAGTGTTGATGGAAGATACGACTACAATTCACACCTGTGCGCTCGCTTTGTCTACAAACAAAAATCATTGGAAAATTCCGTTTGAACGTGTTTATATTGTGCACACGTTTGATAATTTTTATTATTTTTTTTTATTATTATCAAATGTAAATAAATAATTAAGTTAAGTGTGAAAATTAGTGAAGAATGTTTTATTAATGGAAATATGTGTATATTTGCATTCTAATTGAAACAAGTTCTATTATAGGAGTTATTGTTGAGTTATCATAACGCTACAATGTCTAGTGTGTATAGAAATATAATTTAGAAATTTCACTTTTATCATACCTACAATTAGTGCAGAGCAAAAAGACGAAAAAGACCAATAGCCGAATTAAACATTTCAAATGTACAAAATTAGATCGTGCAATTTTCTTTCATAGGACGGTAGAGGGGGTCACTGGGAGCTTAAAACTAGTTTTTCGGGAACATCGAGCTTAAGACAAAGCCGCCATCTTGGATTTAAATAAAAACAAGTTTTTGTGAATAACTCGGCCATTTTTGATTTTTGACCAAAATTTTATAGGTAAAACTTGTAGGAAATTATATTTTCTAAAACTTTTATCCTAATAAATTTTTCTATCTAAAAAAAACTTTTCCCTTACTCAGCTTAAACGTTGTACCCGCTTTGAGTATAGATTTTAAGATCAACGCAATATGGGAGTGTTTTTATATGTTTTTGGGGATGAGAAATCTAGCTGCAATGTTAGTTTTTGCAAATTCCTGCAATTTTATAAACAAAACAAACAAATCGGTAAGAGTCATATTAAACAAAATGAGTAAATATTATAATTGATTTATTGTCTAGCAAGACAATTAAGTGAAATTTGAAATTTCATTCAAATCGGTTCATTAATTCCTGAGATATGACCAATTGTTTTTAATAAAAGATTAAAAGAGAAAGAGAGTTTATTGATACGAATTTGAACCCAAACTTTAGAACTTGGTACACTTTTACATCTCAATACTTTTTGTGCCAGCATAATTTTAACATAGGAGAACTTGGCTTTTTTTTAACAGTAATGTTTTTGTTGTGATTTCACTACTTTTTGCAAGGTATTGCTGTAGAATTGAAAATCTCTATATTTGATGAAAATTCAGTGAAAATGGGTGGTTGCCACGCCCCCTGCCTGAAATTCTCAAACTTTAAATGTTTTCCTTTGTGTAAACTACCAGCTCCACCATTCTACCAAATTTCAAGATTCTACGACAATGAGAAGTGCTCTATAATAATTTATGAAAACTCAGCGGAAATGGGCGGTTGCCACGCCCCCTGGCTGAAATTCTCAAATTTAAAATATTTTCCTTTGTATAAACTACTAGCTCTACCATTCTACCAAATTTCAAGATTCTACGATAATCAGAAGTGCTCTATAATATTTTATGAAAAATCAGCGGAAATGGGCGGTTGCCACGACCCCTGGCTGAAATTCTCAAACTTTAAATTTTTCCTTTGTATTAACTACCAGCTCTACCATTCTACCAAAGGAGATGGGGCGTTTTTGGGCCATGAGCGTACATTAATGAGACTAGTCTCAAAATGAAGCTGGAGGTTAGTATATTCAATCTATGAATTTTTTTTCAAATCGTAAGTCAGGTTCTTGAGATACAAGGCTCCAAAGTTCGTTCTGATAACCCTTATTTGTCACTTTTATATGCAAATATCATGAGAACTATAAGAGGTATATTGATGTTTTTGATGTCAAATGAAAGGTGGTTTTAGTGCCTTTTTAACAATATAAAATACATATTACACAAAACAAAGAAACGACGAACAAAAAATCGATTATACCTTGACCCACATATCTATATAAAAATACGTAAAAATAGCCACATCCATGCATGAACCGAAGTTGACCCGTAGCTAATCCGCCAAAATCGGTGGGTTAAATTCCTGATCCGAGGCTGAACCACGTTTGTACAACTGGTCCTTATTTGACCAAATTATGTTAGAGAGACACAATAACTGTAATTTCTTGTGATGAACTCTGGGCTACACTTTGTTTACATAAACTAGATTACAAAATACGTACTAAAGAAGATTTCCGATAAATCCACTTTTATCTCTGTTTTAGTTTAAAATATAGTTCTTGGAGCTTTTTGAAACTATAATAAACTGATAAGTTCTTTGAAATTAATGAAAATGGAATTAAATACAATAAACCAATGTTCTAATAAAATTGTTCTTTAAAATAACAACATCTTATCCGTTCCTTTTCTATAAGTGATCTCCCAAGTTTTTTTGAAAAGTGTATTAACCAATTGGTTTTCCCCACATAACATAACACAAATAAACAAGCTTCTAAACCGGTTCTAATCGCATTCTAAAAAATTAAAACAGTTTTATAACTACGCATGCGTACGTGTCGATTACAATCATATTTAATTTGAAAATAAATGCCATTAATGTCGAACATGAATCGATTTTTTCAAATTAATATTCTACTTTTATTTATTTTTTCGCCGTTTCCTTGTTTTGTGTAATATGTATTTTATATTGTTTAAAAGGTTAGTACCTTTACTAGTACTTAACAACCTTTCATTTGACATCAAAAACATCAATATACCTCTTATAGTTCTCATGATATTTGCATATAAAAGTGACAAATAAGGGTTATCAGAACGAACTTTGGAGCCTTGTATCTCAAGAACCTGACTTACGATTTGAAAAAAAAATTCATAGATTGAATATACTAACCTCCAGCTTCATTTTGAGACTAGTCTCATTAATGTACGCTCATGGCCCAAGTCCCATATAATTTTGCCCCATCTCCTTTGAAGATTCTACGATAATCAGAAGTGCTCTATAATATTTGATGAAAATTCAGCGGAAATGGGCGGATGCCACGCCCCCTGAATTGAAAATCTCAAATTTTCGATTTTTTCCTTTGTATACACCATAAGTCCTATCACCATGTAAAATTTCAAGTTTCTACTATAGCGGGAAGTTCTCCATAATTTTGATGATCTGTCAGTGAGTCAGTGAGTCAATGAGTCAGTTACGGTTTTCGCGATTTTTGAAGTCCTATATCTCAGAAACTACTCATCGTTGAAATTTTGTGAGGAATTTGGGTTCGGCCAGCTCAACAAATGTAGCGAGTTTGAAATTTCTGGCATATTTGGTGTGGAAGTTAGAGGGGGGTCGAAAATGGCCTGAGTTGTTTCCTGTAAATAAGGGTGTAGTGCCAAAGTTGCTAGAGAACTTGTCTGGGCACTACCGTGCCCCTTGATTCCTTTTATGTACTTCCTATATTTAGTGTAAAAGAAGTTGTAACCTAGTTTTTTACTATAGTAGACTGAAGCGAAAATTTGGTTTGAAATATCTACCGAAAAATCGAAATCAGTAAAATATAATAAGGACTAAAAAATAGGTTGTCCTGTTTTTTTTTTCTTAAGAAACTTCATGGGTTCGGGACTTGATCCAGAGTATTTTTTCTTGTAACACTGAATATAGGTCATATTGAATCATTTGAAAAACTTTTCAAAAATAATTGGATAAGATAAGTCAAGTGGGTGTGCTATCATCTAGCACAAACTTGAAACTACAGTGATCGTCAATATTTTTTTTTATCAAATTATAATTATTTTTTGTCGCAGTTGCAATCAGATTGCATAATAACTTAAACTTAAATACATCTTATCAACGCTGTGCTGCTCTTGCTAGTCATTAGCTTTTATTTGCTCTTAATAGTTTGTTCAGTCAATTCATTGAATACAAATGTGAAGAATGCTTGCTTTGTAAATTGACGAATTATCTTGCTTTCACATACAATTCAATTGAAACCTATTTATCGGACCTGTCATTGAGGTTGAAGCTCATTATAAGTTTTTTTTTATAGCAAGACTTTTTATATAAAAAAAATTAGGTATAACTACGCTACTATACGCCCGTTCTTATATCGGGATGTAGTACTACAGATTCATTGCGTCTTAAGTACATTTTCTTGTTCTGTTTGCTTCAAGTTGACTATACGACGATCTTATATTTGTACACAATTGTAAATGGTTCTTTGAATAGATTTTTTTTTGTATGTTCATTAGATATTCATGTATGTTTGTAAGTATGTGCTTTAAATTATAATAATTATTCAACTAAAACAATCCTTAAGAGTGTCTCTAAAGGCTCAATTTAGAATTGCAGTTCAAGGATTTTGTTAAATAATCCGTGCCTACTCGCAGGAGAATATCTTAACACACACAACATCTCAACGAACAGGAGATCAGCGAAACATTATGTGTATCTCCTTTTTCCTTCTTCCTCCACACACACCCGAATAGTCAGTCTTAACAAGATCTCTCAATAAAGAGGACACGCAGTCCAATAAGAACAAATATAACTATTCGTCTTTTATTTATAATTTAAATATATACATAGATACATTATACAGTCCACTAAATTTATTAATAGATTATTGTTCACGGTCCTTCGTAGCCCAATATTGAGCTATGCACCTATTAAAATTACGTGTTTGTAAAGTGAGAGTGCCAAAATTAATAAAAAACACAAACAATCCACGCGAGTACAAAAAAAGATACAAACAGAAAAACAACAATAATAAAACAAAATCGAAATGCCGCCATAAAACAAAGAGGATAACAGAAATTGAAACAAACTATAAAAGAAATACCTACAAGTGTAAAATAATAAAAAAAATAAATAAATAAATAAAACAAACAAAAAGTATCAACAGATGCATTAATTTATGAATGTGATTCAACTGTGCAATATATGGATCTTCAAGGACTCCCTGTTTGTTTGTGTTCATTGATCGAAAGTGAAAATCCAGCGGCAGATCTGGCTGTGCGTAGTTTCAACTGGGCAAATTCCTGTGAAAGCATTTCACATATCTGCACGCTTTTGCATTATAAGTAGCTAACAGCTACGAAATAAAAATATATAAGTAAGTCATATGTATCAATTCCAATTCACCATTTTCATATTTTATTATATTCAAACTACATACATACCTATACATATCTTGAGCCATAAAACACAAAACAAAACATTTTGAAATATCAATTCCCAACGATTTATAAAGGTACATAACACCATACTTAAAAACACACTTCAGTATGTACACATTACATTTTGTTATGTACCTACCTACAAATGTCGATCTTACTTCATTTACAAATGTTATTATTTGCTTGATTTTGCGAATATTAAAAAATATATATATTTTTACCTTTTACCTTTTTATATAAAAATAATTCCATTTTGCAGTAGATACAAATACCTACCTATGCATGTATTATGTAATGCAGAAGATTGAAATTTTTTAATATTACACTCTAGAACTCAAGCAATTTCGGCGCCAAAATAAATTAAAATCCTATTTACAAATCAGATTCATCATATTTACATGAAATATTTTCCCAATTAGATTTCCAATAAGGAAAACGATCAGTATAAATTCGATTACATTAAAAATACAATTCAACCTCAAACTACAAAACAAGAGACATCGGCCAATGGTGTCGCGGTCGCGTACACATACATCAACCACCGAAATGTATAATTCGATTTAGGTAGATGGTAGTATTTTTTGCACTATGTAGGTACGCAAATGATCTATTTTGCTTGAAAATCTATCCCATCTTTTCCTTTCCTATTTGTTATGCGACCAACTTTGTGGTGCAGCTGTTGGAAAAGAAAACCCCGTTAGGTCATCTTCATAGCCCTTTTTTATGTGTGTAGTGAGAATTTTGTTTTCATCAGTCATTTAGAGGTACATTATTTTTGTTGCTTGTCACTACACATTACCCCTTTTTGTTTTTGTTCGTTCAGATGAGAATTGTTTTTATGCCACAGGTAGCTTTGTGATCCATCCATCCAGCACAGGCGAGGCGCACAGGATCGTTAGGATTTATTTTTTGAAGTCTAGATAATGTTGTTTTGTATTAGGTGCCTATAATCTCGCGCCGTTTTATTTTTTCTTTTTTTTTCCTCTCTTTTTGGGTGGCTATATGTATGTCCAAGTTTTTATTTGTGATGACTGATGATTCTGATGAGTATCTCTGATTCTGGGTGCCTATGCCTATAAAGCAAGGCTAAATTTAATTATGATTGAGCGGACGCATGATTTGGCATTTATGTCTTTAAAAAGGAGACAGTCGATAGGTACATAAAGAAATGAAAATTCATTTTATACGTTACAGACCTATCTAGGACCTACTTACCGATTTTATAAAAAAAAAAAAAAAAAAAAATATGATGAACGAAAGTATGTATTATGATTCGTGCACCTACATACACATGTACCTATACCTATTACTTTGAAATTAAAAGAACAGAAACCAAATTGCATACCTTAATTTGCTCGTTTAGAAATCGCACAATTTCTGGATATATCATCCACCGAACTTTTTGTATACAGGTACCTACATGGGTCGTATGTATGCACACATCTATTCTTGGAAAATATATCAAAATCTATTTGCATCGATTTGTTGTTGTGATATAATATGTCATTAAGAAAGTAAACCCGTTAGGTCATCCTTATTGCCCTTTTTATTTGTGTAGGTAGCAAAAGAGTTTTGTTTTCGTTTTCATCAGTAATTTAGGGATGCGTTGCTTGTGTCGCGTGTCACTCGAGTACACATTATGTACCCTTTTTATTTTTATGGCGTTTTTTGTTCAAATCGCGAATTGTTTTTATGGTGCAGGTAGGAAGATTTATTTTCTTTTATTGATGAGTCTGTGTAGGTACCTACATTCCTACATGAACACCAAGTAACAACATACATCTTCACACACAAAATATGCGATGAGATGATCGCATATACAATAAGTAAAGTAGATATACCTACCTATATATGAATCAAAATATAGTAAATAAAAATATCAACTCCCACGAATAACAAGACCAACGATATATTTACAACTTATTAAAACAGAAGATTATAAAAAAAAAACATACCTAATAAGAAAAATAAAAAGATTCGTTTTTTGTAAATTTCAATTAATTTAAATTACAATTCTTACATATTAAAATATCATTTTGCGGAGGTATATAGGTATGACCCACCAAACTATTTGCAGAAAATAGAAATAGCGGTCTTACACCAATAGTGTAAGAATGTACCTATCTATTTATTCGAGAATCTACCTACGCGCTACGCATTTATCTATTTGTTTTGCAAAGTAAGTATGTAGTTTTTTGTGCGAACAATTTCTTTTCCTTTGTTTTAGGGTTTGTTGTTGTGAAGAATCTATGCAGCTGTTGAAATAGGAAATTCCGTTAGGTCGTTTATTGTCCTTTTTGTAGAAAAAGAATTTTCATGTCATTTGGTTCAATCAAGTAGGTAGGCAGGCATACATTTGGTTGCACAACACATTTTACTAGACAGTAAGATCATTACCATTTTTTGTCGGCTTAAATTGAGAACTCGTGTTTTATGGCGTAGGAAGGTAGACGAAATTCTTTTATGAGAGATGGAATCATAATCTTAGACAGCCACATCACAGGCAATTAAGAATTATTTTATGATACCTTTTGGTATTTTATTTTCGTTCTGATTTAGGTAGGTATCGTGGTGAGTTTGAAGTTCAGATGTGTCAAGGATTAATTGAGTTGTGGTCATAATTCAATTACTTACAAAGCCAATTGAAATACATTTTCCTATGTTATAGCGATTGATAGATAGTGGCTGTTAGCTTTTTCAGTTGTTGTATCTCCTTGGGTAGGATTTGGAAACCTTTAATGTTTTATAGTTTTAGGCTATAAAACTTTATGCAAATGTATTCATTTCGTTGTTTGAAGTAATGCATACAAAACTTGAGCGCTTGTACCTCATTCAAAAGCAAATCAAATAAAAAATAAACAATAAAAAAAAAAAAAAAAAAACAAAAGCAAGCAATAATATTATAAAGACAACTGCCATATTTCACCACCTAAATCGTTTCTTGACCTAACTAAGGGTTTATCACATACTTATGCACTTAATAGGAAGTGTATATGTTAAATTTCTGGGGTTAAGAAGAAAATTGTCTCAGAAGGAAATAAAACAACAAAAAGCTGCAAAGAGTCCGGAACAAGTAGAAAACCATTATACAATCACAGTTTCATATCATATCAAACGTTTTAATCGATTAATAAAACCCACCTTCTGAATGCATAAACAGTTGAACTCAATTAATTTTTCATTTGAAGGAACTCATATTTTTGTAAAAAAAAAGACAAACAATTAGAACATAATAATTCATTTCATAAAAGAGGATTTGCCTATATAGAACTAGGAGTGTGAAAACACACATTCTTGCAGGAAAGTTGTTGTCTGCAAAGGATGCACTTTTGATATCTTTTATTGAGTGTGCGTTCTTACAAAACGCACATTCTTGCAGACAAGTTGTTACAAACGATAACATTTTAATTCTTATATTCCAATTTTGAGTGTACGTTCGCAGGATGAATCATTTGTTAATGAAACAAAATTCATCCCAGCGTACATTCTTGCCGAAAAACAGATCGCCTACATAAGGTGTCCTTTTCTCAATTACATTTTGAGTGTACGTTCTTACAAAACGTACATTCTTACAGAAAAGCAGATCGCCAACATAGGGTGTCCTTTTCACAATTCAATTTTGAGTGTGCGTTCGCGGGATGAATCATTTGTTCAGGAGACAAAATTCATCCCAGCGTACATTCTAACATGAAACTAGGATGAAGCATTTGTTCAAGAGACAATATTCAATCGAAAAACATCCGTTGATATCAAATGTTCACCAATACAAAACACTTCAAACAAACATACATAATAAAAAAAAAATGATTATTCCATTAAAACTGCTTTAAAAAAGGCAGCTATATCAAATAGATCGCATTTTATATCCATAAAAAAAAAAAAAAAAAGGGTTAAGCAATTGAAAAATAATAAATTGATAAAACCAAAAGTTCTTCATCCACACCTATGCAAGAGACCTGTTCAATTAGTTATTTTCAAATCACACAAATTAACTTAGGAATTAAATCATTGGAAGCAGAGTCATAAAGCAAACTCAATAAACAAAATTCAACAAACTAAGCAAAATCAAATCATACAAAATTTCAAAGAGTATCATGCAGAACAAAAATCCTAGTACATTTACATTTTACATCTATGTATGTATTTACTAACTTAAACTGTGTTATTTATGGGTTTATTGTGCAAGAGAAATATTAAAAAAAAAAAAAAAAAATTTAGGTACCTGTACATATATAAAATAAGGTACACAAGGTTGGTGTTCGGGGTTTGACTTTGGTGTTTTAGGTTGACTTTGGGTTGGGTAACTTTTTGACTTTGGGTTGGACTAGGAGTGTGCATCCACACGAGGTGCACATTCTTGCAGAAAAGGATCTACCTACAATGGGTAACCTTTTGACTTTGGGTTGGACTAGAGTGTGCGTCCTTACAACGCGCACATTCTTGCAGAAAAGGATCTACCTACAATGGGTAACCTTTTGACATTGGGTTGGACTAGAGTGTGCGTCCTTACAACGCGTACATTCTTGCAGAAAAGGATCTACCTACAATGGGTAACCTTTTGACTTTGGGTTGGACTAGGAGTGTGCATCCACACGAGGTGCACATTCTTGCAGAAAAGGATCTACCTACAATGGGTAACCTTTTGACATTGGGTTGGACTAGAGTGTGCGTCCTTACAACGCGTACATTCTTGCAGAAAAGGATCTACCTACAATGGGTAACCTTTTGACTTTGGGTTGGACTAGGAGTGTGCATCCACACGAGGTGCACATTCTTGCAGAAAAGGATCTACCTACAATGGGTAACCTTTTGACATTGGGTTGGACTAGAGTGTGCGTCCTTACAACGCGTACATTCTTGCAGAAAAGAACCTACCTACAATGGGTAAACTTTTGACATTGCAGAAAAGGACCTACCTACAATGGGTAACCTTTTGACGTTCAAGAAAAGGACCTACCTACAATGGGTAACCTTTTGACATTGCAAAAAAGGACCTACCTACAATGGGTAACCTTTTGACATTGCAGAAAAGGACCTACCTACAATGGGTAACCTTTTGACGTTCAAGAAAAGGACCTACCTACAATGGGTAACCTTTTGACATTGCAGAAAAGGACCTACCTACAATGGGTAACCTTTTGACGTTCAAGAAAAGGACCTACCTACAATGGGTAACCTTTTGACATTGCAGAAAAGGACCTACCTACAATGGGTAACCTTTTGACGTTCAAGAAAAGGACCTACCTACAATGGGTAACCTTTTGACATTGCAGAAAAGGACCTACCTACAATGGGTAACCTTTTGACGTTCAAGAAAAGGACCTACCTACAATGGGTAACCTTTTGACATTGCAGAAAAGGACCTACCTACAATGGGTAACCTTTTGACGTTCAAGAAAAGGACCTACCTACAATGGGTAACCTTTTGACATTGCAGAAAAGGACCTACCTACAATGGGTAACCTTTTGACGTTCAAGAAAAGGACCTACCTACAATGGGTAACCTTTTGACATTGCAGAAAAGGATCTACCTACAATGGGTAACCTTTTGACGTTCAAGAAAAGGACCTACCTACAATGGGTAACCTTTTGACATTGCAGAAAAGGACCTACCTACAATGGGTAACCTTTTGACGTTCAAGAAAAGGACCTACCTACAATGGGTAACCTTTTGACATTGCAGAAAAGGACCTACCTACAATGGGTAACCTTTTGACGTTCAAGAAAAGGACCTACCTACAATGGGTAACCTTTTGACATTGCAGAAAAGGATCTACCTACAATGGGTAACCTTTTGACGTTCAAGAAAAGGACCTACCTACAATGGGTAACCTTTTGACATTGCAGAAAAGGATCTACCTACAATGGGTAACCTTTTGACGTTCAAGAAAAGGACCTACCTACAATGGGTAACCTTTTGACATTGCAGAAAAGGACCTACCTACAATGGGTAACCTTTTGACGTTCAAGAAAAGGACCTACCTACAATGGGTAACCTTTTGACATTGCAGAAAAGGACCTACCTACAATGGGTAACCTTTTGACGTTCAAGAAAAGGACCTACCTACAATGGGTAACCTTTTGACATTGCAGAAAAGGACCTACCTACAATGGGTAACCTTTTGACGTTCAAGAAAAGGACCTACCTACAATGGGTAACCTTTTGACATTGCAGAAAAGGATCTACCTACAATGGGTAACCTTTTGACGTTCAAGAAAAGGACCTACCTACAATGGGTAACCTTTTGACGTTCAAGAAAAGGACCTACCTACAATGGGTAACCTTTTGACATTGCAGAAAAGGACCTACCTACAATGGGTAACCTTTTGACATTGCAGAAAAGGACCTACCTACAATGGGTAACCTTTTAACAATAAATTAGAAGTATGAGCCCACAAGAGGCGCACGAGATAAAACGTAATATAAAAAAATCAAAACATGCACATTTCAAACATACATTTATAAAATTTATATTCCTTCAAGTAGGAAGCATGACTAAATATTTTCTTCTTTATTTTCTTTTCTTTCCGAGCATTTCCAACACAGAAAAATGGCTAAGAAAGCCATATGAGCCACGACACAGCTTTTTCAATTCTCTTGATTCTGTAGAATCAAAGTGGGCAGGGACATCTGTTCATAGGCAGATCAAACCCACAACACAAGGCACACAATGCAGTATATCAATAGCAGCAATATTTCGTCATACATCAGTATTTTAACGAGGATAACAACCAAAGCAGCAGCAAGAACTACAAGAACCACACCACAGCACCAACTTGTGATTCATCAAACCATCAACAGAATTCACCAACAAGTTTCAGTAGCTCTTCAATTTTAACCACAAGAATTCAGCAGTATCTACAAGTCTCACAACAATCATCACCAAAAATTTACAAAATAAAACGGATCAAGTTTTTCCACACACAAAGTAGAAAAATTTTCATCAAAAAGTTATGCACCCACTGAAAACACACCAAGAAATCTCCAGATATCTATATTTGGCAATAATAGCAGATATGACACAACACAACAGCTTTCACAACAACAAAACTGGCCTTGACATTTTCAAGTTTCAAAACTCTGGTTCATTAAAACCGCCAACTACGATATTCTCCCGACTCTCAAATCAAAGTCTCCAAGGCATCTAACAGGCTTTCAGTCTGGAGATTCATTTGAACAACGATCTCCTCTGTCACTATAGTCACTTCTTTACATAATACCCGAATCGACTTGGTTTTTTCCATTGGCATTAACAAACACTCAGGGGCGCCAATGGTTTTCCCAATGTCCTTGAGCAAATGCTATTCGGAAGAAGCCCCCAACGCATCGAAGATCAACAATCATCAAATATTAAACCGAAGGTTTAAAGTGGGCAGGATGTTAAATAATCCGTGCCTACTCGCAGGAGAATATCTTAACACACACAACATCTCAACGAACAGGAGATCAGCGAAACATTATGTGTATCTCCTTTTTCCTTCTTCCTCCACACACACCCGAATAGTCAGTCTTAACAAGATCTCTCAATAAAGAGGACACGCAGTCCAATAAGAACAAATATAACTATTCGTCTTTTATTTATAATTTAAATATATACATAGATACATTATACAGTCCACTAAATTTATTAATAGATTATTGTTCAGATTTAAAATGAAGGTAATTATTTGAAAACTTTCATATTGGAAATGACACTGGAACTTAAAATTTTTCTAACGAACTTCACCGGGTAAGCCAATAAGTTCGATCGCAGTAGAAAAAGATATGTCGTTTTCGATTGGTTTCACTCAAGGATTAACTCATTCTGAAATCGAATAGAACAGGTCAAATCGCTTCTACTCAATTCTGTTTTTTGTGATTGTGTTAGTTTTTATATAAATGTCAAATATAAATTAATTTTTTTTTCTTTCAAACGAAATATTATAAAATAATTTTCAAATATGGTAATATTCAACAAATTAATGGGATAGTTGGTCTAAAAAATATTTTAAATAGATAAGTATATAATGCGTTTATTTGTTTGAAAATAAATTAAATTGAATTTCAGAAAACAATTTCTAAAATTTTGAATGAAAAACAAAAAAAAAACTGATTGAGTGATTGTTTTGACTTTTGAATATCCATGTATTAGTGATTCTTGAGTGGATTCTGAATTTAAATCAAGAAGAGAATTTCTCTCCTGAGAAGCGTTCTACCTGTCATTTTCGTGCGAATAAAACACTTTCAGAAGACTTCTGAACGCTTCCGGACGATTCCGGACGGCCAATCGAAAACGCCAATAGTAACCTTTTGCGGAGGCTAAATATTATCTGTCAATAAAATAGTCACTAAAAAAATAGATGCTATACGAACGCCGAACATAGGGGTATTTATACCAAAAAGCTGATCAAAAGTCTTAAATAAAAAATGAAGCATTTGCAGTCGCTACTAAAGACGATACTTTTTGGCTGTTTAGGAAATTAAAAAAGGTATCGATCTCTTTTTGTGGATGCATTTGTGTCGAAGTGACAGATGAAAAACAAAATAAATATACACAACTTCATAATAAGAACAAAAGAACGTAAAATTTGTTTGTTTTGTTCCCTAAAAATGATTTATATTTCACAAATAAACAAAAATTTCTTTAAAAAATTTTAATTTTGTTTGACGTTTTGCATATGGAAAAATTGTAGTGTGTGTGAAAATCTGTGTAAGTCCGTCTCAAAAAAGGTCACTTGGACACAAATACATTTACAAAAACAGATCGCTACCTTTTTTAATTTCCTAAACAGCCAAAAAGTATTGACTTTAGTAGCGATTTTAGGAACGACTGCAAGTGGTTGAAAGGAATTTGACATAAGTCAAGAGGGATTGCTTGCCGGATCGACTTTTTTTTAGTGCGATTTTGTTTAAAGGTGTTTTTTTATAAGGTGGATTTCTTGTTTTATTTTTTAATTTGGAACATTTTTTTTTGTCCTTAAATAAAAAGGTATAAACTTTATGTAAATCATTTTTTTCAAGTTTCTTTTTTAATTTTGATCATTTAAGGTGAGAGTTCAAAGTGTTTTTTCACGAAAACTGAAAAAGAAAACTTAAGGTAATATACCTAGTAGCCCTTGGTACCCAGTGCCGGATTAGCCTCAAGGCAAACTAGGCAGCTGCCTAGGGGCCCCACTTCAGCTAGGGGCCCTTCGCCCTGACTACGAACAAACAAAGTTTCTTGGCGTTGTACCTTCAATAAAAAACAGCTTTACATTTGTATTTGCAATAAAAATAAGAAAATAGAACAACAAAAAAAGAAGAACAAAAATCGTTTCCAAATCATCAAAACATTGTATAAGTTAAGTACACGGTTAAAAATTCTGGAGTATTTTTTAATACAGCTCTTGTATTAAAGCAATTTTCAATACAAAAAATATTACATTTTAATACTTCCAAAATATTAAAATTATTTTTAATCTTTTTTGAATGGAATTTCAATATTTAAGTATTAAGTTTACTACTTGTAATACAAAAATTATTAGAAAATAATCTCCGTGCTAATCTTGTATTGAATTTTTAATATTTTTGTATTATATTTGAGTATATTGTATTACATTTTAATATAATTGTATTAAAATATAATACAAATTTATTAAAAACTAATATAAAAAGTATTAAATTCTAATACGAGAATATTAAATTTTAATCAAACGTCAGCAGACTGTCACACATAATAAGGTAATATTTGTCAAAAATGGACACCAATCTGTCAGGTCGGCCTTTAATTTTTATATTTCAATCGCAGTAAACAGGAAATTTGTTTTTGTTTTAATTTATAAAATGTCATTTGAAAAAATTATAAATTAAAAAATAACAAATTTCCTTGTGTTTCTCCGCGGAAAATGGTGAATAATTGTTAACAAATTAGTGGTGTGTGCGTGGTTTTTCGGTTTTTGTGCGTTTTTCGTCGGTAAATAAAAGAAATAAGATTTACGGTCGCTGACATTTTTTGTCGCCAAATTGTCATATTTTGACAATTTTATGTGTACTGTGGTCAGCAGCAGCCATTTAAAAAATGAAAAAATCCATTGTTTGAGGTAATTTTCTAAAAAAAATATATAATTAATATTTGTAAATTTGTACTTATTTGAAGGCACTTTGTATTTTTTCGAAGCAAAATACATACATTGCAGATGAATTTTGGTCGGCAATAAGATTTTACATGCCACAGTTTGTGAAACAGATAAAATAGAGACAATAATATCAGCATTATAATATTATTTATGATTATATTATTTATGATTAATATTTATTTTCAGTAATGAATTTAGGAAAAGAATACATATTATTAACTTTAAATACATTTGGTATTGAATTGAAATATTTTTGTATTATCTTTTAATAAAATTCTTATTAGAATTTAATATGAAAAGATTAAATTTTAATATGTAATAATTGAAATTTAATACATTTTTGGTATTAAATTCTAATATAAACTGTATTATTTTTTAATACAACTATATTACATTTTAATACATATTTTATTAACTAAAAAATTTTAATATTTGTCTTGTATTAAATTTTAATACATTTCTGGTGTAGATATATGTAACCCAAAAAGTATTAGAAAATACTCCAGAATTTTTAACCGTGTATATGTAGATGTGTATGTCGTTATAATGAATTATAACTCTCATCCCATCCTGATGGGCCCAATGCAGCGATGCCAGATTGAGGGATTTTTCTCTTTTTTTTCGGGATTTTTGATAAGAGAAAAAGGAAAAATCAACCCAGAATAGCTCAAAATCAGGTCCAAAAGATCTTTTTAAAACATTTAAAATCAAAATTCAATGAAAAAAAAATACCTTCTTAAGCGTTATTCTTTCCATGTTTAAACATGAAATCTCTTCTTACAAAAAAAAATATTGCTAGTCTATTCGAAAATAAATAGAGAAAATACAGGGGCCCCACTTTGTACCTAATTCTATTCTACAAAAAAATGTGTTCGAATTTTCAAAAACAAATCTCCCAGTCATGTCAAATCCTTTATTGGGTTTTATTAGCAAAATTAAGATCGGTAATATTTATTTTAGATATGAAATTCAAGTAGGAATTACAATTGAAATTAACATTGGCAAAGAAGCCTGTACAAAATTCATCGAATATTATTCCGACGACATCGAACCAGAGTTTAGTAACGAGATGTTGCAATCAGAGGATACGTCAGAAAAGTCTTAGATTTCGCATGCTGGGAAGTTACTCAAATTGATATCAGATAAAATGGTCCAATAACGTTTCCAAATGTTATGGTAGCTTAAAAATGTACAGAAGTTTGATGATTTCTAACGCGACTGGGGAACATCATTTTTCAAAACTAAAAATTTAAAAAATTGTCTGCGTTCTTCAATCTCGCAAAAGCGATTATATTCATTAGCAATAATGGTGACAAAAAATGATGCCGATATTTAGGTCAATTTTGGGATAATGTCAATTTTCAAGAAATAAACTGTTTTCTAAGATGTGTCAAAAGTTTTAGTTAACATTTATAAAATGACATGATATGACACCAGATTATAGCCCATTAGTCCTCAGGAAGTTGCCTACAAAAAATTTCTAACCTAATTTAAAAAGAGCTTATGGTATTGAAAAACCATCGAAAAAGGGCCCGAGAATTGCATTGCCTAGGGGCCCATGACATGGTTAATCCGGCACTGTTGGTACCTAAAAACATACTACATAATTTTTGCAGTATTTTTTCCTATCAGGTTATGATTTGTTTTCTGCATGGGTTACTGGGTAAAAAATACTTTATCCACTTTCTCTAGTGATTCTTACTTAATGGCTCCGAAATCTTAGCATCCCATATGTAAAACTTTGACATTTATTGAATGGTCAAAAAAGTTGAACTTGTGTAATTGTTAAGTCAGCTATAAATTTGTTTTAATTATTTTGTTTACGTTATAACTGCGGGTCACTGTGGCGTATGTGTAACTTTTTTATAATGAAATATCTTAACCACTGTTATAAATGATAAGGTCTCGACTTTGTTTGATGAACATAATATTTAACACTATAACACCATATGATCTGCACAGCACATGCTTAAAATTTCTTCACTAGAAGGATTCCTAGCTTCGTATCTAAAACCTCCATGACGTTCCTTTTAATCTTTGTTGCCGTTTCTCACACTTTCATTCAAATCTCCACCCACACATACAAAAGCTCATCCTTTGAGATGTTTTTAATGAAATTGCAAAAGTTCAGCCAAAATGCAACATCCAATTTGGGGATGTTTCATTTCATCACCAGTTTAAGATACCTACATCAAACGGCCACTAGACTTCGAAATAGCCAAAACGTTTGTAAGTAGCTTTTCCACAAGGATGACACCTATTATTTTTCTACTCTCGATACCCTAATAGAACATCTTTTATTCTTTTGTGTTGATTTGGGGTTGGCAAAACGAATAAACCATCTTATTATCATTCATTATGAGTTGTCCATTAGGGTAGTTTCTTTTTGCCTGTCCTTTTTAAAGGCTTATCCTAGAATGAAACTATCTGAAGATTTAACAGTATTTTCGTAGAACTTCAAAGTCAAGACCAGTACAAATTTAACACAGAATCTAACAACAAAAACTTGTGGGGAATTATTTTTTTAACTTTTTCCTTCCATTAAAAATAAGCTCATCATATATCATTTCCGGTTCTTGCATCGCATTATTTCTGACCGATTTGACCCGTAATTCTCTTTCAAAAATATCCTATACTTGATTTGCTGATATTTTTAAAAGTTTTGCGAGTGCTTTAACTTAACCGGACAAGCTGAATAAATACCAATATGAAGTCTTTGTTTACTTTTTCTGTATGCAACACTTAAATACGTAATGATTGTGGGGTGAAATAATATAGGTGGTCCTGGTAATGGTGAATAATTTAATACATTTTTCGTTGAAAGTTAGTATTTTGTGATGGTTTAAATTTTACATCAATTATTTCTTCACAGAATATAATAATCTATTTATACAGGATAACCTACAATAATCCTCTTAATATCAATTACACGCTCGCTCAATTGCCTATATAATGAAATTTCATTTATCATTCGGGTCATTATTTTATTATCGGAATATCATTACTTATCAATGAACCTTATAATTTTTCCCACGAAATTCAACGTAGGTACATCGTACATCGTACATGTGCGTATAATTTTATTAATATTTTGCGTGTGGCTCTTTAAAGGAGAGAACTAAAAATAGATTAGTTGTGACTACTAAAACAATATTTGGGTGGTTTTCCACAAAGACAGAAGGGTGTACTATACCAACATGTAAATCTCTACCCGTCATATCGTGTACGAGGAATATTTTACCTCGTTAAAAACCTTGCATGTTATGATTTAAGGACTTAAATTATTACAATCCTGTCGCGAATCATAGCATTTAACTCCTTTAGACAGAGTCATGTTAACACACATTTCGGTTAAGGTTAAGGGTTAACACCGTTACACACCCTTTTAATTTGAATATTTATCTCCTGTTAATATAGGTGTAGTGCCGTCACTTAAACACATTAAACTCTTGAATCAATTTATATTTCAAACTTGAGTTGAATAGTGAATTTTTTTTGTATATAGGAAGACACACAAAGCGAGAAGCACCTACTTTGCGTGCAATTGTGTCGTTAAATGTCTTTTTAGGGTTTTGTAAGTAAAATTCCGCTTTTAATTATATACACCAGAGTTTATTGATCATCTTTACATCGTTGTTTGACTTAATTGACACCACAAAAATTGGTGTGGGTGTTGTTTTGGTGGGGGTGGGATTTTTGTGTGTCATAGACATAGTTGAGGTCTATTAACCACACACACACACACATACACATTATAATAAATGGGCTAAATACTTGACATTTTAATTAACTAGAGGTGACTATGGTTCACATAAATATGTGGAAATTAAATTTGCCACACAATCATTTACAGACATTCTTCATATTGATGAAATGTGAGTTTGTTATTAATTGCTTGATATGTATGTATCTTTGTATATAAATGTATAGGTATATTTATAATTACACAGTGGTTGCTATTTTATGGCTCAAATGACGGTTAAGATTTATATGTGGGTTAGGGTGGTCCATTTTTTTGGATGTTACATTTTCGTTGTTCCCCACTTAAAAACTTGTTACATATGTATTTTGTATTACATACGTGAAACATCAGCTTTTTAGCTGAGGTGGAACTGGGCGCTTAAGAAGCTCAAAGTTTTTGCTTTGATGCTCTAGGCAGGAGCACATACTTAAAAAAATATATTTTTTAAATTTATCTGGTGAAGTTATTTTGGGGTTTAGTATAGTTTTTTCATGATATGACCTCCTTTTTTATAAAAAAAAACCGTTAGTTACTTGATATTTTTGACAAATAAATTTTGTTTATTTAAATTTTCTGTTAATGTATTTTGTTTTTGCAAAAACGATTAACTCGACACGAAAGAAAATGAGGAAAATATGGGGAACTAATGATTTGTGGCCCAACGTGGACCACACTAACGTGGGTACATTTTAATGACATACGTACGTATTTATATTTGGTATGTCTCAATAGCATCAGTAAGAATTCGCCATTATTTAAAAGAACTTAGGTACATATAAAAGAAGTAAGCCCCTCTATTTTGTTTGCGATTACATTTTTTTGAGTACCTACGAAGATATAATATGGGTAAAAATCATGGAGGTGAGAAATTTCGAGGGCCGAATTCTTAAAAAATCAGCTTTGTTTTTTATGATAAAAATTTCATGTGCAAATGTTCGCTTTAGCTATAGTTTGTAGGTTCAAGCCCGTTCACAAAAATGTATATTTTTCAATTTACCTCAAAACCCCAAAATTAGTAGGTACTAGAAAAACTTTCCTCGAAATGGTGGTGATCTCTTCAAAACGACTTAAGAGTTCTTGAAATAGTATCAATGTGAATGATGTATCATTATATTAAGTAGGTCTTAAATAAATCAAAATATAACTTTATATTTCTTGCTTCAGAGACCAATTTCTACAAAAAAAAAATGCTTTTTATGCATGTCAGAAATACTTAGACCAAAAAAATATTTTTCTTTTGTTTTTTGTACCTTTTTTGATAACAATGAATATCACAGCCATACTTAGATATAGGATATTGATCAAAAATACCAAACAATGCAAATGTCTTATGTGTATAAGACCATATTTTTTATTCAGATTCTAAGAGCGTTCCCGGAAATAACGTTCCCGGAAATGACATTTTGATCTATTTATTTTTATTTTTTATGTCACAAAGTAAAACGAAATATTTTGGAGATTATATTGTTTTGGCCTCAATTTTTTATCATAATATTACCAAAAAAATAAAATTTTAGTCTAAACATACCCCAAAACAAGCGTTCTTGGAATGACGGTTAATAAATGTACACTAGACGCTACTTATAAATGAAACCAAAACCAACTTATAAAATACATTTAATATATTTATCCGTAAAAATAGGTTTGGAATGAAAAATCTATACAGGGTGTCCCAAAAGTTAACGTCGAAACGAAAACGGTAGATAGGGTAGGTGGTTACAGTTATCAGAAAAATAATAAAAAAAATCGCAGCCATATATTTTGGGAGTTATGGGCATTTGAAAAAAATTCGAAAAAATGGTCACCCTGTGACGGTTTTTCATGTGCCGTGACTACAAATCTTAATTTTTCTCATTTTTTTCTTTTGTTACGGAACCTTGAATAACAATGCTATCAAATGCATTCAAAAATTTTAACTCAGCTGCATCAGTTTTAAAGCAAATATTACTTTTTTACCCAAATTAGTACTAAAAAAATTTACATGACTCTAATTCAATGACCCGTAGTGTCAAAAAAATGCACTACGATGTTTCGGCAAGTTGCCTTAAAAGTTGGTGTGTTCAATTCTCTTTTCAAAATGGTACAACATTGTTGTATCGTTTTCGTTTCGACGTTAACTTTTGGGACACTCTGTATAATATCAACTTTAAAAACTGCTTGCAGCTCCATTTGTACGTTAGAGGATTAAAATATTGTCTCTTTAAGAAATTTTGGTACGATGTGTCATTTTTCTTGAGACAACTTTCATTAATGTATAAAAAAATAACACAATTTAATTATTTTGTAAGAGTTGTACAAATTTATAAAGAGTATTTTGTACAAATGGTGTTAAGAAAAGAAATACTTAAAAATATTGGACTTTAATGTGTTGTTAAGCTATTTGAATTTCAGTTTTTGAGTTATGGACATGTCCGGAAACGCTTTTTTTTTTGTATAATAGGTTAAATAAAAAAGAAATGGAAACTTTTCTAAGGGAAACATAAGGTGCATGGCAATTATTTGAATTGGTAAATGAGAAAAAATCTCTAATTAAATGTTGCTTTGATTTAAAAAAAAATGCCTGGACATCAAATTTTCCACCTCCATTTCCATTTCCACCTCCATTTCAGAAAATAAAATGATTTACGTATAACATCGTTAAAAAATTAATAAATACAGCAGAGATCCAAACTAAACCTCAACCATTTCATATATCTTTTAATAACACACACTTTTTGAGATTTATTTTTACAATCCCTTTAAAACAGATTTACACACAAAATGTTTTTGTTGTGGGTTACTGTCAGCGGGAAACTTTTACTTTAGGTTTTGGTTAACAGGTGACCACTTATCAATGAGAGGAAAGAATAAAAGTCTTTTGGATAAAATGAATTTTGCAATGAAGTTCCATAAAAGCAGGTGAAATAGTCAAAGAGTCCGCAGCAAATTTTGAGAGTGGAGGTTATAACCAAAATGAGATTATGAAGTTTTAATAACCTTATGCGTTCTAACAAAGAATTCAAAAGTCTGGTAGCTTTATATGGTTTATCTAGGGCATTATATGGTTTTCAGGGGGTTAAACAACACGATTTTTCCAATTAAAGTGAGTAAGCTAAGTTCATACTCTTTTACATTTTAAATACAAGTATATTGCATCAACATTTTAAGTCAATAAGGAGGGAAATTGACAAGTTTATGAGTTTAATAGTATTTACTATTTTGTAAGAAAAAAAAGACACGTCACTGAGGTCGGCCATATTGCAATTTTCTCAAAAAACTGCCGTTTTCGTAAAAAATCTATCTGATATGTCGGCTCTTGCCGAATATCAACCGAACTTCTTTAAAATCTATATAGAAAAGTTTCAATTAGGTGCGACCTGGTCACGCATTTTATGTTAATAAAACATAAATTCAAAGTACTCGTATGTATAAAAAATACACATTATAATTAAAACAAAAAAAAATAATCTACTTGTATGATTTTGAGCCAAAAACGAAAACTGCAATTAAAAAAATGAAGCAGCATTCCATGTTAAAGAAGAATCACACACGATCACTATATCATGCAAAGATTTCACAAAGTAAATTGGCTTCATTATTTTTGTAGCAGAACAACAGAAACTATTTTCTCAACGAACAAAAAAAAATAGTTTTAAAAAAATGTTCCACATACGCCACAGTGACCGATTGATACAAAACTTACTGCCGCAATACCGCAGTGTCCTAGAAAGAATATAATATGACTTATAGTGATATTGTGGTTGGAACTCAGGTGGAAGGCGGCGACGCGCTGGCCGACCACGGCACTGGTGGACCAATTTACAGAACGTCGGTCGAGACCGAATTCATGGCCCTAATAGCTAACTGGAAATCACTTTTCATAACTACATAATGTTTCTTTGGTCTATTTTTTTTTTTTTGTGGAGTTAAAAATACATATATGTATTTAGAAACCTAGCCCAAAGATCATCAAAACATCCATATGGTAATGGATTGTATGATAAACTCATTTTACTATTGAAGACTACCGAGAAACTATTTTTCATTTTAAAAGTCAACATGGGTCAACTGCATAGAAAAAATACAAATACGGTCAAAGATTAATCATAATTACAACAAAGAACACTAAAGATCTAATTTAATACATTTGTGTACATTTCGTCTTCTTTTTCTTTCATTCAAGAAAGTGAATAAATGTCATCATTTATTGTGAGAAAAATAAAGGGGAATTGAGTAACAATAAGAAAATTTTCATTAGATATAAGCAGAATTTTAATTTAATTTCTTTATTATCTAGCATTAATTGAAGAAAAGTTTAAGAGGTCAAGTTACTATAGGGTGCCTGCTTTCTTATTATTATTGTATGCGGTCTTAATGAAACGAATAAATGAAGAGTTGAATGTGTTGAGATTGAATGAGTAATAGCGAACTGAACAAGAAATCTTCTCTTACACATTAAATAAAAAAAAAAAAAAAAAAAAAATAATCCTAGTTTCAGATTTTTTTTAATTTTCCATAGATCAATAAAAATTATTACAAAACGAAAGACACTTAGGAATTATTGACATTTTCATTGTATTTTTGCACATGATGCTGCGCAATTTTATGTACTATAGTGTTGGGACGTAAAGAATTTGAATACAATGCTCTCGCGTAACAATTAATTAGTGATTCCTCTAGTTCTGTTGGATTTAAGTAAGCATCTAATCCTCCAATAAGCTGTTTAGAAAGAAAATTTTTAAATACATACAAAAAAAAATACAATTCAACTATCTTCCTTACCAAACTTTCATCACAATTTAAAAATCTTAAAACTGATGCATGTTCAGACCAAATCATTCTGCGCCATTTATTATCATATTTTTGTGCTAGAGGTATTAGAACCATTGCACTAAATAAATCATCACCATAGCTTGCCGCTTGAAAGTGATCAACAAAAAGAGCATAAAGATTTTGGAATTTACATTTACCTGCAAAAAAAAAAAAAAAAAAAAAACAAAAAATACAATCGTCAATTTTTTTTTAATTTAAATGTATTATCGAAGGTACCTTCAAAATCTTTATCGAATTCAAAACGAATGTCTTTGCAAGATTGAAAAAATTTCACCAAGTGATCTTTAAGTAACGCTTTAATAGTTGGTTCCAAGAACTGAGAGTCTGGTCCCATGAATGTGATCATCAGATACATTAGTTTCTCTGTTGGAGTTGTTATTTGAAACGATTCATCTTCAAGGATACTCGTGAAAGTAAGCGTCATTCGGACAACTTCGCCCTCTAAAAATATATAATTATAATAAAGCATAAAACATAAATTCAAAGTAATCACACGTAAAAAAAAATACAATTTATAAAAAAAAACTCACCTCTATTGCGATTATCAACTATCAATTGATAGTTGCCATATATATTGAAATTTAGTATTTTAGTATTTTAAAACCTAATTTGTTTTTAAATCAGTCAACTTTTCAATACGATTTATCAATTTTATTTCAAATCTAGATGGTTAGCATTAATAGAAATGATCAAAACTTTAAATAATTGAGCATTCTATGAAAAAGAAGACGACGAGCACTACATAATGCAAATAATTCATAAATAACGAAGAAAAAAAATAACAAAAATAATAAAAAATTATTATTTATTATTATTATTATATTGAAATAATTCATAAAGTTAATTGGCTTCATTAATTGTTTAGTAGAACAACAGAAACTTTTTTCTCAACGAACAAATATGTATAAAAATAAATGTTACACATACACCACAGTGATCGAATGATACAAAATTTGTTGCTGTTTTTTTTTTTAATTTTTAAAAAGTGTCAGGCAGGCGGTTGTAAATGCCATAAATTCGGCACCGACGACGTTCTCTAAATATGTACATAGGTCTAGCAGTGCCGAGATAATTCGTCGCGTTGGTTGGTCTGAACTCCAACCACAATATCACTCTCATTCTCTCATCTGTGTTCTAAGTGATAGAGGTATTAAAGCGAATAAACGTGCTGATGAATTGGTCATGCAAGGATTAACCCTTGAGGGCTTAACACAATATGAGTCATTCAGCGTCTCGACCATTTTAACTTTATATGTATATCATTTTTAAAAATCATTAAATAAACGAAACAAAATTTAAGTATCTTTAAAATGAAATTACTTTTTGAATACAAATGAAATTACTATTTTAATACACAAATAGTAAAGTTTTGTTTGCTTTCCCCAGTAAAAAAATCGACGGGCACCTTACACAAATTTGTAAATACAAATATTCTTACTTACGACTTACCTGAAACAAGTGCAGCCGGTCTCTGATGAACATTATTCACATAGTCCTCTAGAATATTTTTCAATTGAAAATATGGCCAATCTGTTGGCAATATTGCAACTGCAGACGATGGTATACTCAAGGAAATCTCTGTAGGGGACTGATAAGAAATAAAATTGTTTAACACTTAATTTTATATTAAGAAGGGTTATTCATTGAACTCACCACAACAACATAATGTGGATAAACCACTTCCAAGTACATATTTCGCCATTTGTCCAATATCTCTTGTTTCACTGCACTCAAATATTCTCGATTGAAAATGACTTTTTCAAAAAGTCTCTCAATTTCCGGAATATGTTCTGCACTCAGACTACACAAATAACTATACACTGCCCGTAAGATTGTTGATTTTCCCAAGAACTCTTTGAATCCGTCGAAGCATAACAATTTAAATATAAGACGAAGTTCACATTTTGCGAAGAAATTCGTTCTCAGATACATATTCAAACCATTCGAAAGGTTGTTCAAAAACTCAACAACAGCATCAATTGTGCGTACTTTGATTAAACAGCTAACAAGAATTTTATCATTCTGTTTTACACATTGCTCCGCGAGCTGCCATAGCGATGTCAAGAAGTAAATGCAATATGTTTGCGGTATGGCAAGCTGTGGGCCATGTTTTTGCATTAATATTGCTCCAGCATTCGGTAGAGCTGGATATATATCCCGCCGATCAATAACATCCTGTGAGCGAAGAACTATCGATGTGTTACTAGAAAACAAAAATTCTTACTACAATTTGAATTTTTATAAATGTAAAGTTGCAACACGACTTACTTAAGAGATTTCTCGAATCTTACAAATGCTTCAGATTCAATGAAATTTTTCAGATATTTCCCAAGAAACTCTTTGAACTTTTCAAGGTCACTGTTTTTTGTAAACCAAGTTACGGTATTTAAGCATGCCGTGAGTAATGTCGATTGAGAGAACTGAAATGATGAAATTTATTAAGAAATATTTGAAAGGAAATGAAATCATTTTACCTCTTCAATACCGAATTTGGTTGCCTTATGGAACCAATTGCAACAGCAGTCAACCAATGATGATCCCAGTAAAGAACTCACTTCAAAGCCATTCGGTCCACTTGAAATTGCGCATAAAAGTGCTGCTGCATGTTGTCTTATAAGATAGGGACCACCCCCTTCGTAGACAACATTATGATAATGCCATTCTAACATGTAACGAAAAGCAGGTAGGAATTTCCTAAACAAACAAACAAAGTTGATTGATTACTACTTTTGGGACAGATGTATAAATGCACGCACACGAGAGGGTTGATTAGAGGATTTAATTATTGTTGAGAGAAAAGTGTTGATTTGCGTTGTGTGTTTGTAATTGATAGCACAAGGGCCATAAATAGAGAAACACAAAGTTCAAAAAATATATTGTTGTTTTGGATTAGCCTGTGGCTTGTTTGTTTTTGTGTAAATTTTTAAATAAAATGGACAAATATATGATTTTTGCATTTCTGTTTTTCGGAAACTTTTCGTTGTATAAAGCAGTAAGTATAATTATTGAAATTAAATTGAATAAAATGACAAAAAAAAAGTGTAATTGATTAAGAATGGTTTAGATTGAAATTCCAGAACATCTTAAAGCACACGCTAAGAGATTGCATGATAAATGTCAAAAAGAAATTGGAGTTGATGAGGGTAATTTTGTTTTAATAATTTCTATATTTTTTAAGTTTCGTAAATAAAGAAGAAATCAAATACATTTCAGAACTAATTGCTCAAAGTAGAAATGGAAACTTGCCAAATGATAGAAAATTAGAGTGTTACATTCACTGTTTGTTCCAAAAAACTGGATTGGTAAGTTTAACACCTTTTTGTAACTTTAAAATCGTATTTCGCTATGTGTTGTGTATAAATAAATAAATAAATTTGTGGCATAAGAAGCTCGTGGAAAGCCAAGGTCTAAGCAATTATAATCTCAAGCATTTACGTTTATGTACTTAATCCAGAAGATTGAGGGTCTTAAATTTTCTATCTAACGACCAAGATAATAAACACTTTGGCATGACTTCAATTCTTTCCAAAAGAAAACATTCAAACTTCAACTTGAAATTCCATCGCCATAACTCAAATCATTGTGATTTGGGTGTGATTTATTACTATTTCACTATTAAAAATACAATAAGTGTAATAACCAAAATTTCAAATTTTTAAGTTTAAAATGTGTAAAGAAAAAAATAATTCCAAATTAATGGAAAGTAAAAAAATATGTATTTTACTGAAATACAATCAAAATGACTTTCTCAGAGTTAGGCGGAGACTTTTCTTAATGCTAAGATATGTACAGATAATTTTAGCATGATCATTTCTCAGCACTCTCCAGAAACCTTTTCAAAAATGTTTACGTTAGAATCGACAAGTAGAAGAAATATTATTTGCTCCAGTGAATAGTGCACTTAATTAGTTACACATGACTACTCGTTCATAACAAAACTAGAATCGGCTCTTAACTGCAGCAATTTTAATTCTTTACAATAAGTGTCTACATTATTGGAGGAGGAGTCATGTAAATTACACACAATGTTAAATTGGCTAGGAAGGAGTTTAAGCTGGAGTTAAATGACGAATAAAATAATCTACTGAGTCGAACCTTGCACGTAATTTTCCGTATAATTAAATTGGTTTTATATACACAAAATTGCGAAATGTATTCTATTTTGACAAAATTGGTTTTGAGTTTTAAACGCGATATTGGTGCAAAGTTGTTAACGATTAAGAAAAATGCTAAAGCCATTTTAGTAAGTTAATACGTTAATTAAAATGGATTTAAAATTGTACTACATCGTTCAAAATCCTAAATTTATTAATCAAACAAAGGATAAAGTCCACCTTAATATATAAAAACAAAACTTTTTCCTTTCGTTTTCTTAATTTAACAATACAATTATTTTTATAGATTGATGAAAACAACATTATTCACTTGGAGCATATGATTGAAATTCTTCCAACAGAAATGCAGGAAATCATTGAGAGATTAATTGACTCATGTGGGACGAAACGTATACAAAAATTATTTATATTCAAAAAAAAAAGAAAGAAGTGAATTGATTTTTGTTTATATTATTTGTATTTCAGATGGCGCAGATCCATGTGAAACAGCATATTTAACTGTGAAATGTTATTTCGATGCTGACCCTGAGGTTAGATTTGTAAAAGATCTCAGTAAAGAAACAAACATATAAATTTGTCTTCCCTTTTCAGAATGCGATTTTAATTTAAAATAATTCATCTATAGAAAAATCTAAATTTATAACTTACCTATAAAGAACATTATCCGACCGAAGTAACATCAAGGAACGGAAAACTCGCAATGATTCTATTTGAACTAATATTAAATTTTGCTACATTAAAAAATAAATAAATAATACAAAATTAACAACATATTAATTAGAATTTTTAAATACAAAAATTACCTTAATATCTTCTTGATTGAAGAGATAATTTTGTATACGATCGACAATATTCATTGAGAGAAGCCTCAAAGCAAATGATAGACTTTGTGATATTAAAATACGACAAAGTTTTAAAACAAGATACTGTGGATAGTTGTAGAATGGTGGAGTTGTTAACGATGTATCTTTAAATACAAAAACAAAATTAAACAAATTTCAATTTATTTTTAATTTAAATTTATATTTTACCAACACTTTGTAGCCCAGGCAATAAATTGGTAAACAAGCATTTTAATAAATCCTCAGAGTTAAAAATATGCATCGCTGAGTCTTTATTCGTCCGAGCTATTCGAATTAATATTTTTAAACAGGATGTAACTGTGCTGTTGTCAGGTTTTACACTGCTTAGTATGAAGCTGTAAAAAATAAAAAAAAAATTAATTATTCGCATTAAAAACAGAAAATTTGTACACTTATATAATAAATAATTCTATTATTTCTTTTGAAACACATTCAGTCATGTACCCTAGAAGTATATTATTCGTATTTAAATATTCTTGTAGAGGTTTTGAAACCACAAAACTAGACCAAACCAAGAAGACAATCTGCAGTCAATAAAGATTAGGACTTTATACGTGAAACTTTAACTGATCAATTCATAATGTAAATAATCAGAAAATAATCGACAAAGAACAATTGGTTTCATTATTTGTTGAACAAAAGAAAAATGTATTAAAAACTGTACCGGCAAAATTTAAAATAAATGGTCCACATACGCCACAGTGACCATTTGAAAATTGAAAATTGTTGCCACCCACTTTTTAATTAGATTCGTTTTGGAAAACTTTGAAAATCTATATTGTGCAATGCAGATTTTGAATTTTAATTATTTGTGAATGAATCTTTAGATCAGCATACAATTTTATAACTGAATTATATTACTTACTATATTCTTTGTATAATATTTGATCTTAGCAAACATTCAATTAAATCCGTTTCGGCTAATTGAAAATCAGTCATTGATGTTTTGCTTTCTTCTTCTGTTTCTTCAACACTTGCTTTTAATGAAGAAGACACTCTTAAATTTTTCATTTGTTTTTGAAGAGATTCAATTGATGTTGGATCATCAGATTCGCCAATTGTTTTAACTTCAAAAGTTGGCTGCCAGAAACCACCAGTGTTTTCATAAATAAAATCTAAAAGAGTCTATGAAATAAAATATGTAAATTAAAAATTTATGATTTTTTTAAAGAATTCTTTTTATATTTACTTCATCGGTTTCATTATAAAACATTAATGCTAATGCTTTTGAAACAACTTCCAAAATCACTGGAGTATTTTCATCCAAACCGAATCGTAGGAGGAAAAAAATCTTAGCAATCGGCAGCTCAAGAACATTGTCGTAAAAACCTTGATTGTAAATACTTAGAATGCCTCCAATCGATGAAAAGGCTGAAACTCTTTGCTGAATCACATTCGATCTGATTAAATAAAAAACAATAAGCAATTTGAGAAACCAATAAAAATGGTGGAAAAAATAACCTTGCTAAACGAAAGAGCTCTTGCAATGTATAACCTGGTCGAGATGGCTCATCTCCATGCAAATATAATTCTCTGTTATCTTTTGTATCGTTTCGTGTTTCTGTGTATGGGAGAAGTACACCCTTCCAATCAAATCTAGCTTCATATGGTTGATCTGCATCTAGTTTGGGTACCGAAGCTGGTATATCCCGCATCCAATCCAACTTGTCCTTTTCGACAATATCAAAGTTAATCCATTTTTCAGATGAACTTTGTTTAAGCAATTCCACTGCCGGATTACCTTCCGGCAATTGAGTGCAATCGTTAGTCGATGGTTGTTCAAAAGTCGTTGCAAGAGTTTTAATGGGTTGCATTTGCTTTTCGGCTAATTTTTGTTTCCTTCTCTTTGCAAGAAATTCAAGGAGTGCAGGATCTTGAAGAGAATTTTATAGATTTTATAGAATAGTCCAGTAAAATTAGATTAAAAGAAGGCAAATAGCCAAATTAATTAGGAAAACGCTGAAAATTGGTAGAGACCTAAATTAAGGCATACTATTAAACATAGTAAAAGTCCTGACATTTAAAAATTAGTTTGGTTTAACGTTTTGCATTTATAAAAATTGAAGTGTGTGTGAAAATCTGTGTAAATTCGTCTCAAAAATGAGATTTAAAAAGGATCGATCCTTCATTTCATTTTTTGAGTTTTTTTGATAACGCCACCTTGCTTATATGGTAAGTCTTAGAGGTGTAAACAAAACATTAAGTCAGAGAAAATTAAATTTAAAAATTTATACAGGGTGTCCCAAAAGTAATGGATCAAACGAAATATGCTGATAGGCCAACCTTAGGGCTCTCAGAATTTGGTAACTTGTTCATCCCAAATCCTTACGGTTTTCGATTTAATGCAGTTTTTGTGAAATTTCGAAAAATCCCGACTTTGCAACAGTATTTTGCTTCCTCCGCTCATAATTGATTTTTGTTTTTTACAATTCTTTCACTAAAACATGGCCAAATAATAAGAAATAATTATTTCGTCAAAATATTTTTTTATTTCATACGCCATTTTGCTGCAAATTATTTAACAGTTCCATGTTTTATAAAAACTCAATTTCTTAATTTTTTTTCAGAGCAACATCCTGAAAATAATTTGTATGGTGTGACACAGGTTAATTGTTTTAAAAACTTGCCGTGTTATTGCACTTTTCAAAAATGTATAAAAGTTTCCAAACTTGAAGTTAGAACTAAAGATATTACAATTTAAATGCAACAAAACAGGCCTTTTCAGAGAAAATTAACAAAGAAAAATAAAAACATTTCCTCGACTGTTGTTTGTTTATTTCTTTTTTAATAAAAGTCTCGATTTTTGTTTGTTATTTTGCTCTGAAAACCCCTGTTTTTTTGCATTAAAATTGTAATATCTTTCGTTCTAATTTTAACTTTGGAAATTTTTATACATTTTTGAAAAGTGCAATAACACGGCAAGTTTTTAAAATAATAAACCAGTATCACACCATACAATTATTTTTCGGGATATTCCTCTCAAATAAAAGTAAGAAATTGAGTTTTTATAAAACATGGAACTGTTACATAATTTGCAGCAAAATGGCGTATGAAATAAAAAATATTTTGATTAAATAATTATTTCTTATTATTTGGCAATGTTTTAGTGAAAGAATTGTAAAAAACAAAAATCAATTATGAGCGGAGGAAGCAAAATACTGTTGCAAAGTCGGGATTTTTCGAAATTTCACATAAACTGCATTAAATCGAAAACCGTAAGGATTTGGGATGAACAAGTTACCAAATTCTAAGAGCCCTAAGGTTGGCCTATCAGCATATTTCGTTTGATCCATTACTTTTGGGACACCCTGTATATTCAAGATTTTTAGAAACTTGATATTTTAGTAGGATAAACTAAGGTGAATTTAGAAAAGGAACAAAAAGCTATTTACTTAACAAAAAGTGGTATAAAAAAGATGGATCCTGTGCCCATGTTCTGTAACTCTTATCACTGGCGATAAAATATTTGAATGACTTTAAAATCCATTAAATCTCATCAAAATAAAAGAAATTTTGTTCCAGATCATAATTTATTAATTCATAAATTCTTAGTTTGAAAGAAATTTTGCTTTATTTATGGAAGAGAATGAATTTTAGAGACGTTGAAAAACGTTTATCGCCAGTGATAAAGTTACAGAATCGCTAGATATTGTTTATATATAAAAGTCACACATAGAAACAAAAAATCTAAAAAAATCTAAAACTCAAGATATGGACGTTTAAAAGTCAAAACCGTGAAATTTAATGTTTGAGAAATAATTCACCAAAAATCAGCACGAAAGGTATTTGAAATAATGTTCATGTTATTAGAGCAAGAACTAATAAGTTGTAGGTTATTGTTCATATCTTCGTGACCTTTTTAAGATTAAATAAATTTCCTACAGCCTGCTAGAAGAAATTTATTTAATAAGCTGTAGGGCATATTACATATATTAAAACTGCATATGAACTTTGTTTTTAAAATATGTACTTCCAAAATCTGGAAAAAACGCTTTTTTAGACCTTCAAACATTGCATACAGGTCAGAACTTTAATAGCGGAATTCATAGTCGTTGCTCGAGTTGAAATTTTTCTCAACTTAAGCATTCCCTTAAGTAATGCCATTATTCGCAGCAAGAATAGAGCGATCCACTTGAGTTATTGAAAATCTCGACTTGAGGAAAAAATGTTCTCAATCCAGCTGTCATCTGAAAATCTTTTTCTCTTTAATTATTCTTCATTTATTTGATTTTGTTTTTGTTGTGATACACGATATTTAACATTAATGAAATAAACAAATAGGGAATTATTAAAAATTATATATTTTTAGATGATAGTTTCCGTCAAATTTCATTGTGAGTTTGATTGAAAAAAAAATATTCTGTCAAGTCAAGATTTTACTCTACTCAAGTAAATGCTTAAGTTGAGAAAAATCTTAACTTGAGTAACAACTATAGCTGCGTTCCTTTGGAAATATTTATCTACTTTTTAGTACTTAAAACTACTTTGATCTACTTTGCTATACTGAAAAAGTAGTTCAAAGCAGCTTTAAGTACTAAAAAGTAGATAAATATTTCCAAAGGAACGCAGCTTATGTTAACTGTTTTCAATAGTGTGCCTTAATTAAGGTCTCTACCAATTTTCAGCTTTTACCTAATTAATTAAGCTGTTTTAGCTTATTTTACTAAACAGAATTGAAGTTAAAGCTATCATAAAAATTAAACATGCGCATGGAACAGAAAATGGTACAGAAGGAAGTTTATTGAAAACATAAGCAATCGTTTTTTAATATTTTATTATTGAGAAAATTGTACGTCAGAAATTTTCTCATTCGTATTTTCAACGTTGTACAAACAAGACCTTTTGTATAAATTATTTATCACCATTTATTTTTATTTATTGATAACTGGAAAGAACTTATTGAAATTACAAGGACTTAAGACAAAACTAGAAGCAACTTTTAAAATGTCAGATTGTGGAAACCTTAAATTTTTCCTTGGAATTAAAATCGATGTTGAAGAAAATGTGATAATACTTTCATAAGAATCAAGTATTGACAAGCAGCTCGAAAAATTTGGGATGGAAGAGTGTAATCCAACAAGAAGTCCAATGGAAAAAGGATTACAACTTCAATTGACAAAATCAGAGCAAGAATTTAACAAGCTTTACAGAGAATTACTTGGAAGCCTCATGTAAATCATGTTATGTGTTCGACCTGATATATGCTTTCCAGTTAGATACATGGGAAGGTATCAACAAAACCCTTCAGAAAATAACTGGCAAGCACTCAAAAGAATAGTGAGGTATCTAAAAGGCACTAAGAAGAAAAACCTTATTTTTGAAATAAGTGATGATCACCCTTTAACTGGTTACGCTGATGCTTACTGGGTAAGTGACATAAATGATAGAAAATCAGTTACTGGCTATGTTTTTAAAGTTTTTGGATGCACGGTTTCCTGGTCAAGCAAGTGAAGCTGAGTATGGCTCTCAGTGCGGCTGTTTCCGAAGCTATTTGGATTCGGGGGCTATTGCAAGACTCAAACCAAATTCAAAATGAGCCTGCAATAATTTGGGAAGACAACAAGGGCTGCATTGGAATGGCAACAAATTTAGAAACGAAGAGATCGAAGCATATCGACATTAAACATCATTTCATTCGAGAACACATTCAAAATGGATTGATAGAAGCTAAACCTATTGGTACAAAAGACCAACTTGCTGATATGTTAACAAAGTCCCTGGCTTCAACACGTTTTTAAGACCTATGCCAACGCCTTCGATTAAACGATTGAGAAGGGGTATTGAAAAACATAAGCAATCGTTTTTTAATATTTTATTATTGAGAAAATTTTATGTCAGAAATTTTCTCATTCGTATTTTCAACGTTCTACAAACAAGACTTGTTTTGTATAAATTATTTATCACCATTATTATATAGCATTCGCACTTTTATTTAAACTTAACACAAATGATTTAACCTTTTCACAAATATACATCACCTTTTAGCAAATATATTTCACCTTTTAGCAAATATAATAAAACAAAAAGCAAATCAATTAAACCCAAAAGCAAATATAATTAAACTAAAGCAAACTATTTAAACTTTTAGCAAATCTATTTAAACTAATCGCAAAGTGATTTAACCTTTTCTAGAAAAAGCTTTTGGTATCGAGCTATGAAGAAGGGATGAGGATTTTGAAGCTGTCCGTAGCACAAAAATCAACGAAACATTCCAAAAACCACAATAAGACCCTAAAAACAAAATCCCAGTTTACGTAATTTTTTGTTGGGTGGGACATCCGCTATTTAATAAAAAAAACGCGTTACTCTCATTATCTCAAGAACGACTTGTTGCACAGAAAACCTGTGCTTTTTAATGTTTCTTATTACCGAAAAAGTTATGTGGGAAAAAATTAAAACTAACATACTCCAACTCTTAATAGTATAGCTTATTAAAGATAAAAAGACACTTTCAAAACATACGCATGACAAGTTTTAAGTAAGATTAACATGGACCATAACTTTGTTGCAGTTATTGAAGTAAAATTGATAAAATTAGATTGCCCTAGCAATGTTATTGACATTATTCTACTTATTCCAATGTCAGCAAACGGATAATAATTTTTCATTTTAATATAATTTTTCATTTTAAAGGTGAAATAAATTTGTTTTTTGGTTAAATAGATTTGCTCAAAGTTTAAACAGTTTGCTTAAGTTTAATTATATTT
This sequence comes from Episyrphus balteatus, assembly GCF_945859705.1. Classification (NCBI taxonomy): domain Eukaryota; kingdom Metazoa; phylum Arthropoda; class Insecta; order Diptera; family Syrphidae; genus Episyrphus; species Episyrphus balteatus. The sequence continues at coordinate 37,310,485 of NC_079135.1, forward strand.
GCTTTTGGGTTTAATTGATTTGCTTTTAGTTTAATTATATTTGCTAAAAGGTGAAATATATTTGCTAAAGGGTGAAATATATTTGTTAAAAGGTGAAACTAATTTGTGTTTAGGTTAATTAAAAGTGCGAATGCTATATGAACCAATAAACTCTAATAAAGTTTAATTAATCATTGCACTTACCAACTGATTGCATTATCTGTTGTTGTTCTGCTAAAATTTCCTCCTCTTTCATTTTCTTAAGAATTTCCAAGTTTTCCTCGTGAATCGCTGTGGCAGTTGTTTTATCGTCTACAATTATACTCTCATCGCCGAAGGCTGTTTTGGGATTCTTTTCAATCGGTTCACAATCCATGATCATCATCATTTCATCATGTTGCCTTTTTCTATCTGCGTTTGAGTCATCTTTGGAAGATTTAACTGAATTCTTTTTTTCGATGGACAAAGCAAAGAGACTTTTTCCTCCAGAGTTTTGCTAAAGAAATCAATTAACTTGGAGAATTCATTTCTAGTTGTTTAACTTACTCTGAGAGAGATTCTTTCGACTTTTGGAAATGAGGTGACAGTTTCCACAAAAGGTGTATCTTTTGGTGAATTGGTAGTTTTCTCAACTATGTCACCTAGAATAAGGTTTGTGAGTGCCTCATTTTTCTCTTCTTTCTTGACTTCAACCGGATTATGAATACTTTTCACAGTATTTGAAGCTGATGGAGTTTCTTTTGTTTGTGCATTCGAAAGTTGAGATTTTTCTCTACTTTTTGCAAATATAGACTTTTTTGGAGCTAAACATTTATATCAAGTAGTTTGTGTGAAATAAAATAATAACAAATGCACTTCAATTAATACCTTTTTCTGGTTTAACTATACTCGCAGCAGGTTGAAAAGCAGAATTTTTAGCCTTTTCGGCTAAAAATGCTCGCTGCATTTCCAAAATATCATCTTCAGAATCATTTCGACTTGGTCTTTTATTCATTTTTAATTACAAATTTGCCGGTTTATCGGCACAAGGAAATTGGGAAAGTAGATGTTTATAAATTTTGCTATTTGATGTGTTTTTGAAATCAAGGTGTCAGATTTTTTTTGACGTTTGTATGCAGTCGTACCAACATATTATTCAATATGACATCTTTGCTAAATGTTTGTCTGGTAGATGTCGCTTTTTTGTGTTTAAAAATTTCAAGACTGTTTGGTTACTTTTTGGTTGATCTATCGAACGGACAGTTTTATAGCCTACAGCCCAATTGAGATAATTTCGCAAATTAAGTCAGTTTAAATCAAATTAAATTGTTGTTTTTTTATGTCTGCTGAATTTTTGCTGAATTCTTTAAAAGATTTTTTTGTTTAGTTCGTTTGGAGTTAAATGTTTTCATTTTTAGGTTTTCACCGATTTTATCAAAAACTTGTGCTTTATGAAATCTTGTGGTTAACGATAAATGTTTAAAAAAAAATCTTGTGTTTTGGCCATGGGTTTTGAGTTTTTTTCTCGAATACCGCTTTTTTGGTTCAGCCCAGTACGCAGATCGCGCTAAACTAAATTTTATCTCGACAATTTTTATCTCTACACGCGTTCGCTAAAAGCCAAGATAAATTTAAATTTAAAAATAACGGCTGAATCACAGTTTCATTTACTTATACCTGCTTACATTCAATACCTATTACATACATATTTTTTTTACCTGCAGAATACCTTTTTTACGCTCTCATTTTGTTTTGTTCCTCTTCTTTTATATATTCCAAGGTTTTTTTGCCTCTTATTCCTTGCAGCAACAACAACAACCACAAAAATGTCTAAATTTATCTGTGCAAAAATGCGCTGAGCATTATTTCGCGAGCTAAATTGAGTGGAGACTTTTTGCAAAAGTAGTAGATGACAATTTCGAATTTAGCGCGTGAACTGCGTACTACCTGGCTAAAAATCCTCGCTAAAATTTATCTTTGGAGGAAATTTGTATGAAAGATAAATTTTAGCGTGATCTGCGTACTAGGCTTTCGGTGTGAAAAGGCTATTTCGGCAGCCAACTTTGGTGCAAATATTCATAGTACACAAACAAACCTATGTATCTCAAGTTGTATGACAGTACACAAACAAACCTTTGAATGTCAATAGATTTTATGAAAAAAAAAAAAAAACACAAAAAGAAAACAAAACATAAATTTCTTATTTTTTATTTCTTGCTTCATGTTTGAAAAATAAAAATTAGAAGAAACATAAATAAAAAATCAAATGGAGAGCAATCAAATTTCTATTGAATGTTCACTGGAGACATTCATCAAACAACAAAACGGTAAGTAATGATTTAAATGTACTCTTTTTCACATTTTTTTTTTGGGACTTGCCAAGAAGTGCCAAGACAGGAGCAGATCTGAAGGTAAAATCTTCTTAAAATGGGTGCATAATACAATTCAGGGGATTCAACCACATTAGCGCAAATTTAAATTCCTTGCATACATTCCAATTAACTCCCTCGTCTGATTAATTGGTTATTGATTTCATTTGTATGTTTTATTAGATGCATTATCTTAGGGCATTTATCTTTTTCTTAGTACTTTCAAGTTGCTTTCAAGTACTATTACTCTATTGAAAAAGTAGTTCAAAGCAGCTTTAGAGCCCTAAGCAGTAGTGCATAGTGCATTTTTCAAAGGAACCCCCCTCTTGCAAGGAATTGATAAATCCTGAAAAACTTGGCATGTCTCTACAGAACATGTATTTCTCCTCGCATCTAGCAAACTAGAACTCCTCATTTTCCTTGTTCCTTTATTCGGCGCTTTTATGATGTCGAAGGGATCATTGCTATCCCACGTATCGGATTCACATTAGTGATCCGCCTGTGGGTTTCGCCAGGGAAACCTTAGAGACCAGCGACAATCTTCCCGGTTTTTAATTGTTAAATTTCTGAGGCCAACTAAATGCTGGTGTTTCTGCTTTTGTTTATACTAGGAATTTTTTAGCCTAGCTTCCTTCTTACTTCTATGTCAATTACTTTGGAAGTGACCTAGCAGAGGTTGTAGCGTAGGTATTACTGAGCGGATCATATTTCGGCACTTGAAATTTTTCATATGTTTACACATTTCAACGATTTTAAACCCAGAAATTTTTGGTCAGTTTCAGATTTTTTTTCAGTTCTAAACAGAAGACTTCTGGTTCTTTTTGAAAATATTTTTTTATTTTGCTCAAGCACCAAATTGGGTGTAGATTATATGGACTGAATCTCAAAGTACATTTTTCCACGTTTTTTTAGAATTCGGAGACCGTTTTAAGCCACATTTTGTGTTTTAAATTTTTTTTATAAACAGTTTTTCAGTTCTATTTATGCTGAATCAAATAAATTTTTATTCATCAAAATCAGTTAGAAATTGTGGAAGTTATGATTTTTTTACTGGAGAAGAGAAATTTCAATTTATTGGGACAATCGAAGAAATGAAAAACTAATTTCTCTATTTATACTGATGGTAGAAAATGTGTTATGATCTTAATTTGTTATTTTTTGTAACTACGTTTTTGAAAAATTTTGATATCGTTTTTGGTTGCTCAGATATAAATTTTAAATACAAATAAAACAAACCCAAAGTGTCAATTCTTTTGACCGGACCTGACTATCTTTATGTATTTTGACGTGCCGAATCTGAAGTCAGTTTTGCCCAAACACCTTCAAAATTTTGAAGAAATTGTAAAAAATTGAAGTTTTTTTTGCAATAAACTGTAATTTTCGTTCCCAAGTAAAAATAATTATAACTTCCACAATTTTTAATTTTTGATGAGTAAAAATTAATTTCATTCAGCATAAATAGAACTTGAAAACTGTTTATAAAACAAATTTAAAACACAAAATGTGGCTTAAAACGATCTCCGAATTCTAAAAAAAACGGGGAAAAAATGTTGTACTTTGAGATTCAGTCCATAAAACCTACACCCAATTTGGTGTTTGAGCATAATTAAAAAAATATTTTCAAAAAGAACAAGGACTCTTCTGTTTAGAACAGTAAAAAATCTGAAATTGACCGAAAAATGGCTGAGTAAAAAATCGTTGAAATCTGAAAATATTAAAAAACGGTTTTTTTGACGATAACTTGAAATTTTGAGGGTCTACGAAAAAACATTTTTGAAATTTTGAGGGTCTACGAAAAATTTCAAGTGCCGAAATATGATGTACTCAGTAATACCTACAACCTCTGTTAGGTCATTTCCAAAGCAATTGACATGATTTTTATTTTGTAACACAGTGTAATAAGCAGGGATAGGATGTTGTGTAATTTGCCTTTTTTTCTTGCTTAATCGTACGACATTATAGATTAAATACAAACACGTTTCACGTCCCCCTCGTTCCAAATATATGTATTTTATTTTGCCTTTTTTTGCCTTTTCTTTCGTTATTGCCTTTTTTTGCCTTTTCTCTTGTTATTGCCTTTTTTTGTCTTTTCCTATGTTTTTTTATCTTTTTAGCGTCTTAAAGGTAATGCCTACACACAAAACACTCAAATATACAAACAAAAAGCTAACTTACTCAGTATAGGCGTGTTTTTTCTACAACTCAGTAGCTACTCATTTTTTTTATTTTATTCGAAAAACAATAAAAACAAATACTTACTTGTGTAATTTTTATTATTGTTTTGCGAATAAAATCAAAAATGAGTAGCTACTGAGTAATAGAAAAAACACGCCTTATATTACTTAGACTTACTCAATATACATATCTATTCTATATTAAAAATTCACTAATTACCCCACACAAACAAAATTCGAATGAAAAGATCTACCTATGCTACTTGTGTGTCTGCTATTGCTACCATTTATTGTCTTCTACGTTCTATTGCGCGGCCGACAACCGCCACGTATCAGAGTTCAAAAGCTAACTTACTCAATTTACAATACTCCATTGAAGAAGTTCTCCAGATTTTGGACATAATCCGGAGAGATTTGGAAGCTGCGAAAGGGGCAGTCGCAAAAGTTGTTTTTGAGGGACTCGAAAAAGTTGTACAAATAAATTGCGTAATACATTGGAACACAAATCCAGGGGTCGAACTACGTACGTTAACGTATTGACGCTTTATGTCTCTATCATTTTCTTCTAATTACATAGAGAAAGCAATAGTCAAAACGGTAACGAACTTATGCCATAGTTCGACCCCAGAGCACCCGGCAAATGTTGAAGTGGGCGATGTCGAGTTATTTAATTGGGGTCCAGTCGTCTCTACAGATGTAGAGAGATATTTTAGCTCCTTTAGAGCACTCTTAAGCCTGGTACGCTGCTCGCGCTAAATTTTAGCTCCCATACAAATTATCGAAAAATTTTAGCAGAGCTAAAATGAGTCCCATACAAATTATCGATAACTTGTATGGAAATTTTATCTTAGCTAAAATTTAGCGCGAGCAGTGTACCAGGCTTTAAGGGACAATCGCAGTCGCTTGTTAACTGAAAATTTTAAAAAACTCATGATTGTTCAAAATTACTGCAATTAATTTTTATATTTCATTCTTTTCTCAATAAATGCCTTTTTATGCCTTTTTTGGAGTTTTATTTTGCCTTTTTTTAAGTTTTTAGGTCCACAAGATCCTATCCCTGGTAATAAGCCTAGCTTCCTTCTTACTTCGCTGTCGTTACATGGCACATTAATAATTGAGTGTTTCAAGTCACTAGACAATGGTTTTTCATAGGCCTGCATCAATTTGTAGTAGAAAATTTAATCGACATATGAATTTTGTTAATGCTCTCTTAAAACAATCAAAGGGTCATAGTTACATGGATTCCTCAACTTCCCTTACTTTTCTATTAAACAAAAATGTCTGCTTAAACTGTTATATGAATTCCCAGATATAGAAGAATATGAAGACGACATGATTGAAGAAGTTCAAAACAGTGACCCTTTGGACTATTTGGACGAGGATAACAATGAATTAGACGATAATATTGAATTAGAGGAGGATATTAAATTCGATCATACTTCCGAAGCCAATTATTCAGATGCTAATCAACCCAGAGACGTTTGGTTTGAAGCTCCAACAAGGCTGCTTCTAAAATGTATAGAAGAAATGCAACCAAAATTAGGCAAAACATTTGCCTTTAAAAACAAACAAAAAATGTGGCAACAGATCCATAAAGTCATGGTTGCAGATGGCTACACTTTTTCAGTTGCACAAGTTCAAGGAAGATTTCGTAGTCTTGAACGTCGCTACAGGCGAACGAAACAACTAGAACTCATAAATTCAGACAGAAAAAGGCAACCCTTCTTATACAAAGATGAAGTTGAAAAAATTCTTTTCAAAAATAAACGTAAACGCCCTGAATATATACTTGATAGTAAAGAAAAATCAGGTACATCTAAAAAAGTATTAACTGGTGAAACAGGTTCGAGCGAAAAAAGTTACACATATTCTTCAGGTTTGATACAAAATTTTTGTTCATTCTTAAATGTTTTCATAACAATTTATTTCTCTTGTAGGTATAGAAGATTCCGATGGACCTGTTATAAAAAGAAAGAAAAAAACTGAGACCTCTCATGAAAAGTTATGTAAATGCCTTCAGAATATAGACAAACGGCAAGTGGATTACAACAGAGAAATGCTTAAAATACTGCAGAAAAAAAATGAAATTGAAGAAAAGAGAAATGAAATTTTGGAAAAAATATGTGAGAAACTGACAAAACCATAAAATAATTAACTATTTATTATTTATTGCTTTATTTTGATACGAGAAACTGGTTGGAGATTGTAGGTATTACAAAGGAAAGATGTTTGCATAGAAAGCACCAGACAATGGGATTGGGAAAGATTTAGTTTTCTTAAAATAAAACTGCTCTTTTAGCTAATTGACCTTGATACCTATTCTTAAACTAAAGCAATGTTGGTATTAAAAAAAAAAAAAAAACAAAAATTACTTCGACTACGTAACTTTCGCTCTTTAATATTTTGTACAAAATTCGACGACCCCTACTGATTTCTCATATCTTGGCAAATTTTGTTTCGTACAACATTTCCCTTAGCAATATCTCCCATTTGCAGCTCCACGGTTTCAGTTTGGACTTCTTCTGGTTCCAGTGCAAAATTTAAATCATCTTCACTGGTCATATTATGAAGAACACAACAGGCTCTAATAAAATGACATATTTTCGGTATTCCTCTTAATTTGCAGTAGTTTATTTGTGGGAAACGTTGTTTAAGCATCTCAAATGATTGGTCAACCACAGAAGTGAGACAAGAACTTAACTTTTCATTGAATTCTTTTTGTTCAATGGTCAGATAGCCAATGTCCCGGTAGGGTGTCACTAAATTGTCAGTACATGGATACGCTGAATCACCTAACACATAATATTCTGAAATATATCAACTTTCAAATAAGTCATTTTTTGTGAAATGTTTATGAATATTTACCACCACATTCTGTTAATTTATGGGCCATATCAGAATTTTGGAATACCCAACTTTTACTGGACGAACCAGGGAAACCAATTTGAACATCCACAAACTTTTTGTCCTCATTACAGACTGCTTGTACACATATACTTGGATTGCCATTGTGATCTATATATTCCTTTTTATTACTCACTGCGGGATCAAAAGTAAAACGTCTTCCACCAATGCACCCTTTTGAAATTTAAATTAGGGATTAAGAAATTTATATAAATGCATATACTATAGTACAGGTAAAATAGTAGGTATGTACATAAAATCGCAAATAAAAAATTTTACACTCATGAAACCTGGCAAAAAGTTTGCCTTTGGGATGAGAACCAAGGATCGAAAAAGTCTGTAAAAAAGTTGGATGGAAGGGTGTTTTTTCGCGGACAAGAGGGAGGGGGTGAAGGTAAGAAATACAGTGAAAAAAATTGTTTGTCGAATATCATCATATGACACATGTTTTAAAGGTATTTTTAGATGCAGAATCTAATGACATAAAAATAAAGTCAAATGATTGCTCTAAGAAAAGTTATTGCTGATTAAATATTATCGAAACCCATGTGGAAAACAAGATACATTGATGAAATTAGGAATAAAGGTTTAAGATAAAGCATCTTATTGAGTGAAAGAATTTAAGAAATTATGAAATTCGGAATTAATACTACAAAAACTGGGACAAAAATGTTACACCAACGAACATCAGTACATACTACTTATGTTTCATTTATAACAGAATCCAAGAATCTAAGCAGTCTATACAAATATTTTAGGTGAAATGGTGTTTTTTTGTGGGAAATATCTAAGGAAAATCCACGATAAGTCCAATAAAATCAATGCGATCCAAGTTACCCTTACGAAATTTATTAAAAATGTTCGTCTTTCTCATGGAAATTACGAATAAAATAAGTGTGTACATTTTGTTCATGTCAAAGGGTGTTTTTTTTTAGGTGTAGAGAAAATATGGGTATATTTGGAAAAGTGTGTAATACTAGTGGTACCCTTACCCTATTGAAATTCAGCAATTGTGTTACTTTTATGAGAAAATTTATTGCCACCCTAATGAAATTTGGTAAAAACGTTGAGCTTGGGATAGAAAGTAAGAATAAAGAGTTTTTATAAAAATTTATGTAAAAGGGTGTTTTTTTTCGAAGAGAGAGAAAAATCTGTAATTGGTTCCAAAAAGCGAATGATTCGTGTAAAACGTCTAAGAACTTAAGTGTACCTAAACGTTCAATTTGTCATCGAAACTAAAAATAAAATAGACTTTTTTGATCCTTGGTTCTCATCCCAAAATCAAAGTACTTTTTGCCAAGTTTTATGAGTGTAACAATTTTTTTTTAAATGCCTATTTTACCTGTACTTATATAGTTTTGATCAAATAATAAAATTTATTCTATTTCACCTACCAATTGCCTTTAAAAATCCAGCTTTGTTCTTGAAGAATTCACTTGTCTGCAGTTTCTGCTCTTCATCTGGCCATTTAATAACTTTTGGACTAAGTTTGCTTAAAAACATCATACATCTTTCAATAACACGTGAAACCGACGATATAGAAAGATCAAATCGTCTTCCTACGCTTCTGAAACTACATGGATGTCCAGCGAACCACAAAAACAATGCCATGCTCTTTGGTGCACTACAGAGCTTTTGTGCTATGTGATTGGGATAATCGAGACTTTTTTCATATCTTTTTGTAAGGCTTTTATAAAGATTTCTTTTAATTCGAAAATGTTTGACAAACTTTTTCTCGCTATATTGTGGTATAGTTTTTTCTACAAAACCTTTCATAGAAATTCTTTTTTTCTTAAAGGTTTTGGTTGCCATAATAATAGCATTTTGTATTTCATTATTCATTTCGGCATCTTGAAGTAATATATTGTTAATTTCATCATCATTATTATTTATAGTTTCAAATAGAACTTTGATTTCTTCTTTGGTTAGTTTATCCATATTTGCAATATAAAATTAATAAACTTTTTTAAAAGTTGATTATTTTCTTAACAAATAAATAAATACAAAATTGAAATCAAAACAAAATTTTGTTGACGTTTAGGTTAGTTTGATAAGCTGATAATTTGTTAAAGTTGTCCCAAATTAGGTTTGTTTGGTTATTTAAAATGTACACAATTAGTTCTGTTTGCGTACTTTCTGGTATGGAAAATTTTTCAGATCTATTGGGACCAGTTGTACAAACCAGGGGTCGAATTACCGCACACGAATACGATCATACGTTAACGTTTTGTTTATTGCTCTCTCTATTTAATTAGTAGAAGCAGATAGGGACACATAGCAACCATACGTTAACGAACGTATGCCGTAGTTCGACCCCAGGTTCAGTCCCGGATGAGGAATTCAACTCGCCGATTTCGGCGGATTAAGCCCAGCACGCAGATCGCGCTAAACTAAATTTTATCTCTACATGCGTTAAGGCTTAACTACATTCACCACTTTTTGAAAAAGTACAAAAGTGAAAATATTTTTTTTCTCGCTAGCGGGATTTTTTTGTAAAAAAGAGTTTACAAATTGATTTTTAAACGGAAAAATAAGCATTCTGCATCATTTATTTTAATTTTCTAGCCCGAAAAACCATACAAAAATGCATTTGAAAATTTTCACTTTTGTACTTTTTCACTTTTTGAGCCAATGTAGTTAAGGCTTTAGTTAAAAGCCAAGATAAATTTAAATTTAAAAATAACGGCTGAATCACAGTATCATTTACTTATACGGCCGTATTCTGCTATTCGATTCACGTGAATGTATAAAATAAGAAGCGTTTAAATGGGGGTTAAAATTAAACAATTTTTTTTTTCTTTAAAATTTCTAAAGCAGACAGAAACAACGTTTTGCTTTCGACATTAAGCTTTTTTTCAAAGCTATGTAGACGTGGTAAAGGAATGAAATCTTTCTATTCACGTGAATCGAATAGCAGAATACGGGTGATACCTACTTACATTCAATATAAGATACATATTTTTTATCTGCATAATAGGTTTTTTTTGCCTCTTATTTCTTGCAGCAACAACAATGACCACAAATGTCAAAATTTATCTTTGAAAAAATGCGCTGACCATTATTTCGCAAGCTAAATTGAGTGGAGACTTTTTGCAAAAGTAGTAGATGAGAATTCGAATTTAGCGCGTGAACTGCGTACTACCTGGCTAAAAATCCTCGCTAAAATTTATCTTTGGAGGAAATTTGTATGATAAATAATTTTTAGCCCGATCTCCGTACTAGACTACTAGGCTTTAGCTATTTTACTTTATATGGACCTTGAAACAGTAGGTACTAAACATCAACTTTACCATCGAATTCCGAAGATAAAAGTTGTTGAACTTAATTTTCAGAAGATAAATCCATGCTTGAACCAAAGTTGATTCACAGGAGATATTTTCGCAAATAAAGTAAGTTCAAATTTCAAATGAAAAAGGTTCCCCCGGAAAAATTAAATTTCACTTTTCCCCTATTGTGAGTACCGCCATCAACTTAGCAGCACTTAGTGGGGATTTTCAAAATTTTTTATGCAAATAATTAGGTGAGAATTAGGTGAAATTTAGTGAATCAATTTTACAATTTGGTGAATCATAGTTTAAAAGTTATTAACAAATTACGTAAGGCGTAAAGTTAGCAGCACTTGGTCATGAAATTCAAAAAAAATTTCTCCATAATTCAGTGTCAATTTAGTGAATCGTATTTCATCAGTTTCATAATTTGGTGAATCATAGTTTATTAAATAATAACTAAAATAGAAAAATTAACAAACGTGACGTAACGTAAAAAAAGCATTTGTTAATCATGGACACAAACCTCACGAATGAGAATGGCAGAGTTCAACACACCAAAACTGAACCTAAATTCAGATTTTTTCACATTGAACGCACTTAATATAAATGTATACTATGACAATGCGTTCAGGTGACGTTTTTCATTTACAAGATACACCTTGATTTGAAAATTTCCAATGCAAGTTACAACAAAAATGCTATTTTATAATACAAAAAAAGTTTGTTTACATCTTCACTAGCCCAGAACTAACATTCAGTGGAAGTTACTCACAAGAAAGATTTTGTTTTTTTTTTCGCATGAGTCTTGGACACTGATCTGTCTTGAAACATTTTTGAACTTCCGCAGATGATTACTTCAAAAGTATGATTCACCAAATTCTGAAATTTGGAACATTTATTCAGAAAAAGACCACAAGCATTTTGGTACATAATTCATAATTTGGTGAATCTTAATTCAAGAGTTACATGCGATTTTCTTTTTTTCGCGTGCGTCTTGGAACATTTTTGAACTTCCGCAGATGATTACTTCAAAAGTATGATTCACCAAATTCTGAAATTTGGAACATTTATTCAGAAAAAGACCACAAGCATTTTGGTACATAATTCATAATTTGGTGAATCTTAATTCAAGAGTTACATGTGATTTTCTTTTTTTCGCGTGCGTCTTGGAACATTTTTGAACTTCCGCAGATGATTACTTCAAAAGTATGATTCACCAAATTCTGAAATTTGGAACATTTATTCAGAAAAAGACCACAAGCATTTTGGTACATAATTCATAATTTGGTGAATCTTAATTCAAGAGTTACATGCGATTTTCTTTTTTTCGCGTGCGTCTTGGAACATTTTTGAACTTCCGCAGATGATTACTTCAAAAGTATGATTCACCAAATTCTGAAATTTGGAACATTTATTCAGAAAAAGACCACAAGCATTTTGGTACATAATTCATAATTTGGTGAATCTTAATTCAAGAGTTACATGCGATTTTCTTTTTTTCGCGTGCGTCTTGGAACATTTTTGAACTTCCGCAGATGATTACTTCAAAAGTATGATTCACTTGATCCATATAGATCATTAATTAAAATGTATTACAACAACTACATGAGATCTTGCAAGATCGCGATTCGTGATCCTGATGAAAAGCAAGATCACGATTCGTGATCCTGATGAAAAGCAAGATCTCATGTAGTTGTTGTAATACATTTTAATTAATGATCTATATGGATCAAGTGATAATAAAAAACGGCTATTTTTTCTATAGAAGAAATGGAGTTGTTTACAACCAAAAGTACTTAGCAGTAGATACTTAAGGCCAAAGGAACACAGCTATTTGTATACCTTTGGACACATGTATCGTGTTCCAAGACAAAATCGCATGTAACTCTTGAATTAAGATTCACCAAATTATGAATTATGTACCAAAATGCTTGTGGTCTTTTTCTGAATAAATGTTCCAAATTTCAGAATTTGGTGAATCATACTTTTGAAGTAATCATCTGCGGAAGTTCAAAAATGTTCCAAGACGCACGCGAAAAAAAGAAAATCGCATGTAACTCTTGAATTAAGATTCACCAAATTATGAATTATGTACCAAAATGCTTGTGGTCTTTTTCTGAATAAATGTTCCAAATTTCAGAATTTGGTGAATCATACTTTTGAAGTAATCATCTGCGGAAGTTCAAAAATGTTCCAAGACGCACGCGAAAAAAAGAAAATCACATGTAACTCTTGAATTAAGATTCACCAAATTATGAATTATGTACCAAAATGCTTGTGGTCTTTTTCTGAATAAATGTTCCAAATTTCAGAATTTGGTGAATCATACTTTTGAAGTAATCATCTGCGGAAGTTCAAAAATGTTCCAAGACGCACGCGAAAAAAAGAAAATCGCATGTAACTCTTGAATTAAGATTCACCAAATTATGAATTATGTACCAAAATGCTTGTGGTCTTTTTCTGAATAAATGTTCCAAATTTCAGAATTTGGTGAATCATACTTTTGAAGTAATCATCTGCGGAAGTTCAAAAATGTTCCAAGACGCACGCGAAAAAAAGAAAATCGCATGTAACTCTTGAATTAAGATTCACCAAATTATGAATTATGTACCAAAATGCTTGTGGTCTTTTTCTGAATAAATGTTCCAAATTTCAGAATTTGGTGAATCATACTTTTGAAGTAATCATCTGCGGAAGTTCAAAAATGTTCCAAGACGCACGCGAAAAAAAGAAAATCACATGTAACTCTTGAATTAAGATTCACCAAATTATGAATTATGTACCAAAATGCTTGTGGTCTTTTTCTGAATAAATGTTCCAAATTTCAGAATTTGGTGAATCATACTTTTGAAGTAATCATCTGCGGAAGTTCAAAAATGTTCCAAGACGCACGCGAAAAAAAGAAAATCGCATGTAACTCTTGAATTAAGATTCACCAAATTATGAATTATGTACCAAAATGCTTGTGGTCTTTTTCTGAATAAATGTTCCAAATTTCAGAATTTGGTGAATCATACTTTTGAAGTAATCATCTGCGGAAGTTCAAAAATGTTCCAAGACGCACGCGAAAAAAAGAAAATCACATGTAACTCTTGAATTAAGATTCACCAAATTATGAATTATGTACCAAAATGCTTGTGGTCTTTTTCTGAATAAATGTTCCAAATTTCAGAATTTGGTGAATCATACTTTTGAAGTAATCATCTGCGGAAGTTCAAAAATGTTCCAAGACGCACGCGAAAAAAAGAAAATCACATGTAACTCTTGAATTAAGATTCACCAAATTATGAATTATGTACCAAAATGCTTGTGGTCTTTTTCTGAATAAATGTTCCAAATTTCAGAATTTGGTGAATCATACTTTTGAAGTAATCATCTGCGGAAGTTCAAAAATGTTCCAAGACGCACGCGAAAAAAAGAAAATCGCATGTAACTCTTGAATTAAGATTCACCAAATTATGAATTATGTACCAAAATGCTTGTGGTCTTTTTCTGAATAAATGTTCCAAACTTCAGAATTTGGTGAATCATACTTTTGAAGTAATCATCTGCGGAAGTTCAAAAATGTTTCAAGACAGATCAGTGTCCAAGACTCATGCGAAAAAAAAAACAAAATCTTTCTTGTGAGTAACTTCCACTGAATGTTAGTTCTGGGCTAGTGAAGATGTAAACAAACTTTTTTTGTATTATAAAATAGCATTTTTGTTGTAACTTGCATTGGAAATTTTCAAATCAAGGTGTATCTTGTAAATGAAAAACGTCACCTGAACGCATTGTCATAGTATACATTTATATTAAGTGCGTTCAATGTGAAAAAATCTGAATTTAGGTTCAGTTTTGGTGTGTTGAACTCTGCCATTCTCATTCGTGAGGTTTGTGTCCATGATTAACAAATGCTTTTTTTACGTTACGTCACGTTTGTTAATTTTTCTATTTTAGTTATTATTTAATAAACTATGATTCACCAAATTATGAAACTGATGAAATACGATTCACTAAATTGACACTGAATTATGGAGAAATTTTTTTTGAATTTCATGACCAAGTGCTGCTAACTTTACGCCTTACGTAATTTGTTAATAACTTTTAAGCTATGATTCACCAAATTGTAAAATTGATTCACTAAATTTCACCTAATTCTCACCTAATTATTTGCATAAAAATTTTTGAAAATCCCCACTAAGTGCTGCTAAGTTGATGGCGGTATTGTGAGTCCCAGGCGAAACGTTGTTCGCGTTCGTAAAATTCCCCGTGCTTCTTTCGCTTTGGTTTTTATTCCTAACTTTATTCGTAAAACAACAATTCGTTGTTCATACAAGGTGGGAGATGAGTAGAAAGAGGTTGACACTAGTAAAATTTTAATTCGTTCAAAACCTTCAATATAAATTAATTTCATACTGCATCACTGCACGTATGAAAAAGACATACACAAACCCCTTCTAATGAATTAAAATGAAATCATCATAACATCAAAAGTAAATCATCATAAGATCATTAGACAAATTTTTTGAGTGAATCAAATTTAATGTTTAATTTAACGTTTAGAACAAAAATTATAACATTTGACTAAAAATCAATATTTTATTTCTTCTATATAATATAAAACTAACATTAAATGCCACAATAATGTAATTGAACAATGAATCATAATGGGTGGGGTACAAATTACAAAAACTGATTCTACCAGTCTACATTATATTTTGTTTTTGTTTTTTTTTTCAGACTATGTATTTTTTGTTTCTAATGCAAAATAATTGTTATGGCTATTTACGTTGTATTTTAAAGCTTTAAACATAAGTAATTGTGTGTGAATAATAATCATTTGCTGTTGTATGCTTTTTTTTTTATTTCTCCATTAACGAGTGACTTTCCTTGGTTCGGCTTTTTTCGTTTGTTTTTTTTTTCGAATCAATACTTTGGCTTCATATGTGGGTGTTGTGAATAAATATTACAATTTTAGTTTGATAATAATATAAATATTTTTAAAAGGATTGGTTAGAATGGGCTTGTAGAAGTTTTTGGGAAGTTTATTGTTTAGATAGATATTCTGTAAGTGATTTCAAGTCACGTTCTAACCAGGCAGCATTTAATCTGATTGTTTCAACAGATTGCGATACTGTTCTTTCAGTGCCAGGAAAATCTCTGGTTCTGAAGAATTCTTCAACTTCGAGTGCTTTCTCCTCGGAAGCAAAATTTTCAATTAAGTACTTAATTAAACGAACAAGCAAAAATCCACCCTGAAAAAAGAACAAATAAAAATGTATTTAAAAGAATAGCGAGAAGGATTTGAAAAAATAACTCACCTGATATTGTTCCAAAAGTTTAGGATAATTCTCCTTAAAGTACTCCCAGGTCATGTCACGTCCCTTGGGATTCATTGCAACTGCAACAACAACAAAAACTGCATCCTGAGCACGAACCTCACCCTAAAAAACATCGTTTTTTTATATTTTGTAAAAGTTAGAATGCATCAATTCAACTTACCGACATAGCAAAATCAACGACTTTACGAAGAATTTTTACATCCCCAATTGATCCAAGTGCCCGAGATATACGATCTTGTTCTTCATGCAACTCAGTTGAACGGTACATTTTAAGCATTTCCTGGAACGTCGATTCGTCACCATCCATTAGGACAGCCTTATAACAAGTTGACCTCAGATCAGCCGGTAGAGTTGCTACTCCATCAACATGGTCTTTGAATCTATAACAAAATTGAAACGTTTGAAAATGAGTTCAAAATGAAAACAAAGTTCTCAAGCTTCTTACCTCTTCTTTCCATCTGCAATTGTTTCTTTACACCGGAATGAGACTAAGCGAGCCAGCACCAAGCTTCGAAGAAGTGTATCCAAATGATTCTCTCCTTCTTTTGAGTCCCAGCCCAATCGTTCGGCCACAGGTTTGTAGAGTTTAACTCCAAACCGATTAAAGTTTTCAGCTAATGGAGTGTGTGATACCAAAATTTGCAAATTGCATAATGAGTTTGATATAGCTGTCCAAACGGTATAGTTTGTCTCGTTTCTATATGAGTCAATTAATGCAAGAACCTAAATAAATCAAAATCAGTAAATGTTTATCATAAGTCGAGTTGTCAGAAGTACTTACAGTAGAAGTGCTTGCTTTTCCAGCTTGAACCATTGCAAACATATCATCTATTAAACCCAGACGATCTAAAGGTGGCAGTTCCATATTCTTAACAGCCGGCATCAGCTGTTCCAACATTTTCGGAGAGTAGCTAGTCCTGTAGTAACCAACAGTTCCTGGATTGACTTTAATCCAATCGGTTTCCTTAACATCGTCCAATGTAACTTCCATTTCTTGTTTGTCTAACAAAAATGTCTTGGCAATCTTCAAAGGGTCCTTGGATGTAGACACTGTGATTGGGATAACCCACTTGTAATCACCATCGGGTTTTGAACCGTCAGCGGTGAATTTATTTTGAGACAGCTTAAGAACACGTTGTGTGCCTTTCTGAACAGAATCTACACTAACAACTGGAAATCCTTTAAGTTTAATCCAAGAAGACATGACTTCAGCCACTGGCTTGCTGCTGGCCTCTTGCAAGGCTGTCCACAAGTCCTCAGTGCTGGTATTCTTATATTGATGGCGGGTCAAATAAATATTCATACCCTTGCGGAAATCTTCATCACCAATATAATGGTGCAACATTCGAATAACACTTGCACCTTTATTGTAGCTAATTTCATCGAAAATTTCATCAATCTCTGATGGATGGCCCACAGGAACTTCAATTGGATGAGAGTTCTTTAAAGAATCAAGTTCTAAGGCACGTGTATACATGTCAGTTACAAATTGAGTCCATATATCATATTCGGGGAAGAGATGATTCACACAGAGAAACTCTACAAACGAGGCATAACCTTCGTTCAACCACAAATGAGTCCACCATTCCATGGTTACCAAATTGCCAAACCATTGATGAGCGATTTCATGGCCCACAGTTAAAGCAATTGACTGCTTGCGCATCAATGATGTATTTTCAGGATCGACTAAGACAAAAGTCTCACGATAGGTAACCAAACCCCAATTTTCCATGGCACCGGCAGAAAAGTCCGATATCGCAATCAAATCCATCTTGGGCAATGGATAGGCGATATTAAAATAACTCTTGTAATATGGCAACACTTTGGTGGCAACTTCCAATGCAAACAAACCCTGTTCCTTTCTGCCAACAGGAGTGAAAACTCTCACTATGATTCCATCTTCTGATTTACCTTCTACGTAATCATATTCACCTACAACAACAGCTACCAGATAGGTTGACATGATGGGTGTTCGATCGAAACGAATACGTCTGAGGTTAGCTCCAATAGACTCCTCTTTAACCACAGGCATATTGGAGAGTGCAACCCTATCTTCAGGTACAACTAGGGTTATATCAAAAGTTGCTTTGATTGCAGGCTCATCCCAACAAGGGAAACAACGACGAGCATCGGTAGCTTCGAATTGAGTTACGCCAGCATAGCGTTCCTCACCCGATTGTGTAAAATACTTGCTACGATAGAAACCCTTCATCTTGTCATTCAACTCGCCCTTGAATTCCATATATAAAGTGGCATCGCCAACGGGTAGATCTTCTTTAAACACCAATGATACAGTTTCATTTTCAGGTGAATGACTCACGGTCTTAGTTTCGAATTTTTCATTCGTCGAATTCGTTGTAACAACAATCTTACTTATGATGAGATCCAATGCATTCAATACTATTGTATTCGTCGAATCGTTGATCTGAAATTCAAATTTAAATTCGATTTAGTCTGTTGTTTTGTCTAGGTGAGAAAATTCCCTTTCTTGAGTTTTCATTGTTTGGTAAATAATTACAAAAGCTTATTTATTTATTCGACGATCAGAACCAGTTGTTTTTTTTAAGTACAATTATAGAAATGTTTAATTCAAGTACAAGTTAAAAGTACTTCTTAAAAAAATAATCAAAAACAACTTGAGATCTTGGAATTCCTAACAAAACAAGAATTTTTTTTGTGCAACAAATGAAAGCCAAACTGAATTCACACTGATTCATGATTTTTTTTTTTTCTTCAAAGGTGTTAATTTATTATTCTTTTTGTTTGTCGTTTTTGTTTTGCCCTTTTGTTTTGTACACACCGCGTTGACCAAATAGGTCACTACTTAAAACTTATTAATTTTTTTTTGCTGCTAACTATTTGTTTAAATTCAACGGTAACAGCAACGCGAAAAAATAATAAGAAAAATTTAGCAGATTTGAATTAGTTACTTATGACTCGATTGAATGGCGATGAGCACTTAACAAAGCATATTATATTAACAAATCAAATAGGGTGAATGTTGAATAATAAATCCAGTTAAATCTAGTTCCCGAAAAACATGAAATTACTTA
This sequence comes from Episyrphus balteatus, assembly GCF_945859705.1. NCBI lineage: Eukaryota > Metazoa > Arthropoda > Insecta > Diptera > Syrphidae > Episyrphus > Episyrphus balteatus. Next base: position 37,329,536 of record NC_079135.1, read on the forward strand.
TGAACAAAGAATCAATCAATTTGCTTCTTATCGCTCACTTCTCTTGTACCTCGCAAAGAATTTGAAACATTAATTTAACTGATTTAAGTAAGAAGCCCGTTAAATCGATCAGTAAAAACTCATCATTAAAACTTGAAACGGCAGATAAATAAAATTATTTACGTACGCCTGTTTATAAAAATCAGTTATTAGATTAAAGAAAGAATATTTTACTAAATTAATTACAGATTGAAATTGTAAACAATCGTTAACAAACCCCGTATCCATTTCAAAACCATTTGTTTCATCATCAGCACTGCTAAACAAGATAAACATCAACAACAGGGTTTCGAAATGCATGCGAGGTTGTAAAAGTTTTTGTTTTGTATGTTCGTTAATTAATTTAGTAAAATCTCATTAAGATGATTTTTTTTTAATTTAATTGATGAATTAATTCGGAGAAAAAAATTCGAAGTAAGTAATTACATGTCGCTTCTTAAATAAACAAACCCCCAACACAACCTTTTGATTTTTTAGTGAGGTAGTTTTTTACCATTAGTGAAACAGTAAAAATATAAAAAGGACCATAAAAACTGGAACAAAATCAAAAGAATTTTTATCAGTAAAATAATTTTTTTGTATACATCTGAAGATTATTCTGCTGGATGTTTAGACCTACTATCTTAAAAGAGTTATTTATATGTGCACCGAAAGCTGGTGAATGTTCCTATGTTAATCTTGAAGACTTCAGATGTTAAGACTCTGTAAAAACCGATTTGGTATCCATTTGCTATAGAAAGGTGTCTTTTCTCTATAGAATATTTAAATTTTTGAAAAATGATGTACCTAATCAGTTGAAGTCAAGTGTTTGTACTTCTTAAATTATTAATGTGCTTGAGGTAGGTAAGTTTTGTGTATCATTTAAATTATTCATGGAACCAGTAAACGGTTTATTGTTTATGAACAAAAAAATAATTGTCAGAAGTTAAAATTAAATTCATATCTAGTGTAGAATCAACAAAGAAAAAGTATCTTGCTTTTTCTTTTTGTGTGAATTGAGTTTACATGTACTTTAATAGCGGTAAAAATTCAAATGAATTCTTTTTTAAATATCTGACTCGCTTTCAAGAAATAAATACCGTGATACCTCTCAGTTGGTATTTTTAAAACAACTCGATGGATAAGGAAGTAGAAGGATTGCGTAGATATATAAAAATCTTTTTTTTTTATTGAAATTGGAGGCAGATCAAACTACTTTCGCGTATTTTGAGCTGACGATAAAGCTTACTTTAACGAGTTTCGACTTCGTTTTGCAGAAAAGGGAAATCGATATTAGCTTCGTTCCATTCGGCTTGTAAGAAGTGCCTTAAAGTTATTCGAATCTTCTTTAGAAGTAGTAAAGTTAGACAAAAGTAATTAGCATTTATAATACAGCCCAAAGGAAGGCATCAATTGCTAGTTTATTTATTTTTTATGGAATTTTTCAGAACCAGCATGATACAGCAAAATGATACTTTTTTTTAAACAATTTGCTCTGCTTTCATTACATATTTGGTTTACTATTTTCACCACGAATTTAGCTTTATTACTCTGTTCATGCATGCATTAAGTCATTTTTTTTTCATTTTGATTATAAAAATAAATTGCTTAAAAAAAAATTCTAGGAACTTATCAAAATAAAATTATATAAATGAAGTGTTACATTATAATTAATTTTGTCATTAACTTAATTACCATAATCACATTTTTTTATGTGATCTAATTTAGTTTTGAGACTAAATAGGGTTGCGATTATTTTGTATTGTACGAAGTTATAACAAAAACAAAAAAAAATGTATGAAGTAACTTTGCACTACAGACCTATCCAATAAAATGCGTAAAACAATATTATTAAAACAATTTTGTGCTTTAAAATTATTCATCGACTATTTCATTCTGTTTTAATAAATTTTATATTAAAAATAACGTTCAAATCAGGTTTCATATTGTGCGAACGAAATGGAAAATTTAAATATTTCAACAAAATCCATTGAATTGTTTTCTGCAGTTAAAAACGGTTTTAAAAATATTCACGACGTTTTAAACTATCCAAAACTTAACTAGCAAGTTTAAAGAAAATCTTTTAAGCAATTTAGACTTTACGAGCGTATTGAAGTATCAAATTTGTATGGCAAATATGGATATTCAAGTTACAAAGAAATACAATCATTTTGAGTCATAAAACAGCTGAAGGCAATAAACAAAATTCTCGTCCAGAGGGAGAATACTTGGATTGCTCTAGAATAAACAGTAAGATGTTCCTTTTCGTCTGCAGAGAACATTTTTTTGATTCTTAAAAGAAATTCCAGTATTTTCTCGAAAATGAATGCATTTATATGCATATGGATTTAGGAAATAGAGTTAACTTTAAGATCCATTGACTAAAATAAACTACTGAAAAAGAAAAAAAAATAAATAGACCCACCCAAGATTTATTTTGAAATTTACCTAAAAAATACTTATTTTTGGTTAAAATTGTCAAAGCAAATCAATGTTGTACAGCTTGCATGTGCATGAGCACTTATCACGGCTTTTAACGATTTACATGTAAGCTCTAAAATAAATTCATTCGCTTTGACAATGCTTACGAGTTAAGTAACTGTTGATGCATTCTAAACTTATGTTATGATGTTGCTCCAACTTGAGAGGATAAATGCTAACGTAAATTAGCTCAAGACCACGCAAAAATCTATTCATCTCAAGGATAATAAAATAAAATGGAAGAGACTCAACATAAAATTAGTACAAGTCATGGTGATGAAGAATATCTTGGTCCGGCACCTTTGCCAAGAGAGTGGATAAAAATTTTCCATAAATCCATATTTGTGTACTTTACGTTTTACCAAAAACAACCGTATTTTTATACGTTTTAAGGTTAGCCACCCGACTACAAATGGGTTTGCAGGGTGCTTGGAAGATTGCGTCGTGATCCTATTAATTTCAAATATTTATTCTAAAGCCTAAAAACGCTTTGTGTTGTTTGGTCGTCGGCATGCTTCACATGAAAAAAGAACATATTATAAAATTAATTATGAATAGTAGCTGCCACCGGCTCTTGATCTAATCGCCTATGTTTAATGTAGTGCACAATCGCTGCATCTATAATTGTTTTTTTTGTATTTTATATTTTTTTCGTTTAACTATTTGGTTTCGTGTCAATCCACGACTTTAATACATTAAATTAGGTTTTTGTTATTTCGTTGAAATTTGATAAAGTTCTCAATTCAAATTGCTGATGTTTTTCTTCTACCAATGAATCATTTCTGATTTTATCTTCAGAGCTCTAGGTTACAGTGAAAATGATCTGCCTACCAAATTGAACTTCAAGTTAAAAAATGAAGCTATTATTCGTTTAAATAAGTTTGTTTAAAAATCTGATTCATGTAATTCTGTTTTAACAAACCAGAAGCTAACGAGTACCAAAGGTAGTTACTTTATAGTTTTTTTTTATTGTTTAATCAAACAATTCTGTAAGCTTGGTCGCTTGATAAATTGGCCCCACCTGCTTGCCGAGGAACAAAATACAAAACTCATTCAACTATAAACCAACAGTAAACAACAACTCAACAACATTCTTAATGCTCGCGAGCTGTTTGGTGAAAGGTTGCACTGCACAGTTGCCCTCTTAGAGCCTGCTGCAACTCAACTCCTACTGCCGCCACAGTAGGTACCACCTGCATAAATAACAACAATAACAAAGCACTCTACTCCATTCCTTCAGTGCCCTCCATTTTCCTTTACGTCTTCACTTTGTAACAAAATAACACACAATCCCAGCTTTTGTCGATCACTGAACACAACACTGACGATGACGATGATGTTGTTGCCGTTCGTTGTCGGAATCAGGTCAGGTTGGCAAAAAGCAAGGCATTAAATGAAGGAAAGGCAAAGGCAAGCCAAAACCAAATCCAAAACGGCCGAAACAGAACGAAGAAGGAAAAAAAACAGACAAACAACCAAAAGCGCTCAAAGTATAATAATTGCAAGAAAAGAAAAAAAAAAAAACAAAAAAACATACAAAATAAAAATAAAATAAAAAAAAAATACAAAAAACTAACGGAGGCAAAAAAGTGAAAGCGAAAGTTTTGTTCTTTCTTTTTGTTGCCATTGCCACATTTATTTCGCAGCAGTAGTTTCCAGTGCCAGCCCCTCTGCCAGCCAACTGCCTTCCCCCAACCATTACCGGGCTCCTGCCTGCATGACAGACGAACGAAAAACTCCAGCGCCAGTGCGAATGCGAGAACCTCTGTTCCACTCATGTAGATTTATCAAACACTTTTTATCAACTATACGTACGGGTAATAATGTACGTGGCGAAATTTTTGGTATTTGGTTTATTATAAATTTAGAATTCTATTACTCCGTGTGTCGTATAAGTAATTTTTTTTCTTGTTTTTTTTTATTTACCTTAACTTTTACAGTTGTATTGCCCTCGAAGGTGAATGCCTCCAGATTCGGTTTCAATTCCAAGTCATAGTGAGATGGCAAAACCGATTTTGGGAGGCGTTCAAATACTTTTTTCGACATATTTTCCAAACAATTAGATTCTTCTTGATTGGATGCAATTAAATTTTCTTGGTTTTGCGACGATTTGACGATAGGAGAAGACGAAAAATTCTGGCGAAAATTATGATGAAATGAATTGGAGAATTTTTTGACACCCGTGTGTGACAGCAGAACAGCGAGGCAACCACCACTACTCTGATTAACGGAACAAATGCAACTGGAAGTGTTGCTGGTGGAATATTTTCGCGAACTTTGAATCTGATTGGGATGTTGCGCAGAATTGAAGTGAAGGTTGTGTGTTGCAAAGGACTTTGGAAAATTTGATTGTTTTTCGGGTTGATTGAAATTATTTAAAACTGAATTAGATTTTAGATTAATTGGTATTGCTGTTTGGGTAGATGTTTTTGGATTGTTTATTCTACGAATTTCTGAAAATAAAAATAAGGTTGAAATTTATGTTTATAATTTGTTTAAGGAACTTGTTTACGGGGGTAAAATGCATGCAACATTTTTATGCACTTCGCACCGGTTTCTCACAAAGTTGAGAATTTGAGACGAATTTGAAGTGACAAGGGGTCTATGACATGACTTACCTGCTTTGCAATGAAATAAATGTGTTTTGGAATTAAAATTGTATAAATTTTTGTACATTTTTTACGTAAAATTTACAAGATAAATTGGGGATAATTGTGTTTTGTTTCAAGAAAACAAGAAACAAATGTTGAAGCTCTGTTTGTTTATGCAATTTTCCCCCCGAACTGTCAAAAATTAAAGTCGAACCATTAAGCTTGTTCATGTTCCTGAAATCTATTTGATTTATTAAGTACTCAATTTAGTTTTATGTCGCTTGATATTTTGTCGCGCCAAAATAAAGCGAAGATTTTTAGCCTGGTAGTATGAAGTTTAAGCGCTTAATTTAAATTTAATAATTTTACAAAAAGTATCCATTTAAGTTCGGCAAATGATTATCCAGAGTAGCACGTATACATTTTAAGCACGTTTACACGATTTCATGAATACCCTATCCGTTCGCGTACACTAAAACCGAATTATCGGCCGACATCGGGTCGGAACTACTCGGACGACTTTCTCGGACGATCGTCTGCATACACTGCTTCCGATCTAGGACGTCGCTGCCGGTCTGTAGTCTGACTTTGTGAAATTTGAAGTGCATATAATAATTGTTTTCAATGGAAAATTTTGAAGAAATTTATATTTTTGAAAGTTCATACCGCCAATTTTTGCAAAGCAAAGGCTTTTAGCAATATGTATGTATAAATCAACCCGACAACGGACGAAAAATCCAAACAAGTTCGGATTATGCCGGTTGATCGGTTATTATCGGGCGTCAACGTACGTCAACGGACGATGTCACTTTCAGTGGTGTACGCACTCTCTTTTCTTTCTATGTGCTTGGTTCTATCGGCCGAGTTCGACCGACAACGCCCGAGCATAATTCGGCCGATGACGGATTTGGTGTACGCGAGCCGTATGTCTGCTTCTACACGAAGACGCAAGACGAAGAAACTACTCGAATTTCTCTTAGATATTTATTTCCGTGAGTCGCGCGCTTTTACACGTAGTAGGTATCTTTTTAAAAGACGCAAATTTTCTTTTTCTTTTGTTTTTTTTTTTTTATTCCACAAAAAAGCACCAAAATATATAAAAACCAACTCCAGTGGGCTCTATGTGTAACGAAAACATTTTAATAAATTAAAAATATTTACTATACACGCAAAATACACAAACTGACGAAGATAATGGGGACTTTTCACGAGTTGATTTTTGCCGTGCGGCTAAGCTTTTCGACTCGTGTGAACGTAACGTTACAGGCGACATTCCCCATTGAAAAATCCTAGTCGACCGACATATCGTGCGGCTAAATTCGACTCGTGAAAAGTCGGTATAACTCTGCAGCCGACGAAATAAAATAAACCAAAACAGCAAAAAAAGAACAACTCCAATGAGAAACGTCAAAATGAGTCTCAAAACTTTTGACCGGAGACTCACAGGGTAGAAAACCTTCCCTTTTATCTTTTCAAACTTTCTTTCTCCCTTGCTCTAATGTGCGTCTTGCACTTTGCGTCTTCGTGTAGAAGCAAACTATTTTCTTTTTTTAATTTGTTACAATAGTAGGCGTTTTTCTTTTTTAGCTCAGAACAGAGCCTGAACTCTAAAAAAAATTTTATTTCTTTTTTACCTCTGAACATTCAGAGCTTCAAATTTGTGTTTCTTTTTTTGTTTTGAACGTGTTCTGAGCGCGATGGACTCAAAATAATACAACCGAGTTGAATTCTGAACACAAGCAGTTTTTTTTAAATTTAAGTTTTGAATCTTGTTTCTGTAGAATAAAATGACAAGTAAATAGACAAAAATGTTCAGGTGTGTTTTAAAAATAATTCTGAGCGCTCAGAACAAGCTTTATTCAGAGCGTGCTCAGAATATTCACTCTGTTCAGCTTTCTTCTGAGTTTAAAAAGAAAAACGCCTAGTATGAACACATATTTACCCTGGACACCCACCTTTTTTTTCAACAATTGTGAATGAAACTGAACTGTCAAAATACTTTTCGTCAAATTCATTAATTTTTCGTTCAAGTTCTTCTATTGTGAATTATCATCACGGTGTCTTTGAGCACAGCAAAAAGGGAAGTTTCACGGACGTCGAATTTTCTTTCCAAAAAAATAAAATTTATTAAAAATGATTTCGAGGGCCGCATTACTCTCAGGTAAAAAATTTGATTATGTCATCTTATTTTAATAAACATTTTCCAATGGTTCGTAACAGCTATACATATATATATAAAAAAAAATATTTCTGTTCGGCCATCGTTTATGTAATCGCTAATTTGACATATTTTTTTCACTGGAAAACGTGTATGCGAATTTTATTAATTTATCTCTTTGATAATATTTTCCAGTTCAAAGACCAGCAGCTCTCGTTGCCACTAGAGCCGCTGCAACTGGAACTTCGGAACAATTCAAGAGGCCCGTGCGTCCAGAACACCCTGGCAAAGTCCGTTTGGGATTCATTCCAGAAGAATGGTTCCAGTTCTTCTACAACAAAACTGGTGTCACCGGCCCATACACATTCGGTGCAGGTCTCCTCACCTACTTGTGCTCCAAGGAAATCCTCGTCATGGAGCATGAATACTACGGTGGTTTGTCATTGGGTATTATGTGCATTATTGCTGTAAAGAAAATTGGTCCAGCAGCTGCTAAATACTGCGACAAGGAAATCGACGTAAGTTTCCTTTTGACACTTTTCATCGACGAATGAATTGCATTGTTGTATTTATAGAGGATCGAAGCCGAATGGAATGATGGTCGTGCCAACGAATTGAAGGTCCTCGCCGAGGCTATCGAAGACGAAAAGAAGGAACAATGGCGCGCCGAAGGTGCTCTCATGCTCGTTGATGCCAAGAAAGAGAATGTTGCTCTTCAATTGGAAGCTGCATTCAGGGAACGTGCCATGAATGTCTACAACCAAGTATGATTTTTAATAATTTAGTCGCAATCTATTCTGATCTTTTATTTTTTGATTTAGGTCAAGCGCCGTTTGGACTACCAAGTTCAATGCCGTCACGTTGAAAGACGTATCAACCAGAAACACATGGTTGACTGGGTTGTTAAGAACGTTCTCAAGTCCATCACCCCACAATCCGAAAAGGAAACCCTTAACAAGTGCATTGCCGATTTGAGTGCCCTTGCTGCCCGTGCAAAGTAAATTACGTTGCATTGTTAGAAAAAAGAGAAGGAAAATGATTTCGATTTCGAATGTAAAACATCTATGCATTAAATAATTAAAATAAATAAAAATGAAAAATTCCAAACAATATTTACGCCAGAAAAACGAATATTTTTATTTTCAAATCTATTCCGAGTGTATTTTGTAACTTTACATTTTTGAGACAAAAAAATAAAATGCACAACTGGGATGCACGTACTTGCTCTTGTAGTCCAAAGTATCGTTATCTTAAATATCTATTGGAAATTTAAGATTTTGTTTAGTGTCCAAAAAAAAAAAAAAAATTGAATGTTAAAAAAATTAAATTAACGGCCCTACTCTGTAAAAATTAGAAGCCTTTAAATGGGGGTTAAAATTAAATTTAAGCAAATTTTTTTCCTTAGAATTTCTAAGATAGCGGGACACATCACTTTGCTTTCGAAAAGTTGAGAATTTTCAAAGCCTATTTGACGTGATTAAGGAATGAAATCTTTCGATTCACGTGAATCGAATAGCAGAATAGGGCTGTAAGAAATAATAGTATAATAAGTAATAATAATAAGAGTATTACGTACACCAAATATAATCGAAATCGTTAGAGCCGTTTTCGAGAAAATTTCAATACCTCGAAAACCTTATATGGGAGATATACGTTAAAAAAGAGATATTAAAAAAATAAAAAAAAAAACGGGTCTAGGGAACTATGTACGTAAAAAACATCTGTACCAAGTTTCAAGCGAATCCATCCATCCGTTTAGGCCTTAGCTCGATTTACAGATGGACGCACAGACCGATGACGGACGGCATGACGAAAACCACTTTCTTGATCGTCTCCATCATCGTAAAGCCTAGTACACACAGGTGAAGCAAGTTTGACGCCGGTGGAGAAGAAAGTGGAGTGGAGTTTTGCTTCACGAGCGATGAAGAAGTTCACGAGCAAAATGTACGGAAATCTCTTTCACACAGATGAATTAATTAAAATTTTGAATTTTAGCATGAGTTTTTACATTTTCTAGGAACAAAAATCAAAAAGAGGAAAAATTTAGCAATGGAACTGTAGTTCCCTTCGTGAGCATATTCATCCTTCACTCCTCATCCGTTATTATTATTGAATCAAATACGATTTTTCGCCCCCTGCTATCAGTTTTTTTTTTCTAGAAATATTTTAAAATAGTTTATCTGTTCATTACCAAATGAAACATTTTAAACCTTCAGAAATTGTTTTCATAGCCTTAAAGGAAGAACTATTGATATGGGTGGAAAATAGTTTTATGACCCAGTACTTTCTATTTTTGTAAGCAGTACAGTAATGACCCCACTTTACTAAACTATATTAAATGGCCTTAATATTAACCCCCTGAATACAATGGTGTAGCTGTGGCTGTAGCTTTTAGCGCAAGTTGAAGAATTCTCAACTTTTTGCTCAGCTGCCGCCAACTTTGTTGACTTTTATTTAAAAAGTCGTATTTCTGACAAAATTCAAAGTTAATAAGGGGCACTATAAACTTTAAAGTTATTTGGTGCACAAAATTTATTCATCTCATCAATATATTTTTTTGTCTCATACATACGCAACGAACAGTTCAAAGTTTAAATAAAACTCAATTTCTAACTTTTATTTTAGAACTGAACCCTTAAAAAAGCTTACCTAACTCTATTGTTATGTACACGACTGACTATCAAAAACAAAAACACAAATTTCGGTAAAATCAATGTTACAATCAAAACCAACATTACAATAATGTACAAGTTAAAAAAAAAATGATTTTCTTGACAAGTGTGCAGAAAGGATTCACGTGCACGAATTCCGCTCCCTTAAGATCAACATTGTTCTATGCTACACACCTTGTTGAAAACTAATTTTTTGAGCCTCATAATAATCACACACTTTTTGATTTTGAAAAAAAAAAAATATGTCTAAATATATTTTTTTTTGTAGAAATCGATAGAGGATTGAAAATTTTCCGTTAAAAAAGTCATTATATTTATTTGAATAAAACCAAATTTATCTTGTTAAGTAAAGCCAAAAATAATGTCGAGAAGAAAGTCAATTTCGAATTATGAAGAAAATCCCATTAAGGATGTTGATGATGATAATAGCTCATCCAATGATGAAGAAATTTTACCATCTTCAACTACAAGACGTCTTATCAAAAAAATTCCTCTACGTTCAAATCAAGAATGGGATTCTGAGGTCGGTATATAAAAATAAATTTCACGTTTCAATCAGTAAAAAAAGTCTTCATATTTAGCCAGAAGATCCGTGCCATGGTGGAGGAAGAGGAGGAAGAAGTAGATTTCGGCGGAGACTATCGCGTCGCCGAGCATTAGGACGCAGTCGTCGTCGCCCCAAAAAAGAAAAACCTACATATCGTTCACGCTCAAGAAGACGTATGTGATCTTCAGTTTAAAATTGTAATCAAAATTTTTACAGTTAAATGATAAATCTTGAAATGTATTTGTTGCATAAATTAGTTTTTTATAAAATTGTTGTTGTTTTTATTTTTTTTATAATATGCATCTGCTGAGCATTCTTCCTTTAAACTAAAAAGATTTTCATTAAATAGGTGCCTAGCAACAAATGAGAAAAAGGGGTTTTCAAACAATGTGCACCTAGCAACACAAACTATCGCCTATACATACACTCTTTGTTACCAAACAATTTAATCCAAAACATAACTCGTGTCAATTCTTTAAAATAGTCACAATCATGGAAGAGTTTAGTGATTTTTCCTCTGCAATAACTGAATTTCTGCCATTTAATCAAAGTAAAGAACATGCAACCTTTAGAGATACTTCAACTGGGACAGATCCTTTACCACAATTATTGGATAAAGCTATTGAAACAAATAAAAAATGCGATGCTGAGGTTAGTTTAATATTTCTCTATTTTAGTACTTAAAAATAATATTTTTGCAGACCCAAACAGATACAAAAAATATAACTATGCTAGATGTAGATGTTCAAAAACTCGGACAATGGTTGAAAAAAATTTACCCCCTAGTTGAGGAGGAACTACTTAAGGGACCTACACCATTGTCAAATGAACAAATTTTGAACTCAAACGATATTGAAGACGAACTAGTTATACAGCCGTACCAGAAAATTTCAATGCACACAAAGGAAAATAATCAAGGATTAGCTACATGGCTATCAATCTATACAAACAATACTCCAGCTTTGGTGATTTCAACATCTGCCGCACACGACGATTGGTGTGAACATGTTGACCAAAGTATTAAAGTATTTATTCCAAAGCGAATGTCAGCTGGCAAGTTTGTTGTGTTCCAAGAACTCAAGAGCATTCCGACGAAAGCATGTTTAGAAACTCTATCCACAAATCCTTTCGATAAGGATCTTTTTGCTGGCAGCACAGTTTCTGAAGATTTGTATATTTGGAAATTTATTTCCAATAAAGAACAAGGAGATATAGAAGAATTATTTTGTGAAAACCTGCAACACGGAAGTGTGGTTGGTTTCGATTGGCCAAGCAATGACCGTGTTCTGACATGTCATGCTAATGGTTGGGTTTGCTTGTGGTTGATAGGAAAACATTTTCTTAAAGAGCGAGAGTAAGTTTATTTCAAAGTACAGTACAATTGAATACTATCCCTATTTTGCATTTTAGATTTTTGGTAAAAAATCCTAGACACGGTAATATGGAACTCACAACGATAGTTTCGATTTCGGTGACAGATTTTGTTGTTGGTTGTACTGATGGAGCCTTGTATCATTGCAGTTCCACAAATATAAGAGCTCATCAAACTGAAATCGAAATTGTTCCGATGAAAAGTCACAAGTTTGCAGTTACAAGTTTATTTAAAAAGATGATGAAGGGAAACCGTATAGTAATTAGCTGTGATTTAAGTGGAGAAGTGTATTTTCATGATATATTTTGTTCAGATGATGTGAGTTTTGTGTTAAATTAAATTATGTCATGAAATTTCTAATATGTTTTCTTCTATTTTTAGGATGGTAGAAAAGCTATTTTAAGGATTCCCTTGCCATTTCAAAATAGTATAGCTTGTACTAAGGATGCAAGTTTGATATATTGTCCTGGAGTTGATGGTTCCTTGAAAATATACAGGTAACCTATATGACTTGATTCTAAATTGATTATAGATTTTTGTATTGTGTTTTTTTACATTTTTTTAAATCAAACTTATTTCAAAAGATTCGGTTAAATTTTTTAAAATTAAGTCTTTATAGACTTCTTACTTACATTACGTTCGATCACGTCACAAATCTTTGTGCGTCCGAACTGTAGGTATTACCCTCATTCAGCCAGCTCGATCTTCAAATTTCTGCTCTTCAATTTCGCACCTCAAGCTTGAGAAATGAGGTCTTTCTTCATTTTTTGTACCATCTGGCTAAACGTTGAAGATTTAACGTCCCACTTATTTTAAACTTTTAATGCGTTATAGCTGTAACCGGACGTGTGGTGTTTCTGTTGTATTTTGAGTATTTTTGTCCAAAAGGATGACCCATATTTTTTTGCTTCTTATTCGATCAAGCTTGGTTACTACTGCTACCATGCGAAGTACATTTTTATCAACTGCTCTCAACTTACTTTCAAATGTTTTGTATATTGTCCAACATTCTGAACCGTATAAAGGTGCTGGACGAACAACTGCAGTGTAGAGCTTTCCCTTCAGTTTAAAGTGCATTGTTCGGTTTCAGAAGATGGCAGAGTTTTGTCGCCGCGGTGGTTTATGTCATGGTCATAAGATGCTTCACTGTTGATCATACACATAGGAAGCACTGTTCCATTCAAGTTAATACCCGGAATGGACAGCCAAGATATTGTCTTTTTCGAGCTAATGCGGCATCCAATTTCCTCTAGAACATCCACCCATAAAATGCTCGTTTGCAAGGATGTTGGATTTTCACTTTACCTTCAAATCCAAGCATGGTGATAAAGACTCAAGACGCTTCCCTGGTGGACACCAACTTTGATTGGGAACTCTTCGGTTACTCCTCCAGCCCAGCGTGTTTCGTTTTTGCTTGTTTGTAAATGCCTATGATTACGTATGTAGATTTTTGGAACCCCTCACTGTCTCAGTGAAAGCCATAATCAGATCTCGTGGTTGTATATCGAATGCGAAATCAATTAGCACAATATGCAAATTGCATAAGGAATCATAATGTTTCTCCATTCTTATTCTTAATCCCCTTTCGCCTTGTAGATTGGCAAAAGGTAACTTTCTCTTCGCTGATTATGCATTTGGTCACCGCTAGTGAGCTTGAAACTGAGCATCGTGATTCATTACACCCTTTTTCTGTGTCCCTGTCGTTGGGTCCAATATTATCAATATGATTGCAAGTATAGCGATCGGGGGAGAACCAGGTGTTTTTGTGATTCCCAGCGACGAAAATAACTATACTGAAACCATTTTCGGAAGTGAGGTCGAAAAATGTCATATTAAATAGAACGTCCTATTAAATCTATCGTCGTTCTTTGGCCATTGCTCATAGGATTTTTTTGGGACGTCATGACGTCATCTTTCTCGTAGAAGGATCTTAAAAACAAAGATCGAGAGAGAGAGAGGCAGAGGAACACAGAGAGAAAGAGAGTTTACGAGCTTCACAATTAGCCCTCGTGCCACACTTCTCTTTTTAAATAGCGTATTTACAAACTCAACCTTCTCATGCTTAACGGAATCCTAATCCTAATTGATCATTTTAGTTTAATTTGAAGATAGGAATTGTTGTTCCCGAAAGCGTTAATTGTTAAAAATAAATAATTTGTATGAGTATAAGAAGTTTATTTTTTTATCTTTTTTATTGAAACTCATACAGTTCCTGGGGGGCAATTCTCGGTCTGTGATACTGTGAAGTGATAAGTTCTATCACGTTTTCATTATTAATTCGATTCTGGATTTATAAAAAAATTAAAACAAATTTCAAAAATGTAATAAAAATATTAAAAAATTAAAACAAACTTCAAAAATTGTTATTATGAAAACTGAAATGATAAATTTTTTATCACTTCACAGTTTCACAGATCGGTTATTGACCCCCTGAACGTATTATTTACGTATAATTAATTTATTTTGTTCCTTTTTTATGAAAGATTTAAATTTTGTTTTCTATTCATTACTTGCAACTTCTTAAGAGTCAATAATGGAAACCAATCATCTGTGAAAGGAGCATTACAAGGCAAAGGTAACATGATTAAGCTAAGTGACAATGGGTAAGTCAACATTTTTTTGTTACTAATAATTCAAAATGCTAATCAATCATCATGGAATTCTTTTCTAGTTTATGGATTGTAACTGGAATTTATCAAGGAGATTTTCAAATATTCAGTTTAAGAAATTAATGTAAATTATAAATAAACAAACATACATTTATTAAGCATTTTTTTATAAATACTTATCCCATTTGGAACTGGTAGAAGCTAATGGTAATCGAGGAATTTTGGTACAATTTAATTCCTCTGATTGAGGTTTGCTGTTAGACTTTCTTTTTGCTTTTCTTGTTGGTTCTATCCATTCTATAGGTTCTATATTTTGTTCTTCGGGTTGAACATCGTCAACATATTTTGCCCATTTACTATCTTCGATTTTCACTTGACCACTTTTACCTTTTTTATTTGCTTCATTGATAATAGCCTCAAGATCCACATCTAAATCATCTCTGTCCAAAAGACTTAAAAATTCATTTTCGACTTCATTTTTTTGAGTATTTGCATTAAGATTGAGCTCTTGTACTTTGAGGCGGCAATCGGCTCCAGAACCACGAAAAAATTCCTTGAATACGCTTTGTTTTTCTTGACATAATTTACATTGCCATTTCTTTGCTTTTTTAACAATGTCCACCTGGATATTAATTTGCCTTTAAAGTTTAAACTAATAAATTGTTGTTATGTCGTCTTACCTGGTACATTTTGCATTTATAGCAACGTAAAACACGAATTTCTTGAGGCATATTTTAAATTTGAAATACGTATTTAAAAACTTTTGTTTATGTTTTTGTTCCGAAATTGCACATGCGAAAACAACAGAAAACCCACAAGTAGCCACAGATAAAAGATTAAAAGACTTTCAACTTTTTTTTTTGCTTTCCTCTTTATCACCTTTTCGTTACATGCCGCCTCCACTGGGCATGAACGATGTCCGGTTCATAAACATGTCTTGAAAAATCTATGTCCACACAGATATTCTTGTTGCAGAATCTTAAAGGCTTAACTAAATTGGCTCAAAAAGTGAAAAAGTACAAAAGTGAAAATTTTCAAACCCATTTTTGTATAGTTTTTCGGCCTGAAAAATTAAAACAAATGATGCAGAAAGCTTATTTTTTGGTCTCATAAACAATTTGTATACTCTTTTTCACAAAACAATTGTGCTAGCCAGAAAAAAAATATTTTCACTTTTGTACTTTTTCAAAAAGGGGTGTATATAGTTAAGCCTTAAGAATGTTTTTGAATATTACATGAGTTTTGTTCAAAACATGGGTAGAATTTTGACGTTTGGTGTACGTGTAAGGTTTTCTTCTGAATGAAGATGTAAAATGAATGAGTCGTTTTACCTCTATATTCAAGAGATAAGCTTAGTACACGTACACGAAAGATAAAATGAGACATGACATATTTAGTGTGAAGCCCACTGGGTATAAGGTCAAAACAGACGTGCAATTTTTTCCCTGCAGCAAAATAAAATAACACGGGCTCTTATGGGAGAAAAATCTGCATGCAGCGCAGAGCTGCATCAGGTGTGTTTTTTATTACAACCGGTCTTAGCTAGACAAAAAAAAACGCAGTCTGGGCTAAGGGCCAGTTGTACAAATATTTAATTCGTGGATCAGCGACTTTTATCTTTTAAAATCGGTAGCAAGGCTGAAGTTAAGCACTGGTTCAAGGTTCATATATGTCGAAATAGCCACATTAATGCTTGAACCGAAGTTGACCCGCAGCTAATCCGTCAAAATCGGTGGGTTAAATTCCTGAACCAAGGTTGACCCTCGTTTGTACAACTGGCACTAAGCAATTTACATGTTAAATACAACAACACCTTAGCCCCTTGGGCTTAGTTGTTTAGCCCGGAGATTTCTCTGGGCTTAACTTTTTGAAGAGTTTTAAATCTGTGCTACCAAACTAATTTTTTCATAAATTGTTTAGAATTTGTTTAAAAACGTGAAAACTCACGTTTGGAAGGACAAAATGTATTAAAATAGTTTTGCTAGCATACATTTTTGTATCTCTTTGTAAAACATACATGAAAAATACAAAAAAATGACGAAAGCGAAAAATATGACAATTCTAAATTTTTGTTGTGTCTGCTGTTTTCGGAACATTCAATATACAGTGCTGCCAACACTTCAGGTTAAGCCCCGAGGCGTTTTTTTTGTCCAGTTAAGACCGGTGGTAATAAAAAACACACCTATCATGTCTTTATTTCTGAATTCGACGCCAAGCTTCATTGGAGTCACAAAAAGAAACAACAAAAATCCAAAAAAATGTAATTTGGCATTACTGATATTGGCAATTGACAATCATTCAAAAATTCAAATAAAGTTTGTTTTCACTATGTTAAAATGAAGGAACTAATTGAATTTATAAAACAAACATAACCATCTTGTTTAGTTTTATAAATTCAAATATTTCTTCCATATAATCGTTTTCTTAAAAAAAGTAGTGTACATGTATTTTTGGTGCAGCGCTGCATGTAGCGATGCGTGCAGTAGTTGTGCCGCATATCTGTTTAGGTTTTAGTGCGATCGGTGCTTAAGCTTCTATACAAATTGTATGCGTCAAACGAATGTGTTTCCTCCTTTAGGTTCCAGCTGATATGGCAATGCTTTCCACTTTGACAACCCATTTTTGACAGCGAACCAAGTGTAATCTACCAAGTATCAATTTTCAGTTCAGTGTTACCCCGAAAGAAGAAAATGAACAAAAAGAAATGTGAAAAGAAATATATTCTATCTAGAATGGTGGAAGAATAGAAAAAAATTCCGTGTTGATAAATGTTCTTTATTTTTTGTTGCAAATAATAATAAAAAATAAGTAATAATATATATACTTTTAACCTTTTAATTAAAGACAACAAAAAAATATTTAAATCAATATTATTAATTCTTTTCCCCCTTCAACCTCCACCACATCCAGTCCACAGTGTGTTTCGTTTTGGTCGGTTCGTCGTTGTCTCGTCGTTCTCGTCCTCGTTAACAAAAATTTAAACTGGAGAGAAAAATCGCAACGAATCTCAGTTTGTCCGACGAGGAATTTGTTTATAATGTGAATTGTGATATTGAGGAATTTTTAAAAAAATCACATCGAAATAATAATTGGTAAGAAATTTTGTAACTACATATTTCTTAAATAATACAAAAATTAAAAGAAAAAAAAAAAAACATGTAGGTATATGTTAAAGCATTTTTGATTGCACGAACGAAAAAACGAAAAAAAAACGAAATATTCAATTAACTTGAGGTACATACTCAAAGTTCGAGAATTCATACGTAGACGAAAATAATTTCAAGGACATTGTGCGTTTTATTTTTGGGTTTAATTGTTTTTTTCTTATTTTTTTTATTTTCTTATTTTAAAGGTCCCTGCTCCCATTTCTCCCTCACACAAACAACATTTTCTTATATTTATTTAAAGTGTCTTCTCTCAGTTTTATTTTTTTTTTATTTAAATAAAATGTATAAACAAATAAAATTGCACTTTGGTATTTCCTTTGAAAAAGTATCCACATTCTTTGATTCCATAACAACCCCCATCTCCCTTTTGTAGTCGTCGTCGCCCGTCGTCGTTGCTGTCGTCTCTCGATAACACGAAAAAAAAATGTAAAGAAGCAAAAAAAATAAAATTCAAATAAATTATCAAACTTGTTCAATCTATAGCACCTTGCTTGGTATTAGGTACTGGGGACTGGGAGTTTGTTAAGAAGTGTGAGTGTTTCACATCACGTTGCTAGGTTTTGCTTTGCTTTGCCTTGCTCTATTAGAGGAAGTGTGTTTGCAGAAAAACTGAATAAAAACATCACAGACACTACCGGTTTGTTTCGGCTCTACTTAGAGTCTGGTTGTTGGCTGGTTTGTGTTTTTTTGTTTGTATATTGCCTTTGCCTGGCTGATGTCTGCCGACCCCGCCACAGTTGGTAGCACATTGTCGACATCACATTTGGTCGATTCGTACTCAAACTGACTGGAGACTCTCAATGTGAAGCTGTAGCTTTTGTGCCTCTTAGATCTCGGCTTCGGTGAAGGTATTACGTTATCGCTGGCGGTGACCGTAGTAGAGTAGACGCGGAGAGCTTATTACGTAATTCGAAGAAAGAAATATTACTGTTACTGTTATTTTATGTGGTCGCTGGTTTTGAGCGTAGCGGTGTGTCTCTGTTGTTATCTTCTATGAGCGCGTATATACACTCCGTGTGACTTGATTGTGGTCTCATTTTTCCCTTGAGCCCTTATGCACTTGTTATTTGATAGATAGGTACCAATGCGTTTTTATAGAATGAAAAAATATGTTATCTTAATTTATTGTGAGTTAAATAATTCCGAACTGATTTTTAGATAGACTGTTACGGGTGTGCAATCATTATTTTTTTTCCTAGTTGAAACCTTAGATAACAAATAAAATTTTATAAAAAATATTGAAGGCAAACGTGTCGATCGTGATCACGTTTAACTACTCTTCATTGTAGATTGGCTATGAGTTTGACTATGTACTTATAATGCCACATAGATCGAGATAAGTGAAAAAAATAGATTTTGAAGGTATATCAGCTGATTCTTCGGATTAAAAAAAATATATTGATAAGCTCTAGCTTATTTTTAGTGTGCGGGAAAAAGTCATTAGGATCTATGTCAAACCGATAATGTAGATGGAAAGCAGTTCAGTAACCATAAATTCGGTGAGGGTAAGTTTTTTGAACACAGAATGCAATTGATGCATCGTAAATTTTTTCACGAGGTAAAATGGAACCACTCTGCTTATTCGGGAGATGTTGTTGTTGAGATGTTGCGCCAGATGGCTTGATTTCCTTAGACTTAATTGCATTAGTAAAAAAATCTAATGACTTGTGACGCGATGATTAGTGAGATGGACTATGGCTAGGGCTGCCAGATAAAATTATATTAATGTCGGGACAACAGGTCTCAAAAGTCGGGACAAATCGGGACAGCAAAAAAAATACATGAAATCAAATATAATAAAAAGAATTTCGTAGGTGATTACAAACTTTCCCATGCATACCACTTAATCTTAAATTTTTGTGGACTTCTTGCAAAAGTACCTATGAGTTGGTTAAAATTACATTTTTTGAAATCTTCCTTTGAAAAAAAATAAAGTTTTCATCCACAAAATAAAATCACATTTATCGTAGATAGGTACTTGCTTAAAAATTGTCTATTGATAGATCTTTTAAAAAAGCCTCAAAGCTTCAATTTATGCTTTCAACAGTTTCTAGTTTCGGAGAATGAACGGTCTAAATATTGGGACTGTCCTGGCAAAATCGGGACGTTTTTGAACTTTAGGAATTACAGTCCTTTTAAGTTGAAACCATTCTTCAAAAGAACCTGAAACATTATGGCTTGACTTTGATGCTTAGCTATCTCTCTTAAAAAATTGTTTAACTGTCGAGTGGTGTAGCGTTGTTTTTTACCGCAAAATGAATCTTTTTATGAAATAATTATAACTCATAGACTTATGCTTTATTCATACATTCATTGACTAATCCTGTGCTGATTGATGAAAAAATACACCTCTTTTCTAAAAACTAACCCGCAAGAGCCGTATTCAATACGTACGCAACTGTAACTGCCTGCCCTACAAGTTCCCAAACAATTCTTTTTACAGAAGAACCGCTATCAAATAATTATGAAAAATTCAGATTTCCATCATTAATTTGATAAGACCACAATAACTGAGCAAGATACGAGGCTGAAAATTAAAAGAAAGAAAATGCTCTTTCTAAACATAGTTTTCCAAATATGTATGTATTGACTTGTTTCTTTGATGAACCCATAATAAGACCCAAATCTTGTTCCGAAAAACAATTTGGAAATGAAAAATAATCGCAGGGGCTGAATCCGTTCAATACGCAGGAACGCAATGTGAAAAAGCAAGTCATATTTCAATAAGTGTAATTTTGCCATTGCGAATGCGTCCGATGCAGTCGATTTTGCTTAAAATCAGTATTAAATCGCTCCTACAAGTCGACTTATGTGAATCGCAACCATAACCTTGCTATCCGATAAATAAAAATTTAAAAAAAAAATTAAATCTTAAAACCGAAGAATTTAATTTTGTTTGTACCTTAAAACCTCATTTAATCATCCACACAATAATCAGTCTCATTACGAATTCCACTCGCATCTTAAATTTGCTACGAATCTCGAAAAAAAAAACAACCACAGAATTAGTTCGTAATGACTATTTGTTTAAAATTTTCCACTACGATTTTGTGATTTTTTTTCGATCCGAATTGAATTCGTGATAAAACCGAATATCAATTTGTAAGTACCTTAAGCAGCAATGTTAAAAAGTGCAGTCCCAGTTTTTTAGAAGCTATTATTTCAGCTTGCAATAAAAATAGTAAATGACAAACTGCTACGACCTTGACCTTAATCTAATGACATGGAGTGTCTGGTCTGGGTGTTTAGCATTGCCGAATTTTTTATGTACTTTTCTTTTAATTTTATGTATTCACAATATTTGTTTGTTGCGTTTTTGTTTCGGGAGAGAATACTGTTGCAATTTGCAATAAATTTAAGTTTGCATATATTTTGTATTAAGGTTTAATATTTGTAGGAAATAACTTTATTTGATCGGTGTGTGATGGTTTAAATTATATGTTTTGAAATCTATGCTTTGCGTGTCGGGCGTACTTCAAGTTACTTGCTTCCATGTTGAAAGCAAAATGTATACATTGTTTAACTCACGCAGAACTGTTATGTTCACAGTGCATGTATGCATAAGAGAAGTTGGGATAATTTTTAATTAATATGTACCTAACTAATAGGTTTTGAATATACAATTTATACGAGAGTAGTTGTGTTTTGGTGAAACTTTAAAGCTCACCTATTAAAAATCTGCTAAGGTGAGCGTCAACTGCAGAAATGCTTTAAAATCGAGTTAGAGAAAATTTGAACTTTGTGGTGAAAGATGACTTTTATTATTAATGACACCGTCCTGATCCTGGCATAATTGAAGTTGTAATTTGTAGGTTATTTTTAAAATTGAAAAGTCTTCCCAATCAAAGCTTTGCAATATCGTAAAGCAGTTTCTTGTGAAATTTTTTTTTGGTTTTGTGGTTTCGAGGTTTTTATCAAAACTATAATGAAGAAGTTCCAAAAATTGTTCTTGGCACTAATTCGTTTTCTTTTTTTTTTTAATCTCAAAACATTTGAGATATTGCAAATTTCTAGAACTATTTTAATTAAATTTTGTGTAGGTACCTAATGTTCTTCGGATAACAGAAGAAGGCCGTTTTTTGCGAAAATTGACGTTCTTTTTGGATATGTCCAAATATCTCCTAAGCGGCTCAGAATATTTCATTCAAAATTAGTAGACAGATGCTCCCTATCCTAAATTTTCGAAAAATCGAAAGCAAATTTTTTGTGAGTCTATAGTTTTGCTCTCTCTCTCTCTTTTTTTTGACAACATGAATTTTGACAACAAAATTTTGGAACCTTAATCAATATTTTCAAAACTCGCCAAATCTGAAATTTTCTAACGCATTCTGTAAGAAAATCTTAATTGCGAAAACGAGGCTATTCAAGTATTAATCAACAAATCGTCAGAACAAAACAAAATTTAAAAAATAAAAAAAATTGCTTCAGTGCCTTAAGATGTTGCTCAAAAAATCAACAGAGTAACTACTCAGATTCATAGTAGTATTTCCTGACCCACTATTACGCAATCTCTACCATCGTAATGTCGTGTCAGATTCTTATTTTGATTTTAGTTTTGTTTACAAAAACTAAACTTGCCTAGTTAGTTGTTGTAATTAACATTTACACTTTACGTTTAAATACTTTGATTTTTAAATTTAATTGATCTAGTTTGTAGTTCGTTTTTCATTTGTATAAAATTTATAATATTTTTCATTACTCAATTTTGCTTCAATAAATTAAATCCTTATTCTTTTGTAAAAAGATTTTCTTTCACTTATTCTGGATATATTTCTATTGGCAATACGTGGAACCACACTGCATTCAAGAACAATTTTCCAACAGGTTATGGGCCCAGTGTGTGTCAAAGAAATATAAATTTGAGAATTTTAGAATTTTAAAGAATCATAAAGAACAAAAGATGGCTGAAGGAGGAAAATTCAATATTTCGAAACTGAACAATGGGAACTTTTCAATATGGAAGTTCAAGACTGAGTTAATGTTAATCAAGGATGGGTTATATGATGTAATAACTGAAGCTAGACCAGAAAAGGTTGATGCAGCCTGGCAAAAGAGAGACGATCAAGCGAGAGCAGTTATTGGACTTTTGGTTGAAGATGACCAGCTTGTGCATATAAGGCGTGCGAAATCAGCAAAAGAAGCGTGGGATGCATTGAAGAGCTACCATGAAAAGAGTGAAATGAGCAATAAGGTGCATTTGATGAGAAAAATTTGCTCTATGCGGCTTGATGAAGGTGGCGATGTCCAAGCTCATATAAATCATATGGTCGAGTTATTTGAAAAGCTAAGAGATATCGGTGAAACTGAACTCTCTGACAACTGGAGGGTTGCCATGTTAAACAGTAGCTTGCCAAGAAGTTTCGACACTTTGATTACAGCAATTGAATCGCGTCCGGCAAAGGACCTTACTTTTGGCTTGGTCCAATCAAAGTTGTTAGAAGAGTATGAACGAAGAAAAGAAACCGACGTAGCTTATAAAGATACAGTTCTTAAAGTAATAACCAAAAGAGAAAAGACTTGTTTCTTTTGCAAAGGAAAGGGCCATTTCAAACAAGACTGTAAGAAATATAAAGAATGGAAATCCAATGCAAATAAGAGCAAGTCAAATGCAGCTAATAAGGTAGAAAATCAACCAGAGTTTTTATTTATGGCTGGAAATCAGCAAGATGGTTGGATTGTTGATTCTGGTGCCACATGCCACATTGCCAGTGATAGAAGTTTTTTCCAGGAACTTGATACTAGTCATCACGAGAAAATCAATGTGGCGAATGGCAATCAAGTTACATCTGAAGGTCGTGGAAGTGGAATTCTTAAATTCTTGAACCAGGAGAACGAAGAATTTTCAGCGAAACTAACAGATGTTTTGTATGTTCCTGCTATTGGTGGCAATCTTCTGTCTGTAAGGAAGTTCAATGAAGAAAATCTTTCGGTTGATTTCAAGAAGAATTTTTGTGAAATCAAACAAGGCCATCGACAGATTGCAGTTGCAGATCTCAAATCCAATTTATTCTAGTTGCGGCAAACGGCTAGTAAGGCTTATTCAGCAGTTGAGCACAAAGGTGATTGCGTTCACTACTGGCACAGAGTATGTGGTCATCGCGATCCTCAAGCAGTTGTAGACATGTGCTCAAAGGGCCTGGTTGAAGGTGTCAAGCTATCTGTGTGCGGTTTGAAACATAGTTGTGAAATTTGTCTGAAAAGCAAATCCACAAGACTACCATTTCCGAAGAAAAGTTTAAGTAAATCAGTAGCTCCCCTCGATTTAATTCATACGGATGTCTGCGGACCGATGCCGACAGTATCACCAAGTGGCAAAAGGTATATTGTTACGTTTATTGATGACTTTACGAGGTATACTGTAATTTACTTGTTGAAGCACAAGTCGGAAGTCTTTAGTAAAATGCAGGAGTACGTAGCAATGGTGAAAACTATGTTCCACAGAAAGCCAAAGATGATTAGATCAGATCGAGGAGGAGAATATACTGGTAATGAAGTGGTGAAGTTCTTGAAGAACGAAGGTATCCAGATCCAATACACAGCTGCATATTCACCTGAGCAAAACGGAGTTGCAGAACGAAAAAACCGCACTCTGATTGAAATGGCTCGGTGTATGTTATTGGATGCAAGTCTTCAGAATACGTTTTGGGCAGAAGCAGTGACGGCAGCTAACTACATGCAGAACAGGCTACCAACAAGAGCTTCATTGGTGACTCCTTATGAAGGATGGACTGGTTGTAAACCTAACATCAATCACTTTCGCATTTTTGGTTTGAAATGTTATGTCCATATTCCAAGCGAAAAGAGAAGGAAAATGGATAGTACTGCGAAACAGGCGATTTTTGTTGGGTATGATGAGCAATCCAAAGCTTATCGTTGCTATGATCTATCTTCAAGACAAGTCGTAGTGAGCCGGGATGTACGTTTCGCAGATTGTGTTGAGATGAAAACAACTGAGACTCCCTTCATAGCGGAACATTTTGAAGAACCAAATCCTGAAAAAGCATCAGTTCCAGTTGAATTTGATTTCGGTTTCAAAAATCTATATGAGGTTATTGAGAGTCAAGATACAGAACAAGAAACTGAGCAACAACTATGTGAAACTGAGCATCAAGAATGTGACTATAATGAAATGATGGTACAAGAAAATATTTTAGATCATCAAGAAGAGACAGTTTCATTAAGGCGATCGGAGAGATCCAATAAAGGAGTTCCACCAGAAAAGTTAATTCAAATTATGAACGTAACAGAAGAAGAAAAAGTCGAGCCTAAGAATTTGAAAGATGTGATGTCCAGCAAAAATAAAGAGGAATGGCTTTCTGCAATGAAGGAAGAAATATATTCCTTGAAGAAAAATGGTACCTGGGAATTGTGTGAACTACCGAAAGACAAGAATGTGGTTGGCAGTAAATGGGTATTCAAGATGAAGAAAGGACCAGATGAAAAAATAACACGATACAAGGCTCGTCTGGTCGCTCAAGGATTCTCTCAGAAATACGGTACTGATTATGACCAGGTATTTGCTCCGGTGGTCAAACAAACAACATTACGAATATTACTTTCAATCGCTGGAAAAAATAATATGACGGTACAACATCTTGATGCGAAGACGGCGTTTCTTAACGGTGAGTTACATGAAATTATTTTTATGAAACAGCCACCAGGTTTTGAAGAAGAAGGTAGAGAGCATTTAGTTTGTTTGTTAAAAAAGAGCCTTTATGGGCTTAAGCAGGCAGCCAGAGCCTGGAATGATGCGATTCATTCTGTATTAATGAGTACAAAATTCAATCAGAGTAAAGCAGATCCATGTTTTTATTTTAAAAGAGAGAAAGAACATTGGTGCTATATTTTAATATATGTAGATGATTTAATTGTGGCCAGTAAGAATCTAAATATGATTGAATTTGTGCAGACAACTTTATCATCCAAATTTGAAATGAAGAATTTGGGAAATGTTAAGAACTATTTAGGCCTTGCAATTGAAAAAGATGAGAAAGGAAATTATAATATTTGTCAACAAAATTACATTGAGCAGATTGTCAAAGATTTTGGTTTAGCAGATTCAAAATTATCAAATGTTCCTATAGATCCAAATTACGGGAAGCAAGTAGACAAATCTGAAATTTTGATTAACAATTCTAAATATCAAAAGCTTATAGGATGTTTACTATATATATCAGTAAATACTCGTCCTGATATATCAGCAAGTGTTTCATGGCGCAAAAGGTCAGTCAACCGACACAAACGGACTGGAACGAGTTAAAACGTATGTTGAGATACTTAAAAGGAACCTCGAAGTTAAAACTTGCATTAAGTACATATGATGAAAACAAAAACTTTTATGGTTACGCGGATGCAAATTGGGCTGAAGACAGATTAACTCGAAAATCAAATACTGGTTACGTATTCAAGTTAAACGGCGGAGTTGTAAGTTGGGCATGTCGAAAACAACCTTGTGTGGCACTCTCTTCAACAGGAGCTGAATTCATTGCTCTATCGGAAGCATGCAAGGAAGCTTCATGGGTTCGTCGTATATTGATTGAAATTCAAGAATTAAAAGAAGAACCAACAACAATATACGAAGACAATCAAAGCTGTTTAAAACTAATTGAAGAAGAAAAATTTTCAAACAGAACTAAGCACATCGATACGCGATTTCATTTTGTGAAAGACTATGTGAAAAAAGGTATAGTTATTTGCAAATACTGTCCTACAGAAACTATGGTAGCTGATTTACTAACTAAACCACTGATGGCTACACGACATACAATGCTAAGAGAACTATGTGGTATATGTTTGTGCAAATGAGGAGGAGTGTTGTAATTAACATTTACACTTTACGTTTAAATACTTTGATTTTTAAATTTAATTGATCTAGTTTGTAGTTCGTTTTTCATTTGTATAAAATTTATAATATTTTTCATTACTCAATTTTGCTTCAATAAATTAAATCCTTATTCTTTTGTAAAAAGATTTTCTTTCACTTATTCTGGATATATTTCTATTGGCAATACGTGGAACCACACTGCATTCAAGAACAATTTTCCAACATTAGTACCAATATCTCAGGTAACAAATCTATATAAGTCAGCTTTGGATAACACGGTAGTGTTTTTTCCGAGAAACATTTAGTTCTATCTTAACTGTATCGGAAATATTTACATATATTTCGATCAATTTTCGAACCATGTTGTTATTAATATTAAATTTTCCATTTAATTGGACTATTATTTTAAGTACATCTAATGACTCTCTCTACATTTTTTTTTTGCATTCTACAAATAAGTTCCAAGTGCCCTCACAAGTAACTTCATGACTTGAACATCTTACATATATACATTTACATACACTCAAAAGAACATCCCAAAAATACCAATCATTGAATGTCAAAGATCGAAATGTGACTAATTATTAAAAATTGGACATTTTCACTGATAAAAGTAAATAAAATTCACAATTGACCTGTTTTAAGTCTAATTGATCAATTTACACAATACCCAATGTGAAATTAATCGACAACCGACAATTGACGATCGCTGATTGACAATCGTAATTAGTGAAATATAGTTTTTGTTATTTCCATTAAAGAACTTCCATCCAGAATTTTATGAACGGATGTTAAGAATCCTTATAAAATCTCTAATTAAAAAATTTTATAATAAAACTTAGATATTGTTACCATAATAGCAAGTGTGTTCAACCTAGTCATGAATTTAAGTTTATTTCAAAGTTAAGACGTATATTTCGCATTATATCGAAAGTAAAATTATATATGAAGTTAAATTAGAATTTAGTTAAATATGTTATTATTTCGCAACGTTAATCAAAAACTTTTATGATCACAAATACCAGTTTTCACTCAAAGAACCAACCTAATTTTGTGCACAGCAACATTTGAACTTTTCTGAGAATAATAATTTTTAAATCAATTGCATTCAACTTCGATATCGAGGGTATTCAATTTCACAGTATGGTGTTACTATTTGTTCGGTTCACTTTGTCTTTCCTGATAACATTATTAAATAACAAGTTGTTGTTTTCGCAAAAAAATATTTAGTAAATCACTTAACAAAAACCATTATATCACACACAAGAAAGAATATCATGATATAAGTTTGCAACAATTTTACAACAGTAATGCAATTGTTTGGTTACTATAATGAACATTATATACATATTTTATGCAATTGACAGACATTATTGATTTTAGACCTCTGGATCGTAACACGATTAGTGACCTTATTTATAAATTCAGGCGTTATTAAAACTATTATTAGACAAATTTTAAAAATAATAATAATATTAATAATTTTTTATATTTGTTTTAATTTCAGTGTTTTGTTATTTCCACCGGTGAATAACTACCGTCGTTTCCTCATTCATCAATCATGTGAAAACTATCGAGAAAATTTCGATCTGTTTACATTTTCTGTTGGACAAGGACCCCATCGACGCACTGTGATTTGCTTCAAGACTCAACTTTTGGATCCTATCAAATTTACAGCAGCGTCAAATTCTGAAACGTAAGTTTTAAATTACGTTCTTTTTTATTCAATAATGTAAATAGCTTTTTTAGCTATTTTTTTTTTAATATTTCTTATTATATCGTTCTTTTATTTTATGTTTAAAACGTAATTTACGATGAAACGATTATCTTAATGAACTTGACTATTTTATGGGACGACTGTTTTAACTCTGTTGCAATGATTTACATTGTTGCATTTGATTTACTTACATATTTCGTACATACATGTCCCACGATTATTTAGTTTATAATGCAATGCAGAATATTTAAATTAACTGAGTATTCAGATGCATGTAGGTATAATTTCAAGTAATCGAGGTATGATTGAAATAAGTTGAAGCCAATATTCAGTTATATTCTGGAAATACAAAAACACAAATTATCGAGTTCAAGGTTTTGTTGTTGGCAAACATGTTGTGTTATACACATTGCCGTTGCATAGAAATCTTATGACCTGATTTTGCTAATGCTCTTTACTTAATATCACGTTTGATGGTATGCGGAAGATAAATAAAATATCACGTATTCATTGGAATGTGAACTTATGATGTCAGGTTAAGGTTGCTCGGGATTTGTTACAGTCTGATTGTTATGATCAACATGATAAACGAATATTTATCTTTTAGCCATCCCATGAGAGGAAATTTTATTTTTTGAATACAGGTACAGGTACACTCCTATTAAAAGTTTGGAACCACATGAACCGCATGTAAAAAAAACTTGTTATTAGACAATTTACTGACGGAATATCAAAAAGAAGAACACCAATGGATTCTTCATGGAAAGTTTTATTTATCTACTTATTAAATATAAATAAAAGCAACGAAATTTTTTATATCAAAAAATTGAGAAATTTGTTATTTTTTGATGTGGTCCCAAACTTTTGAAGGAGCGTGTATTCTAATGCAATGCATGGCGAAAATATGAAGTTATTGCATTTCTTAAAGCATTTAAATTTATCTGCAAAATACGAAATCCAAGACAGAAATCAGTTTATTACAAGAGTTTACTCTTGGAGATGGTCAGTTTTTGAAAATGAGTTTTGAACTCAAAATTTTGAAAAAAAATACTGTTGAAACAGATTTCTTTTTCAAAATATTGAATCCTCTCATCAATTTGTAACAAATTAAAAAGCAGATACATAAATGTCTCAATTTTAAGCACATTTCTTCACCTCTTTAGTCCGTCGGTCTTTGCAACAATGAATGCAAAAACTAAACGACCACACTCAACCGTGTCGTAACGTTTGTTTTGATTAAACCCTCACTTTTTTTCATACTAAAACCAAAACTTGAACTAAACAAATTGAAAATAACCAATAAATTATTCTAATATTTATGTTTCTCTTTAGGAAAAAACCTGTTAGGATTAAAAGCTGGAGAAGTGGGGGTGAGAAGATCGAGTGTGCTACAGCACCATCATTTTGGTCCTTACCACCGCCATCATCAACATTATATACGAAAACAACGAAACGAGACATCGTCCCTGCAACAACAACAACAACCACATTCAATAGTAGCAGTAGCATCAGCATGGGAGTGGAAAAGCATCTGGATTCATCTTCTTCTTCCGCATCAGCACGATGTAAGTGTAAACCATTACCATGAAGTAGACTAAAATAAAATTGTGTTGTGTAACTCGTTTCATTTGCTTTTGCTTTGTGGCGAAGTTAGTGGGTCGCTGTATCAGAAAGATCATATTCCTCTTCATGTTTGATGGTTAGTTATAATAGGCAATGCAGGTTGTTTAGGTTGTTTGTTTTTATACTGACTGCACTTGCAATCTTGACTAACGCCAGCCACTTTTGTATCTTATTTACTTTCACTTTTTAGTTTGTTGTTTTTATTATTTCATTTGAATTATTTGTATTAATGCGGTTTTATAATATTAAAAATATATAAATACTTATTTTATTGATGCATACACTCTTTGGAGGTAGCTACATACATATGTATTTACATTATATTATAAAGTATTGAAAATCATGAGTGACGTAAAAAAAAAATTGGTTATACCGCTGACATAACTTTCAAGTTATGAATTATTATAATCCCAACTTTAGTCACAATTCTCATCAGTTTATCGTAGACTATAATTCAATCGCACTTCACGAATGTGATACGCGTTACCCGGCTCTGTTTTTCCATCCCATTTCAAAGCGCATAATTATAAAACTAAGATTCATCGGAATCTCCTTTCAAACTCTTTCCTATATTCTCGTACCGTATTCAGGATAGATTAATCCCTTTAGTGAGCGTTTATTTTGCAAAATAAATCTATGGATTTAACGGTTTTTAAGATATTGCTTTTCAGAGATAGCAAATTTCTTTGAAATCAAATAATTTTCTCAATAGCACGTAAGCACCATATATGGAATCTGAAGCTGGTTTTAAGGGTACTGAGTCGCCACTGCTAGATGGCGGCGGCGGGCGATTTGTGCATTAATTAAATTATTTCGAAGAACTATTTCGGGTCAACGGTAGAAGGCCATGAGGTTAATATAAGAAATACATATGTATATACAAATATTTTTAGTAAAAGTCAATAGTTGATTCGTTTTATAGAAACTGCCATCTTTCGACAGCAAGGGAGAAGTCGATCCACAAATTTTAATTGAAGAGCACAAAACTGTTCATAATCTCATAGAGGCCCTTACTACATTTACTTCTGCGTTATAGAGGGAAACACTAATTCTAATATCGCAATTTGCATATAAAAATAAAAAAAAAAAAAACAAAAAGTACACTTTGAATTTTCTGACTTATTTGAAGACCAAGGCTAAAAAATAAATGAGAATAAATCAGAGACAATGCCTTAACTCCAAATATGCAAAAAAATACCAAAATCGAAAGTTTTGTAGTTAGGGCCTTTACGAGATTATGGGCAGAAAAGTACATTTCATCAAATAACTCGAGGATTCATACCAAATTAAATCACTGAACCATTCTTGCCGGATTTAACGCATGATTTGATGTATAATAATACTTTATATAAGTAAATTTATTGATTTGATTGGAGTTATGGTGTATTCGTGTATTTGATGTAGTTTGATGAGAAATAAGTCCCTGAACGTTAAACCTTTATCAAATAAAAATTATTATTGATGATAAGATAATTTAATCTTTTTCTACCACTACATTTTTTCACAGCTTGTATGTATAAGTACAAGTACAAAAAAATTGTATATTGATTTAATAGTTGAAAAAAAAGAAAAGAAATGAAACACGCATTACCCATCAAAAAACAATTTCGTCGCCATGTTGCTATTGAAGAAGGAAATTCATGTTTGTTTAAAAAACATAATAGTTTATTAATTACAGCCTCCGATTTAGGCAAACAACGGTTAATTTCTTCTTTTTTAATACATCCCCACCGCAATATTTAAAATCTGAAGACATTGCACTAATGGCATTCACTTTTTTTGTATTTGGTTAATGGTCAATAAATTTGCAATTATGAATATAAAATTAAGCAATACTTATCGAAACTATTAAAGATTACATATTAACTTTACTTCTTCAACAAGCAAACGAACAAACAAAAAAAAATGTCAACAGAAAAAGGTTGTTAACCCATTTGGAGCATTTAACACACGCTACATATTTCTCAAGACTTGGGTTAATCCAAGTCCATCAACATCATGACAGAAAGAACTTAAACATTTAAATAATAAAATTTACAAACCAATTTTAATAAACCATTCACGTTCAATTTGATGGTTGATTGTTATTGGTAACATAAATTTATGTTGTTGTATTTTTTCCCCCCAAACTATTATCACACATTTTGAATCTAACACAAAAAGCCGGCTAAACAAAATCGAAAATTCAAGGTCGACTGCACTGATTTTTTTTCTTCATTTTTTTTTTACATTCACCTTTGTGTTTACTTTTGTTTCCATTTATTTCTTCACAATCGTTTATTACATCATTTCGAAAGAAACAAAAAAAAAAACTAGATAGTGCGGAGAATCGTGTGTGAAACAAATAAGAGAAGAGCCCATCATTTAGCCAATCGCATACCAAATTTACATTTTTTTATATTTTTTTGGCTGGCAATCTTCGCACAACATTCGACGTCATATAAATGAATTGAGGTCAAACTCATTAATTCAGTCCTCGGTTGGTTTACTCTACAGTTGATCAAAAATTCATTTTCATATGGCTTTGTATCAAAGATGATACATTTATGAATTAAAGTAGAAAGATGAGATGGCTAGATAAAAATTGAAGGTTTTCTGAAAGGTCTTACAAAATTGATTATAATTTAGTTTTCTCTCTTCAGCTGTCGATGCTCCTTTTATGTGAGAAAATACTATCAATGTAAACTCCCAACCGCGCGTACGTTTTATAGATCTTTTTTTATGAATAAAATGTTTGCAAATGTCTTGACAACCCAAAGCAAGACTTCCTGCAGGAGCAGCTTGACGATAATTTCAACTTTTCGAAAAGTACTCCCAGGTTCCAATCTCTCTTAGTCTAGACGTTGTTGTTATTTGGTAATACAGTCAATTATTACTTCTTGTTGCGCAAATCCGATACTTTGCTGATGTAACTTATATTTTTAATTAAATCGCCAGGTGTACCAATGGATTCCCGTAATTTGTTACCAAATCACTCCAGCTAGGAAATCATTTTATGTTAAAAAAAGAAAAAAACATCAAGCGTACAGACAAAAGTTTGACTAACTGTACAACTATTTTTATTATTTTTTGTTTATTGCTGGCAGCTAAGTTTAGGCATGTTGGTGAATTTTGCTTTGCTCGTATAGATAGACATTACTCACGATTAGAGTAAGACCACTTGTGGTGCTAGTGGCTGGAAAACAAAAAAGTTACATCATAAAGACTTTTCAGCTTTGTTTCTTGTTTGTTAAAATCTAATTAAATTAAATTTATTTTTATTTTATTTTCTTTAAACCTTTTGCGTACAGTAAACAAGTCACATTCAGTTGATATCTATCGTCCACCGGCATTGCGTCGGAATTACGAATCAATTGACAACGAAAACCATTACCTTCCGCAACACCAACAACAACCACAACAGCAGCAACACCAGAAAGAAGAACAACAGAACCCTCAACTATTACCACTCCAGCCAAACGATAAAAATTGCATTTCAGCCAATTCTTTGCCAACAGCAGCTATAATACAACCCATTGCTCAAAATGGTTGTAATGGTATAGATACCGAAATAACCACTTCAACTGAAACAACAACAACAAGCACAGCATGCAGCAATCAACAAAGGTAAGTGTGCCATATCTCGTTTGGTCGTTATCGACTTAAACAAAAAACAAAAACAAAAAATTGAATAAATTATTAACAATTGCTTTATTGTCGTTCACCAGACAAGTAAGAAGAGAGAGGCGCCCAGATAGAGCCGTATATGTTCCAAGGGCACGACGCAGTCAAACCACTCCCCCAGCCGTCACAACTCAGCAACAACTTCAACAACAACAACAACAACAAACACCACTAAACCAAGAAGCATTACCAGTGACTGAACACAATAACCAGCTGACTTCATTGACATCACCGTCATCATCGTTGTTAAGCGGTGGCACAACTTCTACGACAACTACGACCACAACAACTACTATCAACGCTACAGCGCGTACCTGCAAAAGTCCAGCTGGTGAAAAATCTTCAGGTAGCAGTAGTCGCAGATCGAATAAGGATCGTGTGAGCAGCGGTCGCAACAAAGAAAAATCATTATCGTCATCGAAACGTATTTCACCAACCGATGATAACAACGATCGAAACAATTCTCACAAAATAAAAAATTCCAATTCCAATAATAACAACAATTATCACAATTCCGAAGAAGAGTGTTTGTTGCCATCGTCATTTACTGTTCGCGATCAGCGCAAGCAACAACATCGAGTTGAAAAGCCAGCAACAGCAATATCAGCAGCAGTGATTGGGGTTAACTCTGGCTGTAGAAACAGTGTGAATTCAAACGAATTATCGAACTGTAACGATAAAAATGCATTACTAGTTAAGGACTGTGATATTTCAAATAATCCAAAAGAATTTTCCAATAGTACAAATAGTAGAATGATGCAGAATAATTGCAATAAGAAAAGTGGTGGCGGTGGTGTAATTGTTAACACATCGGGCGCGAGTGACATTAAAAAAGTGCTAAAGAAAATTAATAAAACAACATCTGTGTCAGTGCAGCAACCTGTGTTGTTAACTGAAAATGTGGGTAATCTGCGAATAGAGGATGCTATGCTGGGCGAACGAGGAAGATCGGATAAGTGCGATCGAGATGCAGAAGAATTGCTAAGAGCATCGAAGGTATGTTTTAAAATTTCGTACACGTTAATAATTTAATTTTTTTTTATTTTTTTGTTTTGTTTGTTATTCATTATGGATTGTGAATTTGGAGAATGTGGAATTTTATTAAGACAATAGCTTGAAACGAAAACAGGTTATTTAAAGCAGTATTTTATGGTCTGTGTGTAAAAATGTTAAGTAGAAGGTCGTGGGTTCACAATTTAGATTGGTATTGTTCAAATGGAATTGGAAGGTCGAATAATCGATGCAAACAATTATGTATTTACAAATATATAATTTTTGTATTGGACTTATTTGAGATGATGTTAGAGATACAGATTTGATAACATGTTTTAATATAATAATTTTTTATTTTAAAGTTTAAATTGCGTACTTCTCATAATGTTTGTTATAGAGCAAGATTTTGCCTTAATCTTATCAGTATTTACCAATATTTATTTTGTCACCTTCAAAAAACAATCTCCATTTGATTGAAGATTGTTTTTTTTTCAGGCTTCTTTTGTTTTCTGTTAAAATAAAGTTGTTAACTCGGTATTGTCATCAATTCTATATGAAAAAACACTAATGCGTTGGTGTGGGAGAGAGGAGTATTTTATTGTATAGTCCAGATTTTCAAAACAAAAATTTATAAATTATTTATATTTGCACAATAGATATAGAATTTATATTTTTGCGCTATACGGTGCAATGAAATACACGCTGTAGGTTGGGGTGGGTCAAAAAAATCGAAATTCTTTTTTTTTATTTGGTACTCCGAAAAATCGATTGCTAGACACCTCTAGAATATACACACCAAATATGAGCTCTTTATATTAATGGGAAGGTCCTCCGCTTTGCAATTTTCCATTTTTACATAAAGCTTCTACTAAAAAAAAACATTTTTTTTATTAATTGACTTTTTAGCAAATTTCTTTTCAGATTCTTGTTGGAAATTGAACGCTCTACAAAAAAGGCCTTATACACTTTTTTCGTTTATCTAACCGTTGAATAGATATTTGAGGTAAAAAAATCGAGAAAATCTTTAAAAATTCGTTTTTTGGTCTTAATTTTGTAACAAACTGAAAAATTATAATCATCAAACGCGCAAGACATATTCTTGTTGGAAATTGATTGCTCCACAAAAAAACGTCTTGTTAACTTTTTTCATTAATCTAACCATTCTAAAGATATTAAAAATATAAAAACTTTTTATATTTTTAAAAAAATTCCAATTCACTGAAACTTCATTATTTTCAAATTAGCAAGATATATTCTTGTAGGGGCTTAAACGTTCTACAAAAAATTCCTTGGAATCAAATTGATTGCTTTAACCGTTTAGAAGATATTCGTATCCAAACCAATGCTCACTGATTTCAATAGTTTTCTTATGACCCGTATGCATTGCGATTTGGATACGAATATCTTCTAAACGGTTAAGCAATCAATTTGATGCAAAGGAATTTTTTGTAGAAAGTTTAAGCCCCTACAAGAATACGTCTTGCTAAATTGAAAATAATGAATTTTCAGTGAACTGGAAAATTTTTTAAAATATAAAATGTTTTCATAATTTTTTTTAACTTTGACCTCGAATATCTTTAGAATGGTTAGATTAATGAAAAAAGTTAGCAAGACCTTTTTTTGTGGAGCAATCAATTTCCAACAAGACTATGTCTTGCGCGTTTGATGATTATAATTTTTCAGTTTGTTACAAAATTAAGACCAAAAAACGAATTTTTAAAGATTTTCTCGATTTTTTTACCTCAAATATCTATTCAACGGTTAGATAAACGAAAAAAGTGTATAAGGCCTTTTTTGTAGAGCGTTCAATTTCCTACAAGAATCTGAAAAGAAATTTTCTAAAAAGTCAATTAATAAAAAAAATATTTTTTTTTTAGTAGAAGCTTGATGTAAAAATGGAAAATTGCAAAGCGGAGGACCTTCCCATTAATATAAAGAGCTCATATTTGGTGTGTATGTTCTAGAGGGGTCTAGCAATCGATTTTTCGGAGAACCAAATCAAAAAAAAGAATTTCGATTTTTTTGACCCACCCTACTGTAGGTATTTAAGAAAACATACATTTTTATTTGGTGTAAACTAAAAAAAAGTGTAAAACATCATTGAGATTTAGTATGTTAAAGGTTTCTAGGTAAGTGTTTGAAAGAGTTTTCGAAATGAGATGAAATCCTTCAAAACATAACCGAAAAAATTTTTATTTTTTTTTTTCAATTTTATTTGAGAAACAGTTTTTTTTTATTTATAAAATGTTTTATTTAAATAATATAAATTTGTTTTAATATTTATAAAACAAATTAATTTGAAAAAAAAAAAACATAAATGTTTTTAGAACGTCCAAATTTTGCCTACTTTTCGTCTTCATTCACTCGAATATTTTTAACGCTTTTGAAGCAAAGTATGTAAATGGTTTTCATAAAATTGGTTGAGAGTAGATTAAAAGAAAGTCAAAAGCAAATACCGTTAATCAAGATTTTTGATAAAAATCGGTTATCTTTAAAAAATAAGTCTAATTAAAAAAGTTCTCGTTAATAACACGGTTTTAATCAAAACAGTTGAAATTATTTTTGAGAAAAAAAAAATAATAGAAAAATAAGCCTTTCCAAAATTGATATGTAGGAGGTTCCGTTACAGCCTTGGCCAGAAGTATTGAGCACCCCAATAAAATGCTTTTTAGATATACATACAAGTCTGCTAACTGGAAGCGCATACTTGTTCATAATGACTAATTTCAACAACAACAAAAAAAATAAATGGAACCTGAAACAAGCCCGCGCTTCCAATAAGCAGATATATCTAATTAAGAATTTTATTGGGTGCTCAATACTTTTGGCTAATGCAAAACATAACACTTCATCTTTTCTTTGAAAACATTGATGCTAACTCCTTTGTCAAATGTGCAAGTTTTGATGACTACATAAATCTACACAGACGTATGTATGTTACTTTCGACGCCATCTTCTTTAAAGTTTAATGTTAATATCCATTTGCCTCAAAATATAAACTATTTTTGATCCCAAATCAAAAAATATTCGTATCTGAAATGTTTTTTATCCGAGATCAAATTTTCCAGGTCCAGATTGGATCTGATACAAAAATCTCTGTTTCAAATAGAAATCCATTTAAATTTTCAATCGATTTTAAAACAAAAAATAGTTACAAGTTTGGCCTTGGATTTCAAGACTAGGTTTTCAAGCAATAAAAACTTTCAACGACTAAGTTGTACAAAACCCCTATCAACTAACAACTAAGTTGTACAAAACCCCTATCAAAAAAATATGATATGCTAAAATATTGTATTTCAAATTTTCTTAGAAATTATGTTTGTAAAACGATATCTACATGCAAGAACAACAGTTGAACATGTTAAATTTGTCTTTTCTTGTTTTTTTTTTAAAGTATTTTCAAGTAGGAAGTTAACTTTTTTTCACACGAGCGATGTTAAAAAAAGAAAACAAAAACAAATTGAAATGGAAGCAAGTGACACACGTGCTTCAAACTGAAAACAATTACGGAAATACAGTTTATTCACTGGTTGGTTCTTGATTTATTACAAATAGATGTTATAGATTCAATCATACGTGACTTATTTTTTATACGTTTTTTATGTTTTTTTAAAATATATTCTATGTTCTTGGAAGAAATAAGTTATAGAAATCAGACTACATTCCTCTGATGAAATGAAAAAAAAAAAAACATTCCGGAACATGTAATACGGAATCAAAAAGGTTGATGGTTAAATTTTTAAATTTGGAATTCGGATTAATTCGGTTTTAAAGAAGAAATTTCTAGTGATACCAAATTTTTAATATACTTAACATGTGTTTAAAGTTATATAGCAATATCAATCATATAAAAAAATCTAAAGCCTTAACTTAATAATTCCAGGAAATAAACCGCAGCAATCGGCGTATAATGAAGCAAACTTTCAACTCGGATGTTCTTGAAATTCCGGATAAAGTTGTGCTGAAACCCAGCGTTGGACATGGTAGAAGATTTCCTAAAGACGATTGCAAAAATGTTAGTGCAATAACAAGTGGCAGTGATGACAACGAAGAAGACGACTGGGATTCCATGTACGATGATAGTGGTGATTGTCTTGATCCAAAAATAATTCAAGAACTAACTGCCTCAGTGGGCAAAGTCAAGATTGAGATGCCGAAAATGGACTATTCGGTAATGATTTCGAAGATAACATATATTTTTATTTAATTGAATAAAGTACTAACCAAATTGTGCCTAGGCTTATCTAACAAAACAATCGATTCTCAACGACGAAGAGTTCCCGCATGTATTAGAAGTCTCAAACTTTCCAATGGAATTCAAAAATCAAGACTTACTAATGGTCTTTTCGCAATACAAAGAATCAGGATTCGAAATTAAATGGGTCGATGATACTCATGCCTTGGCTGTGTTTAGTAGCTCTCAAGTTGGTAAGCTTGTATGATTTGAAAATGAATGGTTTAGAAATAGTAATACATTTTAAATATTTTATTTAAAGCTGCTGAAGTCCTAGCAATGGGACATCCATTTGTGGTTTTGAAGCCATTGGCCGAAGCAACAGTGGAATCTCGCTTAAAGGCCAAGAAATGCTCTGCATCCTTACAGCCCTATAAGCCCCGACCAGAAACCTGTGCTGCTCTTGCTCGACGTTTGGTCACTGGAGCATTAGGTGTTCGCTTAAAAACTGCCCCACAAGAAAGAGAAAATGAAAAGCGTGTACTACGTGAAGCCAAAGGTACGTTTATCTAAAAAATATAATATATTTGAAAAAATAAAACTTTTTTTTTAAATAATTTTATAGAACGCAAGCTGTTAGCCGCCAAACAGCGTGACGAAGCATGGGAAAGCTAAAACAAAATCCAAAAGTCTGTTTATCGCAGCATGCAGCCATTCTTCCTTAAAGGATAGGTTTTAAGATTTTTATTTTGCATTGGAATATTGTGTTTTGTTAGTGTTTAAGAATAATATTTTAATTGCATACATGAGACTCAAAGAGTGCAATAGTGGCATCATCCTGTACGTTTATTGATTTACTTATGATTAAATAAAATAAAATTTAAAGTGATTATTGGAAACAAAGATACTAGTTAAAGATGAATGTAAATCCAAACACACTTTTAAAAATTATATAATGCAATATTTTGTATCAATTGTGCGAATAAGATATTGATTAATCATATATTATACAGAGAGAAACAAAAAGAAAACAAAAATATATATACATATACATTGATGAATATTTTTAATAAAGTGTATTTATTTAGAAGAAAATTGGGTTTTTTAGTTTTTTTTACAACATATGATATACCTACCATGATACATATTTCTTTCTAATATGGTTGGTGATGGACAGTGGGTGTAGTGCTTGACTGCTTACCTAGATGTGAGTTCGACCACCTCTTTGCAGCATTCTTTTATTTATCTTCAACTACAACTGGACATTACCAGTGGGAATATAATTAAAGTCTTATTCTCAATCCACTGTATCAGCAGAAATTCGTTTATCTTTCTATTCCTTCTAACTGTTATTCCTTCTAACATAAGCATAATAGTAGAAAATATTATTTTTATTATTTCATTCAATCACAGCGAAAAAAATCAAAAATTTAAAAAAAGAAAAATTTCGGAGTGAATTCCAATTTTTTTAGGAGTGATCACAAGTACATATAAACAAAGCCTTAAATCAAAACAAAATTTGACCAATCAATGCTTTACAACAACAAATTTTCAAAGATCATTTTCCATTGTCAGATTAGACAAGAACAAATTACAAAATTGAATGTAATTTGGAAAACCACATAAAATCCAATCGAAAAAGTTGGTTCCATTCTTCCGGTTAATTTGAAAATTCAAGCGGAAATGCCAGAAAGTCGCTAACATTCGAAATTGCATACCTTTAGGGGCTGGAGGTGGTGACTTGCGATATCTGGAAATTTCTAATGAGTGACAGTTTACACTCGAGGAATTTACCAATGAGGATTTTTGTCTGGTGATAAAAATTTGATTTCATAACTACATGGGCCTAAAAAGTTCAAAAATCAAAATTTTCAATGCATTTGTTTATGGTTCTTTCGGTTGGAAAACTTACAAAAAATATGCAGAAAGTTTAGATTTTGATTTTAAAAAACAAACAGGCCTATTGTCAATTTCACGTTGAAATTTTTGTACCCGAAATTTTTTTTCGCTTACTTGTTTCTAGTTTTTTTATACCTCGTTTTGTTAACGTTGAGCAGCGCGGCGCTGCCCAATGTGCTTTAAATGATCATATTTCTACATAAAAAAAAAAAAACAAAAAACAAACCAATATTCGGGAAAACTACAAAAATAAGTCAGGATTTTCATTCAACGATTTTTCCACGCAGATTTTTGAGAAGTTGTAAATTTCGTTTTTTTTTAGGAAAATTGCAAAGGCACAACGCTCCTAATTTTTAACAGACGAAAACAAATGAAAAGATATATTAAAAACTGGTAAGAAGGTGAAGGAGAGAGAACGAAAATAGACTAATTAAAATTCAAAGAAGATTTTTCTCTGGTTCCTGTGACATTTTATTCCACTGTCTTCATCTCACATGATTAAAATAAAAAAAATTCATTGGAAAAATCGTCGAATTTCAATGTTAACTAAATAAAGCTCACAACTTACCCCTAGATCTGTACACCAAACTTCGAATTATCGAACATTTAGAAACGTCAAATGTCTTACCAACCTGACAAAACAAAAATAAATTTTGTCTGCAAGTGCAACGACAAGAAGTTTGGCTGCTGGATGTCTTCTGTCTTGTAAATTTTTTGTAATGTGTACGTTTTTGTGTAAAAATTGGATTTTTATTTTTGTAAATTTCTTCAAAGTTATGTGATTTTTTGATTATAATTTGTGTTTATTTCATACAAATAATAAATTCCAAATTCATTTTTAATATTTCTATAAACAATGATCAAATAAAGACCATTAAAAAATTGTTTCCAAAAAACACCTCCATTCAACAAATTTCTTTGGATCACAAGAAGAACCACAGAGACGACGGAGGAACTTGAATTACATATTTTTTGCAAGAAGAAGAAATGGCTGCTACCCCAGTTGAAATTGATGAATTCCTTAATGGGGCGCTTGTATCTTGGGTAAGTTTAAATAAAAATTGTTCGTTTTTCTTTCAAAAATCGTGTTTCCATTTTAGATAAAAAAAAGTAGAAAAAACAAACAAAATATTTACCATTGTTGTGGAGGTGGCTTGGTTCTTTTTTTTCATAGTCAATTTATTGACCTAATCATCATATTTCATGTCTCGCGGTTAGAACGAAGAAAATTTACATATTTTGATCATTTAAATAATGCAAGGCAAACTTTCGCAGTTTTATTATTAATTTTTTTCTTAATGTGAAATCATAAATAAAGAAAGAGAAAGCCTAGAACTGAAGAACAAAGTAGAATGTTTTTGTATGCAAATTTTGGTAATTGGTTGGTGTATGACCATTTTTGGATTGTGGTTATACAATGACATGTGTCTCTTCATGAATTATTTAGGAACCAAAATGCAGTTTGTGAATGAATTTGTACACACAATAGGAGCTGTTTGTTAGCTAGATTGAAGTTCTTATAAGAAAAAAATAAAAATGGTGCACTCTTTCAAAAGATTTCCTCTTTCTCATAAAATTTTATTCATCTCAATCTGGTCGAAGTTTAATAGATTATTGTGCTATTTGCTTTCAAAACAGTTTAAGATTTACATTCAATGATTTTCTTTCCGTTTATAAAGTGCAGTAAAACGGATGTCCATTTGCTACACATATCGCACATATTCTTAACGCTTAATGCGGAAGAACCCCGCCGTCGCTCTGATTTGAGGAAGAGCAACCTAGAAACAGAATCGGTCTCATCCTTACAAAATAGCTACTTGAAAACGTAGTGGCTATTTTGAAGTCCAGCGAATTGAATTTGAAGGTGGAAAAGGATGCGTTTTGGCTAGACTTTCACAATCTTATTAAAAACATCCCGAACACTTGTTACACTTGTTACACTAAGTGAAACAAAAAACATGGTGAAGCGATGATGTCAAAGCAGTGATATCTAGGAAAAAATGCTTTCAAAGCTTAGACAAAAGTTTAACATAAGTGGACAGTAAACGTTGCAAGAGTAGAGAGTACGGAAAGCATGTATCGTAAAATATTTGACTTGACTGTTGATGCAAACCAATCTTTCTGCGAAATTCCCGCTGAAAGAAAAATGGTCAGGAAATTCGATCACCAAAGTTTTGTTAACGATGCTCAAGACCAACCACTTGCGAATGATGAAAAAATTCGTCATCAAGTGGCGACGTTATTGTGACGGATTTTAAAATGGACCGTTTTGCAGGATATATTTTCCATGTGCCGAACGTAATTAAGATTTTAGAAGAAGTACCCGATTTCACAGTCGAAGAAGTTAGTGTGGCGGTAAAAATTCCAAGAAAATGATAAGCGATTGGTCCAGACAAAATTCTCTCTTGAGTTAACCTTCACGTCAAAAATATCGTCTTGTATAAAATACACGACTAGTAATGGCATGTACATACAAAAAAACCGTAAAAAACCAGTTCAAAAGGCGATAGCATAATGACGTTCCAACACAATAGCGAAAAAGAAAGAGTCCCAAAAACTCATAGAAAAAACAAATGTAAGGACCACTGCATTAAATTTGCCTCACACATGAAAAGAAGGACAAAAACGCTGAATCAAAGGTCTCAGAGTTCCAATCTAAATGTTCGAGACGACAAGAAAATAGAACCTTCACTTTAAAGACCGAGCACTATTATTGTTGTATCCTCTTAATCATTATATTATTAAATCAGAACGTATTCCTCCGAATACAAAACACAACAAAATCGGGAAAAAGATTAAGTATCAATGTCATCTCTTAGGCTGCTACAAAATCGAATTATTGATTATGTGTATCGATATTAAACTTTAACATTCTCCTCAGGGTCTCGCGTAGAGTAATGGCATTTCTAGGCCTGGATCTTAGTATAGTATACCCTGATTATTTGTTAACCGGCGTTTTTGAAAATGTTTGCTTGGGTTTTACTCTTGCGATTGTTTCCTTGATCTTATTTTGATCAGATGGATTGAACTCCAGATTTCCATTCAGCTACTCAATCGTTTATCTTCATCTTCGTAATAAAGTTTGTTTGAATGGTTTTCCTAAAGCTAAGGATTGAGTTTTAATTCGCTATAGTATTATGTTCTTTATCTTTGAAAGGTCTAATAATCTATCGGCTCAAGTTTTTTTCCAAACATGAATTCCACGGAAAATGTCATTTCGAGCTTCTCAAGAGAAAAGTTGCAGAATACCTTATAACAGTACAAAATTAGCTGCTGAAAAAGCTTAATAGTAATTTGATATTGATAACAAGCTCAAAACTAAAATTGAATCATGTTTAAAAGGTGTGTTGTAAATAATGAAGGCGCTTATTGTACAAAAAAGGGAAACATACAATATTTCCAAAAATCGTGGTTTCTTCTTTTGCATATTATTTTTTATCCCAAATTTTTAATTTTTTTAGTCAATCCATAATAAGATAAGTTAATGAGACCAAAAATATGTAAGCCACTTCGATAAAAACCTCAAAAATTTATCAAAATTAACCAAAAATATGTATTTTTTCGTATGTGAGTGCAATCTAATCACCTTCTCTGCGCTCTACTCCCCAAAAGGTTCATTTTACAGAAAGATGTTGCGGACATATCTTGTAGATAATTTCACAAAAACAATTTTTATAATAATCTCTGATGACCTCCGATCAATAAGTCGCGAGATATTTGCGAAAAACTTTTCGTGACCTTTTGACCCTTATTACTTTTTAAGGCGGCACGGTATCAATGTCCGCGTTTCATTTAAACGCCGTAATAAAGGTGTATACCAAAATTCAGCCCAGTAAGAATTTTTCCGCAGATTGGGGTTAAAAATGATTAAAATAACTGGACTAAAAATAATAAGCCTTTAAATGGGGGTTAAAAATAAATTAAAGCAAATTATTTTCTTTGGAATTGCTAAGACAGACGGACACAACGCTTTGATTTCGAACGTTAAATAGTTCAGCCAGCATCGTTTTCTTTCCCGGCAAGAAGCCAATCAACCGAAACTTCGTTGACATAAAGACAAAGATGACGGAGTGACACGTCCTAAGTTACTAACGTTATTTTTTACTTTTGATCTCCTTGCAGCTGGAATCATGTTTACCAAGACCAGAAATTCTATCCGGATATGGCTCCCTTCTAGATGGCAGCATTATACACAGTGTGTGGCTTCAAATAGATCCAGAACCACAAAATCATCCAGCTGAGCTAAATGGTTTAAGTGGTGCATCTCTTTGCATTGCACGAGCACGAAATTTCGAGTGCATAGTTCGAAATTTAAAAGCTCTATTCGAAGAAGAATTTGGTCAG
Organism: Episyrphus balteatus; assembly: GCF_945859705.1. Classification (NCBI taxonomy): domain Eukaryota; kingdom Metazoa; phylum Arthropoda; class Insecta; order Diptera; family Syrphidae; genus Episyrphus; species Episyrphus balteatus. Next base: position 37,374,388 of record NC_079135.1, read on the forward strand.
ACAATATTAGCGCTTCCTGATTCTTATACCATAGGTTTTAATCCTGGTAAGTTACAAATATCCAGCTATTGTCTTTAAAAATTTGATTAATGATTGATTTTGTATTTGCTTCTAGAAACACGGCATGGTTTGGAACAAATGAAAGTTCTGTTAACGCTTTTGCTTGGCGCAGCAGTACAATGTCCCAATAAAGAATTATTTATCGGTCGAATAAAAGAACTTGATGTTGATACACAACATGCAATTGTTGAACTTATTAAACAGGTATAATTTTTTTTTTAATTTGTGGTTCGTTTGTTTTTAATTGTTTATTTTTTGTTTAGGTTACTGATAACCATAGTTTGGTACTAACTGAGGAATCAATTGATTTGCTCACACCTGCAGACATGTACACTCACATCTTGCGTTTGACAAAAGAACGTGATTCCATGTACATGAAATGGATAACAGCAGTTGCAGTAGAACCCGAATCGAACGGTACTGATAGTTCTCAAAATATACCCCTTTCGCCAGCAAGTGGCATGACAACATCCCCTTCATCAAGTTCAGAAAGTAATCACATGGCTGTTGAATTAGCCGACCTTAAATCAAAATTAAGGAAATTACGTCAAGAACTGTAAGTAAAACCTAATTGGTTATTATTAGGAATATACTCTTCGTTATGATATTTTTTGTTAGAGAGGAAAAATCCGAAGCTTTTCTTGAGGCAAAGGAGGAGCTAGAACACAAGAGTGCACAACATGAAAAACTTAGAACAGAGGTTAGATTTGATGGAAATAGATGGAACTTTAATTTTAAATTCTGAAACACAATGCATTACTGTGTATTTGTTTTCAAGCATATCTTGATAAAACATGTAACCTTTTATATCCATTTACAGAGTCAAGAATGGTACTCCGAAGCCAAAAGAGCATCTGCTTATAGAGACGAGGTAGATGTGTTACGAGAACGTGCTGAACGAGCTGATCGACTGGAAATCGAAGTGCAGAAGTTCAAAGAAAAACTTACCGATGCAGAATTTTATAAAACTAGAGTCGAAGAACTAAGAGAAGATAACCGAATGCTTTTAGAAACAAAGTAAAAGAAGCCTAACAACTGTTATATATCTTTAAATCCTAACACATGATCTTTATTTTTTTTTTTTAGAGAAATGCTGGAAGACCAATTGCAACGCTCACGCAAACGTAGTGAACATGTTATGACTCTCGAATCGGAAATAATAAAATATAAACAAAAACTTAACGACATGGCTCTGGAACGGGATGTTGATCGAACCAAGCTAGAGGAACTACTCGAGGAAAACACACAATTGCAATTGGTGGCGAAAAATCTTAACACAAGTCAAGATATCGATAAATCATTATCTGAAAACGAAGACGATTGTAATTCTGGAGACAACAGTCTTTCTGAACAGTTAACAAATAATGCTCAAGTAAGTATCAACGTAGTAAAGAACTTTATTTTCTCATTCACAAAATGATTTATATTTTAGACTAGAGCACTGAAGCTAGAGCTAGAGAATCGACGCTTACTTGCAGCCCTTGATCAGCTTAAGGAATCTTCTTTCCATGAATCAACAAATAAAATTCTTGAATTGGAAAGAGAGAAAAAGAAATTATCCCTGAAAATTGAACAGATGCAAGAAAACATTATTCGTCTATCGCAACAAAACAAAGAGCTTGAAGATGTTTTCAAAAATGCTTTGGAAGAAAACAAAAAGCTTCAGGATACAATTGATTCTAGACAAAAATCATACGAGCGTCAAAGTCAAGAACGCGAAGTTGATCGTAGTAAAATGGTAGACTTGGAAAAGCATGTGGAAACACTCAACAAAGAAAAGCAAAGAATTCAAACTCTGAACGAAAGCATACAACGAAGGGCAGATGATATGGAACGTTTAATTGAAACCAAGTCAAAAGAAGTCGAACAACTTAAGAACAGAACAACTGAATTGGAATCGGCTCGTAATCAATTGTACGACCTGGAATCTAGAGTTTCTGTTTTGGATCGAGAAAATGCAAGTTTAGTTAAAGAAGTTTCCAAGTTGAAAGAAAATCTTGAACAGAAAGCTGTTCAATTGGATGAGAAATTATTACAACAAGAATCTCAATCCAAGGAAGTAAAGAGACTAACTAGAGATCTTGAAGAATCGGCTCAAGCTCAAACCAAAATATTAGATTTGGAAAAACTAAATCAAGATTTGGTGTCACAACATGAAATTGATTTGCAGACCATAGACACTTTACGCAATGATCTTGTGTCAGGAACACTAGCCACAAATAAAGTGAAGCATAATTTGGAAAAACTTGGTCTAGATAATACAGAAATTGAAAACTCTGAGCTTAATGTAGAGAATGTTGTTGAAAAGCTGGTAAGGAACCCAGAAACATTCAAAACTGTTCGTGAAATTATGCTAAATGTGACAAGACAACAAAATTCTAAATCGGATATGTGTGTTCTTTGTCATAGAAAAGAAATATTCACAGTCGAGAAGAATATCGAGATAACTGGTGAATTTGATGAACCCTACAGCATACAACATTCTATACAATTGGCAATACCAGAGGCGTCAAAACTTCAAGAGACCATTACGCAATTGAATACATTAAATTCTTCATTGCAAGTGACAAATGAAGGTCTGCAGGCAGAAAATGCTAGATTGAATGTTGATGTAGCAACTCTAGGTTCTCAGATAACTTCCCTTAACACACAACATACAGCTTTGCAATTAGCAAACTCGCAATTGGCTGCCGATAAGGATTTGCTCCTTAAACAGCTGGAAACTCTTAAACATGAGCACAAAAATCTTCTCAATGATCAAGTCACCCTGCAGTGCTTGCATGACCAGCTTAATGCTGAATATGAATCTTTGAATAAGGATAAGGAACAGATAAAAGTAACTGTTCGTGATTTGCGTAATGAAAATCGTGAGCTCAAAGAACGTTCTCAAAATCTAGAAAAACAATTGGACGAATTGAAAGCTCAAATTGCTACAATGAAACCAAGTGTTGATGACTTGGGCATTTTGCGCACAGAGCATTCGAAGTTAACGGATGATTTTCGAAGTTTGTTCGCTACCAGTGATCGATTTAAGAATGAATACAAAAATATTCAGGTAATTTTTAAAATTGAGTACAATTAATGAAATAATTATAATTTAAGCTTTTTATATTTTAGGAACAATATAAAATGATTCGAGCTGAAAATAGCAGACTTAAATTACAAAACACTGAGATTTCTGGCGAGTTAAATGCTAAAAGTGATCAAATTAAGAGTATGGAAGTTGAATACACAAAAGCTATGCAACGTTGTGAGGTAGGAAGCTATTTTTTCAAAATTAAACTATCACGAATGACACTACATTTTTTTAAATTTTTGTGCGTTTAGATGTTGTTACAGATGAATTCAGATCTCGACACTGATCGCAAAACACTTATGGACAATGTGTCTCAGCTTCTTTCACAATATCATGAACTATTGACGCATTCGTTGGAAGACAAACAGCATTTCCATGAAGAAGAAAAAAGTTACACAGACAAAGTCAATAATTTAAATCGACAAAAAGAGAAACTCGAAGAAAAAATAATGGAACATTATAAAAAATCAGAAAGTTGTGTTCCAAAAAAGTAAGCAGCAGTTTTTTAGCTATGGATTTGAAAAAATTAAATGTTTACATAATTTATTTACAGAAAAGCATTTGCCAGTAACTTGGTCCGTAGAGTAAAAAAAGCGAGCTCGGATCTAATGAACATTGTTCCAAGCAGAGTAAGTTTTTTTTTTTTATTGTGTATACTATTCATTGTGAGGGTCAGTAGCTTATATTTTATATAAAAAAGTCATTCAAAATTACCGAAATTTTCCTGATTTACAACCTGAGATGCTGTAACCAAATGATAATTGAAATGGTTTTGGAGTATAGCTTGTTATCCACCGCGTTCAGATCTTGTTTTGATATCTCAATCGTTTTTGATTAAGATTTTCTCGCCTTTTTTACGCAATCTTTATTATTTTTTTTATAGAATCGAAGATCATGGGTTGATGACACCCGATTGACACAATCACAATTCGCTATTGGTTCTGAATCTGGTGGCAATGATTCAGATAATAGCATTGAAGAGCCGAGCTCAATTGTTTCTGATACTCCTTTATTACAACGAAATGTTGCAATGCGGCAAAGTTTGCAACGGTAAGTAATATATTGACTTATTGTATAATTGTTTCGTTTATTGTTTTTGTTATTGTTTTGTTTTGTTAACATTGGTTTTGGACAAAACAAGCCACACAAAGTTTATTTTTTTTTTTAATTTTTAATAATTTTTATATAATTTTAAAATACAATTTAGAAAACCCAGTGATTTGATGGATAGTTCAATAACCCGTGGTGGATTCCGAAGTAGTTTACAGTCGCAAAAACGGAGCGACTTGAGTAGTTCTCGTAGAAATAGTGTACACGGGTAAAGTTTATTTTAATTTTTATTTTAACATCATTTTTTTAAACATTTTTTTAATATGGTTAAACGTTTGTTTTAAGTTTTTTAACGCTTCACCAATATTGCAAAGAGATTTAAAGATGGCTTTTTATAAACTACTTGTATTTATGCTTCATTTTTATACTTTAATTTGCTTTTATTACTAAACTTTATGGTAAAAGTTTTGCAAATCAAACTTTTTTTTAATATTTTCCCTTCTTTTCATAAATCATATAATGTCATCAATAATTTATTTCATTTCCATTTTCTTATCACTGATGATATTAGAAAGGGTTTACTCTAAGTTGATGACTTTAAATCCCGCTAAAAGATATCCAAACCTCACAGAAGAGAGCAGAGTTCCCATCACTTATTCAACCTACGCTTAAGCAAACCAGATACTTGTTCACACTTGGGAAAAATTACTCTGTATTAGATTCGAAAATGGTAGCTTTCCCTCCATTCATAAAGCACTCGATCATTTTTTATAAGCTTGGAGGCAAGAATAAGGGGCAAATCTTAAAACGATGTCTCACATCTTTTTTAAAAACTTTCAAGGCTATTTCCTCTGGTCCAACAGTTTTTTCCTTTTTAGAGCCCCTTACCGCCCTTACTTTTTCGACGGTGAAGTCGGATACTTTGCTTACGTTAGTGGAAGCTATTAGATAGCAGACGGAAAAACGGTTAATTTAAAAGACTATCACCATACTGTCGCCATATGAGGTTTTCAATAGCTGTCCTTAATGTATTGCAAATAAATTTTGGCAATTCAGTCTTTGGAGAATTTCTTCTTGTTTAAACGGATATTTGGAGCATTGTTGCGGTCTTATTCGTATTTTTTTCCGTTTTTGCCATGCATGGCCAGATTAAAAAGAGAAGGTATGATTTTGTATGCATCTCTTATTTTCAAAAAAAAGCAACAGATGCAAATGAGAAACGCAACCTCCAAAAAGTACATTGCTGCATTGTTTCTTGGAATTGAAATTTAATTTCTGTGTTTATTTTTCTTAAAATTGAACCTCTCAGCACATAAGTAGCAATTTTACAATTTTATTTCTACTTTTTGTTTGCACAGTAACATTTGAACTTTGTTGATGATTTTTATGTTAGAAGCGTCTTAAATCAATCTCTGTATGTTTCGACCACTTGATTTTTGTTTTGTACTTGTTTATGTAAAAAAAAAACGATTTACTTTTGAAAAAAATGAACTCAACATTTTCATTAATAATAGGCTTGAAGCACCTGATGTAACAGGAAGCAGCTTAACACTTGGCGCCGCTGGAAGCCGCAGAACAGTTTACCTGATTGATGAAAATCAAAAAATTGCTGATTCTACACAATCACCTTCACCCAACACACCCGAAGCTCAAACACCAACAAACAATGTTAACCCCTCACAAACAAACGATAATCCGTCCACATTTCTAATGTACAATCGAATAAACACAATGATCGGCCCAACTGCCGACACTTTAGCGAATGACATCACTCCTGCCGGTGGATGCGGCAGCAGCAGCGGAGCCGCGTCCAGTGGCAATCAAGGTGGAAATGCCACCACCGATGATAAACTACTGCCCCGTAAAAGACCCGAAGACAAAAGCAATAGTATTTGGTATGAATACGGTTGTGTATGATGAGAATCCTTTATCTGCATTAAAGTACACACACTTGCAGATATTTATTTATTAATTACCTTGTATAACGTATAAGTGCCCGCTTACGGAAATTGCCTTACATTTTAAACTAATCTTAAGCTTTAACCATTCTATGTATTCTTTGAAAAATTGAAAATTGAAAAATATTAACAATTATCTTTCGAAGCATATCCAGTGACGCTATAGACTTCCGACATATACATACAACATAATAGTATTTTTAAGTAAATAAGATTATATTCGTACACACAATAATGTATAATGCCGAATTTATGTTTTAATAATTTGCAGTGCTTAAATTTGTAAGATATAGTTTATAAATGATTTATGATGTTTTCTTTTTTTTTTAACAGAGAATGTTTTATTCTTTATTCCAGTTGCGAATTTTACAAATCGAATAAATCATTAAAATAATAAAAATAAAAAAAAATTATACAAATACATTTAAATGAGGATAAGTCCTCTTTCTTTTGGCAAAGCGCCAGTGTGAGAAGTAACTTGAAATGCATTTATCTTAATTTTCTGTTTTATGATAATTATTTTTTTTTAATAAAGAATGAGCCAAATGTCTGTGCGTAGTTTCTATTTTTAATTTGTCTTTATTGCACATAATTAACGGAAAATTTAAAGATTTTAAATTTTTAAATATGTGTAATCAATAAATGAGATGATTGTGATACAGTGAAGGCTGCGTTATGTGTACAGGATGTTAATAAAATTCTTTTAATTCTTGCATATTCTGGAAAACAGTAGTGGTTTAATGTTTTTAAGGAAAAAAACAAAATTCAAGGATGATTTTTCTAAAGATGACAAACAATATCAACTTTTTTCAAAGTTTCCTAATGTCGTTTTCTATTGACTTTTGAGATTTTTGTGTAAAAATCTCAGATTTTCCACTGCAAATAGAACATGAAATCTAGTTTTGTAATTGCGTACGGAAAAAAAAAACAACAACAAATGTTCACACAAATGTCAAACAGAGGAGTGTGTGTGAAAGTGCGTGTGTTTGTATGCGTGAATCTTGATAAAAATCCAGATTCAGATTTCTGATTCTCAGATTCATTTTTTTGTCATGTTTTTGAATCTCAAGACGCAAATAGATCATGAAATCTGAGATTTATCCACTATTTTCCCTCTTCACTTAAAAAAATTTCAAAATACGGGGATTTTTTCCAACATGAAGAACCTTTTGCCCGGAACTAAAAATCTTGTTCACCTAAAACTCAGGATAGGGCTAATTATTCCATTCATCCGTCAACCGTCGTTTGAAGGCGATACGATCAAAGAATAAGAAGTATTCTTAGGATACGATGCAGAAATGTTCATTGGGGTCTCAATAGTAAAATTTGTTTTTTTGTTTTGTTTTTTATCCGTTTTATAGCTATTAATGGGTACGTTCACGTAATAATCTAAGGGTATCCGGATACCTTTGTGTTGTTGTAATCCCATATAAAATATCAGCTGATCGGAAACATGTGTTGACAAGCAAAAAATCCAAAGGTATCCTAAAAATTTCTGGATACCTACCTATCTTATGGGAAATTTGAAAAACAGCTGATTCGTGTTCACAAACGTATCCGATACTAAGGTATCTTGGATAGCCCATCGAATGCGTACGTGAACGCACCCAATCAGTTAAAAAAGATTAACTTTTGCGTCTCACTCATGTTGAATCAAATATCACTGTTAATTATAAAGGTAAAAACTTAAAAAATGGCTTTTTTTTAAAACAACCATGTCCCTTTTAAACAGCTTTTCAATTCTATTTCTATTATTTTGAATTTTCTGATATTCAGTTCGATTTTTCTGTCCTATTACATTACAATGGTAACAAGGTTTTTGCTACAGAAAAAAAAAAATTAGAATTTTTTGTGTGCTTAACTCGAATCCGCAGTCTCAAAAGTTCTATGACAATAACTTTTTGAGGTTAAAATTGCGCATGTGAATTTTTTTTATTGAATTGAATTTGTGACGATTTCTAAAGGAATTAAATTTCTTCTTTAGAAATCCATTTAAATTTAAATAAATGAAAAAATGTCGTTAACTTAACAAAAACAGATTCGAACTTTGATAACCTCGTATTACGGGTAGAGAGCGATTCGCTAGAATTAGACTACATTTGCTATGGAAATTCGTTAATTTATACGCTCGCATTTAGCCGAAAGTTTGATTCAATATTCAAGAAAAACAACTTTTATGCAAGGTGGCGCTAAAAAACGAATTTCTTAAGTGCCAAAAATCAGGGTTTTGATGTTCGACAAATGTCATGTTAGAAACAAAAAAAATGGAGATGGTTACAACCGCTGCGTCAGGGTCACCCTAATAAAATTTCATAAATGTAAAGTTACTTCTTCAAGATCAAATTAGACCCGTTCACGGCACCTATTTCTGTTTCTAAAAAAATCCAAAGAAAGACATTTCCAAAGAAACTCTAGATAAAATCTTTGAAAATTAATTAGATAGCAACAAGATATTACTAATCACTGGAATTCCTTTCGAGTTAAATTCTAAATTTGATTTTTATTTCCCGAGAAGTCGAACGTGTGAACTTCCAAAGATTTTTCTTCATCCTTGTTTCCTTCCCATAATATAAATTCTCAAAAATATAACAAAAAAATTTAATTTATTAAAAAGTATTTCAAATGAATAATGCACTTTTACATCTTGGTCAAGTTTACAAAAGTATATAGGAATTATATTATCATTTTACTCTTATGACCTACTTACTACATTTAAGACATAAATTTAATTAATACTTAAGAATTAGGCGGGTTATCAAAGAACACATTTAATTAATATTATATTTTCTCACAAATTCCAGAAAGGAGGACGACGAGGAAAAATTGGAAGAGTGAATACATGTTTTTTGTATGTACAAGAACACATCCAGAAAATACATAATTATTATTTTTTTTTTTTTTTTGAAAAATGCAATGCAAAGCGCAGTTAGTTTTTAAAACTAAAGGGTTGTCCATTTACAACAATCGATTTACCTGGGGTACAATAAGTTGGCAGCGGAGATAGTAAAAACTGAAAAATAAGAAAAAGTCAATATTTATTGCAGTTTTAAATAAAATTCAAGATGATAAACCTTTGGGACTTTGTACTCGGTACTCATAAAACCAAGACAGAATGATTTTGTTGTATGACTCCAAATGACTTCACCGCAATTAGAACGCGGATGAAATACAAGCGACAATGCACCGCCATACAGATCCTGATCGGCAGGCAGAAATGGAGATTCGATGAATTTCTGTTTGAATACTTTATGGAGACTTGTCACTCCGCACTCGGACGACATTAGATCAGTACAAATTTCTTTGGCAAGAAGCGTCTTCATCAGATACTCCCCATTGCCAGTGGTGCATGTGGCAACAGACATATCTGCAGTGCTAGTTGCCCAACACCCGGCACCATAAGTGGCCGCTTGTCCCACCCTCCCTGAAACTTTCAAAATCAATCCCCCAGAGCTGCATCCAGCAGCGCAATTGCCATCTGCATCAACGCAAATAGCTCCCACTGTATCCAATGAATTGATTTTGATATTATACCGATTCTCGCAATCGGAAACTTTAGTCTTGTAATGATTGTAGCAGATTTTGGCTTTGGATGAGATCATTTTGTCAGCTTCAATCATACTACATCCAACTTCGGATGCATACTCGGCAGCACCCTCGCCAGCAAGGACCATTGGCGGAATTCGATCCATTGATAGCATTTTGGATTGTCTATCGCAGATTATACGTGCCAATTGGATGGGATTCTTTACAGTGGAGACATTTGTGCATGCTCCAAATTGTAAATTGGAACCATCCATTATGGATGCTTCGCATTGGACTTTTCCATCCCAAGTTAAATTTGATCCAAAGCCGGCATTTGTACTGCCACAATTTTCCAAGCGAATGATTGCTGCTTCGCAGGCATCCAATGAGGAGCCACCATTTTTTAAAATCGCATTCGCCCGGATGCAAGCTTCTTTGATCACCCGCTGGTATTTGGTTTCATCGATGCTGTTGCCTGCACCTATTTTGGAAGTTGGAAAATTTTTCGTGTATGTATGTAGATATATAATAAAAGTGGAATGTGATTTTTGAATAATGGATTTATGTCGTACCAGTGTGCACAGCAACAAATCCACTCATTTTTTTGCAGAAGTGATTTGATTTAGAATTATAAATTTTATTAGGATGAGAAAGAAAATACAAGTCTGTGATTATAAAAAAAAACAAATGCAATTTGGAAGTAAACAATTGAACGCGGGGGAGGTGATGGGATTATGAGGATTTTATAGAGAAGACGTCAAGTTTCAAGCAAAAGTAGAAGTATAACAGTAGAGGCCAACAAGTTGAACAGAGTTGTCAATGGAGGACACGCTCAACTCATGTAAAACAACGCAGCACATTTTTTTTTGTACGTCAATTTTGACTGATTTCATTTTAAATCACAAAGTCTAAAATCCTATGAATCAGTTAAATCGCTTCCACGCAGCTCCGAAATATTAAACGATGTAGGGTATAGTTGCCTATTTGCGGTCGTCTCCAGTTACTGGCTACCTTTCGGAAAATCGTTATTACTAGTGATTTCAAAGGGGTTTATTCCAAATTTTCGCTGTTCGGCTATTCTAACATATAAGAGAACAGCATGGAGCAAAAATTTGGAATAAACCCTACGAAATCCGAAGTTATAACCATTTTCCGAAAGGTGCCCGGAAACTGGAGACGGCCGAAAATAGGCAACTCTACCCTACACCACTATTAAACAAATGACGTGCGTTATTAGGTCTGTTTGGGTTCTTTTTGGACAAAAATATGAAACCTGTCAAATTTTAAGGAGTGGGGATGAAATCCTCTCAGAGAAAGAAAAATTGTGTAAAAGTACCCAAACGCTTTTGGCACAAAATTTTCTGCTACTTTTTCAACAACAACAAAAATATAGGCTTTAAGGCTTTAAGCCTTAACTACATTGGCTCAAAAAGTGAAAAAGTACAAAAGTGAAAATTTCCAAACGCATTTTTGTATAGTTTTTCGGGATGAAAAATTAAAACAAATGATGCAGAAAGCTTATTTTTTGGTCTAAAATATAATTTGTATACCCTTTATCACAAAACAATTGCGATAGCCAGAAAAAAAATCTTTTCACTTTTGTACTTTTTCAAAAAGTGGTGTCTATGTAGTTAAACCTTTATAAATAAAAAAAAAAAAACAAGAAAAAAGCCACACCGCCATGTTTGTAGTTAGTTAGTCAGAGTATCCAAACAGGAATTGGGTTAAAAATGTTGAAGAAAGTAGAAATATTTCTGTTTTAGGCAGTACCCAAACAGACCTATTGATGTTACTTATGTCGTTTTCCAAAATTATGGGAGTTAATCACTCCTTTTTTGTGCAATTTTGGAATTTGTTCACGAAGAATTTGACAAGTGGAGTGATTTGAAGTTTGCTTTGCATGTGTTTGTAATACGAAATAATGAATAAAATAATAACACAATCTTTTAAATTCACTTTTAGTGATTTTTTACAATACTTTTTTGTAAATAATAATATAATTTCATTCACAAAAAAAAGTTAAAACAACCACCCAACAAATTGACAAGCAGTCCATGAAGTCAAATGTAGAAGTATTGGTAATCACTCCGTCACTCCTTCACAATTTTGGGAGTGAAGAATTCACTCCTTTTTCAATTTTGGAATTTGAAATCACTCCTTTTCGGAGTGATTATATAGCTAGGAGTGTCACTTCTTGAATTTTGGAAAACGACATTACAAAAGTGACATCCGCCATTTTCAAAAGTGATGCGCGATACTTTCAGAACTGACGTGAGTCATTTTCAAAAGTGGCCTGCGTTTTTTCAGAAATAAGCGTTGTTTTCAGAAGTAAACACGTGCATCCATAATATGAATCGCGCTTCATTTTCAAAAGTGACGTTCGTCGTTTTTCAAAGAAGTGGCAACGCCATATTTTCAAAAGTGACACGAGTCATTTTTAAAAAGACGCGCATCATTTTGAAGTGACGCGCGCCATTTTCAAAAGTGACACGCGATATTTTCAAAAGTGACACGCATCCATTTTCATAAGTGACGTGTGGTATGCTAGGGATGGGAAAAACCGACCGGTTTAAACCGGTTTCGTTTTTTTTGCTCGGTCACCGGTTTTTTGTCCTCGCGGTTTAAACCGGTTTTTACAAAAAAAAAACCAAAAACCGAAAAAAACCGGCTGAAAAAAAAACGTCGAATAAAAAAAGATCCGACGAGACAAAAACTGAAAACCGTCAAAACATTCATTCCCTCTCTTAACTTACAATATATACATAACTATAAATTTTCATTCATATTCAGCTTGAAAAATTCCTCAAAACTCCTACGAAGAGTGAGTTAAGAACTCTTATAACAAAATCAAACTAAAAAAAGCTTTGCTCAGTGATTTCCTTCGAAAAGTTTTTTTTTTGGTTGACAAATTAGGTTAAATTTTTTTTTACTGTCAAATCAAGCAAAAAAAAAACCGAAAACCGGGTTTTCCAAAAACGGGTTTCCGAAAGGAAAAAAACCGGTTTTGTACTAACAACCGCCATCCCTATTGCTATCTCTAAGTGACACACGAAATTTTTATAGGTAATGCGATGCGCGTTATTTTTAAAGTGAAACCCATATTTTTCAAATGTGACGCGCGTCATTTTTTTCAAATGTGGTGGATATCATTTTCGGAAGTGTAGCGGCATGTTATTTTCACAATAAACGCTTGTCATTTCAAAAGTGACACGGGTCATTTTCGAAAGTAAATATGCGTCATATTTTCAAGAGAGACGTGCGGAATTTTAAAAAGTGAGGCACGTCATTTTTAATAATAACACGCGTCATTTTAAAAGTGACACGTGCTTCATTTTTATAAGTGACGCTTGTGTTTTTTAAAAGTGGCGTGTCATTTCAAAACTGAAGCACGTCATTTTTTAAAGTGAAGTGAAATGAAATAAGTGCGGGTCTTTTCCAAAAGTGACGGCCATCATTTCACAAATTAATGACGCTGGTCATTTCAACTAGCCAATCTTCATTTAAAGCCTAATACGCAGCTGAAGACTCCAAAAGTCGACAGCGAACATGATAATGAAAAAATACTATCAGTATAGCAAAGTAAAAAAAATAAAAAATACAAATAAAAAAAAATTCAAGAAAAAACATCAGAAAATAAGTTTTAAAGCAAAAACAAAACAAATTTAATTTCGTTCAAGATTTCGTTAACGAAATTTTGTATGGAAAATTTCGTTTCGCTTCAGCTGTCCAAACGCCTGCTTACAAAAAAAAATCCCTAATGAATGCGTGCCTTTATGTTTAAATGCCTGAAGGCTTATCATGTTGCAGAAACATGTTTTGTTTTTCTTGTGCAACACTACACAGCTGATTTTGACAACTGCATACAAAAGTTGATTTTTTGTTCTACATCCATCATCCAGTGCATTTTGTTATCTTTTTCCTGTAATAAATTGTTTTCTTTTTATTAAAAATATATAATTTCTCGAATTCCTCTTATCAAAAACAATAATAACATCTTAGCATGTTTGTAAGGTAAAATACTTAATAGAAAACATGAAAATCTATAAACTTTATACGCATCAAAAGTCCTTTAATAGTAAGTAGAATTTCTTAATAAGGAAATAGAACAAAAGAAATGAAACTATTCCTATAATAAAATCAATTCTACAGCTGCTGATTTAGTATTAAATCCAAAAGAACACCCCGATGCAAAACGAGGTGATGTCGTTGAAATATATCCATCGGAAGATGAAGACTGCAAGCTGCTGCTTCAGATTACAGCGTTCAGTGACCTCAATCAACGGGACGTGATAAGCATCGAATCGAGCATTGCAGCTACATTCAACTTGAAGACGTACTCCGCTGTTGTTATGCGTTTGGTTAATGCTGCTGATGTGGCCTTGGATTCAATTGAAATAACATTCAAGGATCAGTACATGGGTCGATCGGAAATGTGGCGCTTGAAAACACACTTGGTAAGTAAAATAGGTAGAGTTTTGTTAGTTTATGAATTAGATAGAATTGGACAAGTCTTTAATAAAATTCGCTACATGATGACATTTCAACTTAAAATGAGTCAAATACGAATTCAAAAGCTTTTTCCATTAGCATTTAAAACCCCTGCTAGCGAGATCTTTTAGAAACTCTTTGGGTAGAGCCCCTTAATATTTTTCTCTTACTGTAGAATGTCCTCGTTTAAGGTGTCCTAATTATTCGAAATGCTTAATTGAGTAGCTTCATCAGATGGTCGTCCACATGGTACTGGGGTTTCAAATAATCATGCATGGGTTCTTTGGAAAATATTTCGCAGATGAGATCTTGAATTTTTATTTCCTCATTCTCTTCGCTTTATATTTTATCTTCTACTTGTACCTCATTAAGGGTCCGGTCTTTTTTGAATCCAAAAATACAGAGTGGTTTTAATATCATACAATCAGACCAAACTTTTGGAATCTTTCACTAATGACAATCATAATTACAGTGAATGGTGCAAATATTTTCTAGAAAGGTCAACTTATTTCATTCTTTATTACAATTTATTTACAAAAAAAAAAAATCATAACCAACAAAAAATTTGTCTAAACAAAAAGTTCCACATACACCATAGTGACCGGATACTAATTTTTTTTACCATGTAACAAAAAATTCCAAAACGTCCTTAAAGTTTTGCATTTTTTTAAGATACTCTTTTTCTTTTTTATACTAAATTTCTTTATTAATAATAGCCGGGTTTTATTGGTACTCAGTATTTTATTGAGTAAACATTTTATGCTCTAAATAACAAAAAACGATTATTTTTATTTATTTTTTATAATCCTTTATTGTTGAAGGGTAAAAAATGTATATGTTAAGAAAAAAATTTTCTCTGTAAACCAACAAATAAAAAACTTTTGTTTATCCTTAGCAATCATTTGTTGTTGCTTACCGTGTAAAATTTTACTAAGCTAAGTACTGAGTTACCAATAAAACACGGCTAATAACTGAAATGAAAATACCGATAATGCACCCAAATTGGTATGCAACTCTACTCAAATTTCAAGGTATCTATTGGAATTATATGATGTGAAAATTCTAACCCCCAACCAGTTTCTCGATAGATTCTTGATTCGCCATTTTTTTTTTCAATCGTTTTCAACGAAAATAATTCTGCAACAAATGCCGTTCAAAAAAAAATGTATTGAAAAAAAAAACTCGCAACAAATGCGAAAATCAAAAATTGCTTATTCGTCTCCTGGGCCCAAAACCTATTGGAATTATATGAATATTAACAAAAAGCTTTTAGAAAAACGCCACAATAAATTTCAATGTTTAACAAAGAGTGAAAATAAATATTTTCATATTAATAAAACAATAAACTGATAGGTTGCTTAGATTCAAAAGTACAAAGTAGTTTTAGAACAAGTAGATAATATAATATTTCAACTGTATCGCCCGATTAAAAGAGACTAAACTTGCAAATACCTACTGGTTCCAGAAACATCAGAAAATATGGAGCCATTATTTGCATTACTACTCTGCCACCACCCCAAAAGCCGAACCACCCATTTATCCAACAGCTTCCACTACCAAAATGAACAGATGTTTCCTACATCTCCGCTTAGGACACACAAAACTGACTCACAGACACCTTTTGACCAAAGAGAATCAACCAAACTGCTCACTTTGTCATTCAAACGCTATCCTTTCCATAAAACACCTCACATCAGATTGCCCAAAAATCAACAACATCTCACCAGCATCTATAATAATTTGTTCAAAACTAATTTATCCTCGTTATTGAAAGTTCCGTCAGAACAAAATATTAAAAATGTATTTAAATTATTAGAAATAACAGACCTTGTAAATAGCATATAACATAAGCTCGTTTTAACCTTGGGCAGGGGGCGATCAAATGGGAGTATGTAACTCCATGTTCATAATCTTCACTTCGATCGCCCCCTGCAAATTTGTTTACACTAAATATGTTTCCTTCTTTTATTTTTAAGTCCACCTATAAGCCTTGGTAGCTATCACTGTATTACCTGTATTATCTGTACATTTATGTGCTTTTAATAAATAATAATAATAAGAATTGTGCTGAAATTTAATGTATTAACAAATTAAATTAAAAAAAAAATAAACATAAAATTCGTTCTAGAGGGGGAAAAGTGACCTCTCAAAGGAATTTGATGCCTAATATTTTTAAGATGCATTTTTAGAAAAAAATTTAAATTATTTTTTTTTAAACAACAACAAAATTGAATAAAATTGTATGCCATTTTGTAGTCGCGTTTTTTAGATAATAAAAAAAAATTAGTAATTTAAACCTAAAAATTTGTCCCAATTTTACAAAATTGATATTTCCAAACAAAAGAAATGTTTCTAAAATATTAAAAAAATGTATGTTTAATAACTATTTTTTCTATAG
The DNA here is from genome assembly GCF_945859705.1 of Episyrphus balteatus. NCBI lineage: Eukaryota > Metazoa > Arthropoda > Insecta > Diptera > Syrphidae > Episyrphus > Episyrphus balteatus. The sequence continues at coordinate 37,390,940 of NC_079135.1, forward strand.
ACAAATACATGCGTTTACATTAATAAGAAAATTGATTGTTTCGAAAAATCAATTCGATGCCAAGTATACGAAATGTGGTCACAAGGAGATCGTGTATCTTGCGGAGTTATAACTGAAGATACAAAAATTGTTTTTCGCAGCAGTACCTCAATGGTGTATTTGTTCCTTCAAATGTCTTCGGAAATGTGGGATTTTGATATCCATGGTGATTTATATTTTGAAAAAGCCGTCAACGGTTTTTTAACTGAATTATTTACAAAATGGAACAAACTGGGTTGCAATCACGAAGTAACCATTGTTCTGTTTTCAAGAACATTTTATGCTGCTAAAAGTTTAGACGAATTTCCAGTACATATGCGTGATTGTTTGCAAATGGATTACAAAGGACGATTCTATGAAGATTTCTATCGCGTTGCCATACAAAATGAACGCAACGATGATTGGTGTTTAATATTGGTGCAGTTGAGAAAGTTATTCACATCATATCAGTCGACGGTGTTGCGTTATCATGAACGAGAAAATGTTCGTATACCAACAGCAACAAACAGCACTGCCGCACAAGGAAATTTTCTTGAAGTTTTGAATATATCCTTGAATACTTTTGAAAAACATTATTTGGACAGAAGTTTTGATCGAACTGGGCAACTTTCTGTGGTACTTACACCTGGAGTTGGTGTTTTTGAAGTTGATCGTGAATTAACCAATATAACTAAACAAAGAGTAGGTTTTTTAATTTTCATTATTTTAACATAAATTAATGTACATTTTTCTAGATAATCGACAATGGAGTAGGAAGTGATTTAGTGTGTGTCGGTGAACAGCCTTTGCATGCAGTTCCATTGTTAAAATTCCATAACAAAGACACATCGTTGACATCAGCCGATGATTACTCACTTCCACATTGGATAAATTTGAGCTTCTATTCAACAAATAAAAAAGTGGCATATTCCACGTTTATACCTAGAATTAAACTTACACCGCTAGTTGCAGCGACAATTGCTGGAAATGAAAATAAAAAGGTACGAGCATATTATTTTTATATTCTATTTATAAAACTTGATTTTTAATAACCAAATAATGTTTGCATTTTAAGGAAAATACAAGAACGTTCCTAAGCTGTAATCAATCAGAATATATTCATAATTCACTTTTCGACTACGATGCATATGATGCGCAAATCTTCCAATTGCCTCCCGCTCAAGGAACATGGTAAACAACATTACTAAAAAATATTCATCATCAAAATCAATTTCTTTTCTTTTATTTCTTAGTTCCCTTCAACGAGTTGTCAGGGCAAAGAAAACATCTGTGCCAAGTCTTGAGACCTATACCAATAGCAATTTTTGTGATATGGAAAGCTTTACTCCGTTGAGAGTTACGAATAGACGACGTAAAATGTCTGATCCAGATATTCATCACGGAACATCTGGTGTTCTTTCAACATTGGTAATAACAGAAAGTCCAACAAACATAGTTTTTTTTTAATTCTGTGTTCTTTTTTTATTTTCAGACTGGTTCGCCGAATTTATCAGATACAATAGCTTCCGAAAAGAATGTTCGTCGTTCTATTGTATCAATTGCCCCCATTGTGAGGCCAGGTCGAGCATTAATAAACCCATTCGATCCTTCCCATGTGACCATCAAACTAACATCGAATCGTCGACGTTGGACACATATTTTTCCAAAGGTAGTTTCATCAACTTTTAACAAAATCAATTGAAAAAAATAAATTGATTTTGTTTGTTTTTATTTTAAGGGACCAACGGGAGTACTCATACAACAGCATCATTACCAAGCTGTTCCAACAAAACAACTTACAAACAGTAATACTGTGAACGGAATCAACTGTAATGATAACAACAACACTGAAAACTATTCATCCGGATTTAATTCTAGCGAATATGATCATACCTCAAATTGTTCCTCTCTAAGCAGATCTTATACATCCAGTAATGGAGATGAGTGTTCTCTAGACCGTAGGAACATTTTATTACATATATTGTTGAATAAAACTTTTCATGATTGCTATTTCAGATTTTAAGAAACGTAATTCTAACATAAGTGCAGCAGGCCCAGCAGCAGTAACATCTAGAGCTGCACCGGCAAAAAGTTTAACATTCCTGTGGGGAGCAACAGGTGAACAAGAATGGACACCGGCTTTGACAACAGGTAAAACAAGATACTTTTTAATCATAATTTCAAAAGCAAAAATCAATTCCTAGCTTAATATTCTAATTGATACTTTTCAGGTGAAAACAAAATTTTTACGTTTTTTGAAGTTATTAAAAAAAAATGTTAGATTAGGAGCCATTTAATTAATTTTTTTTTATTATTATTCTTAAAAAAGGTAGTATTTAAAGGAGTATTTCAAAATTTAAATTACCAACCCTCTGCCTTGAATTTGTCGCTGAGGAATTTTTGTACTAGTGTGAAATTTTTTTTAAGCAAATACTTCTAATTTCGTTGTTTGCTCTTTATAGTTACAACTATATAAATATACTATGTAATTAGAATTAGACTGATTTGGTGTAAGTCATACAAAATGTTTCATGCAGAATCCGCCTAAAGTTCTGATTTCAAATTCAGCTATTTTTTGGGCTTCTGCCTCTTGCAAGAGTATCCTTGCCACCTTAGCCGTTCGAACTCTTCTTCCATTTTCATGAAACATATGAAATATGATTCCTTCAAAGTAGAATTTTATGTGTTTGAGCTTGATAAAAACATCATTGGATATTTTCAATTAACCGAAAAAGAATAATGAACATTGAAACAAATTTTAATTCCACCCCAAGTTGTTTCCAAATTATTCAAATAATACGCGTACAAATTTGAGACCACGATAATTACAAATAGTGTTAGACATTTGTATCTTAAAACTTTTACCTCGCAATTTGTAAATTTTTACTTTTGAGCCATTTACAGTCAATTTAAAACCAGAAATCCACGACTCAAATCAGACTCGAACAAATTAGCGTCTCCTGAAATGAAACAGTCTTTGCTTCTTCCTGCCCTGCGAGAGTCATCAACTAAACTGTGTTTATTTTTCCAATTAGAAATAGGCACTTTTTTTGTGTAATAATGCAACCCAGGAAAACCATATTCCCACATAAATAAATATTGTATTAGATGGCATTAAACAAAAAAACTAACCAATTGCTGTATTAAATGTCCTGGAAAATTGTGTAACACCCGGAAAAAAAAAAAACAATTTATTTGAAAAAAAAACGTGAATGTTAATTGGTTGAAATTAAATATTTTAAACGTTTTTAAATTTAAAATTTATAATACTAATCAGAACTGATTTCTGTAATGCTTCCGACATCTTAATATTCCTTAAGTTATAAACAAGAATTCTTAGAGCCAATTTTTCAATCTTCTAATAAACAGTCAGTTAACTGTTCGACGAATAAAGTTATTAGGCTCATAAACAGTCAGATAAAAACATTGAATTTTTCAATCAAGAATAATTTATTCTACAGAATAACAAAAAAAAATTGTCAAATTCAAAAATATTTAAAATTAAACGTCATTTTTATTCATGATTGTTTTTGTTTTCTTGTGTTCCACTGTATTTTTTTAAAAATTCTTTCAAAACAGCTTTGACAACTGACACAATATTTTTGTTGAGATTATTCCTCAGAATAATTTTTATTCGTCTCCGAAAGAAGCAGATAGTTTTATTCTTAGGAATAAGCTATATCTACTTGTTGAAAAATTGAATTTTTCCCTATCCTTAGGAATAAGTACTAACTGACTGTTTAACTGACTATTGAAAAATTGGCCCTTAGCAATATTTCTGAGTTTTGGTATCAAAATATTGAAACAAAAAATGTGTAACATTTCCAACATTTCTTAATATGCAGAAATCTCAGATGTTTGGAATCATGTAATAATGTGGATTTTATTTAAAAAAAACATTTTTTTTAAATTTTAATATTCAGTTGAATTGTGTTTTAATCTATCAACCTTATTGTGCTATCCGACTGCCATAAAATTCCAAAAAATATAAATTACGATTAGAATATAATTTTAAAACTGAGTTGCCTTTAAAAATCTTAAATTAAGTTATTTAGGCCCATTTGCTCATACTAGTCATAAATTCTCATCTTAGCTAGGTCGAACATAACTCTTGTGTTTTACTTAGTTTATTCTAAGTTGCTAAAAAATATTTATGTTAAACCTAGCAATGATTTACTTTCATGATATAAATCGCTGAGAACTTCAAATTCAAAAGTCAAATCAATAGAAACGTCAAATAATTTAAATAGATTTTGAGCAATTTAGCAATTAATATACAACAATATCGTTAAATTTTCAAGTTTGTGTCTTTATCTTGCGGAATAAAAGTGTAAAAAAGTATATTTGAGCCAAAAATAAGTGTTAATTGGTTAAACAAAAATTATTCGTGTGTGTGTGTAAATGTGCTGGTGTGTCAAAATTAGTCAATGAAATATGACAGCAAAATAGTGCCTCATACAAAAAACTGTGGTGTAAATTGTACCATCTGTGGATGGTTTAAGTTAATGAATGTAAGTTTATTTTTATTAAATTGATAATAATTCATGTCCTTTGTACTACCGACATCAATTTTTGAGCGACATTCTTGCTTTTTTCATAAAATAAAAGTGCCTAGGTAGAACATAACAGCTTAAGTTCTACTATTTCTTCCCCCTAAGTTATGTTAAACTTAGAGGAATTTATGAGACAGTTTGAAGTTCGTGCAAACCGTAATGTAGAACTTAAGGGTTTATGTTTCACATAAATATTTAAGACTCGTTTCAGCAAATGGGCCTTAATCACTTTAAATGGAAAATTCTAACGAATCGGATGGCAGAATAAAGCTAAAACATATACCCTTACAAAATATTAAATTTCAGCATTTAAAATCAAAAGGGATTTAACAAAATTAGTTTAGTAATTTCATTAATAAATAATAATATTAATTAAGTAATACTCATTTGAATGTTTTGTTTACTTCCATATTTTTTTTTTTTATTTATTTTGAATCTCATCTCGTAATTATAATGGAAAAAATCAATTTAATACAAATTTGTGCGGAAAATAAAATTGTTGTATGTGTAAACAACATTGGAATAAAATTTTGAATGCTTGATGAAAACCAAATTGGATGCAACAGGAAGAACAAGAATAATAATAGGTTTGATTAATTGCAAAAGGCAATATATTTATTAATTTTTTTTATAGTTAAACAAAAAAACGCTATATAAATTTGTTTCTTTTAAAATTGCAATTATTTTTGTTCTGTAATATCTCACGTTCGTTAAAAAAATATCACTCAATTATATTTGCGAACTAAATAATTATTTATTTTAACTTTGGTTTGGTGACTTTCTGTACCTTTTTTTTTTTATTTACAATATACACAATAAATTATTTGCTTGTAAACTTGCAGTGCTACTTATAGTCTATTTTTAAGTATTTTGGTAAATAGTAAAAAGTATTACATGATTTTATTATTTATTAATTTTAAGGTTTTGTACATTTGTTTAAGTTTTTTTTAAAGACAATTTTTTTTATTCATACGCGCTCAACTCATGTCACGAAAATTCGTTTAAATAAGTTTACAGTTATTTTCAAGTGGATGTGTCCTGAAAATAGCTATCGAGAGTATTGGTAAGAGTGCAGTTGAGTTGAGGTGTATGACCTATTCCACTAAACTATAATTTACAATCACCTACAAGTTTGTATAGAACGTTTTAACGAAAAGAAAAAGGATGGGAACGGGAAGGCTGTAAGGTTAAGTCGACGTTATCTGTCATACCCTCGTTTCTTTCATCTTCATAGATCTTTTTACCTTAATTGTTATGGTGAATTCGAAAGTTTACTTATATCTTTTGAATTATCCTCCAATGTATTTAACACAATGTAGTTATCATTATCCAAATATTGATACAAAATTGTAAAATGTTTTTTCCAATGAAAATTGTGTGATTGTAAAAAAATATTTTTTGTAGTTGATTGTATCCGATGAAAAATCTTGATGTTATTTAGTTGCTCAGGCATTTATTAAATTTTATTTCAGTAGAAAAAAATGTAGCAAATAGCTATCAAATTGAGCTTGAAAAGTTAGCTCTCATCAAAACGAATTGTTTGCGATTAATATCATTTTTGGTCATTATAATATTACCATAGAATTCTTTTTTTTTTTTAATGACTTTGAAAAGTCAACAATTTTTATTTTACTACTTTGCCTTGATTATGTAGTTAAAACTGATATGAATTGAAATTAAGTAAGTAGCACTGTTTTATTTTAGTAAATAAAACACTTTGTTTTATTTCTTTTAGCCATATAGTAAATAACTTTATTCAACTAGTTTTCATTTATTTCAAGCACCTCTAACGCATGAACAAAAAACAGATAATTACCATATTCTCATACATATACATCAAATGTAATACCTACCACCAAAAATACACAACTTGAGGTCTTGGGAAGCATCCATAAACTAAAGCACATTACATTTGACTATAACTTTAGTTATTATACTGCACGAATCTTAAATTGTTTTTAATTCTGTATTTTATCATAATTTTCTTTAAATATTATAAACACAAGTTTTAAAAAAATGAGTTAAAATTTAAATTCTGCTACAGAAAACAAAACCGTTAGTATTTTGGTTTACGACTTATTTTAATTTTCGATTTTTAATGGCGATGGCTTCTTCAAAAAGAAATTTAAGTTAAAAAGCAGACAACTTATAATTCCTCTTTTTTTCTATTATTTTTTCAAATAAATTTTTAGGAGTGGATTGGAAGTCGTTAACTATACCGGCATGTCTTCCAATAACAACTGATTATTTTCCGGATAAACGTTCACTTCACAATGATTATGTGATTTCGGATTATACTTTGTTGCCGGACGATGTTAATTCTGACTATGCTAATAGTCGGGCTATTTACCGTAAACCTCTTACCACAGAGGAGGTCTTTAAGGAAATTGTATCGCAACGCCTAGCTCAAGGATTTCAATTGATAGTGCTGGAAGACAAAAATCAAGGTCCATCTCAGGCACCTTGTTGTGGTGGTCTGAAACAAAAACAACAACAACAACAACAGCAATCATCAGTGCTAAAAATGAAACCTCCTTCAGAAATAACAGAGGAGTATTTGCTTTCAATTGGAAGAATATTTCACAAAATATCTTGGAGAGGTTCAGTTATAACTGTTACTGGTTACAAACCAAGGTGAGAATTTAAAACTAACTTTAAAATAGTTTTTTGTTGTTTGTATACTTTTGGTGTTGGTTTTGAATATTGTTTTCCGGATTTTCATTTCGTTGTAGGTATAAATGTATTTGTTTGAAAAAGAAAAAAATAATACTTATACGCCATAGTGTACTAGAAAAACAGTGAATATTCTCGATTCATTTAAAAAAAAAAAACTGTAAATGAAAGTAAATAGATTGTATTTTTAAAACAGTTCTTGTTTCATTTATTTCACGCATATAATAAAAGCTAAAAAGTGTTAGTCACTAGGCCTTGCTCTATCATGGGTCTTCGTTCCACAAATACGTTTTATTCTGTCAGATTTCAAATATTTTTTTTAAGTAGGTATCTACAGATATTGTTAAACTATAAAACCAAGTAACGAAGCACCTAGTCGTAAAACTCTATTTATTTAAGTTCAATATTCAAATGTTTTTCTAGTTGGTGCATTTTGAAGCGGTTTTAAGCTGTTCTTAGTTCAAAAACTATTTCCTATTACTAAAACCATTAACTAGTATTTAAAATGATTTTGAGACACCTGTTATCTGTTTAGTTTGGTAGTTTGTTATAAAATCGAGGTACAAAAATTTTACAAATGAAAAATTCAACAACAACATTTAACTCAACAGTTAAACAATTAATCTCATGTATTCAATAAAATTATTTTACCAAATTTCCAGACATCCCTATCCACCCATAAATGTGGATTATCGTTATCGCTTTCATGCTCCACAACATGACACGTATGAAATTTCAGGCGTTAATTTTACAACAGAAAAGCTTGAGCACTTCAACTGGAATTATATGGATCACTATATTTGTACTCGTGGCGATACTGACTATGTTTTGCTTGATGTAACATAATGCATTTTTTTTTCTCTGTATCATATTAATTTTGAATTTTATTTTCTTTAGAGCTTAAAATACTGGCGATATCGAATGTATCTCTTACCTAAGGACATCGTTGCAATGAACAAAATCCTGGAGCACGGATGCTTGCGATGTGACATCTATACTGAACCAAGCCCAGATGCTGCCAAACAACAAATCGATGATTTCCTCAAATTTGTCGAAGTCCATTTAAATAAAATAAAACGTCTACATAACCGCAAGGCAAGGGTAAGGCAAAAATATGTGCCAATAATGCGTTTAGTTTTGAAATTAACTGAATTTAAAAAAGAAAAAAATCACAGCAACTCACTCCTATGATTTCTCTAAACCATGTTTGATTTTCCAGCTTTCTCTCGCCAATATAGCGCGAACTTTCTTAAACATACTTACTTATTTACTTTTTATTTGTTTTTGAAAACCCATATTCAATGAAAATTTGTAGCTTTCACCTCATCACAACATGTATAAAATCGTCCTTGGAAAAAATACCTACCTATATACAATACATGTCATATGTGCGTAGATTGAAAACGTTCTTCTACAAAAACTACTATTTAAGCTAATTTATTGTATTTTTATTTTATTTATTTATATAACAGTATTTATGTTGATTTTGATTTATTTTTATTTTGTTTATTGATATTGCATTTTTGAAAAAAAGCAACCTTTATTGAATGCTTTCCGCTTTATGTTTGAAGTTAATCATTTGCAGGACAGTCCAACAGCGCCAAGTCATCTAACTCGACGACGCCATAGCACGAGCATTATATCGAGAGCTCCACCCAATCAGGTTTCTGAACTTTACTTTACATTAAATTATTTAATTTACACCACCTTTTTTTGTCGATTGATTGATTGGTCAAAATTGATTGCGCTCGGATTTAATTTCAATTTAACTTTGAGTTCATTATTTTCCCAGTTGATAACCTTTATTAATAAAAAAAAATCAAATCAAAAATGAAATTTTGATCTAACATTTTTGTTTTTTGTTTTTGTTTTTAATTAAAACAATTTTTTTCTCAAAAATTAGTAATGATGAGATTTTTCAAGAAAATAATATTTCTATTGTATATACCAATTTATAGGGACTGGGAAATTCTCCGTTTCGAGAGCGTGTCGGCAGTAATCGTTTACCAGATAAAAGACCCAGGTTGTTATTGAAAGTTGAAAGCTTTCTGCTGCTAATGAGTGTGCAATTTTAAATATTTAACAGTTTGTGTTGAATTTTGTTTTTTTTTTTTCTAATATAATTTGTATAGTGTATTATATTTTTGTATTTTTTATAAATATTTTGTATTGCTTATAATTATTTTTATTATCTTATATATTTATAAAATATTGCTTTGGCTTTTTATAAGCGGTTTATTGGAGCATTGAAAAGCTTTATGAGGTGTTGGTTCTCGTAAGTTTTTTATATTATTTGTTTTAATTGTTGCGATGAACACGTTCACTGGCTGGTCCGATCATATTTTTGGCATTTCATTTACCATTGGCATAGATCAGTCTTTTTCTATTTCGAAATTTAAAATAATAATTATTGGAACTTGTACGGGTCAGTGCTAGTGTTATATGCAATGGGATATGTTATAACAAAAATTAATTAGATCATCGATCTTGATTGATTTGATTTTATAGATTGTAAAATTTTATTGCATTAGGTCTTACTTTTCTTGTATGTATGTATATTTATAAGGTTTTTTTTATAATTTACAAACAGTAAAGGATTTTCTGAATCAACACCATGCAAGCGTAAGTAAGCTCATTGATTTTGAATTAATCAAATTGAAAGTTGAAAGTTAAGAATTTTCCATATTTTTGAAAGGTTAATATGAATTACACAATTGGTCTAGAAATTGCAACCTTAAGCAGTCACTAAACTAGTTTTGATACAAAACAAGTTTTGATATAAAACAAGTTTTGAATATGCAAGTCATTAAAACAAAAATATCATACATCATACTTAATTTTGACGTTTAAATATTTTACACAGATTATCGGTTTTTATTAATGTCGTTTTCGATTGGAATCACTCAAGGATTAACTCATTCTGAAATCCAATAAAACATTTGAATTGCTTCCACTCAATTCAATTTTTTTTGTGTTTGTGTTTGTTTTTCTGTGAAATTTAAAATGTCAAATATGGCATAAGACTTGAAAAATAATTAATATGTGAAGAAAATAGTAACTAATATTCAACAAATTAATCGGGAATTCGTTTTGCAAAATATTTTAAAAGCTTAATTTATTTGTTTGAAAACAAATAAACAAATTAATTTCAGAAAACGAAAAAAATTTGAATGAAAAATAATAATAAACAATGGGCAGGTTCAGAAACGTTAGGGCCTAAATATTTAGGTAATTTCTCGGCCTCTGATTGGTCAACTGTCAAAAAAAATCCTTCCAATTTAGGTAATTTTATTGGAAAGCTAACTGGAAAATTAGGCAAGAAAATTTCACCTAATAATCTAGGAAAGTTTTTTTTGTCAACATGACAGCTGATTGTTTTTAATTACAGAATTTCGTTAGCAAAATTGAATTTATTTGTGTGAAAAACGAATTAAAAGTGCATTATCGGTTACAATTAATATTATTTATTTATTAAAGTAAAGTTAAATTCAGTGTTTGCCCCATGCGGTCTTAATTAAATTTCGAAATTTGACAATAACATCATATCCAAACTAATTTAGTCAATTTACTCAAATATCCGTTCAGAAAATGACGTTGCCTAAATATTTAGTCCCTAATATTTCCTGAACGTGCCCAATGATTGAGTGTATCTTTGACATGTGAGTATTCATGTATTAGTGCTTCTTGATTTGATTCTGATTTGAAATCAAGAAGAGAATTTCTCTTCTGAGAAGCGTTCTGGCTGTCATTTTCATGCCAATAAAACGGTTTAAGAAGTCTTCTGAATGATTCCGGACGCTTCCGGAGAGCCAATCGAAAACGACATAAGTATCGAGTATGATTTTAAAGTTAGAAATGTCGCCTATATTAGGGTGAATCGATTTTATTTTAAATCTTTATCTTTAAATTCGGATATTTACAAAAAGTTGACACCATTTTTTATTATACTTAAAATTTTAAAACAAAGTTAAATATAAATTTCCTTTAAATTCATTTTTAACTCAGTGTGAAGCAAACAAAAATAAGTTACTTTTGACTTTTAATTGATCTATCAAAAATCTTAACCTATCTTACTACTCCTTCTTCTTCCTTTTCGGCTCTGTTATGATATGATCTCGATGTATGTTTGTTACCTTATAACGTTGAACTAATTTTGATAATTCTTTTTGTATTCGAAAGCTGGTGCCTGCAGTGTGGTCTCATTTCGTCCAGTTCTGACAATTCATGAGAAAATCATAAATCCAAGTTTTGATCCATAGAAGTCGGTTTTTTTTTTGTATAAAAATGATTATGTATTGCTCCAGTTCTCAGGTCAACTGAATGCTGGAGTTTTTGAATTTGCTTGTACCAAGAACCAAGGGATAGCCTGATAGTTAAGCACTCACATTGACCCAAAATTTGTAGAATAGATCCCCAGTTGCTGTCAATTTTTTCAACTTTTTTTAAATTAAAATGTATTTACATAAAAATAAAATGAATTTTCTAATTAAATTGAACGGATTCTTTTAAATTAAAACTTTCAAGAAATTAAAAAAAAATGTCCGCTTTATTCAAGACGGTATTCTTCTTAGGTAAAAGCCGAGCAGAAATTTTCCTAGTGTCTTTTTTCTCGTGTAATATAAACTCCTGCTCAAAATTAACGCACACATTTTTCGTCTGAAGTTATACCCCTGCATCTTATTTTAAAAGGCTTTAAAATTCGTTGGTGCATTTTTTTGTGTTTTGTTATTGTTTAGCAAGTCGAAAAAATGCTAAACTGCAACAGTATTATCAACCAAAAAAAAGATAAACCAAATTTAACAATTCAAGGTCTGAAAACTGATTATAAAATAATTTTTATTTTTAAGAAGAAAAATTTTAAAAAAATGGAAGCGGGTGACGGTTCTTTCCCATAATTGTATGCAATACTTGGTATAGTCTCCTCTAGCGCATATGACAACCTGAAGTCGTTTGTCCATTCCACTAATTAACTTTTGAAGGTTTTGTTTTAACACTTCTTTCACTGAAGTTTTCAGTTGATCAAGACTGCTTGGAGGTGGATTTCGGTCGCGAATGCATCTTTTCAATATTTCCTACACATGTTCTATTGAATTCAAATCCAGATTTCTGTGTGGTTAATCCGAAGCTGGAATATTAAAATCTTGAAGATATTCTCAAACTACTCTAGCATGCATTATCGTGCATCAGACTAAACTGTGGACCAAATCTAGGGGTGATTGGAACCAGATGCTGTTCCAGGGCATCAGTCAAGTATTTTTGGGTACTTAACTTAGGTCTAGAAAGGCTCGCTAACTCCGTAGGTGTTGTAAAGCAGATTTAACTCCATGAAATTTTATGACTCTTCTTTAAAAGGCTCGCGGGTTAACAGACAGACTTCAGCAAATCTCTCCCCAAATCTTCCCGACAAACATATTATTCCATACCTTTAATTTAAGATCACTATTGTCTCATTTGAGAAAATAACCATGATGCTGTGGCATAAAGTAATAGCAGGACTTTACTTTAAAATAAATAGGATGTGCGTTAAATTTGAGCAGGAGTGTATAAAAATTCACCAGGTGCATTCATACACACATACTATATTCAATGGTCTTTAATTTTGTTCTCCGGTGATTTTGGGTCTTCTACGTAAAATTACTGTTATAACATATCCCAGAAATAATTACTTTGAATATTGCATTGTATTTATGTATTTTCTTACATAGTTATGTATTTAATGATATTTCGTTTAGCATTTTTAAGATTTATATCTATAGCTTTTTTTTTTTAAATAAACAGATCGATATAACCATCGATTTCAAGTCACTTCCTTTATCATATTTTTATCATCCTTTTTATTTTTCTTAACTTTTAAACTCTTCTTTTTCATCTTTTTTTAATCTGACACTACATAAATAATCACACACTTACAGTAATAATAAAAAAGAGCACTTTTACATTTACTTAGGCATTACATTTGTTCTGTTTATTTTTTGGTTTTGGCTTTCAGCATGCAACGAATAGAATAATTGAAAAGCAATTTATTAATGCAGCAAGGTTAGTTTTTTTTTTTTTACTATTAAATTTTAATTTAATTAAATAATTTAAAACAAAAAATTTAATATAAATAAACAGAATGCACACACTATAATGAATGAATTACTAATCGAATGCAATTTTGTTTTGAAAACAAACAAAAAAAACTTTATTACAGCTTCATTTCTAGAGCTGGAACAAAACCGCTCGAACGTGGACGAATTTCACCAGCTGCTGATGCAGCAGTGATTGCATTGAACTCAGAAATAAATGTCAACGAAGATCGAGATGATGCGTAATTTAAATACAAAATTGCTGCTTTGGATCATTGTTGTGAGATATATTTTTGGAATATATTTTTAGGTTCCTTGGTGAGATAAAACTACGTCCAAATGCAACTCTTATGGAAATATTTGAAGCTATGAAACATCCAACTACCGGAGTTGGATTTTTTGAACCAACGCAAGGCTTGCCTTCGTGTACATTTGTTTGTTATGATGCCTTAATGTGGTTGAAAACACGCCTTGATGGTACAAAAAATCCACTCGACATCCTTGAATCAATGCGCAAGTAAGTTTAATTTAAAAACGAAATGAAATGATTTCCTTTTTTGTTGCACAACCAAAATTTTTAATGGATTCTTATATTCAAATATAAAATGCGACTTTTCACTCAAAATAACATAAAGGACTGACTCTAGGAGTAAGAAAAAAGTCACAGAAAGGTGTCCCAAAAGATAGGAGTTGCATATAAGTGTCTCAAGCAGGAGTCGGATGCCTTGAATAATAGATTTGAGTCGCATAATTGCATCGCAGAATTGGATAGTTAAATTGAATAACAGATCTGATGGGGAGAGTACGATAACTTAGGCGACAAGAATTGATAACGGTATTTTGTAGAGGAGTTCAATACAATCATTTTTTACTATGGGAGGGGGAGGGTTTATCTATTGAAATCTATTATATTGAAAATTAAAAAACTACTTTTTTATCAGATTTGTATTTTTTAGCTGTCTTCGTGTTTACATAAAAATAATGCATGCACGCAGTATGCCCCCTTGCAACGCCCCTGCTTGGGCTCACTATTATAGGATTTGGGGTTGGTGCGAGTTTGGGTGTAGGCAAATTTTCTTCAGAATTTAAAAGTTTTTTCGAATTCAAAAGAAACTTTGTACATACCCAACCTTGACCCCACCCCAAATCCTATTGTGTGTCCAAGCAGGAGGGTTACCCATCTCACTTTGATACGCCTTGAACTTCATATCTTTACCATTAAAAAAAAATCGCGAGATTAGATTTCAAATGGCCTAAGAGAAGCAACGAAGTTGTCTGAGCGGAACAGAGGTCCCAAAAAGGTAGTTAAAATCCTTAGAACCCGCGAGAGGGCCAGGCATTATACTTTTAAATTATAAAGCTGTTAATAAAAAGCTGTTGACGAAAATAGTCAAGAAAATGAAAATCTGATAAAAAGGTAATTTTCTTATTTTCAATTTTCTCGGAAACTATAAGGCATAGAAGCATATGGTTTTCAGTATGTGATAAGAAATTGATTGAGTCAGTTTATTTCATTGATTAATTTCATATTTAAAATGACAGTCTTGACAAAAATAGTATTTAATGTGTATTTTTTTAACTTTTTCCGCAAATTTTGAAATAATTTGATTTAAAAACTAAAATTAACTGTACAATTCTGGCTTTTGAAAAAGGTATCATCCATAACTGTAAGTGTTGCCGTTGTTTTTTAATAATTTTTTTTGTATTTTACGTCATATATTTTAGAAAATTGCCTCTCCCGCCTAAACGGGGGAGATAGACCCCCCCCCTCCCATAGTGAAAGATGATTGTATTGAACTCCTCTACAAAATACCGTTATCAATTCTTGTCGCCTAAGTTATCGTACTCGTGCCGATCTGATTAGCAGCTTTAGGTCCATTTTCTTCACTCGGAGTTGAAAAAAACTTGAGAATTTTGATGTTAAAAATTCTCAAGTTATGTTCAACTCCGAGTGAAGAAAATGGACCTTAGTCGACTTGATGCAAAAACTTCTATCACAGATTTAAGTATCAGACTTAAATCGCAAACGTTAATAATAATAGACTAGAAGTGTCTTTGCCTTAAACCCTTTTCCTAAATACGGGATGTGACTCAAGAATCTTTGGTCCCCAAAAACCCAAGAAAGTAAACAAAAAGTACGTATACGCCATAGTGAACATTCGTCTTCTCTTTATTCCTTACCAAATTTTTAGTTGTCTGTTATTTTTCGGTGTGAAATGCATTTTGTATGTTTTATTGAATTTATATTTTGACTAAGGCCACCAATAGGTAGCTTAATAAAGTCAGAAAATATTGAAAAAGATTTTTTTTCCATTCTCATACATGCAAAACTCGGTTATAAAAATCACAGATAAGAGTCGTAAACGATAGTAAGGCACCGGAGCAGGAGACTAGAATTACAGATCTGAGTCACAAACTTGAATAGCAGACTTAATAGTAAGACTGAAATCGTAGACTGAAATTTCAAACTTGAATCTTAGACTAGAAGTTCCTTTGCCTTTAACACACTATCATAATAGTGCCGGGCTACACGGTGATTTTTCAATCGCCTAACCAGTCAGTTTGTAGGCAAGAGGGGTGAGGATTTTCCTCTTTTTGACGTTTGTTCCTAGAAAATGTGAATTGGAACGTGATTGGGCACAACACTGTGTAGCCAGGCCCATACGGCTATCATTTTCAGGAATGTTTCAAAATTATTTTTGCCCACCTTAATTTATACGAAAATAAAAGGAATGGGTAATGCGATGGACTGTTACCCCATTGTCTTGTGCAGGTATATACATCTCACCTTAGTCCTTGGAACTCGACTGAAAATTGTTGGCCCTCTCCATTTTTATTAAAAAAAGCACATATACGCCATAGTGAATATACTTTATTTTGAGCTAACCCATCTTTAGCCATCCGTTTCATTTTGAAATGCATTTTTATTATTATTTAATTAATTTTTAATTAATTTTTGGAAATAGATTGTTCTTAGCCTTGTTCCACCAATGGTTTAAAGCTTTAGAATAATACGTTATTTATCTATTTCAAACTTGCGCTCTAAAATTTTTAACTATAATTTAATCAGAACTTTTTTTTTTCAAACCTAAGATAACTTTATCTATGTGCAGTGTGCTACGGTGCACATTAACAAGTTGAGTTTACTACATCATTTATCGTTTTTATTTAGTAAATTTACCTTCAAAACTTTAGATGGACGTTAGAAATACCTATAATCATTTTTTTAAACAAAAAAAAAAAATACTTTCTTTAAAAACAACTATTGTATTTTTGTTATTCTTTCTTGCAATGTATTTTTACAGGGAAAGAATGATTTGTCATGCATCTGGAGATTGGAATAAACCAGTTGTACCTGGATATTACTTATATTTCATTGGTATACAAGACAAAAAAGGTATGTTCATTTTTCATAATTGAAAATCAATATAAAAAAAATATTTTATTTAACATTCATAGATTTTATTCCGCCACTAAATGATTTGTGTGCATTCGAAAACGAATGGGTTGAAGTTGAGATTCAGGGACAAAAGCAATTATCTTCAAACGAATCAGCAGCTCAAGAAGCTCAAAATAAAATTCCCAATTTCCTTCGAAGCCCTCCCCCACCTCAAACATGGTGCAATATACAGAGACAAAGTAATTACTTGGCTTAATATAATACTTTATAATACTTTTGTTTGTTTTAGGAAACATCTATAAACATTCACATTTGGAAATTGATGTCAATAAAAAGAGTGATCGCATGGAATGGGGACATGTTAAATATCATAGTGTTATGCAACCTGGACATGCATTTGAAATTGTTGTTGAATGGGTTACAGCTTCTGGACCAATTGTTTACGATTTGGTAGAATTTAAAATTTTTAAACTTTCATTTATTTTTGCAGTTCTGTATAACACTTTTTACACCTTTTAACACCTTTTAAACATTCTGAGAAATATTGGTTCTTAATAGGTCCTTTCCCAGAATATCATTCTTTTGCTTAAATTTCTTTGATAATATCGAAAATTCGAAAAGGGAACACAATTCCCGCCATTATTTCAAATAAAAACCCATTTAGCGAAATAATTTATTGAAAAAAAAAATAAATAAAAATAAACTTGGTATACACCATTTTGTAGATTCTAAAACCAAAGTTTCAACAAAAATCAATGTCCCGTTTTCGAAAAATTGATTAAAAAAAAAAAAACTTCAATTTCTTTTTTAATTCAAAATTTTTTTCTTGAAAATTTTGTTATTTGTCTTTGAAAAGCTTATCTTTACAAACATTCAATTAAATTAATCGAAGAGTATTTTGGATCAGAAGACAGACCTTACTTAAAAAAGCTACATTTACATTTTTGTATAAAAATCGTTAGATCCATTTTCGTGAAAATTGCAATGTACATTTAAGGAGAATGTCAACCTTCGTTCTTATTTAAAATTAACTCTGCTTTTAGATATATGGATGGCAACGAAAAGCACAACAATGTGGTTTTCAACTTATGCCAGTCCCAGCTGATCCACTTGCAGAACCATTTACTGAAAAATCAGATCCGTTGAGGGGACCCATTTTTATACCACTAAATACTTGTTTCCTTGGCAAAGACGAAATGTTGTTTGAAGGTGAATATTTTTGGAACATTTTTTAAATATTTATTAATTTTAAAATAACCATTTTTGTTAAATTAGAATTTGCTGAAGAAACTCGAGGTGATAGAATGCTTTTGTTCCAAGAAGCAATATTAACGAGATATGGATTTATGCCTTGTGTGGTGAAAAATAATGTTTCCTTGCATAAAGACGTGAGTTAACTCTTAAATAATTAAAATACTTGTTTTGAATATAAAATCTATTTTAGCTGCCAAAGGAATTCCAATATGTTCACTGTTCAGGGAACATGTTTGTTTTAATAAGGCAAGTTTTTTTTTTTTGTGTTACTATTCTTAATTACTTGTACATAATTTCTTAAAACTTATATTTATCCTAATTAGGTGTTCCAAGGGTAACCAACAAATTGAATCTCCAAGTCGACAGGAAGGTAATGTAACTCGACTTGTTTATGGTCACACCAGCCATACAAATGTTCCAAAAAAAGTAAGTGTTAATATTAAGAAAAAAAAAAAATGTCTTTTGGTTTATCAAAAAATATTTGTTTTATTTGTAGGTTGGCTTCCTTTGGTCATGGAATCATATGATTGCAAATAAAAAGTGGAAATCCTTGATTATCAATTGTTCTCCAGATGGAGAGCTTTTTCAACTGAAAATGTTAAAAGATTTCCGAGAATTTTGTTCCAATCAAGATCAACGACTCAAGAAATTCTGGGACTCTTGTTATGAATTTAAAAATTCGAATTCGGAAAACGGTTCAGATAAAACTATAAGGACATAAATTGCTTTATATTGTGAAGTTAGTATATTAGCTTAGATATATATCCATAGATTTAAACATATGTGTATAATTTTTATTAAAAATAAAATATTTTCTTAAGCTTTTTAAATTAAAAATTTAAAATAAATAATATAAACAATGTAATATATGAAAAACAGAGTGTTTTATAATTTTTTAGTTTCAGTGTTTATAATTCATAATGTCCATAAAGGCTAAGGACTGTTGAAATGCAAATTTACACTACTTAGAAGAAGTGGAAAGATAGAACATTATTTCTGTTAGAGATGATTCTTTTACTATCTTTAAAAAACAGGACAACATACATATTTCATAAAAATACTCACCTTTAGCCAGTTTGTTATATTCAAAGCCTTATACGATGCTCATGCGAATCGATTTTTTTAAGGTCGACGGAGAAAAGTTAGCCAGTTTTTTTGTATCAACATTCCAACTGGTAACGATCAACGAACAAAATATGATAAATCCTAAAAAAAACTTTGATCTAAGATACATACATATCGCTGGCTGAGAACTATAATGTTCTATGTCTGCAGGGGTTTCCATAAAACAGAACATTATAGTTTTCAGTCAGCGATATCTCCGTTTGAATGTAAGAAAAACAGAATTTCGGTTGCAAATAAGTCAGCAACTAGACCCCAAAACTATTTTGTTTTCATCCATAAATATAGCTAATAGATTCCTTCTGATGCCTAACTCGATGGATTTGGAGGAACATTTTTTAAAATGCACTTTTTTTTGGAAGGGGTTAACCCTGCATTTTTTCGAAAATCCTTAAAAATAGATTTATAATCTTTGAACCTAAATGCAGAGTCCTACTCATTATGAACTCATATCTTAAAACCAAAATTGTTTTAAAATGTTGATCTGAAGATACAAATATGAACCAAGGTGTCTGCTTTTGAATGTAAGATAAAAAACATTTCGATTGCAAAAAATTCAGCAACCAGAACTACAAGAAACTTTTGGTTTTCAGTTATGAATAGAGCTTAAAGAGGCCTTTCTTTTGATGTATCACTTGATGGATTCGGATGACTTTTTTGAAAACGCATTATTTTTAGGCAAGGGGTTAACCTTGATTTTTTCTCGAAAATCTTAAGAAAACAAATATTTCGATTGCAAAAAATTCAGCAACCAGAACTGCAAGAAACTTTTGGTTTTCAGTTATGAATAGAGCTTAAAGAGGCCTTTCTTTTGATGTATCACTCGATGGATTCGGATGACTTTTTTGAAATCACATTATTTTTTCTCGAAAATCTTAAAAAAATAGATTTGTAATATTTTTACCAAAATGAGTACCTAGGCTAGGGTGTCCATTTGGGACCTTACTAAAAAGAGAACATTTTACTCTCGAACCTTTAAAAAAAGAGGACTTAGCACTACAAATTTATTGTTCCTAAACTGTTAAATAATCCGTGCCTACTCGCAAGAAAAGCCTCTCAACACACACAACGTCAAAAAGGAACAGGAGACCAGCGAATAATCTGTGTGTATCTCCTTTTTCTACAACAACAATCAACACCAACCAACGATCGTGTGTGTTTCCTTATTCTTCCCTCCCTCTCTTCTCCTCAGTCGTAAAAAGATATTCAATAAAAAGGACGTGCCACGAGCAGTCCAACTAAAACCAAATAACTCTGTTTTATTTATTTATAATTTAATAATTGAAAGTAAAACTATACAGTCCACTCTCAGGTTATTGTTCATAAACAGTTACTTAAAAGATGTGGATCTAGGACACAGGATAATACTTATCAAACAGGAATTACGTTAAAATCAAAAATTTGTTTTTTTTTTTTTTAAGAAGAACGCCGGCGAACCCCAAATGCGGAGCCGTAGTGTGAAGCAGTAGAGTATGAGAATTGTGATCCCATCCGAGATCATGACTATCGTCGATAATGGAGAAGAAGAAAGAAGAACGCCTCCATATTCTCAGTTATTTTAAATCCTTTTGAATGGATATTTAACTTCTCTAGAGAAGTAAACTTTGGAATAACAGCACAAGTCAGCTTTTAACAGGCCACAATTTATTTAAATTGTTAAAAAGTACTTAGATAAAAAAATCGAGCTTAAAGGCAATTAAACTGAGATCCGTATAGAAAAAGAAATTATAAAATATGTAGATCGAAAACGAAAAACAGAACATCTCTTTTGAATTTAAAATTAAATGTGATGAACACTTTACCTTAACTGTGAGTGGGCAGAGTTTGAGAGTTGAAACAATGAGACAGATAATCGTAACATTCTTGAAAAACTATGGACGAAAATAAAAAAAGGTACTAAAAAGAGGACATTTGAAAAATAGAGAACAAAAAAAGATTATTATGAAAAAAGAGAGTGTAAAAAAGATCAGAGTTGAAAAAGAAAACATGTTCTCTTTAAAAGAGATGTTCTGGAAACCCTAACCTAGGCCTATTCATAGTGAACTTATATCTGTAAACTAAAACTCGTTCCGAGACCTTGATCCGAAAATATCTGCTTCCGAATGTAAGAAAACAAATATTTCGATTGCAAAAAATTCAGCAAGAAACTTTTGGTTTTCAGTTATGAATAGAGCTTAAAGAGGCCTTCCTTTTGATGTATCACTCGATGGATTCGGATGACTTTTTTGAAATCACATTATTTTTAGGCAAGGGGTTAGTTAACCTTGATTTTTTCTCGAAAATCTTAAAAAAATAGATTTGTAATATTTTTACCAAAATGAGTAGGCCTATTCATAGTGAACTCATATCTGTAAACTAAAACTTGTTCCGAGACCTTGATCTGAAAATATCTGCTTCCGAATGTATAAGAAAACAAATATTTCGATTGCAAAAAATTCAGCAACCAGAATTGCAAGAAACTTTTGGTTTTCAGTTATGAATAGAGCTTAAAGAGGCCTTTCTTTTGATGTATCACTCGATGGATTCGGATGACTTTTTTGAAATCACATTATTTTTAGGCAAGGGGTTAACCTTGATTTTTTCTCGAATATCTTAAAAAAATAGATTTGTAATATTTTTACCAAAATGAGTAGGCCTATTCATAGTGAACTCATATCTCTAAACTAAAACTTGTTCCGAGACCTTGATCCGAAAATATCTGCTTCCGAATGTAAGAAAACAAATATTTCGATTGCAAAAAATTCAGCAACCAGAACTGCAAGAAACTTTTGGTTTTCAGTTATGAGTAGAGCTTAAAGAGGCCTTTCTTTTGATGTATCACTCGATGGATTCGGATGACTTTTTTGAAATCACATTATTTTTAGACAATTGATTTTTTCTCGAAAATCTTGAAAAAATAGATTTGTAATATTTTTACCAAAATGAGTAGGCCTATTCATAGTGAACTCATATCTGTAAACTAAAACTTGTTCCGAGACCTTGATCCGAAAATATCTGCTTCCCAATGTAAGAAAAAAAAAATCGATTGCAAATAAGATAGCAACCAAATAATACAGTCCGGCCTACAAATTTATTAAGGTCAAATACAAACTATGATTTTAATAACTAACGGCCGATTTCTTCACAGAGTCCTAACGCTAATACCGGTCCTAGTCCTAAAGTTAGTACTCAAATCAGTACCAACTCATTTCTTCACCCAAGTACTAGGTCCTAAAACTGTCAATTTAGGACCGAGTACTAGTTAGGACCTGGTCCTAGCTAGCTCCTCAAAATCGACTAGTACCGGGTTATTATACCAATCGTTAGTACTCAGATCGGTACCAAGTGATTTCTTCACAAAAGTCCTAAGCCTTAGTACTGTCAAATTGGTACCGAGTATTAGTTAGGACTCGGTATTTATTAGGACCTAAAAATCGGTAGTCTAGCGGTTAGTACTTCAATCAAAGCAATGGATTTAATTATTTTTAAGAGATATCTGGCAGATTTCTTAATTTCTTGGGTGTTGTTGCACTTGACAAGTGCGTTTCTATTGATTTTAATAATTTGGATGTTTTTGTTTTTATTTACCAAAAACATAATAGCCGATTTTTTGCATTAGATATAATTCATGAATAATAACGACAAATACGTTCATCTGCCGTGAAAAATTGCAATAGCAAAGCAATTTTTGAATAAATAATTATGAAAAAAAAATCGTTGGCACTGCATTTCGGATAGGAAAACCATGGTTAAGTATAAATATAAATAAAGCTGCAGTTTTTCAAAAACGTTATTTTTATTAAGATATGAATATAAATTATGAGCAAACATCCGCATAGTAAACGTCTTTTTTATTACTTATTTTAAAATTATTTTTGTTTGCGGTCGGCGACTTTCCCAGGCAATAGCCAACCTATATTCGTTGGTGAACTAGTTACCAGTCTTGCCGACACTTTTGTATACGATCCAGACATTATCTGCATTCTTGATTGTGACAGTTCTTAATAGAATTTATCTTGGTTTCTTCTCAATCTTCACAATATTTTTTAAAAATTATTTTAATGATAACTTCATTAATTTACTGTTTTTTGTATATTTTTCATTTGGTTTAATCTGCTGAAATATCAAAATAAAATATTTCAAACATCAAAATATTGTCAGAATGACAGTTAGACCAGTTTTATACGTATTAATTTTTAGGACTGCGTTGTGAATTTAGATCAGGTCCTATATTTGTGAAGAAATGCTCGGGTCCTAACTTTTCCTTAGGACCGAGTACTAGTGCTAGTACCTGGTCTAGCTAGACCGGGTACTAAGCTGACTTAGGACTTATGTGAAGAAATTGGCCGTAAGGAATTTAATAATAAAGGAAACTTATAGCGTTTTCGATTGGTCGTCCGGGACTGTCCGGAATTCTTCCGAACGATTCTGGAACTTTTCGTTTGGCACTCAATGACAGTTCTAATTCTAAAAAGAAGAGAAATTCGATTCCGAATTTTGAGGCAGAATCAAAAAGAGAATCACGCACACATGTTTACACATAAGACGTCAAAGTAATAAAGTGTTTTTGTTTATTGTTCATTTCTGGAAATTGAGACTTTTTACTTTGCCAAACTTTAAATTATATTAAAATAAAGTGAAGAAAACAAAAATAAAAGATAATGATTCACAAATACAAAGAAACGCAAACTTCAGAATCAAAAAGAAGTATCCAAGTGTGTTCGTTTGGCATTCCGGATCGGACAGTTCTAAGAATTACCAAACGAAAACGCTATTATTTCGATTTTTAAAATGTATGTTTTGCCATTCTTGTCAAATGACCAATTCCGTTCATCAATGTTTTTAGTTTCGAAAAAATGATCCCAATTTTTGTTTTAAATTTTAATTGGTTTGCTTATTATTTTATATGAATGGGTCTGAAAGGGATAATATGTTGTATAGTAATTTTTTGTGGATTTCCATCGGCCTTTTTTTTCCAAACTAAACTTCTCACTAAACATTTGTTAAAAAACAAAAAAAAAATATATATATATATAATTTTATTTATTAATAATGATTTGTTTAAAGTTCATATATTTTAAAATTCAATACTTAAAATATTCAATTGACGAACAAAAGACATCAATATTTTTTTTTTGTATGTAATATATACGAAAATAAAAACAAAAACAAATACATATACATGATTGTTGTACATGCTTAACGTATATTTAATTAATATATACTTCCACCAATAAATACAATTTCGTGATTAATGTAATCAGTATAATAATTTGTTGAAATTAAATTGTACATGTGCAACATGTTTTATTTTTTTTGATATACGAATATATGAATATATTTATTTAGGTATTTTTTGTTTTGTTTGTTATTTTTATTTTGCTTGGTTTATTTGTATTTTTTTTTGTTTAGCGAATATATTATTTATATATAGTTTTTGAATTTCATGCTGTTTTGTTTTGATGTTTGTTTTTCGTTCAAGTTTAAATAATAAATTTATTATTAATTTGTTTTTAAGGATAAGGATGTTGTTTTTTGTTTATTTTGAAGTTTGACTGTTGCAGTTTGATCAAAAGATTTTTCGGTTTTAAATAAAATTTAAATAGCCATAATAATTTTCTATGTACGATTTGATACATAATTTGCTATTTTTCCTATAAATTTCTTTTTGTTTTAATTTTTTTTTTTTGTTTAAAATTTTATTTAGTATTCAAATAGACACCAATTGTTCTAAAAATAAGTTTGACTTTTTTAATATTTTATTTTGTTTCTTTTTTGTTTCAACACACAGACATTTAACAATAAAAATAATTATGAATCGAACTTGAAAAACAATAATCCGTCTATATCATTTTTTAGATCGCCAAGAAATACATTATTTATTTTTTTTTAATTTTAATCATACTATTTATTTATTTTATTATAGTTTATTTATTTTTTTTTTTGTTTTGCTTTTTAAGTTACACATAGTATTGCAATGCATCTAAACATTCATATAAATAAATATATTTTATATAAATAGGTATATAAATATTTTATTTGTTTATATATAATATACTATTCAGTGGGATTATTTTCTTACTTATGTATTTAAATATTTTTTTTTTTTAATTTTATTATTAGTTTTTTTTTGTTTTGTTTTAAAAAAGAAAATTAAAAATGAATTAAAAATCAGATTTGTTTTTGCTCAACTAATAGTACCTACATAATATATTGTTGTTAATAATTGTGTTTTGTATTTGCTTAAAAAGCCCTTTAAAAGCTTGATTTTGACAAAAACATGTTTATTTCTATTATCAAATTGAGATTTTAATTTAATTAATAATCGTGTTTTTTTATTATTATTATTTTGTTTTATCTGAAAATCGGGATTCATTGATTGTCTTGTGTATTTGTGTGAGTTTTTTTTGTTAAAATGTTCATGTTTATTGTTTGTAGTTTTTGTTTCTTGTTTTTTTTTTTTTTTTATTTTTATTATATTTTTTTTTTTTTAAATATTTATTTCAAAACTTGATATAATTTTTTTATTTAATGCAAAAGCAGTTGAATAAGTCATTATACATTGGTAATTTTAAGTTTATATATAATTATTTAGTAGTTTTTTTTTTTTTTTTGTTTTCTTTTCTACACATTTATAAGGAACTGTTTTATTTTATGTACCTACATAGTGCATATATATAATAATATTTTAAAAATTGGGACATGATATTAATTATTACGGAATAGTTTTTGAATAATTTGGTTTGGAAAGAAAATTCGGTTTACTATTAATTGAGCGGAGTGGGGATAATGGGAAAGTGTAAATTAATTAAAACAAATAATTTTAAATTCAACTTATAAATGGCGGAAATATTAATATTATTAATGAAATTGAGCTTTTAAAAAATTGAGAATACTATAAAACTATGTATGTACTTATGTTTGATTGAATGTAAAATAGATATCAGTAAAATAAGTTTACTGAACATTAAATGAAATTAAGAAGTGAACAATAAAGTTTTACTATCACTAAAACCAAATTTTGAAATAAAAGTAAGTACTTGTTGCAGACAGAATATGAAAGTCCACTCCACAAATTTTGACAAATCTATAAGACAATTTGTCAAGTACTTATGGTTCAAATAAGATATGTTCAATGAAATAAAATTAAATAAGAACAGAGAAAACCGTTGAGTATGCAAACTACCAACACACAATAATCATATACAATAGCCGATTTTCTGGAGAACTATGCAGAGCAAAGAAAAGTAGTTATTTGATGAAAACGATCCTAAGCCAATCTGATTTTAAATGTCTTTTTATCAGAGACCAGAAATAACAGTCAACCTTTATTTTCAATCGGTTTCTCTCTGAAAGTTACCACATTACTTTAAATAGTTTCGGTTAAGGTTTGAGATTTATTTTTAAAAATCAAATATAAAGGTTATCGGTTGAGACTTGAGATTTATTTTTTATTTTTTTTTTTTAAATATCTCTCAATGTTTGAGATTTTTACAAAAAAAATAAATGGAAAAGATCAACCTTTAACCGTTTTCGCTGAAAATAAATTAAAAATTGTCAATTCAAATGAAAATGTCGAATATGTCAAGAATGTCTTTATATTGCAATAATAAATATGAAAAAGATGTTTTATGTATTAAATAATGTAGTAACTAAATAGACTCTCAAAGTTCCTTAGACCCAAGATTATATCTCTTTTCGTTTAAAGTAAAATCTAAAGACGAAAATGTGTTTTCCACTGTGAATTGAGTCGCCGGGACGACAAGCACGTAACCAATGCAATTTCGAATATTTCAGGAGACCGATGTTCTAATATCTAGGTCAAAGCGTTCAGCTTCCAGAAGCGTTTTCGCCCGCCCAACTTCAAACGGCTATATCTCGATGCCAAAAGGTGGCGGGGACTCTAACCTACATTTGGGTACAACTCCCATCCCTGTAGGTGCACGCGTTCTCAAACTGGGAGAACTTAAAGGTAAACAAAAAGTTAAGCCCGATTCTGAAAAAATAGGCATGATGTGGCGGTTTAACATGGAAGATGATTTTTTTAAAATCTGACAATGTGCAAAGAGTAGGTTCATGACACAAGCTATCATTTGGCATCACTCCCAAAAATTGCTCTCAAGCGATTTAGCTTCCTGGAGCGTTGAAAGATTCAGGGATTTTTGGAAAAAAAAATTTTCCCCAACTTTCAAACGCGATTTTCTAGGAATTTTGAAAAAAATCCAAAAACCGCATCATACCACTATCGGGTAGCTGAGAATATAAGCTTTCATATGGCACCACTCCCATGTCTCTAGGAATTGATACATTTGCAGATGAGATTTATTTTTTTCTCTCAGCGATAAATCTCACTGGTTGACCGAAACATAAAAAAATACAAAATAAAGGTTTCTCTCAGACCTTGACCGAAATTTTTCTTTTTTTTAAATAAAGGTTATTTTATGACCTTTATTGAAAATGGCGACAAATAAGAGTTATTGAGGAACCTTTCAAAAGGTTGAGATTTATTTCTGATCTCTGCTTTTTATATGGATATTAAAAAAAAAAAAAAAAAAATCAAAATATGAACAAAATCATTTAGTCAAAACTCACGATATTTGATTTTGGAGCTTACACAGTTTTGGGTTAATTTTATTTCGAAAAATATGTAGCTTCAGTAGCTGGCATTAATAAATGGCTTTTTCAGAAACTAATCCGATCAAAAAATCCGATCTACTACAAACTACATTGAATTGACTTTTTTTGAATTCAAGACTCAAAGAGATTCTGCGAAAAAGCCCCTCAATGTTAAAGCCTTCAAAGAGAGCCGTCAAGAATGGGAGGACCGACCTATTATCAGAAGTTTTGACCAAAGTGATATGAGTGAGTGATTCTAAATAAAAAATATTAAAAAAATACCAGCCAAGAACATAGAATGAGAACTTTTGCGGTTCGGTGGTTTGTGCACCAAAATAAAAGTCAGTTGTTCACTTTGTGATAAAAGCATGCAATTTGCATTTTGTTGGTAGTATGTACTCCCCATGAGGCCGTGAGATTCATAGTGGATTGATTTTTCAAATATTTGTTTAAAAGTCTTAAACTAATGTTCATTCAAACGAAAATCAGTCTTTTTGGAAAAAATTACATCAATGGTAAATCGCAAGAGTTATAATCTTTTCAAAAAGGACAACATATTGTTGTTGTAAATACTAGTTTTCGTCTTTTAAAAAATTGTAAACAAATTTGTACGACACTATGACTCGCGAGGCTTTAGGAAAAAATTAACATGATATATTGGGACACTTTAGATTTCATATGATACACTATTTTGAAATAGCAAGAAAACATTGTAAAATAGTAAAATTGAAAAAAATCATGATATCTTCAAAAAATGAATTATGTGTAATATAAAATATTAATCATGAAAACTGAAAAAGATAGTTTTACCAATAAAATGGTAACTTATCAATTTAATTTTACTTTTTAACATTTGAGAAGCAACTATATGAATATTACCATTGGAATATTTATAAGGAAAAAAATAAGAAGTATAACAGTTTAGGTAAATAAAACTCAATATATGAAATGTCCATATATCGGTTTGCTCTTACAATTTTTTTTGATTGATTTTTTTTTTTATTTTTATTTTTTTAACAAACACACATATTTTTTATATTTTAATTTAAATAAATATATATTTATATATTCACGTACATAAATGTTTTATATATGGTTTTTCGGCATGGCTTCTTTATATTGTTTTATGATACTTTATTTACCATTTTCTATATTTTAATTTATTTAATATTTTTACTGTTTTAAATAACATTAATATGATTTACACAAATGATGTAATATATAATATTTTGTTTTTTTTTTTTTTCAATTTGATAATATTTATGGGTATAGCTAAAGTATGTGTATTGCATGCACATACATTGTTTTTTGTTGTAATAATATAATTATTATATACTTTTTTTTTATTTATTTCAATCCCCATGGAACTGGGAATGGTTAATGTTAACTCTAAATTTCACATCACAAGTTGAAAGATTAAAATTATTAATTTTTTTGATAACTAAATTTTGTTTTTTTTTTTTTACTGAAGATATTTCACTTTTAAGTGTTGAGCGAAATATTTTAAAAAATTTTGTTCTGGATTTAAAGTTTAAAACCACACTACTTAGAAGTGTTGGAGAAATGTTGCAATCTACTTTAAACAAATAACCCAGATTTAAAATGGTGTTGTTGTGCCCTGATGTATGTATATAGCTGCGTTCCTTTGGAAATATTTATCTACTGCTTAGTACTTAAAACTACTTTGAACTACTTTTGCTATACTGAAAAAGTAGTTCAAAGCAGCTTTAAGTACTAAGCAGTGGATAAATATTTCCAAAGGAACGCAGCTTATATTGAAATAGAGAAAACCCATTAACACTCATAATAAAAATCCTTGTGGAAATTATCTCTTCAATGGGTTAAATAAAAAAAAGATGATGGGAATTATAAACCCCTTTTTAAATTGGAGGAAAATTGTCGATACATTTGTCAAATCCTTACGCATGTGGATAAATTAGGAAAGTGCTTATAGTAGAGTAACAAAAGCAAATTATTAGTAATTAAAAATACTTTAAAGTCTATAGATTAAAAATTGCCGATGTTGCCGTATTGTTTTTTAAAATTAAAATTAAATTTTTTTTGAACAAAACCATTTTTTTTTTGCTTAAATTTCATAAAACAAATGATAGCAAAACATTCTCTAGGTAATTTAAGGAAAAAAAGTATAAAGGAGTAAGGGACAATCTTCCATCGTTTAAGCGATAAATGCAATTTTCTCACAATCTGACTTCAAACACAAAAAAAATATTTTGAAAACAACGGCAACACCTACAATATTTTAAAATACATTTTTAAAAAGCCAGAAGCTCATACTTATCTCTTAAATTTAAATCCACTAAATTTAATGCAGAGTTTTTGAAAAAATGGTCCTCAAACTCAGAATTAAAAAAAAATGTTTAATGACTTTTTTCCAAACTTTTTCTAATAAAATATGAATTTATTTTAAAAAAATTTTTGGCCATAAATATTATCAGTTGAATTCCGAAGAGGAAAAGGTAATATATTACAGTTAAAAAAAAAAATTAAAAATTACTTCAATTTCAATGGGTTTTTTTGATAAAAACTGAATTTTTGCATTGAAATAATTGATTTTCTCAAAGACTATGGTAAATAAGAACTTTAAATTTTTGCTATTTAACTTTTAACAGTAAGGGTTATTAAATTAATAAAAAATAATTTTATATTTAGAAGTTGAACTTAAAAAAAAAAAATAAGTTAAATTTTTTTCCAAAACTTCTATTCAAAAAAGATCTTCGAAAATGAAATACTTTTTAATTTTTTTCATAAACCGTAATACATATTGACATTTCCTTTTATAATTTCAAATCATAATAAATGTGGCCAAAAAAAAATTGAAAAAAAATGCATTTTATATTACGAAAAAGTTTTAAAAACCACATGTTAAAATTTTTCAATATTTTTTTTTTTTTTTTCAAAATCTGAGTTGAGTTACCATTCTTTCAAAAGCCCTTAATTCAATTAACTTAATTTTAATTTTACAAATATGACTAGGCTTCTAGCTTTTTAAAAATGTACATTTAAATATTGTAGGTGTTGCCGTTGTGTTAAATTTTTTTTTTGTGTTTGAAGTCAATTAATAAGAAAATTGCATATATCGCTTGAACGATGAAAGATTGTCCCTTACTCCCATATATTTTTTTTCCTTGAATTTCCTAGACAATCTTTTGGCATCAATTAATTTATGAAATATAAGAAAAATTTTTGAAAAAAAAATTTTCAATAAAATTTAAAAAATCAAAACGGCAACACCGGCATTTTTAATCTATAGACTTTAAAGTATTTTTAATTACCGACGTTTGAAAAAAAAGATCATCAAAATCTAAGCTGTTCGGCCGGGTCCCCTAATATTGCCAATTTTTGAGCTTTAGTTACTCCACTATTATTTAAGTTTAAAAAATTTAATCTTGAAAACTTCAGAAAAGTGATTCAGCAATAAAGCAACGTTCAATCCAGAAAGTAGCTCTAATATCCAATTTTATCAACGAGACAAGAAGTATAAGTCGCTTATTTGAAACAATGTCAAAAAAGTTTTAAAAATTTAAATCGACTACAATTTGTATTTGTATGCTTAACTTTCCATAAAAATAAAGCTCTATATTTTTTATTTCTAAGTCCCGATTTTTCAATCGTCGTCAGTTAGACTATAAGATGAATAAAGTAAATATAAAAAAAAACGTTTATTCGTAGGAATAAGACTTAATTGGGGTATATCTGGCTACATCATGGCTAATGAAAAATTGGGTCTAAAACAAATTATTAATTGATTAAAATTTAAGCCAATTCATATTAAGAGATTTATATTACATTAAATGCGGTGAATTTTAATAGCTTGTTTCGGATAAAAATTCATTATCCTTCAGAACTATCAATTCTAAGCCACAAACATTTTTTTTTTTTCAGGATCCCTAAAATCAAATATGTATTTATTACTTATTACTAAAAATCAAATATGTATTTATTACTTCAGAACAGAGGCCCCAAGAACTATCAATTCTAAGCTTAAAAAAATTTTATTTTAGGGGCGGCTAAATATTTAATTATGGGGGCGCCAAAATTAATTTTTCAGGGTCCCAACAATAAAAAAAATAAGTTTGATGATGAAAAATAAAATATGTACATGTTCATATTACTTCAGAACAGAGGCCCCAAGAACTATCAATTCTAAGCTAAAAAAAATTATTTTAGGGGTCTCTAAATATTTAATTTTGGGGGCCCCTAGAACAAGTATTTACTACTTTTATGATAGAAATTTTAAGTAAGTATAGCAAAGTGCATTACGAACATATTAAAACATTAAAATAAACCTAAAAATAAATAAGCCATACAAAAAAATGTATGGCGTATACGTATTTTTTTGTATCTAACGGGCCCCCAAATATCAAAGGGGCCCCAAAATTAAGTCTTGCCCGGGGCCCCCACGACTCAACGTACGCCACTGGGCTAAGGTGTTGTTGTATTTAACATGCAAATTGCTTAGCCTAGACTGCGTTTTTTTTTGTCCAGTTAAGACCGGTTGTAATAAAAAACACACCTAATATTAATGAAGAAACAAAATATGTAGTTTGGAGCTGTAAGCTGTACTAAAATGTAATAAAAAAAACACGCTTATTACATTAACGGACAATCCAAAGTAACGTAGAGGACATTTTGACGCTTGTTATCCAATTTATCTCGTTGAAAAAGCATTCTTTGTTCTTTATACTTGGTGAGTCTTAAGAGCTCAAGACGAGTACGCGTCTTCTCCGTAACCGTCTTTATCTGGGAATATTTTGGCTACTTTTAATTAGTTTTTCGTGAAACTACAACAACATCGACTTTATGATGAACGCTTTAGTCTTACCACATTTTGCTTCTTCAACGAGATAAATTGGAAACAAGCCTCAATATGTCCTCTCCGTTTCTTTGTAATGACCGTTGAGCTTAATAAAAACAGAAATTTTGTGTGACAAAATATTGGAAATTATTTAATCGAACAATGAGAACTCTGATGAGTGATAGTAACGCGATTCTATAAACTCATTAAAGTCACTACAGCTACAGGGCTTAATTTTACAATGCAGTATTCCACCGTCACGTACAGACAAAGCTGACTTATCATTCTTAGATTCTTCTGTTCGGGAGAAAAGGCTTACACACTTTCGAAGTTTTTTTTCGCTTTTCACTTTTTCGTCAGCACAAGTATTAACGAACAAAATTACAACGAAAAAAGTATGATGTTCTGGGAATTTTCCGTTTGGGAGCCCTTTTCTGTTCGTGAGTCAGGTTTTCATTCAAAACATGGGAGAGAGAAGATTTGCTTACCAAAAAATAATTAATTTAATTATTGGCAGTCTCTATTTAATTATTTAAGTTAAGAAAAAAGTTTTAAATTAATCTAGAATTTTGTATCATTTTATGATGCTCAAAAACGCACCAGGGCACAATTTTAAGTCCGAGGTTATAAGTTTTACAATTAAAAATTCAAAAAATTCTTTTTGTCTCACATCATAAATATAAAAACAAAAATAGAAGATTTCAAGCTTAAAGCAAAATAAGATCACAAAAAGCATGTAATATGCATTGAGTTACAAAGACATCAGATAATAATATAGAATTATATAGTAGATAAGTATTTTGTTAATTTTGTTTTTATCAGAATTCATAGATTATAGTATTATTTTTTTAGAACGAAGTTATTTTGTTGCAACTAACATCGAATTATTAATTTAATAATATACATTGTAATATGTACTATGTATGTATGTATTTATTTTTACTTTTTTTTTGTTGTTTTTTAATATTGGTTCAATTCTAATTTGTATTTTTTCATTATTTAAATTGCTTTAATTTTTTAGTAAAATTTTTCACACTTAGAATTGTCTTAAACTTACTATAAAGACTACATAATATACTCATTTACTTTCGGCTTTGCCTTTGTGTCCATATATTAGTCATGTAGTATAATTTATGTTAGATTTGTTTGCGTTTTTTTTTTTAAGGAAAAAATGCAAATTAAAAATATTTTATTTAAATATCTATATCAATATGTATAGAATGTATGTATTGTATATGTATATAATATATATATAGCTAGTTTACAAGTATATATGAAAAAAGTTTTTAGGTGGTTCGAGTGTGTCTTATCTTTTTCCTCTGTTTTTCTTTTGTTTTTTTTTTTTTGTTTAATGTTTTATTCCGTCTTGTGTTTTGTTTTTTTTTTTTAGTTTAATTTTATATTCAAAATATTTAACCTTGAAAACAATAACATAGAGAACATGAAGGCATTTGGAAAGTGGCATTTAATGTGTGTTTTATTTAAGATTATATTTATTTAAGTTTTTGTTTTTATTTAAAAGGGAAAGTATAGGCATATGCTTTTTTTTATTTAAATATATTAGTTTTAGAATTTTTTGTTTATGATGAATGTTTTTTGTATGTTCAGTATGTTTTCTAATAAATAGATAAAAAATTAAAGAAATATATTTTGCAGTGATGTTAAAAAAATTAAAAGTTAGTTAAATTTTTAGAAAATTTGTTTTATAGGGAAATAGGTTTAAAAACAATGATTAATTATTTATTTAACTATGTAGCTTATTTCTTTTCAAAAACATGTAAGTTAATTATAGCTCAATTTATAGTTATTTTAGAAAAGAAATTGATCGGAAACAAGGACCGAAGTTAAGTTTTTTCGACTGTTTAAAATATTTTTGTGCCGTGGGGCAAATATTACTTTATATAAATCCGGAACCGGGAGCCAAAACTTGCTTTGAAGAGACACTGAGAGGCTAAATCAAACGTACTTGTTTTTGTAGTTCAAAACATATTAGAATATGTATTCAATAGGGTGGTCCTTATTTTACTTTTTTGCAAAAATTGAGTGCGACGCCCCCTAGATTGGTTCGCAGTCAGGAAAAAAAAATACCCCATTTTTTCATATTTTTATCTCTAACCCTTCCTGGCCCTATTTTGATAAGAAGTTACTAGAGCAGGGCCTATATTCTGTATCCAGTGTTGGGTAAATGGCGGATGTTTGATCATTAATACTTATAAACTTCTTAATGAAATAGGGCCAGGATAGGATAGGAATAAAAATTTGAAAAATTAGGGCATTTTTTTCCTGATTTGGAACAAATCTAGGGGGCGACCCCAGTTTTTTTTTCCTAAGTACCACTCTAGTATTCAAAACCAGTAGGTATTCTAAAATTGGGATTGAAATGGGATTTGGGACCAATTTTTCGAGTCAAATAAACAAAAATAATTTTAAGACATCCAAGGACCTATTGCTAAAATAGCAGCAGTATAGATCTAATAAAAAATGTTTGATTAAAATTCAAATCACATTTAAAAAAGAGCCTTTGTCATTTCAAATAAAATCAATACAAACCGAAAAATAATAACTACCACTGCAAACGAAAAAAAAAAAAAAAAAAAATAATATAGTGTTAATAAAAACTTTGTTTGTATTTATGTAATAAAAATCTAATAAAACATTGAATTTAATGCTTATTTTTTTGTTTTACATTTATATAAAGTTTATAAATACAAATATAAGATAATATAGTATATATCATTACAATATGTTAACTTTTTCGGTTTCTTTTTTCTTTTTACTATAATATATTTTTAATTTAGTATCTAAATTAAATAATTTATTTTGTTGCAAACTTTTTTACTTTTCTTTATAATAATATATATATTTATATATGTATAATGTATATTTTGCGTATTTTCCTTTCAATTACATTTTTAGTGCTTTTGTTGTTTTTTTTTTTTTTTTTTGAAATATAGAAATCTGTATGATTTGGTTTAATTCATAATACATAATGTTATGTATTTATATATTTCCATAAATCGATTTGTGGTTGATTTTTAAATATTTAAAAATTATTTAAATTTTGCTTATTACTTCAGCTTATGAACCCATTGGGTTTAAAATAAAACTGCACCACTCATACTCCTCGTACTAGTAGTTTAAGTTTATTATGAATAGCTTAAAAAATTAGAATATTAATTATGCAATACAAAACATAAAAACAAATGTTAAACATTTTTTTTTTTTCATTCTAGTTTAAGTACATCACATTTTGAAAATGCATTAAAAAATACAAAAAAAGAATAATAAGAGCGTTTATAGTAGGTATGTATTATAATATGTATATGTATTTTGAAGTATATCGAGGAGCATGATGTGATTAGACAGGCCAATGAATATAATCATCATCAATTCTTTTCTTTTATCTTCATCATACCCTGGGGCATATCCCTAGATAGATCTTTTTGTTTAATAATGCTTTAGAGATTACTCATCATCGTCTGTAATGTACTGTATAAATTGCAATTTCTTTCCTTTGTGTTGTTATTTAAATTTAGTACATACATATATGATTTATAATAAAATATACGTTATTTATAATAATACACAATTATTATTATTATTATTAACACACATTGATTTATTTCTTAAGCTACATACAATATATTTTTTGTGGTTGTTTTTTTACCTAAGCAAAATTAAAAGCTTTTCGCTTTGTGTTTTAGAAAAAATTATATATGTAAATTGAAATAAAATTTTGTTTATTTTTTTGATCAAACAATAGTTTTGTTTCTTATAGAATATTACAAACAAAAAAACACAAATTTAAAACTACGATAAGCGAACGGTTTTAGACGTTAGTTTGTTAAAAATATTATAAACGTTAATGCAAACAAAAATAATATTTAATATTGCATTTTTTTTTTTCGAAATAAAGTTAACAAAAAATACATGCAATATGCGTTGTTATATATTTATTTAAAATAAAAAAAAATAACTTGTGTAAAGCGCAGTTAAATGCAGTTGATTATTGTCGATACATGAGTAATGCATGTTTTTGTAAGTTCACCTTTCGAAAATATAATTTAAGCTTACTGACTATATATTCTGCTATCCAAT
Source organism: Episyrphus balteatus (assembly GCF_945859705.1). Classification (NCBI taxonomy): domain Eukaryota; kingdom Metazoa; phylum Arthropoda; class Insecta; order Diptera; family Syrphidae; genus Episyrphus; species Episyrphus balteatus. Next base: position 37,427,537 of record NC_079135.1, read on the forward strand.
TCAATCCAATGTTCCAATTGACGTGATGATTCAAGGGACATTCATTTTAGAAAATATTTAATTTTTACAAAAATTTAAATGCTTATTATAAAAACCGATCCAAACGGGTAGCAGAATAGTCCTGTTAGCCTTTGCACGTGACTGATAATGTCAACATAACTATCAAAGCAAAATACATTTTAAAAATAAAAATATATCACAAAATGTCTAAAGAATTGTTTAGTTGGGATTAATAGCAGGGTAACTATTCCGATATAATGATTATTACAAAGCTTTAAAATAAAAGACGTTTAAATTTCAAATTATTACAAAGCTTTAAAATAAAAGTCGTTTAAATGAAATCGGCTTTTGGTCAATTTTTATTATTATCACCTTTCCTTTTATTCTGCTTAATGTGATCGCTATAATCACAAATTATAATCAGCCTTATTGTGAGTTTCATGTGGAAATACTTTGACCGGAAATAATTTTTTTTTTCGCTCAGAATTAACATTTTCCGTCTAACTAGTTTCTTGTTCGCCACCAAATTTTAAGCGAGAAAAAAGCTGTCATTTACCTGAAAAGTTCAAAATATTTGGAGTTTTCAGAATGTGAACAACTTTTCTCCCAAAACAAAACAATACGGGACAAATGAAATTTATTTTTTTTTTCGAGTGGAATCTTGTTCACGTGAATCTTTTTGTGAAAATTTCTTTTTTATGATAGTGAAAATATTTCGTGTGATATTTAAATTATCATTGGATGTTAGCCTAGTATAACCTAACCTAGCCTAGTATAACTTGTGAAGCAGATAGTGAATCCATACAAATTTGTATGTTCTTGTTCCCCAGTAAACGTGCTTGTGAAGCTATGTGGAGAGTTTTGTTTCACGATCGGTAAACTAATTCACACGCAAAGTCCCATTAGTGGATATGTCAACTTAAAACCTACTCACTACCCAAAGTCAAATTGAAAATATCATAATGTTCTCCTCATATAAAATTTAAATTTTTTAGAGATGTTTTAAGAGAAAATTTAAAAAAATTAAAGAATTCCAGAATAACCACCATTGCACAGAATAAATAACTCGCTAAACCTTATATTAGCTGTGTTTTATTTTCTTCGTGATCCAGATCAGATCATTATATTTATTTGCGAAACAATAACAAAACAAAATCCTAATAAAATCAATGATCTGATCTGGATCACGAGGAAAATAAAACACAGCTATTATTAAGTTAGTAAGATTATCAGCCCAATTGTACTATTAACTGAGTGGGAGTATTCTTTCCATATTCGTATTCAGCCCTAAGTTCCCGTTCGGAAGAAGTTCCGAAACAGAAATGACAGCCGATCGGAACGCAAATTACGTTCGAGTTACTCATTGAGCAACAGAAGAAATAAATAAAACAGTGTCTATTTCCAAAAAACTAATCCACAGATTTTACCGAAGTCTAATTTTCCGATTCCACACAAATCGGAGACCAATTTGTTCAGAACATTCGCTTTCCCAGTATATAAGTGAATTAACTCAAATATCATTATGAGAATTTGTTCCTTTTTTTTTTGAAAATCTCTTAACTATCATAAAAGATACAAAGCTGGAATTCACATTGAATTCAAATAAGAACAATACAACATTTCGTCCCCTTTCTGCGTTAACCAACTATCTGCAAAGCAAATTTTGTTCAGTTATTCTTCAAAAGAACATTAGTTTTTCTGAATACCAAACATTTAGAATGAACAATCAAAAGCCGAATAACATTTAACTTAACTTTATATATTTTCATACAAACACTTTTTATCTAATTCTCTAGAAAGTTTTTCAACCTTGTTTAGCAGAAAACAAAATATTGCAAGAAAGTGTAGTTACGTGATTAACGCAGGAACGGAGCGCGTGAAGGAATATAATTAAATACAATTTATTTAAATTTTAATCAAGAATTTAAAAGGCTCAAAATTTATCGCATTTGTCAAGTTTTAACTTCCAAAGAATAAATATGTAATTGGAGAAGGAATTCAGTTTCCGCAGTAGATATGACTCAAATTTCGGAAATGTATTAGCGGATCCAAATAGTTATTATATCTTCACCTCCCCTTGAATTTTTCAAATCAACTTTAAGCTTAAACATAAATAAATAAATAATAAAACAAAAAATAAAACATTTATTATTTTAATTGATTTAATTAATTAAATACGTTTTATAAATAATTTTATTCATAAAAAATGAACACCATTAACCCTTTCCATTTTTGTTTTGCTTACTAGAAGAAAATATTATTACATAATGTAGTTACATAAAATAATAATAATAAAAAAATAATAATAATAATTATATTATATTTATATGTTAAAAAAACATCACATTTTTTTCATTTAATTTAAACTGTTCTAATATAATAATCAATTATTTAAACAAACAAACAAAATAAAATTGCTGAGAAAGTCTATAAAAAATAGATTTGCGAATTTATGTATAAATCAATAATAGTATTTGTTTTATCTAAAAAAAAAGTCAATAATATATTTATATATAGTTAATATATGTTGCGTATGCTCTTTACAATAGTAAATATTAATATTTTATTTATTTAACTTATATTTTTTTCTCTAACTAGAGAGATAATAGTAAATAAATATCTAAATAAGTCGCGCATTTTTCTTCTTCATTACTATACAAACAAAATTGAAACATGGATTCTAGCTCTAATAAATTTGTTTTTTTTTTTTTTTCTTTAAAAAATATATATATGTATAAACAATGCCAACCGATATTTATTATTATGTATAATAATCATTTTACAAAACTATTAAAATATAGTTTGTCAATAATGCAAAGTTGACTATATTATAAACTATGCAACTATGCCACACACGATACGTATAATAATCAACTGCATTATGCCTGCAAAAGCTTCTTTTCTTTTTTTTTCTAATAACTCGCTGACTCTTTTTGTTTTAAATAATTATTTAATTTAAATATTACACTTGAAATAAACAAAAAAAAAAAGATGCATTATATAAATGGAAGTGGAAAATTTACGATTAAAAAAAATATATATGCATGAGCATGTATTTATATCTGTTGTCTCATTTGTGTTTCATAAAACCTATATAAATTTCTTTAAGAAATATATTAATATATAGCTTGTTATATGTTAAGTCATATATAATATAAATATATATGTTTCATTTTTGTATGCGTCTAAGTGATTTGTATATAAAATGTATATAAAATCAATTTGTCTAAATAGAATAAAAAATTATAATAATTAATTAAACAAAAAAAACTATTATAAAAGAGAAGTAGTATAAGCTCAAGCTTGAATATTAAAAAAAAAATTGTATAACCAATCTCAAAACGCTCAGAATAAAATAATAGTTAAAACATAAAACTAAATAAGGGTTTTGATGAATTGTTTTTGTTTTTCCTGCTCACAGAACATCAAATATCGATCACCAACCTTTTGCTTGTTGCTCATTTTTTTCTTTAATTTTATTTTGAATTATATCAATCCTCAATTGCCAACTCGGATTTTAATCTTATTTCCAATTCTCGCATTCCGTTGTCGATTCCGACTTCATCTTCAGGAACTTGGTTTTTTGTCGTTAAAACTTCTTTGGACGATGGCGTAGCATCGCCCCAGAAGTTTGGTGAACCAATTGGTGGCTGCTTTCTAGGGAGATTGTTGTTCCAAAGAGACTCACTTAAAGTAGAGTGCTGAAAATAAATTATTTTACTTTTATTACAATTTTTTTTTTTTTTTTTGATAAAAAGTTTTAATTAATAGAAATTGTTGAAATCAAACAGTCAAATGACCGAAATAACAACTATGTCTACAAGCGGTTTCTCGTTCGTTTATTGTTTTAAAGGAAAGGATTTATGGAAAATCAACACTTTGTTGGGATTGATAAAATGTTACCATAGATGCAAATAATTTTGTTTAAATAAATAAAATGACATGAATACGTACTCTTTTTTAAATTTTATTTAAATTTAATTTTAATGTCCTTTAAACTTTACTAAGAATATTTTGAAGACAGTGAGTATAAAGCAGCGATAGTGCATGTTTAACAGACGAGGATACACTTTCTATAATTGCTGCAAATTAAACATTTTAATTCTAGACAACGATGAATGTGGCCAAGTTTTAATCAGTTAATTTTTTTTTACTTTTGCATTATCACTTCCATTGTGTTCTCTCAGTGTAGTTTTCATGACATTGATTATTTCCAGGAGCTTTGTATGGTCTTGGCACCGTACAGTCAATCGTCACAATATCGACTCTGCTGAGCAATAGAACTAAAATTACAGAACTAAGCACGAAGAGGAAACCAAAAGAATACAAAACAGGGTAAAATTATCTAAGATAAAGTCCGCAGCTAGAGAAAAAATAAAAATATCTAAAGCACGTTTTTGTAGCTTTTTTCATACTTGCATTTATGCTGCAAGTATGAGAAAAAACTTGAGGCGAAAATATTTTTTGAAAACTAGTTAATAAGACACCTCAACATTCTTGGCCGGCCTTGAATATTCTGTCATATCCAGATTCAGTAGTTCGCAATGCATCTTACACACCTTAAATCGTTCATTCATTCACAACTCATCCACATAATTATTGAAAACCAGGATGTGTGTTTATAGAATCAGTTTCTTCAAAGTACTTAAAGATTGAAAGGATGGTTGATGAACTAATGTCGCCTTACAAAACAATCTAACGAAATGGAGATTTGAAAGACTAAAACTTGTTGCATTAAATTTGATCGTTAAAGATTCAATGACATTAAATTCCTACACTCATAATTTTATTTATCAATAAATAAGTGTCATTGACGCTATTCCTAATTTACCGAAGGCTTTGTTTGCAAATCTAAATATACATACTGCCGCCGCTCCAAATAAAATCAATAAAAAAATAAATTAATTAAATTTTCAAACACAAAAATCAATTCTAGATCATTACAAAATTTATCTGCAAAGTCGTGACACCAAAGGTGAACGCAATTCCGATTAAAATTCGACTATAAATATGAGAGTAAAATTACGAATTTCAATCACAGTTATTTACATATTAGACAAATAAGTGCATCATAATGAATACAATTTTTCAACTATTTCTAATAGGACTACTACTAACGTTGTCGAAGCTAGAAGCCTGTAATTACAGTTCAAAAGGGAGTGTACAATTTCCAGGAAATTTTAGTTTTGGTGTTTCAACTTCGGCATATCAAATTGAAGGAGCTTGGAATGAGGATGGGAAAGGTGTATCAATTTGGGATGATTTTACACATAAAAATCCTGAATTGGTACGGGATGGATCTAATGGAGATATAGCTATAAATTCTTATCATCGATTTGATGATGATTTGGAAATACTCAATGATCTTAAGGTAATTTGAGAAATTCATTTTTTTTTGTTTGTTTTGTTTTCTTCAATACAAACAAAAAAGATAGAAAACATCGGGTAAAGTTAGCACCCGATTGTTATCTCTCGACTTATCAGAGCCTCAGCGATTTTTCAAATACCAAATAAGTGGAGGGAAAGTAGCTTCTTCCAATTTACAAAGGGAAGGGTGATACGCGAAGCTGAGATAATTACCATTCGATTAGGCGGTCACGCAACATGAAAATCGTTGAGACAGTATTGATAGGCCGATTCAATTATTGTGGATGTAATATAAGACTCACTTGAAAATTTATAATTTCAACAAAAAAAATATTTTAACGAAATTATTCCTTTAAGGGATACATTTTAAACCTTGAATTCTTCCATAAGATTTAAATAAAATATATAAACCGTCAGTAAAAAGGCAGCCTAAGGCACAACAAAAATGGGTCAGTTATATTTCAAAATTATCTAATAATCGATTTTTTTTTTTTTTAAATATTTTCACAGGTTGACCATTATCGCTTCTCAATTTCTTGGACAAGAATATTTCCAAATGGTGAAGTAAAGTATAGAAACCAAGCTGGAATCGATTATTACAACAAAATTATTGATAAACTACTTGCTAGTGGAATAAAACCTTTGGTTACACTTTTCCATTTCGATTTACCCATGGAGATTCAGAAAATGGGTGGTTTCATTAGTCCCTTGAGTATTGAATATTTTGTGCAATACGCAACAGAGATTTTCAAACTTTATGGTGACCGGGTAGGGCGCAGTTTGAAAAATTGAATATTTTTTATTAATTATTAAATTCTAGGTCAAACACTGGATAACATTTAACGAGCCTTGGTTTATGTGCAAACTAGCTTATGGTGATGGAATTTATCCACCCCTTATCAATGCCTCTGGGATAGCAGATTATCTTTGCATAGACAGTATTCTAAAGGCACATGGTGCAACTTACCGTCGTTTTAAATCACACTTCAAGAAACAAAAAGGTCAAATAGGTATTTCACTCAATAGTCCGTATTTTATCATTGCTGATTCGTCTGATAAGGATATTTTAGAACGTGCCATGCAATTCAATGTAGGTATTAACACATAAACTAAGAATCAATAACTTAGCTTGTCTTTCAGCTGGGTTATCTTGCACATCCAATTTTCAGTAAAGCTGGTGGATATCCCGAGGTAATGGTCAAAGATATCGCAAAAAATAGCTTCTTAGAAGGCAGAATTATGTCACGTTTGCCTAGTCTTGAAGGAGAATGGAAAGACATCGTTCGAGGTTCAGCTGATTTCTTGGGTCTGAATTATTATTCATCAGCCTATATTAGATATGCTTCGCAGCCAGTAGGACGAAATCCTTCATTCGAACGAGATACAAACTATGAAACTTACAACAAGTTCCCATCACAGTCTTCACAGAGTTGTGATCCAGCAGGTCTTGAGGGTTTATTAAAGTAAGTTCTTGTAAGAATTGGTGTTAAAAAATGCTTTAAAGCTAATTTTCTATTTTTCTCCCTTTAAACAGATGGATTCGAAAGGAATACAATAATGTTCCAGTGATTATCACAGAAAATGGCTACCGTGATATGGGAGAACTTAGAGATGATAATCGAACAAGTTACCTAAAGGTGAGGTACAAATTTAATATTTGTTCAAAATTCGAAGTTAAATCTTTTATTTTGTAATTTGCCAGACCCATTTGCAAGCTGTATTGAATGCATTGAATGATGGTTGTAATGTTGTAGGCTATACACATTGGAGTTTGGTTGATAATTTTGAGTGGTTGTTTGGATATACGTAAGTTTGTTTTATGTCAAAGTGTACATTATAATAAAATGATTTATATTTTTAGAATAAAATACGGACTTTATGGAGTCAACATGACTAGTCCCAAAAGAGATCGTGTTGCCAAAAAATCTGCCAAGTTTTATAAAAAAGTTATTAGGTCAAGAATTTTACAAATGGAAGATGTTTGATAATAAAGCTTACAGCTTTAGATTAGATTAGATAATATTGTAGAATGTTATACATATTAAGTAACAGTAAAGTAATGTTATTATTATAAAGTGGTACAAGATCAATTTATTTCCAATTATTTTTACAAATTTTAATCATTCACATGTGCATTACATAATGTCCGCAGAACCTTTATAAACCTTTATAAAGTTGATATATAAAAGCGGTTCTACTTGGACGATGAAGGTCAAAATATCCGTTCATATACGCTACAAGATTTAAAGCATTTATTTCAGGTATCAAGACGCAAAAAGCGCTGACTTGTGAGGATAAGTAAAAATGTTAGTCGGTACAAGCTAAGTTTATAAATTGGTAAACCTGGGGTCAAATCGTCGCATACGTTAACGAGTAACTCGTGAGCGGAATCTGTTCATTTGGCATGATGTCATACGTACAGCAAATGGTTTGAAGCTTTCGAACAAATTGTAAACGGAAATTGCTATAACTGCAGCTTATGAACTTGGTAACACAGGTCGACACGCTGTCATGCAACCTCTTTAACAACATCCTTGAAAGAATAATACGGAACTCTAACGTTAATACCAGAGGCACCATCTTTATGCTGTTGTCAAAAAAGTATATTCAACACCGACGTTTTGGAAAAAACGTCACCATGGACAGTCATAACTCATAACTTTGAAGTAGCAAAGGACCTTGTCTACCAAGATCCGCTATTAATACAGACAACAATTGCGCTTGATTACCATTATATTACTTTTGTGAGGAGGCCCTCTCTCGATCAACTTGAGTTAAATTAGAGAAGCCTTCGCTTTTTGAAATTTTCTTACATAAACCTTCGCCAGCAAATACAATTTCCAATTAAAATTCAAACTTATAACTAAAAAGAATAAATAACTAATAGAATTACCTTTCCAGGAAGATTATTATCACTGGTGTCCATTATCTGGAGTGAACTCAGGCCAAAATCGAAGTTTGTTGCCGCATTGCTACCATGGCGACTTATGATGTTGTGTTGCGAAGAGTTTCCGCCGCCACTATTTCCTTGTGATGTATTGTTGTTGTTGTTATTGTTATTATTATTATTGAATGACTGCAAATCGGAAGAGAACTTTTGTAAATCTCTTAGATTTGGAAAATTGTTCGTGACTTGTCTAAAATTGTTGTTGCTACTTTCACCGCGCTTGCCCACTTGACCACTTCCTACACCAAACCTCTCAAAATTAACATTAACTGCCAGAGCATCGTTGTTAAATAATGATGACGATGAGCTGGAGGATGTATCCATTTGCTTGTTATTACCATTCGAGTTATCATTGTTGTAAAGCCATGATTGTGTCGATCCCGATGCTGCATTACTCATACGATTGGCAATTTCTTGAAAAGATGTTAGCCCGCCAATGTTGTTTAAAGTGTTGTTATTGCCGCTTAAGCTGTCGCTTAATTGGTTAAAGCCCTTGTACATTGGGCATATTGGACCGAATTTACTAATCGATGTGGGAACGTCAAAAGGCAGATTATCCTCATCCAGGATCGAATCAGATCGCACGAAACTATCACGTGTATCTCGAAGCAAGCTGGCCGCTGCACTCACGTCTTGAAGGCTTTGAGATGATGCGGCTTGCTGCCAATACGCATTCAGTAAATCATCCTTGGTTAAAATGTTGTTACTTCTGTGGTTATTGTTGGTGGTGGTGTTACTTGTGGATGAGTTGTTGTTGTTGTTGTTATTGTTATTCACAAGCTGAGCTAGTTGAGAGGCAGCAGAACTTTTATAGATATTGCTTCCGTTTAGCAAGGCTGCAGATGTTTTTGTGAATTCTAGATCCTTAAGATATTCTAAATGTTTCTTATCCGGATGGATAGGGAATATAGGACTGGAGGGAGCATCACTATTGCTACTACTGTTGGCGCCCATGTAGGATGAGGCGTTTTGTGGATTTAGGCCAATGTTCATAAGGTTACCACCATGTTGCTGTTGTTGTTGCTGCTGCTGTTGCTGATGGTGGTGCTGATGTTGCGTCGACTGATGTTGATGCTGATGCTGCTGACGTTGATGGTCCCATAAATTAGACTGGCGTATTCCATCCACTGTAAGTTTTCCATACTCATTGGAAGTGCCCATGTACGAAGTTGTATGACCAACTGGATTGTGCCGAGATGGTCGTATTCCAGACTGCTGAATTCCAGAGCCAGGAACTTGACTACCGAAGTTGCCCGAACCTGAGTACATATCCGAGGGTCCAAAACTACTTGCTGTTGGACATGATTTCGTGTGAAATACAGGTTGTTTGACGGGCGGCTGTTGGGTTCCAGACTGTGGGAAATTACTATGGTGGGATCGAGGCGATGTGAGCGACATGCCACCACCAACAATTGATGAAGAATTCCTTGGTGGAGGTGGTGGTGGGGGAAAGTTCAACCCCGAGTAATGGTTGTCGTAGCGATGTCTTTGTGATTGCGGAATTGGGCTTTGACCATGCATTGGCGGTGGGATCAAATCCACATAGCTAGGTGGTGCCGATGGCATTCCTCCTTGCGATTGTGAATGATAAGGCGCTGACATGGACGCTACGGGCGATGGTTTACTAACTACATTACCAAATCTTAAAGGCGACGGCAATTCATCCGGTGGGAGACACGATGAGGACAGCGAGGGCGGCGGTGCGTCCAGGTAATCTGAAGCAGTCTTCTTCGTGTTTACAATTGGAGTTTTTGTACTATTCTTTCTATTCTTCGCCCGGTACCTCTCTAGTTCCTCATCAGAATGAGCAAAAGTGCAGCTGGTCCCGCGTGGACAGATTCTCCTTAGTGTTAGATCACGACAAAGACTTATCTTATACTTTGTGTTGGGATTAGTGGTAGACGATTCTTGGAGCTTACGGTTTCCGTGGTGTTGAACAAACTCTACAAGCCCAATGACAACTTGCTTTACAGCGTCCAGCGCCTTTGCCACCTCCTGCCATGTTGGAACAGAATTCTCAACACTAGAGTCGATGCTGGCCAAGTGTTTGAGATGAGTTCGCAAGCCTGACAAGTTCGCCGGATCCCCGGTCCGTTGAAGAGCAATAACTAACTCTTGCACTGATTGAGCAAATGATTGTGGGGTTTGAAGTTTGTCGATAATACTTTGCATATGCGACTTGTGAATGGTATCGCCATACAGTAATGACGACCACTGATCTGGAGCTATCCGAAGACCGGCTTCTGTTGCTATTTGGACGATTTGAGCATCATGTTCCCGTCGCAGAGCATCATAAGTGCGGAATTCTTCTTTCAGTTGCATCAGCGAAGAGTCAGCCTCTCGTTTGGATACTTTAAAACAACTAGCACGGTACAGGAGTTGTACAACATGACCTATACTGGTTTTTGAGGCTTGGGGAAAGTGTGGCTCCAGGCGTTGAACTACAAACATTACGAGAACTTTTCTTGATAATGCAGATCCATCTTCCAGGGCTAATAGAACTAGTTTAAGTACTTCTTCTTGCATGGCCGGACCAAGGAATTGACAGCCGCGCGATCGCACAGCTGCCCACAAGTTTGAGCTCAACTGTTGAGGATTCTGGTGCTGCAGTATGAGTTCAGTGACAGTGCGTTCGCCCAGCGAACGCGCTGCTCGCAAAGCTCTGGATCTGCCCTCATCTTCCATCAGTTGGCAATTGACTAAAGTTACTAGTTTTCGTTGCATTGGTCGGGAAAGCAGACTTCCAAAGTTTCCATTATTAATGAATGGCTTTAGATGTAGGGCTAGACTTTCGATGCATTTCTTTCCAAGTTTGTAGCACTGTTTGTCGTCGGGCAATAGACTTTGAACGCTGGGTATGTTTGTGGTAGATGCTTCTGATTCAGCAGCCAGACTGGCAGCAGTTGTTTGTGCGCCATTGTTGAAAGTGCTGCTGCTGCTGCCACCAATGCAGCTACTGCTGTTGCTGGGTGTGACCAGCAACAACAAGGCATAATTAATAGGTAGATTTTCTAAATCGGTTGTAATTGAGGTCTAAGATGAGATTTAAAGAAAAAGAGAAAGTGTATTTTGAAAACAATTTTTTCATTGAAAATTAAGGTGTTTACCTGGTCAAATGGACATTGCTTGTTGTGAAGTGTGGCTAAACAAGTACGGCATATTGTATGGCCACATCCTAAGCTTATTGGAGGACGTTGATTTTCTGCAAACTCGTTACAACAAACGGGACAGGATAAAAAGTCTGTCCATGAGGGCGCCTGTATCGGCATTCTATAAAGAAAAAAATCGAGTGTTCCATATAATATTTGATAAAAAGCAACAAGTTGTTTATAATTTTTGTCGCGTATGTTCCTCTTACTAATTGCTATTTATTCACATTGTTTATCAATTTCGCTTAGTAGATTTATCTTAAGAAAAAAATTTCCCAAGAATTGGCTCCCATACATTATCATCAGATCATTTTGGAGAATACCAGTGGGGCTTTTAAATTGCTTTTCAACTATGTATCCTCACTTGCCTGTTTGGTATATTACCTGTAGGCATAATTCTATATACATAATATCTCATGCATTGAAAGAGCTACTAGTTTTATTTCTAGGATTTTTTAGAAGGAAAAAATAAAAATCTTTTTCTCTAAAAAAAAGCTTATATCCAGAGTTCCAAATCTTGTGTTTGGATATTGTGTTAACTGGAAACTGCAAATTTTCAGAATGAACGGTGCAATCTCATTCCGTCATTTTGAATTAAAGGTGCAAAAGAGGTACGTGATAGCGGTTCTTCCAGAAAGAAAAATTCAAAGGCAAAACTTGTTTTTCGCATTGTAAATATTTTTTCTTAATAAATCATAGATGAAGAATCAGACAAAATCGAAATCTAAATTTTAGCAGCTTTTAGACTTTGCAACCGTTGTAAAATTACACTGACTATACAATCTACCAATGAACCAATTTGTTAACAACCGTTGGGCTTTGCCACCGGAGGTTAGCAACTTGTTTGACAATGCTATACAGGGATGCGACATAAAATCGCATCTCTATACACTCTCAGACTCAAAATGTCTGAGAGGCAAAATAATTGTGCTTACTAGCGATTTTTAGTTTTTCCAAGATCAATCGCAACGATCAAATATGGGGCGCTATGCGTTAATCTTTATCTAATTAAAAGCATGTGAGTTGCATTGCATCTACCGAAGATGTGTCAAAGCAATTGCTGACTATTGGTAATGAGAATGTTCATGTTAACGATTTGAACAGAATAAATCAAAAATGATCAAGTAAAAGAATGAATTCTTACGACAAAAAACATTTTAACTACATTTCTTTAAATTTATTGATGGTGTAGCAAACGAAGACAATCAACTTTCCAATTGCGTATACAAAATACGCATTATTAGATCTGCGTGCCTTACCACTGCACATTTTTCCAAGAATGAAGGATGGATTAATCATCTTGCCTTGAAGTTTTTTTGCATTTGAAAATTAAGAAAAGGTAACGAATTATAAAGAGCAAAGTTTTATGGAACTTAAATTTGAACATAAGCTTTCAGCAATAAGGCTGGTAGTTAACAAGTGAATAATCAATTAAATAAATAAATATATCTTCGCTCTGTTAAAAATGACATTAACATATACAAAACAACGTTTTAAAAAAATTCTCCGAGTTCATTGTTTTCCTAAAACCGCTTTTTTTTTTCAATTAAGTGAGGTGGCAGGATATGTACATACCTTGAATCAAAATAATGCAATTTTGTTTAAAAAAATATCTAAGATATCTTAAAGCCAGGATTTCATAAACCTATCTTAGTTTGGCGAAAAGGTATTTTGAGATTGATTTAAGTTATAAAACCATTGACCTAACAAGTGAACAAGTAATTGTCCTACCATCTGTTTCTAGAGTAGGTGTATTTTTTGAACAAAACATCATGAAAAACACTCGTAGTGATTCACTTTTTAAACAGGATGTGTAGAAACCATTCGAAGGAAACATGATAACACTTCTAATAGTTCAATGAAATGCGGCTACACGGCCTTTTTTCCATTACTAAAAAAAATAACCAATTCTAACCTAAAAACATAGTCACATGAATATCTCTCACTTCGTTCTCTAATCAATTCAGAATAAATGTATCAAGACCAAGCACCAAGCAAACCGCCATAATAAAATGAGGGAGCGGTCTATATGATATACAAATATTTGTAATAAATTTGGAAATATTTTTTTTGCTGTACAACATCGCAATTAATAGTAGTTATCAACAGTTGAAAATAACTTTGTTTATACTTGTGAAGGCCAAGATTAAACTAAAATGTGAAAGATTGTAGATATACCTAAACATTGAAAACTTAAATCTAAAACATTATTATGTATTTTCTACTCCAAATTTGTTTTGTTCTAATCTAATTAATCATTTCAAGAGAGTCACAAAATGTCCACTAGAAAATTATTGACTTCTAATATCTTGCTTCTATTTTGCATAAGTTTTTTTCTTTGAAGAAAAAAAAAATCACCCACCCATCATCTCAGAAAAAATGTGAAATTGAAAAAAAAAAATATAGCAAGTTTATGCAAGTTTATAATCATTAAATTTTTCCATATTATACAAATATTATTGGCACGCTACAATAATACAAAGTTAAACCAGATTGAGAAATATTTATTGTGATGATGATGATGACGACGGATGACTAACAAAAAGTCCGCAAGAGAATGTCACACATTTGACTTTTTACTGACGACCTTTGCGCGAGGACAGACGATTTATATAGACAACAAAATCGACAGACACAATCATTCCATATACATAAACTAAATTAACCAATAAATTAACAATTTTATTTTATATTTTTTTTATATAAAATTTCACATACCTATATAAGTATAAATCACAAATATATGTAAAAAATAAAAAAAACAATTGTCGTAACAACCATATGTGAACATTCCAGTTCAAGATCACACGACATCATTATTGTTCCAAAATTGCAGACGTGTATTAATGCACAATGGAGGAGGAGGAGGAGGAGAAAGAAAGAACTTTGGAATCATGATTATTTTTCAATACTATACTATACATTGTTTGTTAATTGATTGTACATCAATTTTTAGAGAAAAGATATATAAGAAGCAACTGGGTCACAAGATACCCCCGATAAAATTCAAAGTAAAATAAAATAGAAAAAAAAAAGTTTTCCACTGATTCGATTTGGATATACTCCTACCAGCTGGTGATGATTTACATTCCTCAAATCATCATCAGGTGAAGTGAAAAAAAGTCTCAGAAATTTATTAAAAGAAAAAATCTTTAAACCACTCAACTCACTGATGATCAGCTCTCTACACCACCACCTCACAAATTACATTTATAAATTTTTGAAAAACAAAAATTCACAAAAACATACAACGAATACGAAAAAGAATTCTTGAACTGATTTGAACTGGTCAATTGGAATCGGAGTAGAGTATTTCTTTTGAAAGGCAGTTCCTCACCTCTCACACAAAAAATACGAATATAAAAAAAATATCTATCATGGGGCTATTGGAGGCTTACACATTTTATGTTAAATCCTTTTGTGGAGAATCCTAAAAAGGCCTCGAGGTCTTTATTAGGAACTTTTTTTCGGATTGACAATTATTAAAAAAACAAATTTTTTTTTGGAATGCGTTTTATACCCACGAAAAAAATACTACTTAAAAAATGCAAAAAATATAACTCGAAAACGAAATCTCGAAACGATCTCTTTGGTGTCTCCCAAATATTAAAAAAAAAATAAAAAAAAAAAAATATTTTTGTCGTCCAAAGTGCCAACTAGACACATATTTTTTTTCTCGTTTTATCCAATGGGAATTGTGGTAAAAACCAGAAAACACACAGACTGGGTGTCGTATATCTTGTCTGTTTTCCCACATTTATATACCACATACATATATTTGTATTGAATGTGTGTATATTTGTGTTGGGGAAAGGGGGGGCACACTTTTCTTTTTGTCTCTCTGTACAAATTTCACTACCGACGTCCGACAAAGCGACGACGACGATGATGATGATGATGATGGGGAATCATTTTTTTTTTCTTCTTGTGTGGAATTTTTTTTGATGTTAACATTTTTTTTTCTTTTGTTAAATTCTCTTAATTAGATATAACTTTTCGATGATTAATACATATATATTGAAAATATTATACTTTATTTGTTAGAAAACCCGATGAAATTATTATTTTTAATTCGTACCTTGATATTTAAGCGAAATATTCATCACATTTTACGAGTACAATTAATCGGTCATGTAGGCAGAAGGTTCTTTATCTTTTTTTTCAACTTTTTGTTTCGTGTCGTTGTTCTTTTTTTTTTTCGTTTCTTTTTTCTGCTTCTGCTTGACCTCTTCGATGTGGGGAATGTCAAAATTGCTGGTTGATTTTTTTTTTCTCTCTTTGGATATACACTTCTCAATTCACAAATGCTGGAGAAGTAATTTTGTATAAATATAAAGGGGGTATAAATTGTAAGATTTTTTTTTATGAAAACGCAGTTGGTATTGATTTTTATCGTAAAGCCTAGTACGAAGCTGAAGCGAAACGAAATTTTCTATACAAAATTTCGTTAACGAAATCTTGAACGAAGTTGAATTTGTTTTGTTTTTGCTTTAACACTTATTTTCTGATGTTTTTTCTTGAATTTTTTAATTTGTATTTTTAATATTTCACTTTGCTATAATACCCGATGGTATTTTTTCTTTAATATGTTCCTAGTTGACTTTGGAGATTTCAAAATGTTTCGTTTTGCTTCAGCTGCGTACTAGGCTTAAGTTAAGGAAGAGTCTTTTCTTTAAATAATGTTGCCATTAGTGCAGATTTTCTACTCATTTCCAGACTTTTGAAAACCATAAATTGGCGGTGCAGATTTTATCTGCAACTGAAACTAAAAGTTTCGAAAAAGAAAATGGATTTCTTTTCACAAATTCCAGTAAATGGCAATTAAAGTAAGGACAACCCGACAAACAATTTTGGTTCTAAAAAGCTTTACAGATGCAATTGTTGCTTCTGTAAGGCATTATATAAGCAAAATTGTTAGTAGGGAAGGAGGGATTAAAACTTCAACCATTTTGTAACAAACAACAATTTTTTTTGTCTGTTCTTTAAATTAAGTTTGAGAATCAGCTGGAGATTGTTCTTAATGTTTCTAGATTTTTACTTCTTGGCACTTTAATTGACACAAAAAGTAAAAAAAAATAAATAAACCTGTAATGACTGCTAAGATAAATAACAATTTATGCAGCGAGCGAGCTAAAAAAGGCTACATAAAATAGGGGTATTCACGATCAGGTGCAACAGGCCTAGTAAAAATGTAAAATTTTATTTTTTTACAATAGATCGTGAACGCCCCTCTTCTTATTTATAGTAAATATTAGCTGCGTTCCTTTGGAAATATTTATCTACTTTTTAGTACTTAAAACTACTTTGATCTACTTTGCTATACTGAAAAAGTAGTTCAAAGCAGCTTTAAGTACTAAAAAGTAGATAAATATTTCCAAAGGAACGCAGCTATTGAAGCATGAATGATGTTTTTTTTTCCTCCACCGTTGCTTCTTCTTTTTTCCATTTTTTATAATTTAATTCTTTGTTTTGTTCGGGTTAATTAATTTTAACTAATTATTTTACATCAAAAGAAACTAAATTACGGGACATGAGTAGCGACAACCATTATAAACAGAATAAAAAAGACAAACTGTTTATCATGGGCGACGCGACGGTGAGCTGCCATCTGTCAAAAATAATTTTACTCCATTGTATTTTTCAGCCCTATTCTGCTATCCATCGGGGGGAAAAATCGCTAAATATTCACCAATTACCATTCTGCTATTCATCGGGGGGAATCCAAACTCACGTCGGTAATATCGGTAATGTTGTTCAGTATTCCACTAATCACGTGAACGAACTTGCTCCATACATTTGCAATCCGCATAAAAAATGTTGCGGATCTGTCACTTTTGTTTGTAAAAATAAATTCACCATCGTTGAAATTTAGCAAAATGCCACTTTTCATAAATTTTTAATTATTTCTTAACATTTAATCGGCTGCTTTTATTTTTTCTATGCAAATAAACACAAACAAAAAATTTTTTTTTCCTTTCAATTTACTTCGTCGCCATTTTTTTTTTAATTTGACGTTCACCTGGACGTCAAATTGAGGGATGATAATGCAGTTTACCCGATGGATAGCAGGATGGCAAGGTAGAGTTAAAGTGAACCGAATGTGTGAATCGGATCTGAGATTCACGGGAACAGCAGAATAGGGCTGTTTATTTTGCAATAGGGTTAGGGTATTGCAAAAGTGCAAGACCATTGTAAAATTTCAATCCATATATTTTGTTGTTGTAGTGTTGTTAGATTTACACTTTTGCACTTTTGCAATGATACTAGACCAGTTGCATCGGATCGTGAATACCCCTAAGTCAGCTATTACATGAAGCCTCAAGAGGCGCGCCTCTTTTCAAAACTAATGAGTGCAAAAGAGAAAGAAGATTAAACAAAAAATTATCCGACCGGAGAGTCGTGGGGCCAAAATTCTGAGACTCTTTTTTGACGTTTCTTTTTCCACTCTTACTTTTTTCAACATTCCCTTTCATTCTTTTTGTTTCTTGGTGGAATACAACAACAACAATACTTAAATCAAAAGAGAAATGTCAAATTTGAGTCTTTGACATCGTGTAATAGTACGCGCCTCACAAAATGATTATCAAAAGAAAATTCAAAAAAAAAGAGTCAAGCCTCTTGAGGCTTCATGTAATAGCGATTTTCAATGGAACGTACTTTCAACGAATTCAATACAAATCGTATCTACTCGGGAAGAAGAGCATGAGTAGATGATAGTAAATGGAACAGGGCTAAAGTAGGGAAATCACTTATAGGTAAAAAAACAAGGATGACGTTTCGTTATTTTTTGACATTTTGATAAAACGTCAAATTCAACGACCGCCATTTTCGTTTAGATTCGTTGAGCTCATGTAGGTACACTATGAACAAAAATTCTTTTGTGTACAGTTTGAAATAAAAATATTTTAAGGCCTAGGACCAACTTATACTTTTTTGTTAGAATTTTGATTAAATAGTAAATATTTTTCAATAAAAGAGGTATTTCAAGAAATAAAATCAAAATCAAATTATAGAGTCTTATCTAGTATATTTTCTTAAGACCAACGTTAGTGTCAGATGGCAAAACGATCGTACAAAATGTAAATAAAACAAAGAAATAGAATTTTGAGAAATAGGCTGCATCCTATAAGAGAACTTATGGTGTTTTCATTTGGCAAAAAAATCAATTTATTTTTTGATCTAAATCTGTCAAAAAACTGTTGTTGTGACTACTTAATTGTAGTTGAACAGATCAAAAATTGTTTTTTTTTTTGACAGATTTAGATCAAAAAATAAATTGATTTTTTTACCAAACAAAAACACCATCAAATGTAAGGGTATATTTCCACCTACGCTAAATCCGAAATTTAGCTAAGTAGATTTAGAACAAATCTCGAGATTTATTTTAGATCTACTTCGCTAAATCTTAGATTTGGGTTCAGCTACCCAAACGGCCATATTATTCACTAGTTTAAAAAATACATCTGGATGTAAAGAAATTGAAATGTCAAAAATAAATCCAAATCCATAATATTCACTATTACACAGAGAAAAAATAGTCATTTTTACCTACATAGATAGCGCTCTAATTTAAGGCCACCGTTCTAAAACTGCGGTTTCGCAAACGAACGGAGTGCAGAACATTGAAATTATAATTTCGCTCGAAATTGAAGATAGATTTCGTTCGATTTCGATTCGATCGAAACGCAGGACATGAGCGAAAGTTACGCATTTTTTTTGGCAAATCATGCGTTTAAGAATTTATAGAATAGATAGATTCTGAATTTATTTACCATTTTTATTGTACTGTTTAATTTTTTTGCGGGTCATTCTGTTCCCCATCAGCTGCCTTGCATTACCAACAAATACAATAAAATTGCTTTGATTTCAACAATTTATTTTCCAATAAAAAAAAAAAAATAAAAAACAGAATCTAAACAATAAACCAAATGTTCTACAATAATAATGCTTATTTTCAAAATTTTGTTAAAAGGTACTCGATTACAAAAGAATTTAATTCTTTATTAGTTTCTTTTTCTATTTTACTTTATTTTATTTCAAAAATAAACAATTACAAACTAGAAATTTTCTCAATTCTACTGAATTATAAAAAGAAAAGAAAAAAATTAAAAATAACAAAACAAAAATATTATATAACTGGCATTATAATACATCAATATTATAGTTACACAGAAGGTATTTTGTTACGCTTAATCAATGTCTATGATACATAACATCTAATCATTTATATATTAATCTGCTATTAAAGTAAATTCAACTATATAAGTTATATTATATGCTACACTAAACGAAGGTAGTTTTACAATCGCAAAAAGTTCATTTCAACTCTAGATTAGGTAGTTTATATAAAAAAAAATCTCTCAATTCACTCAATATGTATACACAAATTATATATGTACATGCATACTGAAGGAATTTTTTTTTGTTTATCGAACAAATTAATTATGTATAATATAATAACAGTTGTTTTCGGCGTTTTAAGTTATTTTGTGTCCTTTTTGCCATTTTCGGCTCCATACGATGAACCCTTGCTAATTTCCGACATACCAATTGCTTTCGACATCAAGATGTAAACTGTAAGAATAAGGAAAAGAGTGGTTGTTAATAACGATATATAAAGCTTACAGTACTGTTGTCAGGAAAACAGTTTAATGTATTAGCATTTTTAGACAGAAAAAGAAAACAAAATGTGAAGAGGGTAGGAGAAGACAAACACATCTCTAGAGGGGTTAGACTTAGATCTATCCAATAGGTCTAATCGATGATCGATGCAAGAAGTAATCTCTAATCCTACAAAAGAGATGCTGATCGTGACTGACCAACCACCAGTTATAAGTACCAGAAAATTCTTACTTTGAGACATTATAAGTTTTTTTGTTTTTGCTAAATTTTTGGTCATGAGCGTTGCAGATGCTGCTAGCATGTTTGAAGTTATCCTCAGAATGTTGGTTTCAAATCATTGAAGAGTCAGAGGAGAAGAACATATGTACATATTTAAGTTGCACCTTAAAACCTGAACAAGCTGAGTGAGATATTCAACTCAACAAAATATTTTCAGCATAAATACAGTTGGGTGTGTCAGACTATGATTTTTACCTCTGTTAAATATTTCATAAATCTACAGATTACTATGCCAGTAACACATTTACTTAGAAATTTATTTACTTTGCGAATGTGAGGTGTTGCCAAAGGCTTACTCAAATGTTTTAAATTTGTTAGAAATAAAATTATAGAACATATCAATCACGCAGTCTTAAGGACTGCTATTTGGGACAGAAGGTTTGTCTATTACTTTTTTGAACAAAAACCTCACTGCGTTGTAACGTTATTCGATCCATGTCTTAGTAATCGTTTGTCTACTCATTTTCAAAATATTGTCTACCATCTGCAGGCCACTTTTTACAGTGTCCTGGAAATGTTATGGAAATGTCTATTTTTTGAAATTCTGATCCTTGCCAGTTTCGCCAACCGCCATTCCATTTAATTTCACTATAACATATATTTCAGTTGACTTCAAGGTCAATTTTCAAAGAAGCGAAAAAAATCTTCTTTACATTCGAATATTTGTTTTACAATTTCTGGATTTCTGCTAATTGAATTGTTGCATGTGGTATTTAATTTCAGCATTCCTGTAAATTCCGATGTATGGCATTGATCTTGTGGCCAGGCCATGTCATGATTTGTAAGATTTCTTCGACTTTTCTGTTAATATGCGAATACTTCGTTTATCAATCTTGGTACATTTTAATTATATTCTTATGTGCCTTGTTGTTTATCACCCACTCAACTTGAAGAGAAATAACTCCAAATCATAACAGAACTGCTTCCGTGCTTGACGGTGGGAACCATAGTCAGGCCACATCTTTTGTTCACCTTCTAACCCTCCGTTTTGGCCCAATACTTCGTTACTCGATTTATCGTTTCATAAACTCTGTAAAAGTATTCTTCCGTCCAGTCTCTATCTCTATGCTTTTAGCCTGTATTCCGGCATTAAAAAGTTTGGCTTAGAGTGTATATCTCGCTCTGTTTATCGTTGCTTTTAAAGGTCCTGTTTTTGTTACATCAAATTCCAATGTAAATTTTCGAAGTGTATTGTGTAACAGAAAAAAAATTTAAACTCGTAAATAAATTTTCCTTACAAACATTTGGGGTATTAAAATGGGCCCTTAAATCTTTTAGAATGACAGTTTATCGCACTAAAATTACGCCATGGGCTACAACATTTCTAACATTAAACTGTCCTAAAACTCTTCTAAATGTTTTTTGTTGCTTTATCATTTTACTTACATGTAACTAAAACACCCACAGCTATTGAAAGTCCAATCCAGTTTTGCGCCAACAGCGACGACAACAAGTAGTACAGAACCAAAGATATAGAGAATGTCGCCCAGGCGATATAGTTGATTAAAACTTGTAATCTAGGTTGCTGGACTTTACTTGGTACTTCTTTGAATCCAGATGTTTTGAAGAAACTACCAGTAGTATGGAAACTATCTTGAATTCTGTCCTTTTCACGGAATGTTTCTTGAAGCCACAATGCAGCCTCTTCTTCCTTTTCTGGAACTTTGTCTAATGGAATGCGACGGATAAACATGTAAGCTTTAACTCCATCACCATGCAACAAGTTTGAGATAGTTGGTGCGATCTTTTTTTTTTTTTTTTTGAAAAGAAGATACAATTAAATGAATGAAGTGGAAAATAAAACAACAAACAAACCGGGTCATCCTTCCTGAAGGCTACATTAATATCATAGATTGTGCACTTGTTGCGAAGACTGTCCAAACTGGCAGTAAATCCTTTTGTACGTGGAATCAAATGATGTTTTAGAACAGGCAATCCACGATCTTGGGCAAATTTCACTGAAGCTTCATGCTTCTGTGGAGTGAATCGTGTACCTTCGGCATTAAGTAATAACCAAACAGGATGAGGATAAGACATAATTGCTTTCAGTTGTCTTGCAATAATTTCCCTATCCTTGTCATATGATCGCTCGAGGAACACAAACTCGGCAAACTTCCATGCCCAACCAATGCATGGTATGTAAGAGATGACTTTTTTGGCATAAGCTTTGCAATTACCCAAAACCTCACACTTATCAGCGTACATCCATCCGGCTAACCAATCAATTTCGTATGTGTGATTCATAACTAAGAGAACATGTTCTTTGCCAGTGAATTTTTCCTCCTCTTCATCTATCCAGACTTCTATTCTGCTACCTGCCCACCATTCAGCAACGAAAACTAATTCTGAAATACAAATAGGATAGAATGTCAATCAGTTATATCCCTTTTTTTTTTGGGAAAGATTATTTTTTTTAAACTTACGAGAATATAGAGAAAAGCATAGATAGTACATCAAATTTCTATATAATTGTTGGTTGAATGGTTTTAAACAAAAATGCAGCAGTAGTTGAATAAAGTTGATAATAAGTCCTGATGTAAAGAATGTAATTGCAAAACACAGGTGGATCAGTCTTGATTTTTTAATATCTTGAAATGCCGACATCTTGAGTATTTGTTGTTATTTGATGTTATTCTGTAAGAAAGAAAAAATTGAAAATTTAATATATTGGCTCCAAGAGGTTGTATTTTTGGACCTTATTGGCAATATTATTTTTTACAAGAATACTGCAAAAAAAAAAAAACATACGATACAATGCCGTGCGAACTAAATTAATTTGTAATGAAAATTCAAGGTACAGATTATAAATATGTATGTGATGGCAATAAGCTGCACGACAATGCTAAATTGCGTGATTTCTAATGAATCAAAATTATCGCTTTTATCTGTTCGAAGTTCATCTTTGTCCTAGTAAAAACCTTTGGATCTTTTATTTTTTTACAGAAAATAAAAGGTGAGTTCATTTAACATTCGGCACGTTTATTGAAAATAGAGCAACTTTTTAAAATTATAAATGAACCATACACTTTTAAGTAAACTTTTAAAAATTCTTCTTGCCTAAAATAAATAAAGTAAATACTCTTTTACGTGTCAGAAGAGTAAAAGCAGACTACTACAAACCTTACAAGGATGTCTCTAAGTAGGAGAAAGGAGTGCTCTCATTTATACAGTCTTATGAGATTGTTCCAAAAGAACTTTTTCGATGAAATTAACGTTAGCGTCACCTTATATAAGATATATGCATCTCTAATGTATTCAAAACATAGGCCTGTAAGAAGCGGCTAATGCTCAAAAAATGTATCGCTAAAATATACGATTTATTCGAGAATACCACAGATTTGATTAGAATTATATACCAGCTCACCTGTAATATCTAGCCAAACGAAAGTATACTCAATGAAATGAAAACAGACATGGTGTGGTGTACCCACAAGAAAGCTGGGCCAGTTAAGCAGATATAAGTGTTCTCAAAATCGTGTATACAATAATTTTGCCCTCGATTTTCTAGGATTGCTTAGAACCATTTACAAATGTTTTGAATATCCATAATCATTGTGATTTTAGGCGAGAAAGTTAGCCATTGAGAAATTTTCCAAAATCTGACAGACTTTGAAAATAAAAGCCAAGCTATTTGAATCTTTTCATGCCATGAAATGTTTTAGTTGCTCAGTCAGTCGACCCGAACATCACCAAAGCCTTTGATATCCAAAAAAATTAAAATTAAGGTTATGCTTTACCGCATGCAACTTCTTAAAAATCGTTGTAAGGACAATTGTGTGCCACTCATAAATCAACACTAGAGATCTAGGGCCTGTCAAGAATCTTCATTTTGTTTCCATGGAATTTTTTTTGTTTTTTGCGTTATTTTGCTTGGAATTAATTTCCAGGGTACAAAAAATCGTATGAATTGAACTCTAAATTCCACTGCTAAATGTATTGCCCACAACAATAATTTCCGAGGGAACTTTAGAAGATCATTTTATTTTTACATATGTATAAAAAAGATATCATTAAACAAAGCTATACTGTAGCAATATAATTAAAGTACCTGATGCCCAGCTGCGAAATATGCAACAGGAGCAGAAGAGAAGCAAATTATGTATAACATGGACGTATTATATATTATTATATATACGTTCATGATGTACTATGTAATGACAAATTAAGTAAAATTGAAAAATTGAACAAATATACCCCTAAAGTTAATGCTTTCCCAGAGCAAATAAAATAAGTAATTGAAAAATACTATCTTCTCGAAATATGTTGACTTTACTGGAATAATTAATAGATATTTTAACACAATATTCCAACTATACTTATTTTTTTAAGATAATCTAAATTTAAAGTCATCGAACTAAACATTTTGCTTTTCCATGTATACCTATGCTGATATAGTAATCTTTATTTATGTTTAAGCTTAAAAAATAAATAATTAATCATAAATAAATCTAAATTGTATCAATATCTATTAAAAACAAAAATTAAAAAATGTATTATCGAACAGATTAGCAAAAAAAAAAGTATATAAAAAAACACAAGGCCATTTGACCATAAGCTACGGGCTGCTAGCTAATTTTATACATTTTTTGTTGCTTAAAATATTAAATGATGCGTGTGAACCTTCATTATTTTTCGCCATCAAAATAAAAATTATGTGTAATTTTTGGTAAGAGCCTAAGTACATGCGAACTGTAAAGAACAACTTAAAATCCGAAAAAAAAACAAGCACAAAAAATAATAAATAAAGCCTCGAACTTTCACTTTACGAGTATAACTTCGTAGAAATGAATGAATGTTTCTTTAATTATTATTTAAGTGAATGACTTCGGATTATAATTTACATTTAAATAAAATTGCAAATCATTTTTTTGTCCACCCCGAGATTAAGTGAAATTAAACCAAAACGTAATGATTTTGAACTTTGTCATATTATGACAATGAAGTCAAGTTAAATAGAAAATAAAACTAAATTTGTTCTGTAGGTGTGAAAAGAAGTCAAATGAACTATAAACACATACATATATCAGTCTCGCAAATAAAGTGATCAAGAAGATTAATTTATTCAATATTATATCTAATGTGCACTGGTGTGAAAACATTTATTTTAAAACTGGTAACCATTTACTGCAGTAAAAAAAAAATTAATTTCACTCTAAGATCACCTGTACGATACGATAGGATAATACACAAAAAACTGATTATAGAATATATTTAACAAATCAAACAAAACAAAATAAACGACACGTTCACAGACCAGAAAAAATTGCATATGTTGACACAGCTCAGAAGTCTGATAATAATATTGTCTAGAACTTAAAAACGTGTGTATTTTCAAATCTGAATTTATGATTATAGCAAAACAAATTGGAGCACATTTGTATGAAAGTGAAACTTGTTTTTGTGTTGGTACTCGATTAAAATAAAATGCAAGTCTGGGTCGTTAAAACTAACTTTTAAACAGAACTTGCAGGGCATACAGACGAGAAAAAAAAAATTAAATGGGCTCCAGTTTGACCTGTTATTATAAAACTTATGCAGAACATCATCATAGAACTTTGAAATTTGGAATTGAATTCAAAATTTGAAAACATGTAATAGATTACAAAATTGGAGATATTCTAAGAACAATGCGTCTTAACATTCACATTACTAACTTATTAATTTTATAACTTTTGTTCATCAGCATTATTTTTAACCAAAACAAACATTTGCATATTAGTAAATAAATTTAAACAAATAAATATATAAAATATGAAGTTTAACAACGAAAAAAAAAAATGCATTTGATAAAAAACAGATTCTTTTAAATATTGAATAGCTATCTGGATTTTTTTAGCAGGACCACACTTCCTTAAAAAAAAGGGCAATAAAATATTAAATATAATAAATATATTTAAATAAAATACGGGGAGCAAGTGCAATATCAGAGAGTAATTTAATATCTGGAATAGTAAACAGACCTGACCCTTTTGGAAAATGTTTAGCGATGGCTAGTCAGAAAAGATAAGATGTGTAATAGTCAATTTGAATACAAAAAAACCTAACTGACCACCTATTTAACAGCCCCGGAAAAAAATTTAGATGGATTGCAAAAAAGTTGCTAAACAATGGATGGTTGGGACGGTTTTCTTATGAATAAAAAGGATAGTATACAATACCAAGATTTATTAATAAAATATTTGTTTCTTAAATACTTTTTGGCGTCAAGAACAAAATATTTTACAAATGATTGAATTTTTATATATAATGGATCGGAAAAAATATAATGCTCTAACTAAGCTAATTGCAAGTAATGATCCCTAGAACTTATATTTTTTGATATGATATCGAGGCATTATAGCCACGCACAGTGATTTGCCTATGCTTTTCGCCGATTTAATCTTAGAAAGCCGATTTAATCTGAGAACTCAAAAAATTATTAATAAAAAAAAAGCATTTGCGAAAAGTCGAAACAGAATTAAATTATAGTGATCAGGGTTGAAATCGTAGAACGCGATAGTAGATATGGTCCCCCTCATGTCAGAAACATGAAAGTGCAAAAACAAAAATGTAAATTTCGAAATTTTGTACATTTATACTTCTTCTGGCCTGAGGAGGGCGATATGTAGTAATATAAACATAATCAAAATCGACCAATTTGCTTTATAATTTATTGATTTTGAATTTTGATTATCAACTATGTGGATTGGCTAGACCGCAAATAGACACAAAAAAAGTAACAAAATCAAGTTAGTGGAGCATTTTTCTTTCAAATTGAATAGAAAAAAACATATAAGATCAACATTTCCGGATCACTATAACTGGGATTATTGGACTTTCTTCCCACACGTTAGTTCTGATTCGAAGAAGTTGTTTCTGATTAGATTAAAATTAATTATTGATTGATTAAAAAAAAAAAACAGTAATGCGAGATACCTATTGTTGTTTACCATAATAGAATAGAAAGAGAAATGACAAAGATAGATGCCGCAAAAAAAAACCAATTAGAAAATACTTTTAACAGTTTAGTAGTGCATATTTTCAACCAGGTCTAGGCAAGATTATCTCAACAATATTAATAGGCAGAATAGCAAAATAAAAAATGCGAAAGTAACAAAATTGTAGAAAAAACCTGCAATATGTTTCCACTCTATAAAAAGCACTACTTGAAACTTGTGACAATATTAATCAGAAAAAGCACGAAGTGATTTTCTTTATAGAGATTTCTCAAACATTTTTATTTTTTTTGCACTAAACCAACACTATTTGATTTCATTGTTAATTTATTTTTTACACGAGCAACTGATAGTAATCTATAACTAATAAAAAATAAAGCTTTAAAAGCAGAATATTATCTCTGAAATTTTTAATTTAGAAATAAGTCAATAATTTAACGTACCACTATGTTTTTTTTTTGTATTATTTACACAAAAAGGCTCATTACTTAACTTTGAAAGAGCATATTAACTACTGAGGAAAAACTAAAACCGTCAAATTGAATAATTCTTTAAAAGCCGGTGGCGAAAAGTGCTTATCATAATTATTTATCAAAACCAAGAAATCAATCGAACGACCGACGTTAATGTTCAGAGTTCAATTATTTGCAAATACATAGAAGGTACCCTAAATACAATCTAAGCAATCAAAATATTATCTTTGTTGTTTTTACAAAAAATATAAAAAAAGTACAATCATATCATAATGATTAGAGTATAGATTATACCTATTTGTTTTCTATCGCAAAAGAAAAAAGAAAAAAAAAATCACACGATTTCCAGTTCTGGAAAGTGTTATTTGGAAGTCTTTGGACAAAGATCTCAAAGTTTAAAGACTAGGTAGGTATTTGACTTTGATATTACGAAAAAGTGGCGTTCTTTAGATTAAAATAACTTAAATAAATATTTATGCAAAATACACAACAAACAACTAAATCAATACAATCTTTTTTATGAGAAATCAAAATGTGTTTCTAATCTTGGATAGAAACTAGAAACACACAAAATAATAATGAGTAATTTCATATTTCATTCATAGTTCTGAAAAAACTAATCTCTGTATTATCTTAACTTTTTTTTTTCTTAAACTTCAGCCCTGCCTGTAATTGCATGATGTTGCACAAAGCTTTAAACCACCTAACCGCTATCTTTTAATATAAGCAGAAAATGTATGCACTTTAAATGCAGAATGGTCTAAAGGTTAATTGGTGAAAATTAAGCAATCGTTTAAAAACCTCTATGATGCATAATTCAAATAAATTTATTTCTACAACCACAAACCTACCAACCTACATATATGCGTTATTTTTGTTTATGAGAGCTTATTAGATTAGAAAAAGATTTCTTAAGTCGGGAGGGAACCAATAGAAAATATACAACATTCAATAAATATAGAACAGTGTCAGTAGTTCGGACAATGGACGAACAACAACGACAACGAATGATTCGCATGTGCGTGTAACGGCCAATGTTTTTTTTTATTTTTATTCGTACGAGGGCAAATGAGTTCTTGTCGACAACGACAGCGATGACGGCCCCAAAAAATTTGCCAAACAAAATGACCCAAAACAAGTAAATAGGTGTAACACTCGCAATGAGAATTAGGTAATCACAGCAACGGTCAACCACCAAAGGTGAATTGAAAGAAACAAGGTGTACCTAACAAGAGACCAAACCTAGTACGTATATATATATGTATACAAAAAAAATAACCCAAAGTCCAAGTCCATAAAAACAGCTGACAAGAACACCACACTTTATAATTAAAAGAGTTAACAAAAGTTCTTCGTATTTTTTTTTATATTTGTGTGGTGTTCCAAATGATAAACAAAAAGCAAAGGCGGAATAAAATTACAACAATCACACACTCGTCGAGCATCGAACACCGAGACCGAACGAGAGTTTTATGAAACATAAATTCATTTTTTTTTTTTGTCTACTTACCAAATCACTGAATGCAATAGTTGTACAATAATTTTATACTTTTTTTTGGACTTTTTCTGTTTTTGTAATAAATATAATTGAAATAATGGGAGTTCGTTTTTATTTTACTTGCTAAATCGGTAGGACGCACTTTATTTGTTTTTAATTATATATTTTTTTTTTGTGTAAAAAAACATAAAAGTTTTGCTTCTCATCTCACTCTCGTTGAGCATGTGAAAATACAGAACGATAGATTATTTTTTTATTTCGTGATAAAAGTCAAACTAGAGAAATTTTTTTTTGACAGTTTGCTTTGGGATGACAGTCGTAACCTTGAAATAGATTTACGATAATTATGGTTACGATATGTGGGTTTTGGTGGGTATGTTCGTAGAGTATGGTTGATTTAAGTGGGATACAAATTGAGTTGTTTGGAATATTAGATAATAAGTATGTTCAACGAGGATTTTTCTAGATCAGAACAGGACAGGACAGCACAGTAGTTTCGTGAGAAACGTCAGAACAAGTTAGAACAGTCATTTAAACGTCACTTGTTAAAATAAAAAAAAAAAAACAAATTGTAAATTATATGAATTTTTTGTTTATCGTTTCTCGTTTATTTTTTTGTAGTTTTACTGCGAAAAATATAATTAAAAATTATTTATTAGTTATAAAAACCACGAGCACCCGAGAAATATTCGCACAATTAAATCAAAACAAAAACAAAAAATGACAGCTTTGATTTTGACACTTCTCACGAATCTGTTCTAACCTGATCTGACTCAAAAGCAAGAACAGAAAATCCTGTTCTAAGCTGTTCTAGATTTGTCAATGAACAGCAAACTAGAACAGTTCAGCACAGAAAAAACCTCAATGAACAGCAAAAAGCTGTACTTTTCTGCTTAGAACAGTCCAAATATGTATTTGAAGAAAACAAATTAGACCGTTGACAACCAATTTATGTGTTCAATAGCCTGTTAAGCCTAAGTACATACTTGGTGAAGCAAGTCGTGAAGTGAATCCATACATGTTTTTTTTTTTATCACCCCTGAACGTTCCTGTGGAGAGTTTTGCTTTTCGACGTGAAGTAGTTCACGTGCAAAATGTACGGGAAACTCTTTCACTCGTGAATCTACTCTCCCTATGAAAACAAACAAAAATTGTACGAATTGTACTAGGCTTTACGCCTAGAGCCCAAATGAAATAATTTGGGAAATTACCCAAAGAGAGATTTTATTAAAAACTATTACATTTCGTTAGCCAGCTCAATTGCTTTTTTTTTCTTTCTGTTCTGACTCTTAGGGCCAGTTGTACAAATATTTAATCCGTGGACCAGCAACTTTTATCTTGTGAAATCTGTAGTAAGGATGAGTTTTAACACTGGTTCAAGGTCCATATATGTAAAAATAGCCACATTCATGCTTGAACCGAAGTTGACCCGCAGCTAATCCGCCGAAATCGGCGGGGTAAATTCCTGAACCAAGGCTGACCCACGTTTGTACAACTGGCACTTAATCTGTCACACACACCTCCTTGTATCCAAGTTGTAGTCGGCTTTCCACGCAGATCACCTGAACTTAAGTTCTGAATTTTTAAATGATTTTATTGGTCAGATATCAATCAGTCTCTAAAAATTCAGAACTTAAGTTATGGTGAATTGGTGACCCTCGTTTAAAGTGGGGATTGACGAATTGGGTATGTTCGTAGATATTTTTAGCTTATTTATCAAAAATGGGATGAAAATTAAATTATTTGAAATTTCATTAGTTGTATTCACGATCCGGTGCAACAAAAAGGTGTAAAGGCTTGGCCACACCGGAGGGTATGCGGTAGAGGTACGGGTAGCGGTAACGATATTTGTATGAAAAAAATTCCACATCTGAACGTTGATATGTCAGTTTGGAATTTTTTTCATACAAGTACCGTTACCTCTACCCGTACCGCTACCGCATACCCTCCGGTGTGGCCAAGCCTTAAGATTGCTAATTTTTTTTTCTACTACTACAACTACAACAGCCAAATTTTGCACCATTGTATTTTATTTTTGCAATAGGGTTAGGGTATAGCAAAAGTGTAAAAAAATTGTAGTGTGTATATTTGGTTATTTTCTTTTTATTGAAATCTAGTTTCCCAAAATAATAACAAATTAAAGATTATCGGCATTATCATGAACTCCGTTTCTTAATCCCTTAAGTCTTATACAAAAATAGCAGAACGAAGTCTTAAGCCTAGTACGCAGATCGCGCTAAAATTTATCTTTCATACAAATTTCCTCCAAAGATAAATTTTAGCGAGGATTTTTAGCCAGGTAGTACGCAGTTCACGCGCTAAATTCGAATTCTCATCTACTACTTTTGCAAAAAGTCTCCACTCAATTTAGCTCGCGAAATAATGCTCAGCGCATTTTATGAAACATTTCGTTATGCTTTTCGTTTTTAAGCACTGATGTTTTTTCTTGAGATTTTTGATTTGTGTTTTTATTATTTTTAATTTGCTATAATACCCGATGGTATTTTTTCGTTAACATGTTCGCTGATGACTTTGGAGACTTATAAATTTTTCTTTTCGCTTCGTGCTAGGCTTTATAGTACCCAGCTTCACAAACGGACTTCTTACCTGTTTGTAGAGTTTTCAATAATTTTTCATTCAAATTCTTTTTTTGTGATTGGTCCAAAAGAGTTTTCATAACGTTTCTTAAATTTTCATTTTGAATTTTTTGGTTTCTAAAATTAAGTTCATATGATATTTTGTTGATTTAATTTAATTTTGAATTTTTAATTTGAAAGTACATACATTATACTCGATGAAATTTTTTAGTGAAGCCTAGTACGCTGCTGAAGCGAAACGAAAAATTTTCTAACTCTCCAAAGTAAAAAAACTATTTTGGAGCAAGAAAAATGACATGGACAAATAACTGTGAGTTACAAATGATTTAAAATTATCCAAAACTTCTAGCACAGACATGAATTTCGTTGGCCAAGCTGCCAAAAATACAACGAAAAGCATAACAAAAATTTGGTTGTGCTGATTTTGTATGAAAATTATCGTTTCTCATACTAGGCTTAAGCATTTTGGCTGTCTTCTGTGTGGACTTAGAAATATTTTCGTTTAACATCAGCAGCGTACTACGCCTTACAGACCTGTTTCGACTAGATCCCAAATGAAATAGTTTAGAAAATTATCGTATTTCGAATTTCAAATGAAATATTTTTCTATACGATTCCAAATGAGATGATATGCGAAATTATCTCATTCAGCCCTATCGTCAAATTTATGGGAACTATTTTTCCCGGGGAAACAAAATTACCCCGGAACAGAATTTTCCTATCATGAATCTCCTGCGAACTGTTTACCAACCGAAAATCACATCCACATACAAATGTTTTAAAATTTAAATTTTTGAAGTAATTTTTGACATTACAAAATACTGCTAGCTACAAACTTGACTAGGTTTGCCGAGTGGTTCGAATCCTATTCTTAGTGCGTATTTTTTTTTTTTTTTTCAATTTTTCAATCCAAAATTATTTATCGAATTTTAGTCATTGCGCTATCAGATGCTAATATTAAATTTGTATGTACTCGATTCCAAAGATTTACATTAATACTATGTCAATCTTTGAATTTAAACAAACAACGTTTTCCCCAACAACTTACTTGCGGAAATTTCTTCATTTTTTTCCCAATTTCGAAGATGATTCATTTTTTTTTTATTCGCATCAAAATTCCCAAAATGAGAAAAAGTTCCGGGGCATCTTTTTTCACGATTAGGCTGAATGGCTACATTCAAACATAATTCAAAACTACCAGCAAACTTTCGTTCTAATGTCCTTAACAGTATGCTGATAGTTTGTCTTTGTATCTTGTAGACAGAGCTCAAAATATGTCTTGGTCTGCTGAAAAATTGAAAAACATATTTTTTTTTTAATTGCGAAAATAAAGTAACGTTTGCGTTCTTATTTTTTTTTTATATATCTATATATTAGTACAATAACTACATATTAACAATCACAATTAAAGTCCAAAATGACCTTTGTGTTATTGACTTGTGTATAGGTTTAGATACAATAACATAAATATCATGTTTAATATATGTATGTATATTTTTTGTGTGTTCTACACTTCATTTTGTTCATTATGCCTACGGCATCATGCTAGGACTACAATTCTAGTAATTTCATTCATTATTATATCATTTTTATTAAATTAATTTATGTGTTCAAATAAATTAACCAACAAATTTGTGTAACTCTTTGAAACGGTATTCAAATAAAAAAAAAAAGAAATGCAAAATTAAATTAAATAACTAACCGTTTCATATTCAAAAAACATTAATAAAAAAATAAGAAAAAAAAAATACATAATTTTTAGAATACAAACAAAATGTCATTATTTGAGCCATTAAAATCTTTTAGAACAAGAATCCGAATTTTGTCCTTGGATTTCTTGTTTAATTATATATGTGAGAGCTATTGAGACAATAATGAACACCATCAGCGACAGCCAATGTAAATTGACGCTTAGTCTTGTACGTTGATCAATACGTTTTATGGTCTCTGATAATTGTACTAACTACACAGGAGAAAACAAATGAAACATATTAAAAAAGATTATTTTACATCTTAAAAATACGATAAACTTACATCAACACCACTGATATTTTTTCCATCTCCAACATCTTCGGAATAAGCATGTCCATTGTGCATGTTGTTTCCTTGTGAACTCTGTGGACAAATACACTGCAGCCGGTGTTGTTGAACATTTGGACTGTTTGGCGGTAATGCTTTCCAGAAGCCTGCCAGCATATCGCTGTTATTTACATCCATATCATCCGGCAAAGGAGTGCACATGACCAGAAACTTATCCTTGCTAGATGATGAAACCTTATTGCCTGGTTGAAGGATGACATACACCGTAGCCGTACAGCCGGGATTCAAAGCCCCCGAACTCGGACGGACACGGAATTTCAGTGGAGCAGTAGTTTTAATCTGAAATTATAAATAAATTTAAAGCCTGGCAATTTGAATTTTTCATTGAACATGTTCTTTACCTTATATGTAATAGGATATTTGCTGGTGCAAGTTATGTTAACAGATCCTCTCAGTTCACCCTCATTGGAATCTTCAATCTTGTTAAGGACGATAACGTCATTTGGTGTGATACGTAACATCTCTTCTAAAAAAATTCAAAAACAAAATAAAATTGATTTTAGCTTCTAAAATCATTTTGTTGTAAACAAATTTAAAAATAATAAATCTTTATAAGCGTTTATAAATTTTTTAATTTTGGCAAATAAAAATGTACACAAAAGGTACCTACTATTTAACTGATAATGGATTGTGACTCAGCAAATGACCTTATCAAAATAAAAAAAAAAAAATAACCTTATGATACTCAAAAAAATGATGTGTGACTAACTATTCTGTTTGCTTTAAATTCGTTATTTATTTTCAGATGAAAGCACAAACTAACTTTGAATGACTTACTTCTCGGACTCATTTTGTGCTCTGAAGAAGAATGAAGTAGAAAAGAATTAAATCGAAGAGCCAGAAGCGAATTTCAAATTCAATCACAAAATCATCACCAATTCACTGGTATTGTTGTAATAAGTGGAATAACAATTAAAAGTTGACAGATTTTTACCAACATTTAGAAACTTACCATTGTTAGGTGTAAGATGATCCTCGCCGTCAGACATTGGTGACCGTGTTGGACTGGAATTGGCAAAGTGTACCTGTAATGAAAAATTAAAATATAAATTATTACAAAGTGTAAAAAACAACATCGTATATTTGGAAAATTGCCAAGCGCTTGAGAAGAATAGATACAAACCACGTCCTTCTATTTTATTTTGTTGACAAAAGGGACGAAATATCATCAACATAAAACATTGAAAACAAAAAAATACCATTCAATATTAATTTTAAATGGATAAAATTGCGAATTTAAAGTCTAATAAAAATAAGAGTTGAAATAAGGCTTAGTTTGGGTTCAGAAATAACCATTATATGATAGAGCAAGTAAATAAATTTACGGACATAATTAAAGGTGTTTGACAAAGATAGGAGTTCATAGCTTTTTTCAAAGGAGTTTTTACAAACTAAATGCAAAAATATCAAAATTCTAATCAACCAAGAGGTAATTCCATTACGAAATATAACACTGTCCTCAAATTAAAACAACATTTAGCTATGAAAACTACCAACGAAAAGATATAAATTATAAGTCTGAATATTGAAGAATCCGAGGGATTTTCATCTATACAGAAATTTAACATAAATCTTAGAGGCTATTTAAAGGATCAGATACATTACAAACAGAATAAACAAATTATTTTCATTTGATGGTAAATTAATGGTGAACATGAAAAATATGTCAGTTGGCCAATTTGGGCAGCAACTGAACAATTGTAGCATTAGAACCAAAGTATGACGAAATCACACTTAGTTTCATGAGATCAAAATCGATTGAAGACTTTTCATAGTCAGATATTTGAAAAGAAGACACCCACAATAGAAAGTTCTTCTAAAAGCCAATAAACGCGATTAAGTTATGTTCTACAAATACAAAAATATATTAAAAAATTATAAAACACCCCATTACCAAAATTTAAGCACACTCGAAAAATAGAAACATACATTTTCACAAATTTTTATGAAAATCCAACTACATAATACCTACACTGGTGGAAAAATTGTAATAATTTCTATTTTTTAAGTGATTTTTGAGAGGCTGTAGTGAAAAATGATTATACTGAAAATGCAAAAAAGTTGGAAAGCTCATGTCGAATTCCTTTCAATTGAAAAATCGAATTTTCGGCGATCTCGAAGCGAATATTTTCTGAAAATCATGTTCCATAGAAAAAAAATTCGCCTCAAACGAAGCAGAATTCGAATTTTTTTTAATCCCTCTTTTTTGAGAGATTTACACGGATTTGCACAAACACTTGGAACATTTGACATTTCTTAAACGTCAAGCTGAAAGTTTTCTTCTTGTTGTTTGCTTATTTGAGAACACCAACTTCAAATAAAGAGTAAATTTTAATTGAATATTGTATTTTTGTTGCGGAAAAATATGAAATAAATAAAAAGAAATCAATGTGCGATCAAAATATATTTTTTCCTGGCATAGTTCTTGTGAAAAAGTCAAATTACTGTGACTTTTCTTCTCGTAATTGTCGTCAGAAAATTTTTTCTCTGTAAAACCACAGCATACGGCCAAAATAATAACCTTCTACTTCATCTTCACTCAGATCTTAATAATAACTGCAATTTCCCTTTGATTCTGATTAAAATAAATCTATATTACCGAAGAAAATAAATAAAATTATTGATCAAAGGAATCTCTGGTTTTATTTTGCAGAAATTGTTTTGGTTTCAGCTTGACGTTCGTGTAAAAATTGTTGTCAAATGACACACATACAATCGCAAAAAGAATTCGGTCTGTTTTCATGTTCCTTTTTAACACCAAAAATTCGATTTTTTTTGAGGCGATTCAAAAAATTGAAAGGAATTCGACATTAGCTATGAAAACTACCAACGAAAAGATATAAATTATAAGTCTGAATATTGAAGAATCCGAGGGATTTTCATCTATACAGAAATTTAACATAAATCTTAGAGGCTATTTAAAGGATCAGATACATTACAAACAGAATAAACAAATTATTTTCATTTGATGGTAAATTAATGGTGAACATGAAAAATATGTCAGTTGGCCAATTTGGGCAGCAACTGAACAATTGTAGCATTAGAACCAAAGTATGAGACGAAATCACACTTAGTTTCATGAGATCAAAATCGATTGAAGACTTTTCATAGTCAGATATTTGAAAAGAAGACACCCACAATAGAAAGTTCTTCTAAAAGCCAATAAACGCGATTGTGTGCGATTTAGTTATGTGCTACAAATAAAAAAATATATTAAAAAATTATAAAACACCCCATTACCAAAATTTAAGCACACTCGAAAAATAGAAACATACATTTTCACAAATTTTTATGAAAATCCAACTACATAATACCTACACTGGTGGAAAAATTGTAATAATTTCTATTTTTTAAGTGATTTTTGAGAGGCTGTAGTGAAAAATGATTATACTGAAAATGCAAAAAAGTTGGAAAGCTCATGTCGAATTCCTTTCAATTGAAAAATCGAATTTTCGGCGATCTCGAAGCGAATATTTTCTGAAAATCATGTTCCATAGAAAAAAAATTCGCCTCAAACGAAGCAGAATTCGAATTTTTTTTAATCCCTCTTTTTTGAGAGATTTACACGGATTTGCACACACACTTGGAACATTTGACATTTCTTAAACGTCAAGCTGAAAGTTTTCTTCTTGTTGTTTGCTTATTTGAGAACACCAACTTCAAATAAAGAGTAAATTTTAATTGAATATTGTATTTTTGTTGCGGAAAAATATGAAATAAATAAAAAGAAATCAATGTGCGATCAAAATATATTTTTTCCTGGCATAGTTCTTGTGAAAAAGTCAAATTACTGTGACTTTTCTTCTTGTTATTGTCGTCAGAAAAGTTTTTTCTCTGTAAAACCACAGCATACGGCCAAAATAATAACCTTCTACCTCATCTTCACTCAGATTTTAATATAGGTCGTTTCAAATCAAAAGTCCTGACTCTGAGTTTATTTTCTCCTTTCCAATAAAATTGAGAACAAATAAACAAAAAACTCAATTTTATTGGCTCATTGCGAAAAATCAACTTAAAAATAACAACAAATCATGCTTGTTTGGATGAAAGAAATGCTAGAGAAAAAAATAAACAAACGAAAAATCTGAATTTGTTTATTAATGATTTCTATGGTGACGACTCCAAAATAATTGAAAAATAAAAATAAGATATTTACTGCTCAATTATACAAATGAAAAGATGTGAATAGAATTTTAAGTTATGAATTGCTATCATATAAACCGGACATTTCTGGTCCATCTTCACCTAGTCCTATAACAATATCTTCGGCAAAGTTATCCCAACTGCCTTCAAATGATAAATAATTAACTAATTGTACGTTTTTTTGTATTGTCCGCGGATATGGAGTGATGCAAGCCCGGGAGACTTGCCTCTGCTTTCTGAGGCTAACCCAGTGAACCGCACAGACGGATAAATTAATTAAAATAGGGATATCAAGAACTGTTCTTCATTATTTTATCGTAATTTTAGAAAAAGTTCAGCTGCCTAATAAATGCTTCCTTCCAGTAAGCGAATGAGTTTTTTTTTATTTTTGCTCAATTTTCCATGGGACTTTTGATTTGAAACGACCTATAATAACTGCAATTTCCCTTTGATTCGGATTAAAATAAATTTATATTACCGAAGAAAATAAACAATATTATTGATCAAAGGAATCTCTGGTTTTATTTTGCAGAAATTGTTTTGGTTTCAGCTTGACGTTCGTGTAAAAATTGTTGTCAAATGACACACATACAATCGCAAAAAGAATTCGGTCTGTTTTCATGTTCCTTTTTAACACCAAAAATTCGATTTTTTTGGGGCGATTCAAAAAAATTGAAAGGAATTCGACATCAAATATTCTTGTGTTTAAGGTCGACTTAAAACTTTGCGGGCTGTTAGGCGACAAATATTATACATATATTTCATATTATA
Organism: Episyrphus balteatus; assembly: GCF_945859705.1. NCBI lineage: Eukaryota > Metazoa > Arthropoda > Insecta > Diptera > Syrphidae > Episyrphus > Episyrphus balteatus. Next base: position 37,466,418 of record NC_079135.1, read on the forward strand.
TACATTTACGCCCATATTATTCACTAGTTTAAAAAATACATCTGGATGTAAAGAAATTGAAATGTCAAAAATAAATCCAAATCCATAATATTCACTATCACACAAAGAAAAAAATAGTCATTTTTAACTATTTTTATAGTTAAAATCGGGATAACTATTTTGGATTTGAATTTATTTGTGATATTTGACAATTTTACATCCAGATGTATATTTTAAACTAGTGAATAATATGGCCGTTAGTGTATAGCGATATTTAACAGTTTTTTGTTAAGAGATACAATAATATCCTATTTTATCATGTTTTTCTTTCAAATTCTTGTTAAAGATAGAAAAAATGTTAGCATTGAATAATTACAAATAGAAGTGGACACCCAGGGAAACTTCCGCTGTAAAATTGTAGTCGCTAGTATCGTGCGTTGAATTAAAAAAGCAAATCCAACAATCCAAAAGCAAAGCCAACAATCCAAAAGCAAATCCAGCAACCCAAAATCAAATCCTAAACAGCTTATACATATGGATAAAAGTTTTTCTATTTCAAAAAGTGGAGATAGCCTAGAGGATAAGGTGCATGCCTGTTAAGTTTACCTGCCCAGGTTCGAATCTGACGGGAGATTGAGATTGTTTTTTTTTTTTTTACATTACTAGAATAAAAATTAATTAAATTTCTCAAAAAAAATCTCCGCAAAAAAAAAAAGTTTCAAAATTTACCGGTATTCGAACCTAGGCCAGTAGGAGTAAAAGGCATCGGCCTTGTTCTCTAGACTAATACGACTTTTCAAAATACGAAAACTTATTTCAATATAAGCTCTTTGAAATGTATAATAATAACACTGGTCAACAAAATTAAACTTTTTTTTTGTTACAGAAACCAAGGTATACTTTTCTATAGGATTTTGGTGTGCTGAGCTCAAATCCGAAGTCAAAAAAATTCTACCACATCACGTTTTTGAGATAATCCCGTTAGAAAATCGAAAATGCCGCGATTTTTTCTTAGCTTTTGGTTATTTGTTTTAAATAAATTTGTAACGGTTTCTAACAGAACTAAATGTTGTCTTTCTAAATCCGTTTAAATCTTTTAAAAATCTCTTATCTTCTTTGAGAAATCTGAAATTGAAATCAACGTGTTTGGTATATCTCATGTTTATTTACTTTTAATTGCGAATCTCGAAAAGTTCTTTGCCAATCGCTTTCAAATCTTGACACAACGTTCCATTTAGAATCTTGCAAGTTTTTATATTTGCGAAGGTGGTTAATCGCAGTGAAATACATCAAAGCGTGACCGTGTCAGATACTTATACTAAATAATTACTAGTGAGAAAAATATAATTATTTTCTTGTTAAAAACAAGATAAGAACTTACTGGAATGTAAATGAAACGTTGTGTCAAAATTTGAAAGCGATTGGCAAAGAACATTTCGAGATTTACTATTAAAAGCAAATAAATATGAGATATACCAAACACGTTGATTTCAATTTCAGATTTCTCAAAGAAGATAAGAGATTTTTAAAAGATTTCAACGGATTTTGAAAGACAAGATTTAGTTCTATTAGAAACCGTTACAAATTTATTTAAAACAAATAACCAAAAGCTAAGAAAAAATCTCGAAAACTGGTAAAAAAGCGGCATTTTCGATTTTCTAACGGGATTATCTCAAAAACGTGATGTGGTAGAATTTTTTTGACTTCGGATTCAAGCTCAACACCCAAAAAACCTATAGAAAAGTATATCTTGGTGTCTGTAACAAAAACCTTGTTGACCAGTGTAATTATTAATTTTTTTATGAAGGTTTAAAAAAATTATTAGTTAAGACTCAACTCGAAAATACATGATAGTTGAGGCGCAAACCTGTAGTTCATCTATCTTCCGGTACTCTTATAGTCGCATGAGTAATCTGCGGTGTCACTTCTATTTGTAATTATTCAATGGTTCTAGTTTTTCAAAAATGTTTATTAGGACGTGTGTGAATAGGAATGTAATTGAATCTGACACTCGATCTATAACCTTTAAGTCCATTCAGCATCAATTTTTTGAAGAGGAAAAATGATTTTCTTATATTCCAAATATTAAGCGAAAAAAGTGTAATGGTTAATTTCTTAAGATGATTTTTGACAGATGCGACTCAAACTCATGCTTCAAAACAAGGGACTTTCATTCACTCAGAAGGAGTTCAACAAGGCAAGTATAAAAACCAAGAAAAGTATCAAAAATTATGTCTGTATATCAGCTCTATCGTCGTATCCATTCGGAGAAATTTTTTTACCAAAAACTAAAAAAATTGATTAATGGCCTGTACTCCGCCTGTCGGCATTATTTTTCTCAAAATTGTTTCCTCATCCCTAATACGCAATTCTCAGTTTCTCTTCTCTCTTCCCCAACCTTAATTAAGATCACCCAAAATAAAATACTCTAATAACATCAGTAAATTTAATTTAAAAATAAAAAACGTTGCATAAAGTAAGGAGTATTTTCTATCAGAAAGTGAAAAACAAATTGACCCTCGATTCTCTAAAGAGCACCTAAGAGCACCCAATTTTTGTTGCATTTTGTTAAAGAATATATAAACTAACTCATGAGTTTCAATTCATCGCAGAATAACGGGGTATACTAAAACCAAATCATTAAAGTTCAAATAATAACTTACCAAAAATATCAAGTTTTTAGATACTAGTTCTAAGCCCGAATTAAAATAGAAAAAACCATCTAACATTTTCAAAACTTTATTAATATCGTTAATAAATAACTGAAGAAGAATTCTCCATTTAAATTTTTTTAGATTTCTATCACAACACTTCGATATCGCATATAGAATAACACTTACCAAAATACTTCGAATTCAAATAAAAATGAGGTGGATGTAACAGTTAACTTTGAACTCATTTTTTAACAAGACACGATCGAAAAACAAAAAAATGAGTGCAGCATATTGACACAGTTTATTTTGCACCCACTTTGCCAAACTTTTTGGTGTCAATTTTCATTTTCAGAAAATCGACTTATGACCAGTTACTGCAAATACTCCTATGTGCGACGATAGACCTGAGGTGTACCGCCAGTGAACTTTTAGGGCGATTTTGTTCACTAGAAGTTAAACATAACTTGGGGATTTTTATCTTCAACTTCTGAATTTGGATTTGTTCACGCAAAGTTGACGTTTTTAACTTTTGATTTTAAACTTGGGAGTTTATAAACTTCCAGTTTTCTCAACTTCCCGAAAAAGTAGAAAAGAAGTGAGTTTGCTTCAGATTTAATTTTTCTGTCAAAATTTTGTTGGCAGTTTTTGCGTTAACGCATTAATAAGCAAAAAAAAAAAGAGAAAAACACAAATAATTTACAATTAAATAGAGAGTTGCATTTTATATTTTCATAATATTTATTTTATTAAAACCTTTAAACCCAAACATTATGTTAACGAAAAAATACATTTTTTTCAAGTGAAATGGTTCTTCTTCTTCTTCTTTTTTTTTTTTAATCTATTTTGTTCACTATTTTTTTCTTAACTCTCGAGTTTATAAAATAAAGGTTGGTTAACTTTCAGTTTTAAAAATATCCCTAGGATATTTGTGACAGCTGAAACAAATACTGCCAGTTCAATGTCATTTATATCAATGTCATGTATATTTTGTGCATTTTTTGTGTTTCAAATGTGAAATTTGTTTTAAAAATTGTTTTAACAATTGGCATTTAACTTTATTTTGTTTTATTTTAACTCGAATTTTGAGCAAATAATTTTCTTTTTGCAAAATTTTAAATGTGTCGTTTGACAACAAAAATTCTGAAGCTACATGTATATGTAATGTGTGTAAATACAAAACGGAGGGAAATGATAATGATTCATTTGATGAATTATAATTATTTAAACTTATGTTTTGATATTAAATGTAAAGTGCAACCATGAGTGATGTTCACCTAGATTTTTATTATTTGATTGCTAAATTAATCTGTCAAGTTCTACGAGCCATTTCAGTTCATTATTTAACATCCATTTTGCCCATAAATAATTTTTTTTTACCACGATAAATTGTTTAAACCAAAAATTTATAATAAAACATGAAATTTTTCTATGCAAAACCTCAAGTTTGCTTCATAACTTCCACTTTTTCCGGAAGTTGAGAAAACTGGAAGTTGATAAACTCTCGAGTTGAAAATCGAAAGTTAAAAACGTCAACTTTTAGTGAACAAAAGCAAATTCGAAAGTTGAAGATAAAAATCCTCAAGTTATGTTCAACTTCTAGTGAACAAAATCGCCCTTAGACTCGGAACATGGTACCCATCTTTGAAGATTAAAATTTTGTAGGCTGTAGAAATTTCCTTTCTGCTGCCTTATTTTAAAGACCGCAATACCGGTTTAAGGCATTTACCGAACAATTAGGGGAAAATGAAGCTGTAGTCTGCGTTATTGGTAAAATTTAAAAATGTGGAAATGAAATAAAAATCTCTGGGATTTTTGCCTGCAGCCGATGTATTTCCAGCTACAACTATACACCATTGTTTTCAGGGGATTTTGCACAAAAACAATAAATGTACCTTAAAATCTGCATTTGAAAATCCTTTGATAGGTGTTGAATTTTTCAGTATTTTCTTCCCCATAGTTAAAACTTTACAGATATCCAGTTAAATAATTTTTCCAGTCGATAAACTTAACATTAACACTAACAACAACAAAATGTAAGCTGCGGCAGTTTAAAGAGAAAATAAACTTCTTTTGCGAACTCGGTCTTTTCACAATCTATTGTCTACCAAAACTGACTCCAACAGCAAAAGAAGGAAACTTAATTGGTGACGACAATGAGAACAATGAGGAAGTTAAAGTTTATTTTGGTACCATTCGGCAGACAACAGCACACTACTGCCCGAATGCTCTCGATATTAATCAATCGAATTACCGAGGTTTTTTTCTTCTATTTTTCACCAAACAACAACTTTACATGCCGATGGATAAAAAAAAACTGGGCAAGTATTCAATTTGCTTTCTGGTGTGATTGGATGGGTGCTGGTTTTTTTTTTCCGACAGATTTATTTAAGAAATAAATTTTGCAAAATAAGGATAAGTATGTGAATCAGCACTTACCGTATTGAATGGATAATTTCTTGTAAAGCGTAGATAGCCTCTTTGTGGTTCGTGTAGTCGGCCTCGACCCGAATTATTAAAACAAAAAATTAACTCAAGAGATTCTTGATGGTTATTGATTTAGTAGCCACTTCAAGTCTTGTAGAAAAAATTCAATCAAAAGTTGCTTGGAATATTGAATTTATTTTTTAATAAATTTTATACTAGACTAACAGATGCTGATGCTACTTTGAGATTCCGTTATTTAAAGTGCTTCTATGTTGCTGGAGCACAAACAAAATCCAAATAAAAATTGAAAAATATTTTTGTTGGATGTTTATCGATGGCGGAATGCGATTGTCATTTTTTTGACATTTCACTTTTTTTTTTTGTGCGGCGCAAGTTTTATGTAGCAGGGATGACACTTTGTTATTTTTTTTATTGCAATAGTACTTTTTTGGAAAAAGCTTTTAGTTAGCTTTTTGCTAACAATTATTGACGTAGAGCTCAACTTTGTGAAATAATTTGAAATGTTTACCTTTTTTTTTATAAAAAAAAAAATGTATTACAGTGAAAGGAAGAATGGAAGTCTGCCCTCTTATGAAATTCAAATCATATCTTGGTTTTGACTCTCTCTAATGCCGACTTTTCACGAGTCGGTTTTAGCCGCACAATTTGTCGAACGGCTAAAGTCGACTAGAATTTTTCTATGGAGATTGTCACATTAGTCACCTGAGGCTTATACCGACTTTTCACGAGTCGAATTTCGACTCGTGTAAACGTAAGCCCGCAGGTGACTAAAGTGACAATCCCCATAGAAAAATCCTTGTCTACTTAAGCCGTGCGACATATTGTGCGGCTAAAATCAACTTGTAAAAAGTCGACATTACGTTCCACCAGCCGAAAGCTTCTCCGCAAGCCAAAAATCTTGATAATACAAAGCGATTGCCGTTTAATTTTTCATAATCGGACGAGTTTTGCAACTTTGGTGGCTGTCCAAACCTCAGCAGATAAATTGTCTGCAAAGCTCAGGATCATGATTTTTTACGACCCTGCACCTGCACCAAATTATAGCCTGTTTTCACTACAGCCCAAATGAGGTTATTTCGCAAATTAGATCAGTTCAAATTACAAAATAAATTTTTTTCTATGCGATTTGACATTCGAAATGAGATAGTGTGCGAAATGATCTCATTTGAGCTCTAGTGAAAACAGGCAGGGTCGTAAAAATTCATAATCCTGAGCTTTGCAGACAATTTGTCTGCTGAGGTTTGGACACCCACCAAAGTCGCAAAACTCGTCTGATTATGAAAAATTAAACGGCAATCGCTTTGTATTATCAAAATCTAAGGGTGATTATTTTTTCTTTTTTTTTTTATTTGTCTTAACAAAAAAGTTGTGGCCAAGAAATGCAAAAAAAAAAAAAAAAAAAAACACTAAAAAATTAATTTAAAAAAAAAAATTTGGACTTTCGTCTCCAATGTAATAATCTTCATAAAATAAATGGCAAAATTAAAAAATAAAAATCTACAGGCGATATTTTTTTGTTTGCAGTAACAAAAAAGTTATAGCCAAAAAACGAAAAAAACATAAAAAATAAAAATAATTTAAAATTTAGGTTTTCCAGTAGATACGCAGTTCTTTGAGTCCTATATAATCTGAAGAGAATTAAAACCAATATACAGTTCAACCATGAAAATAGTTTTATCTTGATTTTACATTTCATAATTTGAAATTAACAGTTGCCATTGCAAGTTCCGGGGGATTGTACAAAAAAGTACAACAAAAGTTTTTAAAAATAACAACGCATTATTAGTGGCATTAATTTTCCGTTGTATCAGTATTTATGACCAGATAAGTCGTTTAAACAATTGAATTCAACATTACATCGACCCTTGATTGCAAGAACGTGGTAATTGTTTTTTTTTTTTTTTTTTTTTTTTAATTTGAGATAAGAATCTTTTGAAATACCTTTATACCAGAATATATGTATGTAGAAATTATTACTTTTTCTATTTTGTTTTTCTATATAGTTATAACATTGGTACATCTTAATAATTTATAATTTCACATAGGTACATAGGGATGAAACTTTATTACAATTATTTGCAACCGCTCAAAAATATGCGCAAACGCACACAGAGAAAAAAAAAATTACTATTTTAAAAGTTAAGACCGGGATGACTATTTTAAATAGTCGTTATTGACTGTTTACATAGTCAAATATAACTATTTTAATAGTTAAAATTGATTATTTAATAGTTAATTTGGAAAATACGACTACTTCCATTGACTATTAAAATAGTGAAAAATAACTATTTTAATAGTTATCCTGAAAATAACTATTTCGTTCTCTGAGTGCATAATCCATTGCGTGATCGAGAAACACCAAATTCCCGAAAACAAATAAAATATAATCCAAGATTAGATTTTTTATATCCCAATTCTATGATAAACTGCCATACTGAAAATTTTGTTTGATAAAATATATCCCAATTTTAAGCCTGAACAGAAGCAAAAGACACAAATTTATCATCAAGTAAAAAGAATCAAATTCTGAATTTCAGAGAAAATTCAGTCACAGACACAAACATTTTTTAATCGACTTTTACTAGACAACGATTTTTAGATCATTCACTTTTCACTCCAACATTATAAATCGAAGAAATTTGCACAAACGTCGTCGCCAATAAATTACGTGCAATGAATAGCATTTTGTTTAATTCGAATACATTAATCATAATGCAAGAGGTAATATTAATTAATTGCTAAACTGTCTTCCTCCTAAATGACAACAACTGCTTACTCATTTTGAATGTAAATTTAACAAGTAAGTGCTTATTTAAAGCTCTCATATTTTCCAGTTTTGTTTGGGTTCTCATTCGTGATTGTTGAAGAACGAAAGTGACGTCATTGAACTATATTTTCCTTTTGATATATGCTTTACTTCACAACCACTCACACATACACATACACACATAATAACAGCTGTAATAAAACAATTTTAAATTATTGCATTAAAATTAAAGGGGAACATGAGCAAGAGAAAGTGAAAGATAAAAGATACAATAAAAATACAAAGCAAAGATAGGTACACACTATACAAAAAATTTATTAACAAAACAAAAGGACGTTTTTTGAAGAATATAAATGCTAATTTATTAGCATACTCGAAAGGCCACTCTAGTAAGCTAGATTTGTTTGCACTTTATACAATTTGATAATTTATTTGTTAGAATGTAGGTATTTTATATTAATTGAGGCTAATGCTACAATTTAATATCAAACCTAAACAAATGTGTATGTATGTAGTTGTAGAGGTGGTATCTATTGTTATAAGGAAAAGGAAGATTGCCCTTCAAAATTCAACTACTGGGCAATTGTGAGATACTTCATAGAGGCACACATTGAATGAATTGAAGTAGGAAGGTACACTACACAGTAAGAATTAAATTAATAAAAAAAAAATAACAAAACACTCGAGTTTCGAGTTTGTATTGTATCTTCTATCTATTTTTATATGAATGATAGATATTCATTGATATTTTGATATGTGTATTTGTATATCTGGTTTGTATATAAATTTAAAATATATATATTTATGTATTCTCACACGTACCCTTGGCATATTCTGGAAGTTTATTTGAACAAAATTTCACTGTGTACAAAAATACTTTAACAAATTCTATAACTAAAACAGGAACACCCCGGACGTATTATAGTAGCACTATAGGAGCAGCGCAAGCGATTGATTCGTTTTAAATTTCAACTCCACCAACACAAGACAGAGAAGAATTTATTTATTTATTTAATTCAATTCAGTCAATTTAATTTCCACGTTGCGTTAATATTAGGAGAGGAGACGACGACGAACAACAGCGTTCGATTGGGTTTGTGTTTTGTTGTTCACCATTCTACTTTATTGTGAACGGTCAGATAGATAGATACTTACTGAAACCAGAACTCACAGCTGAGTTGTTTGGCTGTGAGAAGTGAGATGTGCTGTGCATGTAACAGAAATGAAATGCGAAGGCGATGTAGTATGTCGAAGTCGATGTTGGATGTCGATGGCAAGGCAAGGCAAGGCAAAAGCAAACCAAAAGACCAACACCAAACACTTTGAGTTACGCGCAAATCAAAGGAAAAAAACGAAGAAAAAGCTTAAGCGGTGACGGAGTCGTGCGTCGCGTCGGTGGTATTAACAGGGTTACCCTAAGATGTTATAGAAAACAAAAAACACATATTTTTAACAGTAAGGATCTGGTATAATGTACCGGAGCATGTATGCAAATTTTGTTTTACTTTTTTGTTTGAACAAAAAAATGTTACGTATACGCCACCGTGACCCAATTATTTAGTAATTCTTTAATATGAGCTATTGGAGTTGAGATTTGCTGCAAATAGAGGAAATTTTAGCAAGAACCTCTAAACAAATATAAGGACTGCAAAGGACTGAATTTTTGCAGTTTAGAAGTGAAAAATAAATAAATATTTTATAAACATAAAATAAAAAAAAAAAAATAAAAATAATTAAATGAAAGCGAAAGCAGATAGTGTTTTATGTCTATGTCTACATCTTTACATTACTTTAGTAAAAATAGTTATAAATAGAAAATCATTTGTGTTTTCACATAATAAACATAGTTATTTGTAATGTGGTAACCCTTTTATAGCTTTTAAACGAAATAAATGTGTCATTTAATGAAGAATCGATTAAAAATTCAGAAACACACACGCACTAAATATGAGCTAATCATGCAAATTACTTATTTGTTGAAGCTTGAAAATGACGAATGTTTAAAGGATGGGTCAAAATTTCTACATTAAATGATATCGCTTAGAAATATATTAGATTATTATTCACCAGGGCAATTAGGTTTTGACCCGGGCAGTTTTTTTTTTTATTAATTAAGGGTAAAGTCTTCAATTGTGTTGGCCAGAGTAATCACAGAAAATCCGTTTAGCATAAAAACCAGCAACTTCCTTAATGTTAAATCTAAAATATCCTTATAAGTTGAGGAAAGTAAGACATAAAAGGGGCTTGGCTCGGACAAAATTATATACCTAGGTATAGCATTTTTATTGATGGATATTGTTGGCAGCAATACCCTTACTCGCGTACCCAAAGCCCCAACGATTCCCATTTGGGGCTTAGCGACTATCGGCAAAAAAAAAAAACTGCATCAATAAGGCAATTTTGGATTGAGCTATATCTTTTAAGCTAATTTTTCTTGAGAGGTCATTTAAAAACCAAAACAAGCTTATTTGTATGCTGAATTTAACAAAATTAAAACCAAATTTATGCGGCTATTCTAAGTGACTATAAAAGTCACTTAGTTACTGTTTAAAATGCGATAGGTACATATTTTCGGAAAACCCACTTTCCATGATGGTACGGAATGAAATTTGACATGAAAAGTTCATTTTCAATAAGAATCAAGAAACAAACGAGTGCATTGAAATAATTTGGATGAAAGGGTGTTTTTTAAAGGAAGAAAGTACATTGTGCAACAAGTAGCAAATTACCTATGATATGCTTGGTCTTGTTTTATTCTTGATGACAATCACCATCGAAATATTTTAACTATTTTTTTTTTTTAATATACCATTATTATGACAGGGCGCTCTTTCTCCATTTCTTCCAAAATTTTTCGATGCACTCTTTTGGTTCTTGGTTCTCATTGCAAATGAAACGTGTATTTTTAATTTTATCCCAGCACCATCATGGTGGTTGGTCTGAAAATAGTAACTTCATTTTAAGGACTTTTATAGTCACTAGGAGTAGTCGTATAAATTTTGAGGCCAGTAAAATGCGTCATCTCATTTTTTTTCCAGGAAATTTAGTGCCTGTCCAAAATTTGTATAAAGTCGTATGCCATCGAAGACTTCTTTTAGTAGCAGCTCACTTTGCAAAATGCTTACAGTAATATTTTTGAAGCCTAACTTGTTTTGGCGCGTAATATTTGAATGCGAGTAATTTTTATTTGGCTAAGCGGTCTTTCATTTTGACCAAATATGTTGGGATTTTTTTTGATATCGGATGTTATTTATTTATAAAAACTACCATTGATGCGTTTTTTTAAAGCGCGATCGTACAGAAGGTACTTATTTAATTTTTGTAAGTACTATCCACATAAGTCAAGGATAAAGAAGTTACTAGGTATGACTTCAAAGTGCAAACACAGGTACATGAGTGCAAATACCTTTTTCAGAGTTTTTCCACTGAACAGAAACAAAAAAAACATTTTTCCCTGATGGATTATTTTGGGAATATTTAAATCTTGATTTCAATTTAAAATTTAATTTTTTTTACGAATTTCCAACGTAGGTTATAATTATATTTATGTAAAACAAATCCCAATTGTATTTGATATTTTTTTTTTGACCAAATTTTCTCAAAAAGTGAAACAGTCAAGTAAAATTTGTAATCGAAACTTTACACTACTTAAATAATAAAGGAATGAATCCTGCACCACCCCTAAGGCCGAGCCGCTTGGTAATAAATAAAATGACTTCCAAAAACCTACCTAGAAACTAGTAGAAAATAATTACAGATTATTCTACAAAAAACTTGAAACATTTTTTGAGGCGTTTCTCTTCTTACTTCATTTGATTTTAAAATTTTCCAAAAATAGAGTTCTATTAAAAATGTTACACTTTAAGTTCTTTTTATCGGATCGCGTTAATATTAAGGTCTTCAGCCTTTGGGAAAATGACATATCCCTATATATTTTTACTCCAAAAATTCTCTTAGATTACCAATTGGTAAAATGATTGTAAATTTGTAGTTATACCTTGAAATCAAAATTAGTTTAAAAATTATGGTTTTGTATTCTAGCTGTGCAAACATATTTTTTTGTTGGCTCAAATGTGCATTAAAGTAGTTCTTAAAAAAAAAACATTAATTGAAGAATATTTAAAATTTAAATAGCTGCTTCTATGAAGTTTTGTATGATGTCTTTAATAATTTTAAAGAAGAAAAATCTGCACATTAAAACACAGCACTATCTATTTTTATCCTATTCTTCTTTCAGTAAGGGAATTTTTTTTCGTTAATGGAATGAATTGGCCTTTGCCCATTTAAGCTACGATAACCACAGACACGCACAGCACATATATATTTTTTTATAGATAACAAAAGGCCAAAGGTAGATATACTCATAAAAAAAAATCCTTTTTTCGTTTCGAGAGCTCCTAGCCCCAACCACATAAAATTGATTGCGAGGACATCATTCTTCGTTTTAATTAAAGTTTAATCAAAGCACACCTTTTCCCAGACCTTTTCATCCGAAATTATCCAAACACCTGCTCAAATCAGAGTGAAATAACGGACCCATAGGGAAAGAGAAAAAAAAATTAAAATCGATATCGATGAAAACCCACGACACGACTCGATTTATGACTAAAATATTTGGTGAATGAGATTGAATGAAGTGGAATTCATCTGAGTTTCAGTATAATTTGAAAGCAATCCCTTCGAAATTCTTAAAGTACAATCACTTCATTTATTTGTATTTCATATTTCAAAACATATTCCCCATTCAAATAAACATATAAAAGGCTCGGTTTCAATATAAAACTGGACATACCTTTTTCGTTGATGTTGATAAGTTGAAATCTTCATCGTTGTTGTTGTTTAAATTTTGTTTCGCCTGATTTGATGAAACTTTTTGTTGGGCGGGTTGAAATGAGAACGTATAATTATCATTACCACCCCAACAAGCGAGTCTATTATTATCATCCACGAATTCGGAAACATTTTTTGGATTCAGGAACTTCATCACTTCAACGGCTTTTGGTGGCATAAGTTGTTTGATTATTTTAAAGGCAGCTAAAAAAGAATTTGTTTTTAGAAAATTTGCATTCATTAAAATGTTCTCACTTACCATTCAATAACCAAGGAAGTTCATAGATAAGAATATAATTTAAAGGTAAAGGATAAAGTTTAAATATTTCGATGATATTTTTTATAAGATCCATATCCACATTTCCAACACTCGTTCCCTGCATATCGAAGAATGCTGACATTTTGTCCTCATCATTTTCAGCCAAAACTCTTTCGATCCAGTAGACAACAACTCGCATAAGTTCCTTCATATCCTTGCTTCCTTTAACGTGTAATTTGGCCTTGAAAATTAACAATGTTTTTCCATCTTTGTCTCTGTTACGAGGAAACACTAGACCTTGGTTGAGATAGTCCATGCGAATATTGCTTTCGTTGATTTCATTTACTCCGAAATTCTTTCGCCAAACAAGGATGTCCCAAAGTAATTGAAGTGAAAGTTTCATATCCAAGTCATTGTGTATGAGATATTTTTCAACGTAAAAGTTGTTTGTTTTTACTCGTTCTATGTCTTTTGGATGGAAACTTCCTAAGAAAAAAAAAATTAAAAGAAGAATTTGTTTGGTAGATACATAAGTTGGATTTATAATGTTTGGAATATTTTTTCGGAAATTTTAAAATATTCAAAGCACAAATGGTATTGCATCTTTAAGGGTTTCCTCAAAACAAAATCTTAATATTTGACGGTGCCGTTCGGCTTAGGCAATCTCATTGCATTCTTAAGAACCATGTTCAAGAGCCAAAAAGGGGACTTTATTTACTAAATTAATATTTACAAGTCGTCGTATAAATTTCAAAATTTTCAAATTTTGGGCAATTTTAAATGAAATGAAAAAAGGACCCATGGGGCTTTTTTGAAAGTTTACTACACCAGTTATATTAGCTACATCAATAAACATTAATTGGTGCGGCCTACTGAAGTTTTCGAAGAACTTTTTTTTGAACATTTGCACTCTTTAAAAATAAATATTTCCCATAGTTTTTGATGTCACCGATGTAGTTAATAAATAATGCTCTGAAACAGGCCCTGAAATACATAATCATTCATTCATTCATTCAGCGTATACCAAATTGCTTCCTATTTGATCATTTTCCCTTTCTATCTTAGTACCTATCTTTTTTTAGAAACTGTCCAGAGTAGTTTTTAAGAGTTTTCATAAGAGCAAAATAATAATACATCCTGATAGTACGTGCAACCCATTTAATTATTGTTTATTCCTTAATAGCCAATAATTGATTAGTTTACCCCAGTCAAGCAGGGGCGTATGTTGAGTTGTCGGGGCCCGGGGCAAGACTAAATTTTTGGGGCCCCTTTGATATAGAAAATAAGAACAAATAAAAAAGTACTTATACGCCCACTTATTTTTCTGGGAACCTGATGTATACCTATCATTTGTTGGTCGCTAAAATTATGTACATAAGTAATATTTTTTGGGGCCCCAAGATAATATGTAATTTTTCTTTCAAAAAAGCCATTTATTTTTTTGGGACCCCTGAGGTAATACTTTTTTTTTTAGATGAAATATTATGTGGCTAGGTACCAATTCACTGAAAAATATAATTTGTCTCTCTTGTGTCCGAAGTGATTCATATGTTAAGTATCTTATCTTTTTGCTTCGATACTTTTTTAACCAGTTGCCTTCTCTGCATTGTCTTCTTACCGGACCCTGGCGTGTTGGTGGCTCCGGGGCACCGCCCCACTTGCCCCAATGGTGTGTACGCCCCTGGCTACAAGCTATAATTACTTAAACATTTAAATATCTACAAAAAAAACCTTCAATATTATGAAATAAAAGTGTAGTTCTACAAAATGACGATTAAATTGATTCATTGACAACTATCACTAATTCGTGTTCATAATCTACCCATATTTAATGGTTGTATCATATAATACAAATGTACAATTATTACTTTGCAAATATTTTATGCACCTGTTCATTAATTAAAAGTTGAAACTTCACGATGCAAGTGTTAATTATATTTACATTCAAGCAATTGATGATTGCATCAAAGTAAATTTTGCATCTCAAGTCGTTTGCTATTCTGTTTGTTGTTTTTTTTTTTTTTTTTAATGGAGTATTTTTTTCCGGAAACATCACAAAATTAAAAAGAATCAATATTTACATTCAAACAGTTATAAAAGCTAAAGGTATGATTTTTTTTTCTAATAATTCTTTGTTACTTTTGTAGCATGCTTTGAATTTTAATTACAGGTTTTTTGTAACCAATTGGTTGGAAAGTGGGTTGTAATAATTAAAATGTTTGAAAAAAGAGAATTTACGTTTATTATGCTTTGAAGAGCTTAAATTTCTTCAAGTATCTTCCTTAATATGGATATGTTAAAAATAGAATAGGAAGGTATACTTTCACAAAAAAAAAAAAAAAAATAAACAAATAGAGCGTGATGATATTTAAATTTTATTTTAAAAATAACTTGTTTATAATGAAGGAGAATTTTTATTTTTCTAATTGGGACGAAAAAACTGTTGCCCAAAATAGAGGTTGATTTTATGGAAAATTTTGTAGGACAATTTTCTATGTTTGGTCGAAGTTTATGTCATATTAAACATTAGGAAACATTTCTTCAATGTATTTTAATAGAAGATATCGCTTAGAACCTATGTGCATTAATTTCAGCTGAGGAGTAAATAAACAAAAGACCATTTTTCCATTTCAACAAATTAGTCAGAAATCGCAAAAAAACTGTGACAAATATGTCCTCTTTGAAGGGTAATTTTATATACGAAATTAAGTATTTATGCAATTTCCATTGAAAGCAACATGGTGTAGTTTTTCATTAAAAAGCTGATTTCATTAAAAAAATGGAAAACCTGAAATGTGGAAATACGGCCTTTTGTTTATTCACTCCTCAGTTTATATTTGTATGTTTAATTTTTAAAGGTTTTTATGGGATGCGTCTTTATTAGCAAAGTATTTTTTTTTGTATAAATACACGAGTAAAAATGGAATTCTCCCAAACCAGCACCGAAGGTGAACCACCGCCAAACCATGATTAAAAACTATATGTTATCCGAACCACGGCTGTAGTTCGGCGCTCCAAAAAAAGAATTTAAAAATTCAATTTTAAAAAATGTCTCAAAATTGAATGAAATAAGGAGATTGGCAGGATTATTTTAATTTTATTTATAGATAACACTGTGTAACACTCAAAATATACGCGGGCGGAGACCTATTAGGTTTTGTAGAGCTAGTTGCACTGATTACGAAACTGATTACGAAACCCCTAACACCCCCAAAATCTGGAGTTACGGGCAAAAAACGGTTTTTTGGACCTTCACCCATTGAAAAAGTTCTAGCTTCGTCAATTTTTTACCCATTTTCGATTTACAGTTTCTAATAGAAGATAAATATACCTTTTTAACAATGTATAAAACATGTAACTCGGTTAAACCACTTAGAATTTATAAGCTGTCAAAGTTCAAAAATTACATTTTTTTCGTCATTTGCCCAACTTCGGCATCAATTTAAAGTATATGTTTTCAAAACAACATGCTATTTAAAAAATATATTCTAAAACTATATCTATTTCCCAATCAATCGAGGTATTTTTTATGAAAATCACTTCAAAATTGGCTTAGAAAAAAAAATTTTTCGATTTCAACCCAGATACAGAAATTCGAACTTTTAGGTATAGAACAAAAATGTTGTTTCGGCACGTAGTAGGATAACTTGGGCGCCAGGATTAGATAACGGGTTTTTGTAGAGGAGCTCAATACAAACATTATTTTTTGGGAGGGGGGTCTATCTCTCCCCGTTTAGGTGGGAGGGGCATTTTTCTAAAAAAAAATTTATCAAAATAAAAAAAAATTATTAAAAAACAACGGCAACACTTACAGTGATAAATTATACCATTTCCGAAAGGCAAAATTGTACATTTCATTCTAATTTTTAAATCAATATACATAATATAACCAATAGTTTTTGGAATAATTAAAAATAGGCGAACAAAATTTTTTAAAACTTATTTTATACTATTTTTGTCCAGACTGTGAATTTTTGTAAAAAAAAATTACTCACACAGAAAAAAGCCTCAATTGATTCCTTATCGTACAGTGAAAACTATATGTTTCTATGTCTTCTAGTTTTTGATAAAAATTTTTTTCTATCAGAAACTGTAATAAAAATAGCAAATGGGTAAAAAATTGACGAAGCTAGAATTTGTTCAATGGGTGAAGGTCCAAAAAACCGTTTTTTGCCCGTAACTCTAGATTTTGGGGGTGTTAGGGGATTTTCAAATACCGTTTCGTAATCAGTGCGACTAGCTCTACAAAACCTGATAGGTCTCTGCCCGCGTATATTTTGAAACCTCATTTTTGTAACACCGTGTAATTTTTTAAGTAACGGTAACCATGAAACCATACCCAAGTAATTTTTATTTTTAAATAGCTTCTGGTTATCTCCACCGGTGGAGATTTGAACATAGACAACCAATTTGCATACATTTTTCAATTTTATGTAGATATTATATTATACCTACATGTCTGATAAGCAAAATTTAAATTAAAAAAAAAACCATTTTGACCATTGACCATTTTTGTAAGCACCTATTTTTGGCTCTAAAATGTTTCAAAATCGGCTTCTTGCCTATAAAATATTCTGGCAACACTGCTTCGGATACGAAGACAAAAGTAAAATTTTCCAAAGGAAAAATTTACGAATAACTTAACTTAGTTTTACAAACAACTTGTTAGATAGTAAGTTTGTTCTTACCCACTCGAAAAAATCTGAAGTGGGTAGAGCTATCCATACTATTATCTGTCGGGCCTCCTGGCTTCCAAATAATCAGTTAATATCATGAAGAATCGAAATCTTTGTACTTATCTAATCACTGAAAGTAATTTTTGATTAGATTGATGAAATTGTATGAAATTCATCGAGATTATTGGCTGAAAAACGATAAAAAATTACAGAAATTAGTAGAAGCATCGTTGGAAAAAAATTTAAGCGAGCGAAATATTAGTTAACTTGATTTTTAATTAAAATTTGTTCGCAACAATCGGCGACGGACATCGTACTTAAGATTATAAAATTTAAAGCGTAAGATTTCAGACCTTTGCAATACGAAGTGTATTTGAGAATACATTTTAATTTTTTTGTGCCAAATCTTAGCAATGTCATTCAATTCAATAAGCCCCACAGCTTGGTTTTTTGCTTCTTCTTTTTGATAAATATACCTATCATATTGGAAAGATCTCGAATTGAGCTCAAAAATAAAAATTCTTTGAACTAAACTTAGGAAATAAAGTACAGGAAGTAAATACAGTACATGACTGAAAATATAAACTTAATTTGGTAGAATCTGACCAAGTGAGGAACAGAACTTTCAAAAACAAGAAGTGTGGCGGATTTGTCTGTATTCTATTTTTTCAACCAACTTCACTTTTTTAATAGTACCTAAACATTTTTAGCCAAATTAATCGTTAACTAAATATTTTGTTTAATTTTATTGCCGTACAAAATCTAGATTAAAAATATTTTATAGATATTTTTTTTTTTATTTCACTGGCACTACTAGGCAATTTGAAATTAATTACAATTATTGCTGAACGAGTTTGATTAAAGTTCAATTTGTTATCACAAAGTGTTTATGATTTTCATACAGAAGTTGAAAAAATGGTTTAAAACATTTTATAAATGATCTTGGAAAACTTCTTCTTCTTCATTTATTAAACTTACCACATGGGGCAGGTTCTTTTTCACATTTCTTAAAAAACAGATCACGCAAAGTCTCTATTTGCTCAATAGTTGGTTTCAATGACATTTTTAAGGCGTTTTATTTTTTTTTTTAAATAAACAAACAAAAATATCAAAAAGAAACACGTATCGACCAGCTTGCCGAAGGTTTAACTAATAAACTAGTTAAAAACCTTAACTTTTTTTTTATGCAAAAAAATAATAAAAAAAAAAACTTTATCAATGTCCAACACAAACATTCATCATTTATCAAAAAAAAAACTGATAAGGTAATATAAATTCATTAAACACAATCTTTGTACAATCGGCCAATCTCAACACGATTATTATTAATCCACATGCAACTCAACGACCAGTACAGTATGTCCACAAGTGAAAAATAGCAAAATAAACAAAAATGTTTAATTATAGGCTAAACCATTGTATATGAACATAACGTTTAGTTGCTATTAAAAAATTTGTATCACAAATAATTGTCTATGTGTTTGATTTTAATCAATCATGTAAACACGACAAAGTCCATCTCGACAAAAATTGATATTTAATAAAATTATGGGACATTTCACGAGATCCGTCCGACACGCCAGACAAGTTACATATATGTTCACCATAGAAATGACTTCTAACAACTGATTTCGATCACACTTTGCCCTCTTCTCAATTCAAAGTTCTGACTGATTGTCAAACAAAGTGACGTAATATTTAGCAACTGCTGTTAAACGTTTTGTAAATAACTCGAGTGATTTTCAATATCAACGAACGATCGCTGCATGTCTACGCCACGATCAAATCGGAACTAAAAATAAACTGAAACACTTGCTACTTTGCTATGGTGTTGTATTATAGTGTAGTGACATCTAGTTCATTGAAATGCTTCCAAAAAGAATACGAATACCAATTTTACCCATCACGTATGAGTAGAGTATCTATACTATACCTACATTGATCGTAAAAAAAAGCAAAACCGATAATAAAAATATAGTAGTGGTCGATCGGTGTAAGTGTAAGTGTTGAGCTACAAAAATATAGGTCACACATGATTGTATGACAAATAAAAGAAAAACGAAATTAAAAAAAAAAAAACAAATAACAGTAATTGTGTGCCGGCAAGACGACCTTGAATATACCAGTGTGATCATAAAGTGCCACGGCCATCAACTTGCTTTGGGGCTATGGGGGCCATCAGAAACCAGAACCGGATTATAATTGTTTTGCAAATTAAGTGACTTGCTTTACGCACCCTATTACTTAAGGGAGCTCTGTAAACCTAATTAGTGAATTCCAATAAAGTTGTTATTATGTCAAATCATGTATTCGTAAGATTATTCGAACTTGAGATAAACCATGACATTACGATGGTATAGAGAATGCGAAAAGAACTGGTCTTGTAATTCTGTCTGGATGTAAAATACATTGTTAACGGATGGTCAAGCCTTCAAATTAAGTAGGTATTTTGAGTTTTTTTTGAGAATTAATATATAAAAAAAAACAATAGTATCTACCTTAGTGGAGTAACTAAAGCTCAAAAATTGGCAATATTAGGGAACCCGGCCGAACAGCTCAGATTTTGATGATATTTTTTTTCAAACGTCGGTAATTAAAAATACTTTAAAGTCTATAGATTAAAAATTGCCGGTGTTGCCGTTTTGATTTTTTAAATTTAATTGAAGATTTTTGTGAACAAAAACAATTTTTTTTCAAAAATTTTTCTTAAATTTCATAAATTAATTGATGCCAAAAGATTGTCTAGGAAATTCAAGGAAAAAAAATATATGGGAGTGAGGGACAATCTTCCATAGTTCAAGCGATAGATGCAATTTTCTTATTAATTGACTTCAAACACAAAAAAAAATATTTGAACACAACGGCAACACCTACAATATTCAAATATACATTTTTTAAAAGCTAGAAGCTTAGTCATATATGTAAAATTAAAATTAAGTTAATTGAATGAACGGCTTTTGAAAGAATGGTAATTGAACTCAGATTTTTGAAAAAAAATTATTGAAAAAATTTGAACATGTCGTTTTTTAAACTTGGTCGTAATATAAAATGCATTTATTTTCAAATTTTTTTGGCCGCATTTATTATGATTTCAAATTATTAAAGGAAACGTCAATATGTATTACGTTTTATGAACAAAATTAAAAAGTATTCCATTTTCGAAGAACTTTGTTTAATAAAAGTTTTCTTTTTTTTAAAGTTCAACATCTAAACATAAAATTATTTTTTATTCATTTAATAACCCTTACTGTTGAAAGTTAAATAGCAAAAATTTAAAGTTCCTATTTACCACAGTCTTTGAGAAAATTAATTATTTCAATGCAAAAATTCAGTTTTAATAAAAAAAAACCATTGAAATTGAAGTAATTTTTCATTTTTTTTTTTCAAAAGTGTTATATATTTTACCTTTTTTGCTTCGAAATTCAACTGATAATATTTATGGCCAAAAATTTTTTTTAAATAAATTCATATTTTATTAGAAAAAGTTTGGAAAAAAGTCATTTTAAATTTTTCTAATAACATTTTTTTTTTTAATTCTGAGTTTGAGGACCATTTTTTCAAAAAGTCTTGATTAAATTTAGTGGATTTAAATTTAAGAGATAAGAATGAGCTTCTGGCTTTTTTTAAATGTATTTTAAAATATTTTAGGTGTTGCCGTTGTTTTCAAAATATTTTTTTTGTGTTTGAGGTCAGAATGTTAGAAAATTGCATTTATCGATTAAACGATGGAAGATTGTCCCTTACTGCCTTTTATATATTTTCCTTAAATTACCTATAGAATCATTTGCTATCATTTGTTTTATGAAATTTAGCAAAACAAATGGTTTTGTTAAAAAAAAATTTAATTTTTATTTTAAAAAACAATACGGCAACACCGGCAATTTTTAATCTATAGACTTTAAAGTATTTTTAATTACCTACGTTTGAAAAAAAAATCGTCAAAATCAGAGCTGTTCGGCCGGGTTCCCTAATAATTTGCTTTAGTTACTCTACTACCAGCCAAATATCAATTTAAAAAAAAACTTGTTTTCAATTTTTTAAAATGTTCCTTTGAAAAATTAATTTTCCGAAAACTGTGTATAGAGCTTGGTTCGACTAGAGGTCATAGAGGTCATTTTAAAAGTTTTTGAAAGAAAAGTTTTTGAAAGAACACAAACCGTTTTTTTATAGAAATCGTTATTAATTGTTGTTGAAAAAATACCTCACTTTTTTGCATTCTCTAACGGCAATATTTCAAACAAAAAAAAGGCAAAAAGCAAAAAGAGCTTGATATTTAATTATGAAAGTATACATACAGTACACTACCGACAGTTTTTTTTTACGTTTTCTTAAATGAGCTGAAAAACTCTCTACTTGAGCAGAAACGAGTATACCCGATTTAAAAATATTTTAGTTATTCACTGTTTTTCGGGAAGTCTGTAATTGATGTTTCCATCCATTAAAGAATTTATTTGTTCAATTATTTTTAGTCCCTGATTGAAGTTGAACACAGTAGTGAATTTTCAATAGGTAATTAATGTTCGTTGATAAATAATCTGTTCGTTGTTCTATGGGTGTCCTTTGAAAAAAAAAAGATTTAAAAATAAAAGTAAATATTTACAACTACAGTCTCTCAAAACTAATACCGCAAGCTTTCGAAAATTTAGGTTTTAAGTTCGAATAATATCCAAAAATTTATTTAAATGCTTGAGAAAAACAAAATAAGAAAAATCTAATTTAGAAAAGAAAAGTACTTACTCAGTTTTCCTACTTTCTTTTTCTAATGTTTTCAGCACAAGCAAATTTATTTTTTTAAGATTATATTAGGTCACAGTACACATAAAAAGGTAATATATTCCGAACTGACATTGGTCGCCAGATTGTCAAAACATGACACTTTGGCGACCAATGTCAGCTACCGAATTCTTAATTGTTTAAAATACCGACGAAAAACGCACAAAAACCGATAAACCACGCACACCACTAATTTTTAAACAATTATTTATCATTTTCCGCGATGAAACACGAAGAAAATTTGTTATTTTTCAATTTTAAATATTTTTAAATGACATTTTATAAATTAAAACAAAAACAAATTTCCTGTTTACTGCGATTGAAATATAAAAATTAAAGGCCGACCTGACAGATTGGTGCCCATTTTTGACAAACAAATTTTGACAACGTTCGGAATATATTACCTTATTATGTGTACTGTGATATTAGGTCATATATTTAAATATATTAATTTTTACATTTATGTAAAATTAATAAAATAATAATAATAAGTATATTTGGAATCATGGTGACATGAAAAGTGTTTGCAGAAAGTCTATACTTTCATACGATAACGCAGAAAAGGCGAAGTTTGGAAAATCCATTCCTTGATTACACTTGGTTTACAAGGGTTTTGTTGCCGAAACAGAAATATACTTTACTGAAGGTTTTCGGTGTGCTGAACTCGAATCCGAAGTCAGAAACAACTAATCAGCTCCAGTTTTTGAGATATTACCGTTAGAATATGCAAAAATACGTTTTTTTGAGTTCTTCGGACCTTATTCTTTTGTATAAGGACTATTTTCCATCTTTCGATACCTGTTTAAATCTTTTCAATATCTTTTGTATTGCCCGAGATATCTTAAATTGAATTAAGTGGGTTTGGCTTCATACATATATCATAAAGGAGATAATGACGTTATAAACTATGCCAAACAACTGAGGATATCTCGGGCAGTAAAAAAGATATCGGATTTAAGATTTAAGATTAAGATTTAAACAGATTTAAAAAGGTGAAAAATAGTTCTTATAAAAACCGTTACTAAATATGCTCAAACAATTTTTCTTATACAGGGTGTCCCAAAAGTTAACGTCGAAACGAAAACGGTAGATAGGGTAGGTGGTGACAGTTATCCGAAAAATAATAAAAAAAATCGCAGGCATATATTTTGGGAGTTATGGGCATTTGAAAAAAAGTCGAAAAAATGGTCACCCTGTGACGGTTTTTCATGTGCCGTGACTACAAATCTTAAGTTTTCTCATTTTTTTCTTTTGTTACGGAACCTTGAATAACCCTGCTATCAAATGCATTCAAAAATTTTAACTCAGCTACATCAGTTTTAAAGAAAATATTACTTTTTTACCCAACTTAGTACTAAAAAAATTTACATGACTCTAATTCAATGAGCCGTAGTGTAAAAAAAATTAACTACGATGTTTCGGCAAGTTGCCTTAAAAGTTGGTGTGTTCAATTCTCTTTTCAAAATGGTACAACATTGTTGGGAATATTCCATAAATAACCGAGATAATTTTTTTTTTCTTAAGAAATCCGACTTTTTTATGAGGTAATTTTTCATATTATTCAAGTTTTGTACCTTTTCAGAACGTTTCAGAATAAAAAAACTTAAACTGCCCATAACTCCCAAAATATATGGCTGCGATTTTTTTTATTATTTTTCTGATAACTGTCACCACCTACCCTATCTACCGTTTTCGTTTCGACGTCAACTTTTGGGACACCCTGTATAAAAGAATAAGGCCCGTATTACTGCATTTTCTAACGGTAATATTTGAAAAACGGGAGCTGATTAATTTTTTTTGACTTCGGATTCGAGTTCAGCACACCGAAAATTTTCAGAAAAGTATATTTTTGTTTCGGCAACAAAAACAAAGTTTAATTTTGTGGAAATAGCTTCATAGTAGGAGAGCTGGGTAGGTACTTATTTGAGGCAAGCTGAAAAGTTGTCAGATAGCTCTTCTATCATACCCCAACACAAAACTGCAGAATTGGCTAAATAAACCTATACATTTTTTAAAATGTCTTTATATTTTTCCAAAAATGTGTTTGAGGCAGTGTGTAATTTTAACATGTGTAGAGCGGACTACAGAGTCGTCACTCAAGTAAAATTTTTTCTCAAGCACAAATCTCAGATGAATTTTCTGAGTGTTTGCTCAAGCATTTGCATCAAAATTTCCTCAGTTGGAATTCATAAGCTAAAACTCAAGAAACTCTTAGGTTTTCTTAACGTAACGAGACAAACGCAAGAGCAAATGTTAACCTGAGTAAAATTTTTACTTTATATTTGAAGAATACGAACAAAAATAAGCCAGGCCAATTAGTCGAGATTATTATCTTTGCCGGGCCTCAGCGAAGATTTAAGAAACACTTACTCTGGTATACCTTTCTTCTTCTTCTTCTTCCTTTTTCTCGGCGCTGTTATGATCTCGATGTCGAGGGGATCATAACTATCCCACGTAACTGCTTCACACTAGTGATCCGCCTGTGGGGTTCGCCGGGTTGACCTCAGAAATCGGCGGCAAGCCTCCCGGTTTTGTATTGTTCCATTTCTAAGGCCAACTGAATGCTGGTGGTTTTGCATTTGCTTGTACCAGGAGTTTTTAGGCCTACCTTTCTTTCTATTTCGTATACTCTGGTATACCTTTACTCATTTAAATGATAATTTCTCTGTTAATACTAATGGTAGAAACTTGATAAAGGTCTTTAAATCAAAATTATCTTTTCCTTAATGTTTCATAACTTCATTACGTCTTGATTGTTTAGATTAGAGTTTTCTTTTCACTGCATTAGTATTGAGAATTTGAATTAAAGTACAAAGAAATAGCTATTAGAGCTCTCGATAATATTATTTTCAAAAGGCCTTTTCATAGATAAATACGTCTCTTGGCATAGTACTATTCCGGCTGTTGCCATCACTACGAAATTGGTATTTATAATGAACGTAGTATTGTCTGCCAACTGCCAATATGATTCTCGAATTCAAAAAAGCTTTTCAACTTTCAGTATTGTGCTTCTTTGAAAGTTGTAAACATTCACCCAAAAAGTTTCATCCTTCAGATTCAGATACACATAGCTAGCTGTCAATAATTAGTTTTCAATTCGAACTTCTCAGTATACGTTTTGTGTATAAATGGGGTCGGTCGTTTTTAGATTATTGTATCTCAACATTTTTCATTATTTCATTTTCTATCATTTCGCGTGAAGTTAAAAAAAAACAAAAATGAAATTCGCAGAACATTTATCCGCCCACATAACACCAGAATGGAGAAAACAATACATTAACTATGAGGTTAGTTGGAAAAAAAGTATATTTTTAATGCTCCAGAAAAAAAAAATGTATTATTAGAAGGCAATTTTTTCTGGTATGTAGAACAAACGTCAAATGGAAAATTTTGACATTTCGAGAGAAAATAAAAAAAGCTCGATTTTGAAAAATTATTTTGTACTGTGCGCAGGTGCGAAAAAATTGTTTTTTTTGGATGAGTATTTTTTTGAGCATGTGTTTGTTTACTAACAAACACTCCACGTGTTATCCTTGCATTTGTTTGTAAACAAAACGTACAATGAAGAAAATTGGGAACAAAACAAACGAAGTGTTCAAGTCCACTTGTTGTCTTTTTCATGCTTTAATAGTCTTTCACCCAATTGCGAGTTGTTTATAGAAAATTTCGGTCATTGTATTGTTGTGTCTCGGAAAACGGTGTTTTGAATGCAATTTCTTTCGCAGTTTCCGGCCGTTTTATGTTTTGTTTCAAAAAAAAACTTTTTTCAAATTCCTTTTTTCTAGGAAATGAAGGCAATGCTGTATGCTGCAGTTGAACAAGCACCATCAGCCGAATTAGTTGACCCAGAGATCCTGTCTCGCTACTTTGCCAAATTCGATGAACAATTCTTCCATTACTGCGACAAAGAACTTGCCAAAATCAATACATTTTATTCAGAAAAAATGGCCGAAGCTACTAGAAAGTATGGAAACCTTCGAAGTGAGCTAACAGAAGCTCTCGAAGTTGGCTTTGTTAAGAAACAGCCAGCATGGAAGACAAAAAATCCTTTGGGAAAGAAAAATGTCCCAGCGCGCAAAATTCAAGACCTCAAACTTGCATTCAGTGAATTTTATTTAGGACTTATTTTACTCCAAAACTATCAGAATCTCAATTTTACTGGTTTTCGAAAAATCCTCAAAAAACACGATAAGCTCTTAAGTGAGGATTGTGGTGCAAAATGGCGCAAAGATAAAGTGGAACTATCGCATTTTTATGTCAACAAAGATATTGACCGATTGATTCAAGAGACTGAAACTGCATTCACTCACGAAATCGAAGCAGGAGACAGACAGAAGGCCATGAAACGATTACGAGTACCACCGTTGGGTGAGCAACAAAGCCCATGGACAACATTTAAAGTTGGACTATTTTCAGGAGCTTTTGTTGTCTTATTGATAACTGTAATTCTGTCCGCCATTTTTCATGGTTTGGGACCAAATTGGAGATCAGCATTAAGACTTTTCCGTGGACCATTTCTCATCATCGAATTTCTATTTCTATGGGGTGTCAATGTTTATGGTTGGCGATCGTCGGGTGTAAATCATGTCCTCATTTTCGAACTTGATCCCAGAAATCATTTGTCTGAGCAAAATATCATGGAAATGGCTTCGGTATTTGGAGTGCTATGGACAATTTGTGCTTTGTGCTTCATATATTTTGATGCTCTTGGGATTCCTCAATTTGCCGCTCCAGTATTTCTCTATACCGCCATGACTGTGTTTCTCCTGAATCCAACAAAGACTTTTCATCATGAAGCTCGATATTGGGCTGTACGTGTTCTAAGTCGAATTGTTATGGCGCCATTTTTCTATGTGACTTTTGCTGACTTTTGGCTGGCTGATCAATTGAATAGTATTGTGCCAGCGTTTTTGGACATTCCATTTGCATTGTGTTTCTTCCGGAATAATCCAAATTGGGAACATGCCAAAGGTACTACATAAATACAATTTTCTAATGTTTCTATTGCCTTTTAAATCTTTTATTTTTTTAATGAACAGATACAGCTACATGTATTCAAGATGATTCTATAATTCGGCCAATAGTTGCAATATTACCAGCATGGTTTCGATTTGCTCAATGTATACGCCGTTATCGTGACACTAGAGAAACTTTCCCACATCTCGTGAATGCCGCAAAATATGCAACATCTTTTTTTGTGGTGATCTTTTCATATAAATTTCAATCAACACATGGTAAGTTTCTTTTGACAACAAAAATGTGTGTTTAACTGTTTTAAGTTACATAAATTATTTATGAAGGGGAAATTTTTAACACAAAAAAACGTGAAATTATTTCTTTTAAGTAATAAAGTAGACATTTTGTTAGTTTTCAAAGTAAATAATTCTTATTCTTATTAATCTCTTACTCATCCATTCATTCTGCTTTAAACTTAATTTGTTCCACTTAAATTAGTTACTTTGCTCTTTTTCAAATGCCATTATTCTGTAGTAAAAAAAAATAGTGTTAGCTAAATGTTGGAAAAAGAAGAAACGAGAAAGCTGTTTTGTTCACTGTGGTGTATACGTAATTTTTTGTAGTTTTTAAGTTTTTTTTTACTCCGCGGACCAATTTTTGAATACCTAAAAAAACGAAAAGGGTTTTGGACTATGTTTTACATTGTACGGTCTCAGAATAAATGCGTCAAGTTCATTTTCACTTCACTTCGCTGTTTTGATTTTGCTAAATGCTTAAAGATTTTGAGACTTGAAGAAATACTTTAAAAAGAAATAATAGATACTTTTTTTTCGAAATAAATATTTTCAAATTACTATTTATTTAAAATCAATTAATAATCTTAATCAAGTTAAAGATATACGTGACCCATTAGTATTATAAGTGCCTAATTGTCAGAAAATGTTCAGAAGATCGTTACTCTGATGGAAGAGCAATTGCTCTTTTTATGCATTTTTCGAAGAAATTTCGGCAAAGATGTGTCTAATGTCTACATATATCTCGGCCATTCCAAAGTAACGGAGAAAACATATTGATCTTGTTTCCAGTTTATCTCGTTGAAGAAGCAATTTTTTTTCTTGAAACTTGGTAGGTCTTAAGGGCCCATGATAAAGTTGATATTTTAGAAGTTTCACTAAAAACTAATTAAACGTAGCCAAATTATTCACAGATAAAGCGGTAACGGAGAAGACGCGTACAAGTCTTCTTCGTTATCGTCTTTATCTGTTAATAACACTGGTCGGAAAAAAAACTAAAAAAAAGTCGGGAGCAAGAACTTTATAAGGTGATTTTGATTGACTTTAGTTTGCTGAATTCAAAACTGTTTACAGATTTTTTATACCACGTCTAGTTTTTGAGCTATACTCATCAAGGGGCACGGTAGTGCCCAGCCAAGTTCTCTAGCAACTTTGGCACTACACCCTTATTTACAGGAAACAACTCAGGCCATTTTCGACCCCCCTCTAACTTCCACACCAAAGATGCTAGAAATTTCAAACTCGCTACATTTATTGAGCTTGTCAAAACCAAACTCCTCACAAAATTTAAGCCTTTTACGATGAGTAGTTTCTGAGATATAGGGCTTCAAAAATCGCAAAAACCGTAACTGACTGACTGATTCACTCACTCACTCACTGACAGATCATCAAAATTATGGAGAACTTCCCGTTAACGTAGAAACTTGAAATTTTACACGGTGATAGGGCTTGTGGTGCATACAAAGGGAAAAATCGAAAATTTAAGATTTTCAATTCAGGGGGCGTGGCATCCGCCCATTTCCGCTGAATTATCATCAAATATTATAGAGCACTTCTGATTATCGTAGAATCTTGAAATTTGGTAGAATGGTAGAGCTGGTAGTTTGTACAAAGGAAAAAATTTAAAATTTGAGAATTTCAGCCAGGGGGCGTGGCATCCGCCCATTTCCGCTGAATTTTCATTAAATATAATAGAGCATTTCTGATTATCGTAGAATCTTGAAATTTGGTAGAATGGTAGAGATGGTAGTTTATACAAAGGAAAAAATTTAAAGTTTGAGAATTTCAGCCAGGGGGCGTGGCAACCGCCCATTTTCACTGAATTTTCATCAAATATAGAGATTTTCAATTCTACAGCCATACCTTGCAAAAAGTAGTGAAATCACAACAAAAACATTACTGTTAAAAAAGGAGCCAAGTTCTCCTATGTTGAAATTATGCTGGCACAAAAAGTACTGAGATGTAAAAGTGTACCAAGTTCTAAAGTTTGGGTTCAAATTCGTATCAATAAAATTTTGATTGTTTACTTGGCAATTTTTGAAATAACTTTAAAAATCGGTAATTAAAAGAAAAATTGTCAAGAGAACAATCAAAATTTTATTGATACGAATTTGAACCCAAACTTTAGAACTTGGTACACTTTTACATCTCAGTACTTTTTGTGCCAGCATAATTTCAACATAGGAGAACTTGGCTCCTTTTTTAACAGTAATGTTTTTGTTGTGATCACTATTTTCGCTATAAAGCTTCAAAAACTAATTTTTAATTGAGTTTTATTTTATGTTTAGTCAAAAATATATATTTTCCGTAATATGTTGCTCTTTATAAGTCCAAATCAGAAGACGCAAGATGGAATTTGATTCAAAAAACCATTCATTACTTTGAAAAAAATAATCAACATTTTGAGATATCTATTATAAATTTCTTTTTTCAATATCTTTGAGAAAAAAAATAATTTTGAAAAAATATAAATACCTTTAGGACGTGTTAATATGGCGTTTTGAGATTGCATAAGTAGTTTTACAAAAAAAAAAAAATTAACGGTGATGTATGTAATTTGATATAAAAATGTACCCAAAAAAACGCGTTTTTGACCTATTAATATTCAATTATTTCAAAAACGTGACGTTCCAGTGAAATTTTGACTTTAGATTCGGACTCAGCACACAAAATTCCTTTCGAAAAGTAGGGTTTGGTTCTTGCTCTATATCCGTTGCCGACCCGTGTAATTTAGCTATTTTGAATCTTCCTATGACTCATTGGATCTCGGAGCTCTTGAATTTTGTATAAATGGCTTATTCGCATAAGCTCGAGATTTTACAAAATCCAAATGATTGCATTATGATCTTGGTGGTCAGTTGATATTAAAACCTCGTCAGATGTTTTAGTTAAAAATCGACGCACTAGTAAATTGTTTGTTTCATGTGCGTTGTAGGACGGGTGATATTAAAATGCTTAAAAATATGAGGGATTACTTTTGAAATAAAATTAATTTTTTTTTTGAGCCGTTATTAGGTCTGTTTAATGAAAAAAATCTAGGACAGAACAGATCAGATCAGCACAATTTTGTAAATACTGTCAGAACAAGAAAGAACAGAAAAGTTCAACTTCGTATTTTACATAATTGACAGTTGTCTATTTCAGTTGCAAAATTTTAAATTCAAAAATCATTTTTTGAAATGATTTTTAACTCAAATAAATGGTTTACTAACACTCACAAAGAAGATTTATGAGATTTTGCTTAAGATTTCTACCATGGTCAAATCGAATTAACTTGCCACCTTACGCTCAACGTATTAAACTTATAAATCTTCCATTTCTAACTAGTCACAGAGCGTATCTACAATTTTGTTTTATTGTCGGGATAATCAATGGATCGATTTCAGCTCCATCGATTCTCTGTCGATTAAATTTCATTGCTAGTCAGTATAGTTTGAGAAGGCAGTTGCCAATTTCTAACATTTACAGTAGATCAAACTACGGTGCTAATAGCCCTTTAAATCTTTTAATTAATATTTACAATAACAATTCAAATATAAATAACTCCAGCATTGACAATATAAAATCACTTAACTTTAAAAAAATATTCTTTATTCAAAATAACTTATAATGAACATTAGATGTAAGTTTTTCTTTTAGTTTTGTAATAATATAATACCTATACAGGGTGTCCCACAGTCACCGCCCCAAATTAAAACCATGGATTCCTGAGGTCATTTTAAGTCGAAAAACTTAAGAGGTAATTTTCTCGTTTTCGTCCCGTTTTCGAGTTACCACGGTTTTTATGATTTTTGCTCTCTTGTCCTTTAACTGGCCTTATCTTACCCGTATAAACTTAGCATGACAACTTTTGAAAAGTTAATTTTTTTTTGGCTCAGTAATTGCCGCATAATTGCCGTGTTTATGCCGTGAAGTCAAAAAAATTGCCGCGCGCTTAGTTTGGTCAGAATCGGTAAACCAAGTTTGTCATGCTAACTTTATATAAAGTTAGCATGACAAATTTTAATTTTTGATCAATTTAAATTTTTTTTTCGCTAATTATTTAAAGTTTAATTGCCGTAATTATGCCGTGAAATCGAAAATAATATATCTCTTTTGGTTTTCTCAAAAAAAAATAAAATGTATTTTTTGTTAACCCTATTCCATATAAAGTTAGCATGACACACCCTGTATTTCTTAAATCCTTGGTCAATTTGAAAATTTTTTTGGCCAATTAATTGCCGCATTGGGTTACTATAAAAACCGCAAACTCAAAAAAATTGCCGCGCTTTTGGTTTTTTCAAAAAAAATTAAAAACTGTTTTTGACCTGATATCGTATAAAGTTAGCATGACACACCCTGTATTACTTAAATCCTTGGTCAATTTGAAAATTTTTTTGGCCAATTAATTGCCGCATTGGGTTACTATAAAAACCGCAAACTCAAAAAAATTGCCGCGCTTTTGGTTTTTTCAAAAAAAATTAAAAACTGTTTTTGACCTGATATCGTATAAAGTTAGCATGACAAACCATCTATTTCTTAAATCCTTGGTCAATTTGAAAATTTTTTTGGCCAATTAATTGCCGCATTGGGTTACTATAAAAACCGCAAACTCAAAAAAATTGCCGCGCTTTTGGTTTTTTCAAAAAAAATTAAAAACTGTTTTTGGCCTCATATCGTATAAAGTTAGCATGACAAACCATCTATTTCTTAAATCCTTGGTCAATTTGAAAATTTTTTTGGCCAATTAATTGCCGCATTGGGTTAATATAAAAACTGCAAACTCAAAAAAATTGCCGCGCTTTTGGTTTTTTCAAAAAAAATTAAAAACTGTTTTTGGCCTCATATCGTATAAAGTTAGCATGACAAACCATCTATTTCTTAAATCCTTGGTCAATTTGAAAATTTTTTTGGCCAATTAATTGCCGCATTGGGTTAATATAAAAACTGCAAACTCAAAAAAATTGCCGCGCTTTTGGTTTTTTCAAAAAAAATTAAAAACTGTTTTTGGCCTCATATCGTATAAAGTTAGCATGACAAACCATCTATTTCTTAAATCCTTGGTCAATTTGAAAATTTTTTTGGCCAATTAATTGCCGCATTGGGTTAATATAAAAACTGCAAACTCAAAAAAATTGCCGCGCTTTTGGTTTTTTCAAAAAAAATTAAAAACTGTTTTTGGCCTCATATCGTATAAAGTTAGCATGACAAACCATTTTTTCTTAAATCCTTGGTCAATTTGAAAATTTTTTTGGCCAATTAATTGCCGCATTGGGTTAATATAAAAACCGCAAACTCATACGATATGAGGCCATGGTTTGTCATGCTAATTTTATACGATATGAGGCCAAAAACAGTTTTTAATTTTTTTTGAAAAAACCAAAAGCGCGGCAATTTTTTTGA
This sequence comes from Episyrphus balteatus, assembly GCF_945859705.1. NCBI lineage: Eukaryota > Metazoa > Arthropoda > Insecta > Diptera > Syrphidae > Episyrphus > Episyrphus balteatus. Next base: position 37,499,432 of record NC_079135.1, read on the forward strand.
GTTTGCAGTTTTTATATTAACCCAATGCGGCAATTAATTGGCCAAAAAAATTTTCAAATTGACCAAGGATTTAAGAAATAGATGGTTTGTCATGCTAACTTTATACGATATGAGGCCAAAAACAGTTTTTAATTTTTTTTGAAAAAACCAAAAGCGCGGCAATTTTTTTGAGTTTGCAGTTTTTATATTAACCCAATGCGGCAATTAATTGGCCAAAAAAATTTTCAAATTGACCAAGGATTTAAGAAATAGATGGTTTGTCATGCTAACTTTATACGATATGAGGCCAAAAACAGTTTTTAATTTTTTTTGAAAAAACCAAAAGCGCGGCAATTTTTTTGAGTTTGCAGTTTTTATATTAACCCAATGCGGCAATTAATTGGCCAAAAAAATTTTCAAATTGACCAAGGATTTAAGAAATAGATGGTTTGTCATGCTAACTTTATACGATATGAGGCCAAAAACAGTTTTTAATTTTTTTTGAAAAAACCAAAAGCGCGGCAATTTTTTTGAGTTTGCGGTTTTTATAGTAACCCAATGCGGCAATTAATTGGCCAAAAAAATTTTCAAATTGACCAAGGATTTAAGAAATAGATGGTTTGTCATGCTAACTTTATACGATATCAGGTCAAAAACAGTTTTTAATTTTTTTTGAAAAAACCAAAAGCGCGGCAATTTTTTTGAGTTTGCGGTTTTTATAGTAACCCAATGCGGCAATTAATTGGCCAAAAAAATTTTCAAATTGACCAAGGATTTAAGTAATACAGGGTGTGTCATGCTAACTTTATACGATATCAGGTCAAAAACAGTTTTTAATTTTTTTTGAAAAAACCAAAAGCGCGGCAATTTTTTTGAGTTTGCGGTTTTTATAGTAACCCAATGCGGCAATTAATTGGCCAAAAAAATTTTCAAATTGACCAAGGATTTAAGAAATACAGGGTGTGTCATGCTAACTTTATATGGAATAGGGTTAACAAAAAATACATTTTATTTTTTTTTGAGAAAACCAAAAGAGATATATTATTTTCGATTTCACGGCATAATTACGGCAATTAAACTTTAAATAATTAGCGAAAAAAAAATTTAAATTGATCAAAAATTAAAATTTGTCATGCTAACTTTATATAAAGTTAGCATGACAAACTTGGTTTACCGATTCTGACCAAACTAAGCGCGCGGCAATTTTTTTGACTTCACGGCATAAACACGGCAATTATGCGGCAATTACTGAGCCAAAAAAAAATTAACTTTTCAAAAGTTGTCATGCTAAGTTTATACGGGTCCTTATCTTTGCCAAACTAAGTTTGATTTGAAAGTTTTTTTTTTATAACCAATCAAGAATTAATTACAGTTTAAGTTTGTCTCAAAACTTTTTTTTCTGCGGACAACCGTTTTTCCACAATTTTGAATGAAACACAATTTTCTTCGTTTTTTAAGTTGTTTTTTACACTTTCATATCCTTTAAGTCAAAAAAACACGTTAATGAGTATTAATTTTGTGTGCTTTTTATTAAAGCCCAGTTTATTTTCATATAAAAAATAAGTTTATTTCATAAAAAAGGCTACTGAAAGTAATTAAAAAAAATAAACAAACTGAGTGAATTAAAAAATAAAAACAATTTTTAAATAAAAATTAATTTAAATGAATTAAAAACTTTTTCTGAGCTGTTGTGGTGAAGAAAAGAACAAATAGATAAAGCTCAGAAAAAGTTTTAATTCATTTAAATTAATTTTGTATTTAAAAATTATTTTTTTTTTTAATTCACTCAGTTTGTTTATTTTTTTTAATTACTTTCAGTAGCCTTTTTTATGAAATAAAACTTATTTTTTCTATGAAAATAAACTGGGCTTTAATAAAAAGCACAAAAAATTAATACTCATTGACGTGTTTTTTTGACTTATGATATGAAAGTGTAAAAAACTACTTAAAAAACGAAGAAAATTGTGTTTCATTCAAAATTGTGGAAAAACGGTTGTCCGCAGAAAAAAAAGTTTTGAGACAAACTTAAACTGTAATAAATTCTTGATTGGTTGTAAAAAAAAAACTTTCAAATCAAACTTAGTTTGGCAAACATAAGGCCAGTTAAAGGACAAGAGAGCAAAAATCATAAAAACCGTGGTAACTCGAAAACGGGACGAAAACGAGAAAATTACCTCTTAAGTTTTTCGACTTAAAATGACCTCAGGAATCCATGGTTTTCATTTGGGGCGGTGACTGTGGGACACCCTGTATATGTAATTTTAATTTTAAGAAAAAAAAAATGTACCTATGTAAATCGTTAGTATTTAACGAATAAACTAAACTACTTTTCCACTTTTAATTTTCCCGTAATTTTTGTTTGTTATTAATCAAAAATTCTTAAAAAATTCACTTTTTAAAATCTTATTTTCTCTTATCAATCAAACAAACAGCTGACAATTGACACTTTTCACTCACTTGCTCTACCTCAAAAGTAGGAGCAGAAAAACTTGAACTTTTCTGTGCTGAAAAACTTCATGAAACATAAAATGACAGATTGCAGAACAAGTTGGGGCGAGTTTTTGTTCATGGAAAACAAAAACTTGTACTTTTCGGATCTTTTCTGTTCTTTTCTGTGCGGATCAGATTCATTAAACATACTTATTACCAGTATCTACCTGGTCATTTGTCGTTTGATTTCTGACTTTCTCGTAAGCCAATTATCCGAAAATTTCACTAAATTTTTTTGTAATGTTAGTGCAGTAAAATTATTATATATTTTTAAATACCAAATTTTTCTTTGAAAATTTGTAACATAAGAAAATATTTTTTTTTTTAAACGGCTACAAAAATTTATAAAAATAAAATATTCCAAAATTTTTCTTTATACAAGAAATCAAAGAAAACGTTTGGAGATGAAAAGCATTTAAAAAGGTGTAGGTATTCTTTATTTTAAATCTAGGTTTTAATATTTATTCTTGCATTTCTTATAAAATTTATGATAAAACTAAGCTCAAATAAATGACATAAAAAGCCTTATCATTCTAAACAACTTTTGACATAAGTACGTGCGACCTAGTCTTGCATTTTATAAGGGAAAAAGCAAATGAGTGAGAAGTGTCAAGCAGCAGCTGATTTCTTTTATTCAGTTTTGTCTAAAATGGATACAGAATTGAAACATCTTAAGAATCATGTTAGTTATAATAATAAAGAAAACAAAACTTAAAAATCTGTACAAATATAAAAATTAATTGTGTATTATCTTATTTGTATGGAAAATCTTCTCAAACAAAAACTTTTAAATAGACAACAAACAACCCTATAAAAAAACTTTTTTATCTCTTTTGTTCTGAAAGTTTTCATGCAGATATTTGTGCTTAACTGCTCTGATCTGTTCTAGTTTTCTTCACTAAACAGATCTGGTTTTGCCAAAATTATACAACAAATATATAAAATAAGTGCAAGACAATAGTACATGAATCTTGATAAAAGGGGGAGGTGTACACGCACTTTTGCGTGAATCGGTTTAAGATACCTAGAAATAAAAACTATGTTTGGGTCCTTAAAGCTTATAACAATTTTGTATTTCAACTAAATTGCGACTGCCTGTTAAATTTACGAAACTTATCAATTCGTTTGTGTGCGCTCTGTACTCCATAATTTTGAGATGAAAAACTCGAATCTCACCTGCCTAACCAGATAAGTGATGAATTAACGAAAAATTATTTGAAATTAAGTGCAAGTTTAATGAAAAAATAGTTTATTTTTCACAGTTGTAACAATTATTTTCTCATATAACAAAAGATGTATAAATTAAAACAACCAATCAGGTAGTAGAAAAAATTGTGTTTCAATAGTCCCTTACCACCAAAGAACTTTTGTAAAATATCTATAGTCAAGATTCTAGTAGCTCGAAAATTCATATCAAAAACAAAATTTAATTCAACTTAATCGGAGAATTTTTTTTTTTTTACAAAACCCAAACATAAATATTTTTTTTTTTTTTTTGTCCGTGGGTAGGTGTTGAAATCTTCAAAAGATTCTATGAGGACCGGAAAACGCGTGCTCATAGATATGTGGGACTCTTAACCACTAAAACCACCTCCTCCTCCCGATTGCAACTAAGTTCAGATGGAACTTATCTAGCAATTTATCTTTCTCGAAGTTAAGTTACGTGTTGTAGGTAACTTTCCGATGAAAGTTCCTACTGATGATATTTAAAAATAAATAAATAACTTTTGTTTTAAATTAAATCATTAAGTAATGGTTTAAATTTTTGTTATCAAAAAAATATTTTAAAGGAAGTTAAATAAATAAAATCTCTAAAACATTTAAATTTATATTAATCAATGCCGATATTTCGAAATAAAGGAATTAAATTGAAAAATTTCACTGTACCAAATCGGAAGGTTTAGTCCTTCGCAAACGTCGTACTAAGTTTGTCCCGTCGAGAATTTCTAGTATTGTTCTATTAGTATGTTCGACTAACCGTTTTCGATGTTTTTGGGCAAACGTTTTTATTTCTTCGCGAACCGTGGGGATTCCAAGATCCCTGTGAAGATCTTCGTTTCTTATATACCACGGCGCATTTACAAATGATCTTAATAATTTATTTTCAAAAACGACTGTTTCTTTATCTTTTTGTTGTCTTTCTTTCTTTACTATGTTTTCCGCATCTAAGATCTTGTAATTCTTTTCTTTAAGATCATTAATGATGTCGGTTTTTTGACATGAAGAGTGTAAGCCCCTCACCACGACGCGTAGGGGTCTTTCCGACTTGTTTTCATATGTGTACCACTCTACTTTTTCTTCATTCAGTCTTCGCGAAAGGAGACGATAGTTATCGGAGTCTTTTACACAAACTTTCCACTTGTTGTTATTAAGCGAGATAACTTTCAAATTCGTTGGCGGTAACGCCTTTAAAATGGTTTGTAATTTATTGAACTCCGCAACTCCGACAACATTAATCGGTGGCGGTGGCCTTATTTTAACCGGTTTTTCTTTGATATTTGTATCTTTTGGTGCATTTACTTCTTTTATTTCTTCTGTCTCGGAAGAAGAAGCACCCTCTGGTGAGGAGAAAACTTTACGTTTTTTGGTACGTCTTTTTGAATTTTTGGAGGATCTTTCCGTTTCACGTTCTAGCTCTTCTTCGTCTGTTTTATATTCGTGAATTACCACTTGCTGTGGAGTTGTTTTTGTTTCTTTAAGTGTTTGAGCTATTTTTAACATATCATTTTCCTTGCGGAGAAGATCGATTTCTTGATGGGCTTTCTTTAAGGCCTCATTTTCAATTCTTAGAAAATTGATTTCTTCTTTCAACTCTTGATAGAGTTTCAATGTTTCGTCGAGTCTTTGACGAAGATCGTTATTGTCTTTTTCAAGATTATCTTTTTTCTCTGAGTCTTCTTTTGCACGCTCTGGCAGTTTAGGCAGACTCTTTTGCCCGGTTGCACTCGATGTTGGTGGTGGTGATCGCGTTATCATGGGTTTTCTTGAAAACGGATTTATCAAGTGCTCGAATTGGAATAATTGGCTCTCCCCAGAATCCTTAGAGCCGACCTCCGAAGAGGGTGGATTTTCCAGAAAATCTGAATTGCCACCTGGGGTACTATATCTTTCTGTTTTATTCATTCCATATTTTTGTATACGTCATTCTCAGTATACGGAGAGTGGATTTTATACATAAATATGCATACAAAATAAATAACACATGCAATTTGGTACACGTGTCAGTACTATCAACTTTAAATCAAAATAATTAGTCCGTAACAAAATACCAAGATGCAATTTGAATTCAAATTTGCTGTTTTTTTTTTCAAGTTTTTTTACTATTTTTAACAATAACATTTTGAATACATGTTAATCTTAAAAATTATTATTAAACAAATAGAAAAAGGATTCCCCCTTTTTAAAAATATGGTTAAAGTTGGTTTGGACAAGTTAAGTTATACTTCAACAACTCTTTATTAAAAAAAAGTATTGGCAATCATGAGTAAAGTGCTGATTCAAACATATGTATTTGAACAAGGAATTTGAAAAAGAAATTAGTTGCAATTTCTTTACTGTTACTCCCTCTAACGTATTCTATTCTATGTATACAAGGGCTAACACTGAACTGCTTTCCGTAGATTAATTTATTTCAAAATAAATAGGCTTTTCTTTAAAGGTTAGAAATCCAAAACAAATACTATTGAATTGCACATTAAAATACAAATGCCACAATGCCCAAAATGTCTCTTATGTTTTGAGGTTTTAAGGTAAAAACCTAAAATCCCACAATTGAGCAATACGTAAGTCAATAAGAAAATAATGTCTAAATATGTTTTATATTTATGTGAATAGATCTGGTTCACAATACCAACAAAATCTATTTGCTCTTTTTAGATTTTGGATTTGCAGTTTCTACATTTTCCTTGAGGCAAAAAAAGTATTTCTCTTTGAATTCAACTTCCAAAAGTAACGATTCAGACTGCACATTTCACTTCAACTATATTTGTATGTTCGTCTACATCCATCGGCAAAAAAAAAAAACTTTTTAAATTTCATATACTCTCTCATTGGTACTGAAAATTTATATCAAGTTAAAAACTTTGCCTTGTTTTTGTAGAGAAAAATCTAAAATTCAACATCAAATTTTGTTGTTGTCTTGTACTCCTTGGAGCTTGGGCCATGGATCTGGGTTTGTGTTTCAATCATTCTTTTTGTAATTTGAATTGATTAAGAGTTGCAGAGACTAAATCTGTTTTCAGAGATAAAGTTTATACAACCGGAAGGAAAAACTTTGTGAACACATTAAATTTTAATCCCTGGTAGACGTTTTGCAGTAAATGAATGAAAGCAATCTTATATAAAGATAATTATCAGAAACAAAGTTTTTTTTTTTGTTTTCATTCAATTTACGCTTGCATTTTGAGATTTTTAATTGCAATTTATGAAAAGTTTGTTAGGCAGCATGTTGCAAAGAGGGGCAGAGTAGATTTCTTAAAGAATTTATTTTAAGATTTTTGAAGATATTTTTACTTAATAGGTATTGTACTGTACATATACATACCGACGTTCCTACATGTACAGAGTCCCTTATTTTATTATAAGTAAATTAAGTTTGCAAAATAAAATTGCATTTCTTATAGCTTGAAAGAGAAAAAGTGCGGAGTATCTTTTTGAAATGAAGAAATTACTTATTAGGTAATAGAGACCGGATTCAAACATCTTTAAGAATATTAGTTTTTAGCTCTACTTTTGACTGCAGACTTCAATTATTATTTTTGGATATTTGTTTTTGATAATGTTACAGTCAATTTTTTTCCTCAAAATTTTATGAGGCATTTTCAATAAAATAAACTCTTTTTCAACCGTTGTTGAATTAACATAAAATCATGGAGACATGGATCATGGGGAATTGCAGGATCTTCTTTTGTTCTTGACAATCAAAATTTGCCGTGAAATAAAAATGTAAATTGTGTTATCCTTTGTCATATCCGATATCCATGTCCTTACTCAATTTTTCAAAAAAAAAAAAAAAAAAATATTTTTCCATTTTCTTTTTAATTTTTTATTTGGATTTTTTTTTTGTCAGTCACCTATGCAAATACCTATCTACAAAAATTTAAATACCTTTGTGTTTTGTTCACTCCTGTGAATTAATGAATAAATTCCCATTAATTTTCGAAAATTAAAGCATAATATTTTCTGGGCTTTTCGCACATTTCTACCTTTCATTCTATACAATTCTAAGAAATGTTTGTACATTTGTGTTTGTAAGTGTGACAAGTAAATGTCCTTGTTGAATAAGCCAATGAACTACTGAAATGCAATTAAGTTGCAATTTACAGTTTACAATAAGAATTCAAACTATCTATTCACTACAGAATGAGTACACACTAACAGTACTGTGCAAAAAATAAGTTTTTATAAATCAAATCTAGATTCCTTTCTTTTATAACTTAAAAGGTATGAAATTGAAAATTTTTGAAAGACAATATAAGTTCAGAAATCAAGCATTAAGACATATAGATAATGAAGATAGTTTTTGGTAAAATGTTTAAAAAGTTTTTTAGTCTGAATTCAAATGGAGCAAATATATTTAAACTTGAAAGAACGTTTTTTGAATTAATATTTTTTAAGACCAAAACTAAGGGTCCCTACGAGACATAAATTTTGGAAAATTTATATTTTCTAAAAAAATCAAGTGTTAAATAAGGTCTATCTTTTGATACGTAAAAGACTTGTTCAATTTGAATTATGAAAGAATTTATAAATAGCTTTAATATAAATTAACAATAAAGTTTCGAACAAAGAGGTTTTTGGATTTAAAAAAAAGTTGAAATTTTGTAGAACAAATTTTCAATGTATTTTTTTAAAAATTTGTTTTAAAGTGTGGATAATATTTTTTGTAAAAAGTGGCATAGGTTGCAACTTTTATTATTTTTTTTAATAGATAGGGTTCCATAGATCGGGCGGTGTAACAAATCACCTATGTCAATCAATCAAAATCTCGATGGTTTTAGTAATTTCTTTGTACGGAAAAATATTTGTATCTTGTGCATTTGCAGGGCTATTAAAGATAGTTACATAAAACTGCACTTCGGTCAATTACTTGTTAGCATTCATTCATTTATAAACTAAAAGTAAAAGCAATACATTAAATGCTGGCTTTTAAAAAGGTTAAGTGTTCATTCTCTTATTCTGCTTTTCCTCCAATACTCGGTTCCACGGTTCCCTCAAAAAAATATTTTTTAAGGAACTTTTGAATGCCTTTTTTCATTTAATACACAGCTCTTTTTCCATTTTTCTCGTATGCAAAACCGTTAACTAGGTATGGTTCTAAAAAAAACTTTCAAATTCTCTTATAAAGAATAACCATTAACCAAAAATTCTTGACTTCCAAATTTGAGGTCCGCTTCAATGGTTTTGATTTCAAAAAAAGTACAGAATTCACCACTGACTGGACTATTTATTTTTTTAGTTATGTCAATTTGCTCGATTTCGATGAAATTGACTATTTAGAATAACTGTGCTGAATTTTATTATTTTTTGGATTTTGACGCAAAAATTCATAAAAAGCACCAATGTGCACAGTAGACTGATTCAAAAAAAAAATTATTTTTTTTTGTTCATAGTTATATCGAAAATATTGTTGGTAATGACGAAAAAACAATACTGTAAAAGTTACAGTCCTTAATATTAATATTAAGTACTGCTGCATCGCAAATTTCTATTTCCCATATGATTTACATGGGAAAGATTGTGTTTTTGAGTTTGGAATCTTATAACTTTTTAATGGGTCATCAAAAAGGCTGGACTTGTATAAAATTGAACATTCTACAAAAAAGCTCTTATTAATTTTTTTTTTGATAAACCGCCCCGTTTCGAATTAACTGTCAAACTCCTAATACTATTAAATTAGAATCAGTCTAGTGCACAGCAGCGCATTCCGTATGATTGAAAATCAGAGATCAAATAAAATGGACCCTTGATTTCGACTTTCAGTATAAAATATTTACTAAGCTAAATACTGAGTTATACCACAAAAACACAGCTATTAACACATTTTTTTCCGATTTATGTTAGTCATTTATTAGTTCATGTGTTAAATTATATTTTACATTTGTATGCGACATCTTAATCTTTTGTTATCAATTTATTTCAATAATTTTGTAATTTTTTTTAAACAATTAGTTTAAGTTTGGTTTTTTTTTTTTAAAGTAGGTATTCTTCAGAATCGCAGGAATTAAAACTTTTGTATTAAATAAATTTATATACATATGTATGTGTTAAAAATAACATTTATTTTTGGCACAGCACTTTATTTTGAAGTACGTGTAAATGCGTCAAACCTCTGGAATAAAGTGGATTTTCTATTTTTAACTTTGTACACTTCTAGATATGTATCCCTCATCAAGAGAGAATCCATGGTTCTATTGCTGGATTGGAGCATCCATAGCCTCCTCCTGCTATGCATACTGTTGGGACATAAAATTTGACTGGGGACTATTCGATTCTAAAGCTGGCGATAATAAATTCCTTCGGGAGGAAATTGTTTACTCTTCAACAGTAAGTTCTTGTTTCATGTAAAATTTCAACAATTCCATCGTTAAATTAATTCCTATGCATGCTTTGTTTATTTTATATACCAATTCTACCAACCCCCTTTCGCTCCCAACCCTATCACTGTATATTGCATCGACAAAGTCTCCTTCTTGCTGACATGATATTTTGACCTTTATGTTTACAGTGGTTCTATTACTTTGGAATATTTGAGGACTTTGTTTTACGATTTGGATGGACTCTTTCCATGAGTCTGATAGAAAATGGCTACATTGAGAGTGAAAGCATGGTAACTATACTAAGTCCTTTGGAAGTCTTTCGGCGTTTTATGTGGAACTATTTTCGACTGGAGAATGAACATCTAAATAATTGCGGAAAATTTAGGGCTGTCCGTGATATATCTGTGGCTCCTTTAGATTGTTCGGATCAGGTAAAACGAGTATTTTGCATATGTAGATTGGATAAGATTTTGATTTTATTTCCTTGTTTTTGTTTATATCCTTTAACAGACTACAATTCTGCGTATGATGGATGAAGAAGATGGAGTTGTCAATCGTCGATTGAAAACAAAAACTAGCAAGAAGAAATCCGAACCAAGATTTATGCTGCAAGGTGAATCAACGGAAGACCTTTATGTCTGATTTTTTTTACAAGGAAAAGTTTTAGCCACCCTATTACCGGTCTCTGATGGGTTAAGAAAGGTTTTGAGAGCTGCCATGGCAGACTGAAGGCCGGAAGAATAAATCAATTTCTAGTCAATGTTTTTTTTTTTTGTCTTGAATTATTGCACGTATTCAAACACAATCTTAACTGTTTTAACCTAATACATATATTTGTATGTGTATGTATAATTTTGTTGGGTATTTTTATATAATATTTTTTATTATGTATGGATTTTTATTACCGTTTTGAATGTGCTAATTCTACGATATATGCAAATATACATGGTTGTTAATTAAAAGTTAGTATAAAAATGGTTTTTAATGTTTTAATAGACATAAGCTGAATATTGTGTAAATTGCTATAAGCAGAGCCTATATAAAATGGCGCCCGGGAGACCCAAGACTCAAACTAGGTTCTATTGGATAGCGAAAATTTGATTAATTGCAGAGTTGTCCGGACCGAAAGCCTTCTGATGTGAATGGATACTGCTTCTCGACGAAGATAGCATTTTTCCGTCGATGCGTTCAGGTTCGAAATTTCTGTCTTCCGTCAACAACGTTTTTGGTTTTCGATGTTCAGGTGTTAAATTTTAGTTAAACAAAACCAAAAAGTACTGTCGTTGGCTGTACGAGATATTCAATATTCAATGGCTTCTGAATGAACTTTAGACATTTTTTTATACCTACACTACTTGGATACGTGTAAATGGACTACCAGTGTAGTGGCAGATTAGAGTATTAGATGAACTATTGTTGAGACTAACAGCCCACACTAATTTCGTTAGAATATTGATTGGTTAAATTTCCAGGAAAAAAATCACACAGATTTTTAAAATGCTAATTAAATCTAATAGACCAGTGCCGATGCCTTCAAAAACATTAAAAAGTACAAAAAAAAATCATAGTAGGATGAAACCCATTGGAAAAGGAGGTGAATATGATGAAAATTAAAGGAAAAATAAATTACGGGCGAGCCGAGTTCGGGAAGTGGAATGGTAAAAAATGGTATATCTCGATTTCTGGCAAAACTACAAGTGCTATAGAAATAAGTTGTATGACAAAGTTGTAGGTAATAAAAAGATCAACAACTTTTGTATCAATAATTTTTTCACATAACCTCAAAATTTATGTGAAAAATTCAAAAAACCGAGTTTTTGGTTTTTTGTTTTTATCTTTTTCAAAAACAATAATTTTTCAACGAAATTTGGTGAAAACTTACCTTTTTATGTCCCAAATACACTGTAATTTATTTGATTTAAAATATTAATTTGTTCACTTTATTTTGACTTAATACCAAAAAAACACCCTTATTTTCAATCGAAAATTCACGTGTCAAAATATCAGGTTTTTTTTTCAAAAAGTCGGTGGGCATTTCATTTGTTAAAATGTCTTTTTTCTGATGGTGTAAACAAAAATTTACATTAGTATACTATAAAACATGTTTTAGTAAAATGCAAAAAATGAAAAAAGCTGGAATTCGAAAAATTTTTTTTATCACTGTTTACAATTTTGGCTTATTTATTCAAATTTACACTTTAATTACTCAAAAAACGTAGGATTTCATGTAATATTGATTAATGTTATGGTTTTTGAGTAATTTAAGTGTAAATTTTAATAAATAGTCTAAAATTTTAAAAAATGATAAGACAATTTTCGAATTCAAGCTTTTTGCTTTTACCGAGAACATGTACTATGGTATACTAATGTAAATTTTTGTTTACACTATTGGAAAGTAGAGATTTTAACGAACAAAATACCCACCGATTTTTTGAAAATAGCTGATATTTTGACACGTGAATTTTCGATTGAAAATTAGGGTGTTTTTTTGATATTAAGTCAAAAAAAGGTTACAAAATTAATATTTTAAATTAAATAAATTACAGTGTATTTGGGATATAATAAGGTAAGTTTTCACCAAATTTCGTAGAAAAATCATATATTATTTAATCCTCAAATCGATGATAGAAAAAAATCGAACAGCTTTCATGAGAACCCATCATTGAAATCATTCCCAGAACTTTAAAATCTCATTTAAGGATAATTTTTTTTAGTAGGTAAATTTAGTTTTCATGTGAAAACATGTTTCAAATCAAAGTATATATTTCAATTAAAGCCCACTTATATGGTCCAAAATTAAACATTTTAATTTTGGAATTCCAAAGTTAGCATATCTTCTCTTCTCTCTTCCTACACACAATTAGGATCCAGACATCGATCCACAATAAATGCACAACACAACACAACACAAACATCATCCATTACCATGCAATAAAGCAGAGCTTGTTGTGTTTTTCTGCACCAGTTGCATTCTTATAATATGAAACTTAAACTGATGCAAGTGCAATGGAAACCCCATAAATATACACAACGAATTATTATCACATAATCACATCCGTGATGGCCAACACAATAATGGATGGATAGCCAAATTCGCGTCAATGAATCCTGCCTGTCCCGTAACCGGTGTGTGGCAGCCATGGAAATTTAATAAAATTGGCATGGAATTTGGTCCTGTATCGTTGTTGCACTTGAATGCACATTTGTTGCAGCCGGTTGTGTTTATTGGCAGGAGTAACTCGATTGAATGAATTAAGAAGCAATAACAACAAAAGGAAATTCAAATTGTGCATTCGGTGTTTGGTATGTCTCATGTCTGGTGTGTGCGTTTTTTTTTTTTTTTTAACATTTATTAAGCTATATAAGTATCTACAGAAATGAAATGGACGTGTACAACATTAAATAAATGCATGCACTGCAAATGCATCTTTTTTTCAAAAACTATGTAAATAAAGATTATATATTTATTTGAAATCCATTCACAGAGAGAAAAACCTCAATGTAAAATCAAGTGGAATAATAAATTGTTGTTTTAAAAATAACGCGATTTCAATTTTTTATAATTTTTACTTGCGATACACGAAAAGGTATAAAAAAGTTTAGGAATCGTAAAAACACGCGAATTCAAGATAACAAGCAGCCATATGACCAAAAGGGAAAAGGCTGATTTTCTAAAAACGGCTCAAACGATTTTGATTGAAATAAATTGCACGACTGGGGTCGCACGTACTTGCTCTTATGCTTAAAGTAACTATAATGTTAAAGCTTTTTATTCAAGAAATTTAAAATTTGATATTTTGAAGAAATTTTATAAGTAGTATAAAAAAATTAAATCTGTTTTTATAATTAATTAAACTCCGTTTTAAATTATCTTAAAACAAAAAACAAATATGAAATTTTATTTCTTGTATAAAAAGGTATTTTTAGAAAAAAATTTTCGAAAATTGTAGGAGCCGTTTTTTAAAAAAATAATTTTTTATGTATAAAAATTTTTAACATTTTTCAAAAAAAAAGTTGGTGTGCCATTTTGAAGAAATAATTAATTTACACATAAAAACTAAATTTCAAAATTTTTCATTGATAAGTTTTCAAAAAATTGATTTTTCAAAAAAAAATTTTGAAATATTTTTTAAAAATCCAAAAATGCGTTTTTTGAAAATTTTCTAAATTTTTAATATTATCTTTACTTACACACGTTTGTATAAAAATTTTCATTTAAATCGGGTTAATGTTGTACGAGATATTCAGAAATGAAAAAACCCGTTCTATGACAGGTACCGTTAATAACGGTACAAAAAATATTTTTTTTATTTAAAAAGTTGGCTCTTATGTGTAGTACTACACACAAAAATTTTAATCAAAATTGTTAGAGCCGTTTTTGAAAAAAATTAACTTTTCTATTTCCGTTATATGGCAGGTACCGTTAGTTTTGGTCATAAAAAAAAAATTTCAATTTCCCCTCTAGGGAATCACCAAAAACTGCTAACTACCAAGTTTGAAAAAAATCACTTCACTCGTTTAGGCTGCAGCTCCAGATAGAGAAACCTTGTTGTAGCTTCAATGTTTTAATCAAGAAGAATTATAAAAAAGAAAAAATTTTGGATTTAAAAAAAAAGTATCAACTATTTTTTTTTTAAATCAATTTTTAGAAAACGGATAAATGCATTTCATTTTATTTTTAACGGCATACTAAAATTTTTTTTGAATAATTTTTGAAAATTTGTATAAATAAGTCAGCTATTACATGAAGCCTCAAGAGGCGCGCCTCTTTTCAAAACTAATGAGTGCAAAAGAGAAAGAAGATACAACAAAAAATTATCCGACCGGAGAGTCGTGGGCCAAAATTCTGAGACTCTTTTTTGACGTTTCTTTTTCCACTCTTTCTTTTTTCAACATTCCCTTTCATTAATTTTTGCTTCTTGGTGGAATACAACAACAACAATACTTAAATTAAAAGAGAAATGTCAAATTTGAGTCTTTGACTCAAGAGGCGTCGTGTAATAGTACGCGCCTCACAGAATGATTATCAAAAGAAAATTCAAAAAAAGAGTCAAGCCTCTTGAGGCTTCATGTAATAGCTCACTAATTAAAAATATTTTTTTTTAAATAGCTCTACGATACAAAAAAAAAAAAACAAATTCTAAAAATTTTTGTCACACAAGATATTAAATGGCATACTTTGTTTTTGGGTCAGAACCATTTTAGGAGATTTCTTTAACAAGTTCAAACCACATTTTATATTAGTTTTTAAGTTTTTTTATTTTTAAATTTCTTAAATGAATTTGTAAAAAGCTTTAATATTCCAAGCAACTTTTAACATCAGAGCAGGTACATCCCATTTTTTTAATTCGATTTGAAATAGTTTCGTTTTCCAATGGAAATAATGGAACGAAGACTTAAAATAAAAAGAAGTCTGAAAACTAAAACAATACAAATAAATTCACTTTAAATGAGCCTAATTTAATGTTTTTAATTTAAAAATAAGGATTTACGGTTAATTTTATCTATGTTATAAGATTTTGTTTTTTTTTTGTTTTCATTTTAAAATTGTTTGTATACAAAATCGAAAGATTGTAAATTTAAGTTCAAATTTTCTTGGGCCTCATAGATTATAATAGACCATATTATGCAAGAATATGAGATCAGGTCCTTATTTAGTAAATTTTTTGAGATCGATCTCAATAAAATACTTTGAAAATTGAGTAAACTTGTTGTTTCCCAGATATATAAAAATTTCTCTTTGTCTCTAAACACTTTATTTATTTGAAAAAGCCCTCAAAAGCTCGCCTGGCCACGGGCAGCCATGTCAAGGTTTCGAAATTGAAAAAATCTTAATTTGTATTAATTTTTCAGAACCCCAATAATGGTACGGGGAAGTCGACAGTATTTCGATCTCAGTGCCGGATTAACCATGTCATGGGCCTCTAGGCAAAATAATTCTTGGGCCCTTTTCCTATGCTTTTTCAATGTCATAAGCTATTTTTAAGTTAGGTTAGAAATTTGTGCAGGTAACTTACTAGAGACTAATCGGATATAATCTGGTGTCCTATCATGTCATTTTATAAATGTAAACTAAAAGTTTTGAAATAACTATAATAAATATTGTAGTGATATCTCAACAAAAAAATTTAAGCAACTTGATGGTTCACAGATAATTTTTATTAACGATAAGTTATTAGAAAATATATTAGATTCAAAAGGTATAAGTATGTAGGTATACCTATCCCGACTTTTCACGAGTCGATTTTAACCACATGATATGTCTCACGGCTTAAGTCGACTAGGACTCTAGTATGGGGATTGTCACTTTAGTCGCGTGCGGCTTACGTTCACACGACTCGACTGACGCCAAAAAGCTTCGCCGCACGGCGAAAATCGACTCGTTATAAGTCGGCATTACGGTTTCATTATAAAACTGGAAAGAGAAATCATACGAAAAAGTTTCAATTTTGATTTTATTATTATTATAGACAAGGCAAATTACACAAAACAGAGATCCGCAAAACAGTTCCAAAGCCGGAACGAACATGGAACGGTTCTTTTTTCGGTCGGAACAAGTTCCTGGAACTAGTTCCGCGGAACTATCTAGAATTTTAGTTTTTTTTTCAGGAAAATGCATCAAAAAAAGAAATAGTATGATATTGAATATTTTTTCCTGATGGCCGTTTAAAGCGGCCAGAAAAACTTATGTCAGTTGAAACAAACTTAATCTACCTTTTAAAGCGGCCAGAAAAACGTATGTCGGTTGACACAAACTTAATCTACCTACTAGTTCCTGGAACTAGTTCCGCGGAACTATCTAGAATTTAAGTTTTTTTTCAATAAAATGCATCAAAATAAGAAATAGTATGAATTTGAATATTTTTTCCTGATCCTGGAACTGGAACTATTAATGTAGTTCCATGTCCGTGAGCATGATTCATAAGAAAGTAGTTGTGGTTTTGGTTTGTCAATTTTTGGCGCTCAACTCGTTCGCATCCATGTGTGTTGGCTTTGGATGAGAATTCTATGACATGCGTGTGTGTATTGTGTATTTCAAACAGAGACAGAGATATATTCGCATTCGTTTTGTTTCTTGTTTCTCTTCTTCTTTCTTTCTTTTGTGTGTGGCTGTGTCTGAACGATGGAACTGTTTAAATTAATTTTGGGGAACTAGTGGAACTAGTTCCGAGTGAGGAACTAGTTCCAGGAACTATTTGGCTCCGGAACTATCCATCACTAGTCTGAAACGCGTCCAAAACGCATCTGAAACGCTTCCAAAACGCATCTGAAACGCTTCCAAAACGCATCTGAAACGCGTCCAAAACGCAACTGAAACGCGTCCAAAACGCGTCTGAAACGGGTCCGAAACGCGTCCAAAACGCGTCTGAAACGCGTCCAAAACGCGTCTGAAACGCGTCTGAAACGCGTCCAAAACGCGTCTGAAACGGGTCCGAAACGCGTCCAAAACGCGTCTGAAACGCGTCTGAAACACGTCTGAAACGCGTCCAAAACGCGTCTGAAACGCGTCCAAAACGCGTGTGAATCGCGTCCGAAACGCGTCTAAAACGCGTCTGAAACGCGTCCAAAACGCATTTGAAACGCGTCCAAAACGCGTCTGAAACGCGTCTGAAACACGTCTGAAACGCGTACAAAACGCGTCTGAAACGCGTCCAAAACGCATCTGAAACGCGCCCAAAACGCATCTGAACCGCGTCCAAAACGCAACTGAAACGCGTCCAAAACGCGTCTGAAACGGGTCCGAAACGCGTCCAAAACGCGTCTGAAACGCGTCCAAAACGCGTCTGAAACGCGTCCAAAACGCGTATGAAACGCGTCTGAAACACGTCTGAAACACGTCTGAAACACGTCTGAAACGCGTCCAAAACGCGTCTGAAACGCGTCCAAAACGCGTCTGAAACGCGTCTGAAACACGTCTGAAACGCGTACAAAACGCGTCTGAAACGCGTCCAAAACGCGTCTGAAACGCGTCCAAAACGCGTCTGAAACGCGTCCAAAACGCGTCTGAAACGCGTCCAAAACGCGTCCAAAACCCGTACAAAACGCGTCCAAAACGCGCCTGAAACGCGTCCGAAACGCGTCTGAAACGCATCTTAAACGCGCCCAAAACGCGTCCAAAACGCGTGTTAATCGCGTCCGAAACGCGTCTTAAACGCGTCTGAAACGCGTCCAAAACGCGTCTGAAACGCGTCTGAAACGCGTCTGAAACGCGTCCAAAACGCATCTGAAACGCGCCCAAAACGCATCTGAAACGCGTCCAAAACGCAACTGAAACGCGTCTGAAACGGGTCCGAAACGCGGCCAAAACGCGTCTGAAACGCGTCTGAAACGCGTCCAAATTGCGTCTGAAACGCGTCTGAAACTGGTCCGAAACGCGTTCAAAACGCGTCTGAAACGCGTCCAAAACGCGTATGAAACGCGTCCAAAACGCATCTGAAACGCGCCCAAAAAGCGCCCAAAACGCGTCCAAAACGCGTCTGAAACGCGTCCAAAACGCGTTTGAAACGCGTCTGAAACACGTCTGAAACGCGTCTGAAACGCGTCCAAAACGCATCTGAAACGCGCCCAAAACGCATCTGAAACGCGTCCAAAACGCAACTGAAACGCGTCTGAAACGGGTCCGAAACGCGGCCAAAACGCGTCTGAAACGCGTCCAAATTGCGTCTGAAACGCGTCCAAAACGCGTCTGAAACTGGTCCGAAACGCGTCCAAAACGCGTCTGAAACGCGTCCAAAACGCGTCTGAAACTCGTCCAAAACGCGTATGAAACGCGTCCAAAACGCATCTGAAACGCGCCCAAAAAGCGCCCAAAACGCGTCCAAAACGCGTCTGAAACTGGTCCGAAACGCGTCCAAAACGCGTCTGAAACGCGTCCGAAACGCTTGCAAAACACATCTGAAACGCGTCCGAAACACGTCCGAAACGCTATTTGTTATTTGTGAAAACTATTTTCTCTAAACAATAGGCGTGTTTTTTTGTTTATCTATATATATAGATTTTGTGCAAAAAAACGACATCGGGATTTTTGAAATCCATGCAAACATTTGGCACCACTGTACATATACTTTGGCAGCTGTCTGTCAAAAATGTTGCTTTTGTTTTTTTTTTATTTTAACTCCGAAGTGGGAAGGCCATTTCATCCATGTTGGATGCAAACAAAAATTTTCATATGGCCATGGCATCCATGTTGGATTCAAAAAAATTGTTTTTTCACAAAAAACCAAAAATTATCTTTATATTCTTAGCTACATTTTAAGACCATGACCATTAACATTGGTTGCGTCGTTCTTGTGTTATAAGCGTTTGAAGGTAGCCATATTGAATTTTTTTTCGATTTTTTAAAAATCAAATGTGAAAACTTTTTTATTTTTATTTCTAGTTTTTCGAAAAAACTTTGGTAATTTTATATACATATCTGTTCAACAATCTTATAAGGATCCATTTAAGACTTTTATCTGAAAAGTGCATTGCGTATATCTCGAGATATTAACATTTCAATGCAACCATGTCAAACAAATTTTTAATTATTTTTTTCTATGAGAGTTTTTTTCAAACCTCGTTTTCTCCGCTTTTTTTTTTGTTAATATTTTCAGATATTTTTGTATGAACACAACAAATAAAGTACCTTGGCACTACTGTTTTTATCGAGAGAAAGTAAAATCTGGATAATTATCTGGATTTTTCAAAAATCTATACAGATAAAGTTTTTGTTGTTTTTAACACGTAAATTGTTTTGATTTCAAAAATCTCGATGTCGTTTTTTTGCACAAAATCTATATAGATAAACAAAAAAACACACCTATCTACCACACAAATTCTTCGGCACGCCACAAAAATTTATTTCCACCATCAAAATGCACAGCCTCAGCCTTGTGCATTTAGAAAAAAAAGTAATACAAAAATGATACAAAAACAACCACCAATTGATTTGGAAAATAAAGGTATGCTGATTATAAAATTAATAAATTATAAAGTTGTTGATTTTTCTGTCTTTTAGTGGCGATCAATTCCAGACATCATTGACTGAGTTTACAGCAGCTTCAGCCTTGAGCATTTAGAAAAAAAAATCAAAACAAGATACAAAAACTACCACCAAAGTGCAGACTGCAGACGCAGAGTATTTTTTTCTTTTTCATTTTTTTCAACTGGCCAGGCCACAGTCGCGTGCCCAAGGATCTTTTTTTTAAGTGTATTTTGTTTTCAAAAAAAAAAAAAACTATTTTGTGTTTTTCCAATAAAATATTAAATAATAGTTTAAAAGAATTGTTTGTTTGTTTTGAAGATTTTTTTATTTTCAGATGAAATTAAAATATGGATTTCACCAGTACGGATATAAACACATGAAAGTGCTCCAAATAAGTACTTTAAAAGTACAAGTTTCAGTGCTTTTTCTGTAGGTAAAAAAGTACTGGAAAATGTACATCAGGACCACTTCCAGAAGTGCTTCGCTGATGCACTTTTGAAGTACATTTGTCTGTACTATTAATGGAGGGGAAATTTATTTCATCTTGCATGCAGGAAAGAGATAGCTGCTTCACGTATTCTTATATACAGAAAGTATACAACTGATTTTTTTCCCGAGCTCCTATCTTTTTTCAGTGGAAAAGAAGTACTTCTTTTACGTACATATTTCACCGGTTTTTTCTGTAGTTCTGCGTTTGCTGGGAAAACACATCTGAAACGCGTCCGAAACGCGTCCAAAACGCATCCAAAACGCGTCCTAAACGCGTTTGAAACGCGTTCAAAACGCGTGTGGGTGGTTTAGTTTTTATTTTAATTGATAACACTGGTCAACAAGGTTTTTGCCACAAGAACCAAAATATACTTTCCTAGTAGTGTTGGATGTGTTGAACTCGAATCTGAAGTCAAAATTTTTTTATTGGCATCCGTTTTTGAAATATTACCGTTAGAAAATGCCAAAAAACGTCATTTTGGCTGTTTTCGAAGTTATGTTTTTATTTGGGGTAATTCATTATGAATAAATTTGTAACGGTGCCTATATTAACTTCTAACTTCTCTGCATGCACAATCTCAGATTTTTCTGACATATTATCTGATTGCAACATGAAGAGCTTTAATGGCACCATCTCGTTACTAAACTCTGGTTCGATGTCGTTGGAATAATATTCGAATAGACCAGTATTTGTCTTGGTATTTAAACGTGATATATTTTGAGCTGACTGTTCTGGGTTGATTTTCCATTTTTCCCTGATCAAAAATACCGAAAAAAAAACAGGAAAAAATTCCTCAATCTGGCATCGCTGGGTTGGGCCCTTCAGGATGGGATGGGAGTCATAATTCATTATAAACACATGTATATTAAGGGTACCCAAAACCCCTTTAGTGCGCGCTCATTATAAAAAAAAAAAAAAAAAAAATAGAAGATCAGTGGTAGAAGTAGAAGATCATGTGGTAATTATAGTACTAGATCAACTCATGAGTAAACTACCACCTCCAATGGAACGGGGCTAATGTTTAATGATTTGCAAACGTTTTTTTATTCTTCTTTTTTCTTATTTTTACAAATACAAATGTAATGCTGTTTTTTATTGAAGGTACAACTCCAAGAAATTTTGTTTGTTCGTAGTCGGGGCGAGGGGCCCCTAGCTGAAGTGGGGCCCCTAGGCAGCTGACTAGTTTGCCTTGAGGCTAATCCGGCACTGTTCGATCTGTTTGCTTTGTTTTTGTATTTTAACAGTTTTCACTTCAGGAACATATCGAACCATCTGGTGGCCCAAACCCGAGTAAAAATGGAATTCCGCCGCACCACCGCACAATGGGACGAAATGGGGTTGAGCGTCTCAAAAATGGTTTTCACGAATTTCGCAATTTCAAAAATCTAATGATGGGGTTATTATATAGAAATAGAGCTCTTTGCGATACAGTATTTTTTTTCTACATAATATTTATTCTTGGTACTTAAAACAACCTTCAAACACCGCATTTTGTTATTTTATATTTTGCTTTTTTTGAAAAGAGACATTTTGAACTCAGATATTTCGTTAAATTTTTAATAAACTTTATTAATGTTATATATTTTTGTAAAGCTTGTAATTTCTTCTCTCCAAAACTATAGGAATTTTTTGTATTAAATGGAACAATAAATTAAAAAAAAAAAATTGAGTGTGGTGAATTTTTTTCTCATTATTTCGTTTTCAACTAGAGTTTTCTATGTTGGCTCCGGCTGCCTCCGCTGAGTTAATGACTGTTTTGTATTCTATTTTTGTTGTAGATTAAGAAACAAAAATAAAAAATTTCCCATTTTCATAATTTTTCGTTTTACAAGCGAAATTGAATAATGAGAGAATTTATTTTTTATTTATTTTGAGCTTTAAAAATCTATTACTTTTGCAATTTTGAATTTAAAAAGTTAAAATTTGGCACAATAAAAGTTCATATTATTGGCTTTGTAAATAATTATAATTTTTTGTTAAAAATTAAAAAAAACGGTAAAATTAAGCTCACATGTATAACAGCCTTCTTGAAGAAGCTTATGGATGTATACGCACCAAATTCACTCGTTTTCATTCATTGACTTGATAGTTTTCATTTAGCAGACCAAACGGTAAACAAAATAAATGAAATCCTGATCCTAATTTCCAAAGTTATTCCGAGAAATAAAAAAATACTATAGAGCATTTTTTTTTAGTATTTTTCGTTAATGATTGCCACGAAATTTTTACGCAGTGTGGCAATCGTGGCTCTGTTAGATATTAGACCCCTGTTCTTATAATTTTTAGTCGGTATTGTTTTTAATAGAATACTGAAGAATTCCAATTTTTGCATTGGATGTTTGGAAATGTTCTTAAGAAAAATCAATTCCATTAATTTCCCTATTATAATTTATTTATTTTTTTAAATAAAATACATTCTTATCTGTCCATTGAATAGACTAAAACATAAACTACGCAATAACCCATCTTTTGAAACAATTAAAAACCGTTATTAATGATACCTCACAATGCTTTATTCGAAGTGTTTTTTTTTTTTTGAATTTTGAAATAACTTAGTCCATTTGTCAACAAATGACTGATAACGATAAACAAAAGTATTCGTTTGCTGATTTTTACAGACAAATTTTTTCATTTAATTATGCGTTTTGCTCATTCAACAAAGTAATATTATTTTTAATAAATAAAAGTTTATTGTTGTTAACAGTATAATATGTTTACTTCGATAAGTACTGAGTTATGTACCTTTAGAATAAGACTATTATGATAACAGGAATTGATTAAAACACAATTTTATGTTTTGGAACGTAAATTTTATGAAAAAGGTTATATTTGATCTTGAGAGTTTCGAAGTAAGGAACTATGGCAAACCCTGTCGGACAATTTCTTTTTGTTTTCCATTGCTTAGAAAAAAGATTAAATTATATAGTACATTTTTTGTATGAAAAAAATATTTTTTTAACTTTAATATATTTATTGTGCTTTTAAAACAAACTAACCAGAACAATACTTAAGTACATCAGTTCCTAATATATTCAAGATAATATGTTCCAAATTTCATTCAATTATTCAAAGAAACAAAGAAGTTACAGATTTTTGAGACGATCAACCTCGTTTCGTCCCATAGTGCACCGCTGCAGCACGTCCGCAGCACTTTTTGACCGCCGCACCACCGCTGCAGCACGTCCGCACTATGATCAAAAATTTCTAAACCGCCACACCACCGCTGAAAAATATGAAAAAAATTCGCGGTGGGTGCGGCGAAAATTCCTGCAAACGGCGGTGGTGGTGCGGCGCTCAAGATTTTTTTCTTTAAAAATTCAATTTCTATTTTTACTCGGGAAATCCTGCTTAAATTAATGATTAAAATTACCAAAAACACTCCTTTTTCGGGGTAAATGTATCATATTTGATAGAGTTAAAAACTAAATCAAATACAACTTTTAATTCAAAGTTTTTTATATCTAAAAAATGCCGACTCTATTAAATATGATACATTTTAGTTAAGTAAATTTGAATAACAAAATGGTCCATTTTTATTTCATGCTGATATGCATTGAATTTTTTGTTCTCATTTAATTTGGTAAAAAAATTCTTACAAAAAAGGAAAAAAAAACATTGAACATTTAAACACATTTAAAATTATTTTATAATTAATTTTTAAGATTAATGCATTTGAAAATGATCCGATACGTTATTTTTTTTTTTCAATAATTTTCCATAATGGTATCTGGAATAAATGATGATCTTCTAACAGCACAACATTGACTCGAACAATTTTCTTCCAAAGGTGATGTTAGTTCATCTAAAATTAAATAAGACAAAAAATAGATATCTATTAAATAAAATAAAAATAACAAATCCTCAATTGAGGAGTGACTTTTCAAAGGGGCTAAAATGCCTTTTCTCTTTTT
Source organism: Episyrphus balteatus (assembly GCF_945859705.1). Lineage (NCBI taxonomy): Eukaryota > Metazoa > Arthropoda > Insecta > Diptera > Syrphidae > Episyrphus > Episyrphus balteatus. The sequence continues at coordinate 37,523,804 of NC_079135.1, forward strand.
CCAAACTGAGTATGCAGTTAAATTCTACAAATTTCAACGCACTACGCACAATTTTGCCAGCTTTAATAAAAACAGCTCTGAAATTCGGAAAACTGAAAATCGTATGAGATATCAAATTTTTGTTTTTAGTTTATTTTAGATTTTTTGAGAAATGACAAAAAGTGTTTTTATCTCCTTTTAAAAAGTCACTCCTTAATTATTTATCAAATGTGTAGCAAGTATTTTCTGTAACCATAGTGCTTTGTTTCAATTGAATGAATACAGCAAACAGAAATTGAACTTTTACCTTCTACATTTTCTACCAGCGCAGCGTAAAGGCTATTGTATTTGCAATTTGTATTGGATAATAGACGTCAGTGAAATGTTTTTTTTTTTTTGATGATTGAGTTTTGTATCGCAAAATAATACCTAATGAAATTTATTGTATCACAATATAGTAACAAAAGACTCATTTTCAAAAAGAAATCACAAATAAATGAACCTTTAATATGGTTTTAGAACTGCGTAGGTATAGAAAAACTAATGGATTTTACATGTCAAAAAAGAAAATACCATTAAAATTGGCAAATATTTCTTTATTAATCTTCATTCTTTAACATCATAAATATTGCGAAATCATTCATTCACGAAAATGTATACTGATTTGGTCGATTTCTGTTTGCGAATTTCATTCAAATGAAACATAGATAAAGGAATATATTTAATTGAATCGTAAATTTAATTTTCTTAATGTTCTTTTATTTTTGCTCAAAAGATTCAAGGAAATATTTAATTAATGATACCAACAGTCCAACAATCCATTTTAACCAAAACACGCATTGCTGTCATACAAGTGTATATACATACCTTTATCGGAGCTCTCGTGTAATTGCGATTCCTCGGGAATTGTGGAGAAGTTTGAATGGTGATATAGATAAGGACTTATTGATGCTTGATTCTGACCAATTGTGTTAAGACATAATGTCGAAGCAGTTGTATCATTTGTCGTAATGTACTGAATGGCGTCAGTCTGAAAAAAAAAATTAATAAATAATAATGTATGACTTCACATAATTTAATTATTTTTTCCAAAAAATAAGTTTTAATAAGTACTATCATATGCATGCAACATTCTTTTCTCAGAAAAAGATAAAATCTTCATTGTTCTGGGTATATTGGCATTTTTGTTTTTAATTTTTACAAATTAATTAATAGTAAAAAAAATAACTTTATAGGTTAAGGTTATTTTTATGTAATTAAATAAAATCCACCTCATATACTTTAAAGCTGATGGTGAACACGTGGGTATAGTCATAGTCCAGTTCCTAAGAATATTTTTTTTGAAGTTATACTTCTTATGGGAGGGTGAGTATGAAAATTTACTTTTTGACAAGAATGTCAAAGGGATTATGACGCGATCACCCTGGGTAGCAGGGCTGTCGTTTCACCTTTAGAGTAGGCAGTACTTTAGTATTTAAAAATGCAGTACGCCGCAGTAAGGAAAACATAAAACACACAACACGTTGCAAGTTACATGTTTCATGTGGCAAAATGCATGTGGCAAGTTGTATGTGGCAAGTTGCATGTGGCAAGTTGCATGTGGCAAGTTGTATGTGGCAAGTTGCGTGTGGCAAGTTGTATGTGGCAAGCTGCGTGTGGCAAGTTGCATGTGGCAAGCTGCATGTGGCAAGTTGCATGTGGTAATTTAAATGTGGCAAGTTGCCAGGGTTGCAAAAAGTTCACATTTCAGCTCAGCTCAAATTTGAGCTAGCCCCCAACTTCCAATGCCTATATCTCGGAATTTTGAAGAAAATGAAAAAAAAATTTTTTGATGCCAAAAGGTAGAGGGGACTCTAACCTACATTTGGGTACAACTCTCATCCCTGTAGGTCCACGCGTTCTCAAACCGGGAGAACTTAAAAGTAAAAAAAAAAATAGGCACGATTCTGATAAAATAGGCATGATGTGGCGGTTTAATATGGAAGGACATTTTTTAAAAATCTGATAATGTGCAAAGCGTAGGCCCATGACACAAGCTATCATTTAGCATCACTCCCAAAAATTGCTCTCAAGAGGTTTAGCTTCCAGGAGCGTTCAAAGATTCGGGGATTTTTCGAAAAAAAATTTTACTTCAACTTTCAAAGGCGATTTTCTCGGAATTTAAAAAAAAATCGAAAAACCGGATTATACCACTATCGGGTAGCTGAGAATATAAGCTTTCATATGGCACCACTTCCCTGTCTCTAGATCAAAGCGTTCCAACGCCTATATCGCGGAATTTTGAAGAAAATGAAAAAAAAATTTTTGATGCCAAAAGGTAGCGGGGACTCTAACCTACATTTGGGTACAACTCCCATCCCTGTAGGTCCACGCTTTCTCAAACCGGGAGAACTTTAAAGTAAAAAAAAAATAGGCACGATTCTGATAAAATAGGCATGATGTGGCGGTTTAACATGGAAGGCGATTTTTTAAAAATCTGATAATGTGCAAAGCGTAGGCCCATGACACAAGCTATCATTTAGCATCACTCCCAAAAATTGCTCTCAAGCGGTTTAGCTTCCAGGAGCGTTCAAAGATTCGGGGATTTTTCGAAAAAAAAATTTACCCCAACTTTCAAACGCAATTTTCTCGGAATTTTGAAAAAAGTCGAAAAACCGGATTGTACCGGAATTTTTTTTTATGATAAAAAAAGAAATATTTTACTAAAAAAATAGAAATATATTTACTATTAAAAAAACCAAGAAAAAAAGATCACGAAAAATGATCTGTTTTATTTATAAAAATATCCATGTGTTAAAATAATTCCATTAATAACTAGAACCAACCATCTTAAGCTATTGTGTTTTATAAAAGTTTAAAATATCTTCATATTTCATTATACTTTCCAAATAAAAATCAATGTATCCTCTCACCCATCACAGCTCAGCTCAGCTCACTTTATTTACTTTCGTTAACCATATACCGTACGTTCTGAACCGCACAACATGAGTAAATTTCACAGAATAAATTGAAAACTACATGGACGCAAGGAGGATGAAAGAATTAATTTATTGTTCACTTGATAAAAATGTAAAAAAACTAAGTATGGATTAATTACTTCATAATAGAAATTAAAAATATCAAATGAAATTCATTTATACATATGAGAAGTATAACTTCAGTCGCGTGTACATGTGTACACACACTCTTTTTTTTTTTTTTTTAAAAGATGGTGGTTTATAAAATTACTGAGAAGTTCCATATGTAACCCAAAAGTAGGGAATAATTTAAAAATATGTGATATTATGAGTTGTCTAAAGACAGCCGAGGCGAAAAGAAATTTTGTCTAGATATCCAAGTCAAATTGTAGTTCAATCCTTAAAAATGATAATAAATATTGGTCTATAAATTTTGAATAAAATTTGTTCTGCCTTTGTTGAGGCAGAAAAAAATACATATATCAATTTTTGCAAAAAACGGAATCGCCATAATTTCATTATCTGAATTAATCGAGGAAAACTTAACACGCAGTGGAAAATTACGCAAACGTCATCTGAATCAAGTTATAAGCTAATTCATCCATCCGTTTAGGCCTTCACTACACTGGTGGCATGACACGACTCACTTTTTTTAACTTCACATCACCGCAATATTGGTTTAGGTAAAAGGCTCGAATTTTGTTTGAAAAGAAACCAATACTTACCCAATAGATCAAGTAAAAATGAATCGTTTATTTCAGAAACAGCATAAGTCCATTTTTCCCAAATTTTTTTTTTTTTGGAAATTTCTCATTTATATATAGTTATTCATCTTCTAGAAGAAAATTAAGTACGTCAGACCCCCCAAAATACGAAAACTGAAAGGAAAGGGTTTAAAATGTATGGAAAGATTTCACCCGGTGACAACATTTTTTACTGTTAAATACATGACTTTTTACCAGTTTTAAATTATTTTGGCAGCAATCTTGACACGCACCCCCTTTTGTTATACATCTATTAAAAGGTATCTATCTTCATCTATTAAATTCATTAAAGTTGAACTCAGGGTTCAAAAGTTATAGCCAGATTTCTCGCGGTGGCAGCATTTTTAACTCTTGAATTATATGACATTTTACCAGTTTTAAATTATTTTGGCAAACATCATGACACGCAAGCCTTTAAGTTATACATTAATATTAATTACTCTATCTACTGCTATTTTATTTATTAAAATCGAAAGCTGGGTTCCAAAGCTATAGCTAAATAAAAACAAAAGTTTTACCAAAAAAAATTCGTTTAGAGCAGAAACGACATTAGTCCAGCGACTTTAAAGGCTTAAAAACCCGCTAAGACTTGAAAAAAAGTTAATATTTTTAAGGTTTTTAAATGTGTCTTTAGCTAGATTATAACTCGGCATACTCTTAATTTGAAGTGTTGTGGAGTTTTAACATAAAAAACAGTTTTTTGTTGCTCCTGAAAAGTTAGTGCTCATGGACTTATGCTGTTTCTGAAATAAACGATTCAAATTGCGAGTGAAAAAGCTTCAAAACTGTAAAAATAATCTAGTACAAATTTGTATTTTATTCATAGCAATTTCGTTGTGCTGTTAGGCCCATTTCACGGCGACCGTCTTACCGGCCCGGGTAGCCGGTTTTTCTTCATACGTTTTCAATTTAATCGTGTATAGGCGCTCATAAGAACGTGTATCTAGCAACCGGCTATCTGGGCCGTTTATCCGGTTCCCGGCTATGTGTGAAATGGGGCTTCACTAGTCAGTGCGTAAGCTTTCATTTTTCGCAGGTTGCACAACAGTACGTACAAGATTATTTTCTATCAATATTAAAAAGTGATCCCCTAGGAGACTGATAAACTAATGGACCAACAAACTGAGAGATTGACAGTCTGAAACCTTGATAGACTGACAAAATGGGTGGATTTGCATACTGTACGAGTGACAGATTTTCAACATCACTTCTCTTAACTTTTCAATTTCACAAACTTCTTATCTTTCCTTTATATTCTGTTTTTAGTAACCCTAAATGCTTGTTTAAGGTCAATAAAAGGCTTAATTTAGCTTTAAAAAAACATACATATTTCGTTATTAATTATGTTAAAACTATTCAATCTATTTCCAGTGCAGGTTCTTAAAGTGCAAGTTACATTCAACAGTATTCCAGTTGAGCTCCATAAGATCTCACACTGTCTTTCACTTCTTCATGATGATTGCTCCCTGGGACCTGATGTAATCCCTCCGATAGTTTTGAAAAACTGTAGATCCGTTTTAGCTCTCCCTCTTCAACACATTTTCGTATTATCTCTTAAATCGGGTATATTTCCAAACATATGGAAAAGCGCATATATTACTCCTGTTTTTAAAAAGGGAGATAAAGCCCATATAACTAAATATAGGCCAATATCTAAACTGTAAGCTTTTTGAGCAAGTTATTTGTGATAGTTTAACGTTCTACTGTAGAAACATTATTTGTAATCAACAACATGGTTTCATGCAAAAAAGATCAACGGTTACGAATCTACTTTAATTTTTGCAAAATTGCTCCTTCGCTTTAGAAAGTGGACAGAAACTCGACTGCATTTATACAGACTATTCTAAGGCTTTTGATCAACTTTCTCATGACATCATAAAGTTTAAATTAAAAATGTTTGGTTTTCCTATAAGTTTTATCACTTGGATTTCTTCTTACCTTAAAAATAGGTCATATCACTTGAAATTCAGAGGGACCTTCTCAAAATCCTTCATTGCCAAATCGGGCGTCCCGCAAGGTAGTCACCTGGGACCTCTTCTTTTTATTTTAGCTATTAATGACGTACCGTTATGTTTACGTACGAGTGAAATTCTTATTTTCGCAGATGATATGAAAATTTACAAAAGCATAAACTCTGTGAATGACCGCATATCCTTGCAAGATGATCTTGATAGATTTGCTATTTGGTGTACAAAGAACGGTTTAAATCTCAGCCCGACTAAGTGTCAGACGATGACCTTTTCAAAGAAAAAAACTCCTAGTCTGTATGATTATAAGATATCTCATCATACTTTACTCCCTGTGCATAGCTTTAAAGACCTTGGTGTTAACTTTAACTCTAACCTTGATTTCACAGAGCACATTAACCGGATTGTAAACAAGGCCAATTCTATGTTAGGTCTTGTCAAGCGTTGGTCAAAAGAGTTTAGGGACCCTTACGTTACATTAGCTCTTTACAACTGCTTAGTTCGCCCCCACTTAGAATACGCATCTCAAGTTTGGACACCTTTTTACAGCATCCATATAGAAAGAATAGAATCAGTCCAACGTAATTTTATTCGTTTTGCCTTAAAAGGCTTACCATGGATGAACACTTTTAACCTTCCTTCCTATGAGCATCGAATCAACCTACTGCAGATCCAAATCTTGTCTCAAAGAAGAGTTAACGACCTTGTATTTATTCATCAACTTATAACGGGTGTAATTGATGGGCCTGATCTGCTTTATTCTATTAATTTTAACTACCGGAGAGGTGCTTATAACTTTCGTAGCTTAGATTTAATAAAATTACCCCAACACCGTACTAATTATGGTATGCATGTGCCCTAAACTCGCATGTGTAAGCTTGTAAATTTGAATATTAATCTGTTTGATTTTAGTATTAATAAAACTAGTCTGAAAAAAAAAATACTAAAAACCAGTGTACCATGCTCATGTATTTATGTTTACTGATTTTTTTCTCATTTAATGTCTTTATACCTAATTTAATGTATGTATATTGAATTATTTTTTTTCTCAACACTCTTGTCTATTAAAAAATTTTTGTTTTAAAATTTCGACACTTTCTGAAAATTAAACATGAAATATTAAATTTATTTTTTTTGTTCATTTTAGATTTTTTTTATTTTGCATAGACATAATAAATGCTTGTACTAAGCAGTCCCAACCTTTGACCTTCCTTTGATATTCGTATCACCATTCGCTTTACTTATTTAGTCTTTTTAATTTGTTTTTATCTTCAAAAAACACTAAAAAGTCCCGATACGATAATCATCCGCAAACAACTTCGTACTCGGTGAAAAGGGACCCCAGCGCGTGCGGTATCTGGGGGGGGGGGGGGGGGGGAAGGCGTGGGAATTAAAAATAAAAAACAAAAATATTACCTTCACATATATTGTTGCATTGCTTGATAGGAAAGGTTAAAATTGAATTTAATACTAATTTATTTGCTTTTGATATTATATCACGAACATAAATGTCCCTGTCCACGTCCTTGATGTCTATATTCAATCAGCTCTGAACAGATTAAGTGCATTCACAAAATATCCAGAATAATAAATTGATTTTGGCGAAGAGCTGTATGTTTCAGAGATGCATATGGCATTCAATTAAGTATTTTCAAATAGAATAGGTATTGAATTCATTGGAACTTGATACGATAAGTGCTCTAATGTGATGCATTGATCTGCGATAGACTTGCAGTTGTGCAAAAACTATCAGTTTGTGGATTCCTCATATATGTATAATTCGCTAGAATCAATCAGCATTTAAGAAAATCTTATCTTCTCTTAACCATAAAACTTTACAACGGATATGATTGATGGGTACTTATTGAAACGCCCGCCACCCCCAAAGAAAATAAGTTAAATTTTAAAGGAAATCATATTTAAAACAAAAAAATAAAAGTTTTAGTTTGGATGACAATTTTAATTACTGTTATTTTTTCCCAATCAGGTATGTGCTTGTTCTTGTTCTAGACGAAGTACAGCTTAGCACAAACTTTAAGAAAACCTGTAAATTGCATAAAAATCTATTCATCGAATTATATACCTACAAGTGTATTGAACTACTTGGTCTGTTTTGGGCATTGGGTTGGAATTAAAGTATTTCGGTTTACTATAGTGTATAAATAGCTTGTTCAAGTCCCAGCTCGGTCATAGAAATTCTTCAAGTCGATTCAACATAAAGCGAAATAGCACTACTAAAGGAGTCTGATGATCAAATCGGTCGTCATGAAATAGATATAACTCCAGGGAGATGGACAAAATCCCGAAATCCAAAATCCAGAATCCCCAAAATCCAGAAAACCCTAAATGCCGAAAACCCAAAATGCCGAAAACCCAAAATCCCGAAAAACCCAGAATCCCGAAAACCCAAAATCCAGAAAGCCCAAAATCCCGTATAAATGAAATTGAAAAAAATTGACAAAATATGTCATTGCTCCAATTATGAAACTTTTATTAAACAATAACAAAAAAATGATTTAACAAAAAATGATAAAAATAACAAAAAAAAAATTTAATAACAAAACATAACATATGTAAGTAAACAAAACAGTATCTAGTAATAAAAGTTTACATTGTATGAAATCCCCGTTAGAAAATTTATTTTGGAACTACCTTTCCATTCAAAGAGGTTTCGTAAATAAAAAAAAAACATAAAAAAATGTCATTTCCAACAGTAAGCATTTTAGAATTTTTCGGGATTCCAGTCTCGGGATTTTTATCGGGAATTTGAGTTTTCGGGGTTTTGGGTATTCGGGATTTCGGTTTTCGGGATTTTTACCCCAATCCATACATAACTCCAGCTTAAGAACTTGGTGGAAGAACTCACAAGTTGTTGTTGTTCATACAAAACCTTCAATGTAAATTGAATACTCAGGCAGCATCACTGCAAGTATGAAAAAGTCGTACAAAAAAACTACTTTCAGTCATTAAATAAACTATGAATATTGTTTTTAATCAACCCCAAGGCAAAGGCTTTAACTAGTTCGCGTCTTGGTCGCGTCTAGGTCACCTCTTGGTCGCGTCAAGGTCGCATCTAGGCCACGTCTAGATGGCGCGGAGTCTAGTTCGCGTCTAGGTGGCGTTTAGATGGTGTCCTATCAAATACATCACAATTCTATAACGCAACTGTAGCGCCAGATCTCATTTACTTATAAATTATTCAATGCTCACTGATGGTCGTGTTCTTTAACTGCACCCTAACTTTAGTTTCGTTCACGAATCTTTTGGGTGTGCATGTGCAGAAGTATAACTAGCGTGTTCCTAATTTCCTCATGAGAAATTTCTATTCTAGTCCAGTTTCCATGGGAAGATTGTTTCACTGAACTTTCCAACCATTGTCGCTGCCATAGCAACCCTTAAAAGACTCTACCGCATATTGTTTTTGTGATGAACCTCTAAAAAGTCAGTCAAGGGATGCAAAAATGTTCATATAATGACCATCCAAGATAACCACATTTTTAAAAACGAAAAAAGTTAATATTCTAAAAACAAATTTAAACACCAAACCACTCTCATTTGTAAAGTTCATATGAATTTCCAAGTTTGTAATAAATTTTAACGAAACATACAGAACTAATTTTCCTAGACAGCAAAAAAAAAAAAAAAAAAAAAAAAATTCATGAATACTCACATTTAGCCTTTGTTTTCTATAGCCTCGTCCGCTTTTATATTCTTGGTACTGAGATATTATACAAAGTAAGCAATATACCTGCAACACATATTTTTCAATTAAAATTCAACAAAATGAATGTGGCAGTTAGTTAAACACAAGTATAACAAATAGAGAAATGTGTGTAGAATAGGTACTTACATTAAGACACATAATGAAAAAATCCAATGTTAAAACCACACTAACAAGTGGCTCGAATACAAGCCTCTGCAACTTGACCAGATAGACCAGGTGAGAGAACTCTATGAAGATATCAGCAAACATAAAGAATATCCATGGCAATAGTAGATGACGTTGGTCCTGGAAAGAAAACAAAGAGACAAACATTTAGGCAAAATAGATTCTACCGAAATTTACTTGCGGCTCGTTATACTTTCGATAGACCAATGACCACCATCAATGAAGCCAGAACTAAGCATAGAGAGCATACCAGGAAGAGTATATTGAATATCACAGTGGCTGCAAGGACAAATAAATATTGCTTATATAGTATAGATAGTACCATATATCAATAGTGTCATTTGGGATAGGTGGGGTGGAGGGTGTTATTGGTGTAAGGATTCACCACAGAGTTTCGGTTTAAGAATAGCAGAACATGAATCGAATGAATAAGGTGTGAGACGAAACTGCCTTGATTTATGATTGCACATGCACAGTGAGGAGGATGACCAAACGAACCATGGACTGGACGAGAAACGTGCATGCGAGCAGATAAAATACACAACCGTTCTGGAAACGAAGTCGAATATGGAACTGAGAAAAGGTCCTTTTTTTCGTTCTTCGCGTGGACTCTACACAGAGAGAAGTGGTAAAATAAAAAAAAATAAACAAAAATGCCACTCATATTGCACTCTAAAAGTGAGAAAAGGCATTCACATCACTTCCGCTTTTCATTTTTTTTTCCGATTTGTCAATGTCAACTGCGTATGTTAGCTTTAATAAGAACACTTGAACCTAAAAAGGTGTAAAAAAAAGGAAATAATTGTAATTCTCTTGTAATCGGCGTAGTAGTGATTATTTTTTAAAGAAGCTAAATGTACCTGACCTACCCCACTACATAAAATTAGATAAGCAAAAAATATTTAATATAGCTATTTTTGCATTTGCATTTGCATTGGCATTTGAATTTGAATTTGAATTTGCATTTGCATTTGCATTTGCATTTGCATTTGCATTTGCATTTGCATTTGCATTTGCATTTGCATTTGCATTTGCATTTGCATTTGCATTTGCATTTGCATTTGCATTTGCATTTGCATTTGCATTTGCATTTGCATTTGCATTTGCATTTGCATTTGCATTTGCATTTGCATTTGCATTTGCATTTGCATTTGCATTTGCATTTGCATTTGCATTTGCATTTGCATTTGCATTTGCATTTGCATTTGCATTTGCATTTGCATTTGCATTTGCATTTGCATTTGCATTTGCATTTGCATTTGCATTTGCATTTGCATTTGCATTTGCATTTGCATTTGCATTTGCATTTGCATTTGCATTTGTATTTGTATTTGTATTTGTATTTGCATTTGCATTTGCATTTGCATTTGCATTTGCATTTGTATTTGTATTTGTATTTGTATTTGTATTTGTATTTGTATTTGTATTTGTATTTGTATTTGTATTTGTATTTGTATTTGTATTTGTATTTGTATTTGTATTTGTATTTGTATTTGTATTTGTATTTGTATTTGTATTTGTATTTGTATTTGTATTTGTATTTGTATTTGTATTTGCATTTGCATTTGCATTTGCATTTGCATTTGTATTTGTATTTGCATTTGCATTTGCATTTGCATTTGCATTTGCATTTGCATTTGCATTTGCATTTGCATTTGCATTTGCATTTGCATTTGCATTTGTAATCGCATTTTCATTTGAATTCGTATTTTTCTCTTTTTGTTCTACTAATCTAATTCATTTTGACGGGGATTAAGGAAAGCTTACTCAAACACTTGAATTGGAATTTATGACGTCAAATGAAAAATTCGTTAATGATAAGATTACATTTGTGGTAAGCAAACGGTCCGTGCTCGATAAATTCGTTTATTGTTAAATACAGCTTTTTGTTATAATAATGATGAGGTATTGTTTTGTTTATTTAATTTGTGTGGACATTAATATCATACTGTATTACTCATTTTGAATTATTATGCAGACCATCTTCAAAATGTTTACACTGCACATGCAACAATTAAATTCTGTATTCGTGACACGTGTAGTTTAAATTGTTCCATATAATGTAGGTGTAGGTATGTTCTATCACGTTTCTGAATTTTATTTGCGTTTCAATTCGTGTGAGTTTATGTGGTGTTAATAGAGGAATTATCATGTCCTTTATCGTCAACGCTTAAATTATTTATTTAAGTTGGAAAATTAGTTTAGCACACACGCAGTGTTTTAGTTGGAAAAGTTTTTGGACACATTTAGACAATGTTGTTTTGCATCCTTTGGTAAGTTTTTATTTAGCAGAATCTTGACTGGAAACTCTGGAAATCTATCAAACTTAATTTTTGTTTTTACATTTTGAATTTTAATAATACTTTGAATTTTACAAACAAGCTAAAAAGTTAAAAAAAAAAAACTTAAATTAGTTAATTCATAATATAAAAGTTAAATCATAATATAAAAACATACTCCCTAATATGAGCTTCAACTAACTGACACATAACGAGTATCCACTCTCAAAATTATAAACCTAATATAAATTTTAAAATATAGAGAAAGTTATAAATTAGGTCATGTGCATGGGAAAATTAACTTTGAAGTGGAAACCTTTTTTGTTTTGATAAAAAATTAGGACTAATTAAAACTTTTTAGGGAGAGAAGCACGTAAAAGGCCTTATGTATATAATTTTCTAAAACCTTTGATTCATGAAAAAAAAAAAACATAAAATAAATAAAGATAAAAAAAAAAAAAACAGAACTTACTTGGTGACACATCGCCTCTTTCTAAAAGACTTTCTCCTGTTGGTTTTGCAATTTTACCCGAAAGATATTGTTGCTCCTCTCTGAGGTACTGTAGTAGAATTATACTCGAACAACCGAAATAAATCTGAAAATGACAAAGAAAAACATTTTTGTTAATTGCCAAGGATAACAATAAAATTGCTTGTAAGATGGAACGTTATGAGTTTTTTCCTGTTTTTGTTTGCTATATATGAGGTTTCTTTAGACAGGGCCGTCCTAAGGTGGAGGTGAATATTTCAAGGCTGTTAAAGTCCCTTAATTGAAGTGTTATTAATGCTATGATTCTAATTTCTTTGAAACGAAAATTTACACAGAAACGAAAAAACAAAAAGTGGCAAGTACTTTTTCTAAGAAATTGATTATTTTCAGCATTTTGTTGAATAAAGTTTAACCCTTTTTATTCTATAAAAATGCGAAGGGGAGTTTGAAGTGTAATTGCGAATATGCAGTTAAAGTACACTTCATCTTTTCGAACATATTTTTTTTCTGCGTCTACGGTCTTGCCTTAGCATGAAGTCATGATATCACTCATTTGAAGTACATGCGTGATTGTATGATTGTGGAGGACTTAAATTAATTATTATTATTGCAAAACATACTCGTATATAGGGCAATTAAGATATGCTTCAGTACATAACACGTTGTTTAGTACATTTGAAATAGAATTCATACATCAGTTAAAAAAGTTTATAAATAATGTTTTTTGCATTCAGAAGTAATGTTAACAAATCACGCAAATTGTGGGTTAAAGGAAAAGTAATAATAATTGAAAAGACTAATAAATAAACCATCAAATGCAAATGTAATCGACATTTTCATGATATATCATCATTTATTGTTAAGCTTAGAAAGATTTTATTTAAAACAAATTTGGGAATTGTTCTACAATTTAACTCCATTTGTTGTGTTTTTGAAAATTTTTTGTTCCTTGTTATGACATTTAGCATAAATGTTTTTTAGCCTTACTTAAAATTTTATTTTTCAAAAATTAATGAAATTAGAACTTGAGATGTGGAATCTTAAAGCTCAGTTAGCTTTCCAAACTTTCCATGGGAAAAAATACCAACGAGACGGAATGGGAGTTACTGCATAAAAGAACAGGACAAAAAAAGCTGTTTATTCCTGAATTCATTCACAATTCTAGGAATAAGCAATTGGCTACTCTATTCATTTAATAATTCATTTAATCTGATTTTCAAACTGAAGAAACATTTACGGACAATTTAAATTTCTTCGAAAAGTGTTATGGATTAAAAAGTGGATAATGGATTTTGTTTTGAGGCAATTAAAGAGCAACAAAAAGAATAATTTTTGATTTCGGATATATTTGTGCATAAATACTATAAATTACCAAAACACTGAATACAGCAAAAGAGAAATAAAATTAACATATATTTAATTTAAAAGATTAGAAGATATTCATAATAATCAATTGGTTAGATTTATTTGTCTATTTTTCTGTATTGAAAAAAAATGTTACGTATACGCCACATTGTCCCACAAATTAGAGAAAAGAAGTGAAAACATAAATTATAAAAAAGAAAGATTTTAGGATGTATGCATTATTACATGGTATGTACTTACAGAAGCGGATTATTGTTGTTGAGTCCTTGAGTAATAATACCTTGCTTTTGGAAACCGTTTTTGTTTATGTGATTTTCATGATAAACGAAATTTTATCACTATGCCATAATACATATACTTTACAGTATAGTATCCCTATGCTCTTAGTCTCATGAGACAAAATAAAATCCCCTTTATTTCCTTGATATGGCCAAATCTAAAAATGCAATATTGCAGTAGATTTTCCTTTCCTTAAAATTGTGGGATTCGTTGGGACGAGTGATGACATTTCTATTAATAACTTTTCCAAGTAAAAAAACCTGTTAAGATGTTGGGATCGCGGGTAATTTTGTGATAAATATTTTTTCTTCTTTTATACTTGACTATGGCAAACCCAATAAGGAGGGTGTGTTATATTTGAAAGCTTCTAAAATACTTAATTTGACAACTGAAATATCCTTGAAAGTGTTTTGGTGTATCTGCTGGTTATACATTTTTATGATAAACGTTACATTTTGAATATGAATTTATCCTCTACCTAAAATCATTAACTTTTTGATATTGTTATTTTGTGTTACAATGCAGAGAAGACTATGAGAATATTTTATCACGAATATATTACCCCCAACATGTATGTATTTTGAAAAATATCAAATTTTCAAAAACAATTTCATACATTTTTTAAAATTTTGTTTTAAGGTGTTGTCTAATATAAACAAAAGTTAGTAAAATTTATTTTCTAAAAATGGGACTTAATAGAAGAAATAACACTGTTAAAAAAATTGGCGTAGATTCTACGAAAATTTGGGTCACATACATACATATGAGGCAACACCAATTTTATTTAAATTTAATACTTTGAATGTATTACATTTCCAAGTCTAATAAAAGATTTATTGAAATTTAACATTTTTGTGTTAAAAATCAAGAACGTTTTCCTAAATTTTAAGTTACAGTTTATTATAGGCGTGTTTTTTCTAATACTCAGTAGCTACTCATTTTTCATTTTATTCCCAAAACAATAAAAAAATTACAGAAGTAAGTATTTGTTTTTATTGTTTTTCGAATAAAATCAAAAAATGAGTAAAGCAACTGAGTTGTAGAAAAAAAAACAAGCCTTATAACAATATTTTTTTTCTTTTTTATTTTTTTAAGTATTTTCTTTCTTTTTTCTTTGAAATGAAACACTGAAAGTGAATATTCTTTATAAATACAATAATGGTAATATTATTGCTTCTATTATTATTATCTGTGATATAATTGTTTTATTACTTTTTTCCCAAGATTAAGAATTTTTTTATTTTATATTTTTTATCGCAAAAAATAAAAACCAAATGCATTTTATAGAACAAAATACTATTGTAGGTACCTACTTTTTCAGGTTATGGTTACCTTTAATTCATAGAAAAAAATTTAATTTCTATTTTAAAATTGCGTTTTTAATACAGTTTGATTTAAATTTAATATTCTTGTAATAAAACAAAAGAAGACAAGTGTTCAATTTAACCATGATAAAATTATAATTTAGGTGCCTAGGAATTAGTGTTTAATTCAAATTTCTTATATTTTAACAATTTAAATTAAAATTAATAAAAAATTTATTTAAAAACTGCGTTTTAAAATCGAAGTAATTAAAAACTTTTTAGGATTGGAAAAAGCTAATTCTAAAGGTTGTCTTTAAAACTACGACAGGATTTTTAACCGTGAAATTTGAGTACTTTTTTGAAAAACAAATTTTATATTTTTTTTAACATACATAGGTAAGTAAATTCATATATTTTTGTTTTAATTAAAGCCTATTTGTCTATAAATAATAAAATGAAATCTAATACTTGAGTCCTTTATTACAAAAACGTACTTAACGTCGACGTCCTGTCTGAAGAACAAAAACTTGATGGCTTTTGAATAACCACCCTATAATATTTTTATACTCCTCAATGTTGGTGGTTTATTTATAATAAATGTTATTTAAGTGACCTTCTACCATAATGCCTCATTTTGTTTTGTTGTCTTATTTTATTTTGACAGCAAGCATTACTCTCCATTAAAAACAACAATAAACCATATCGACAATTTGCAGCATCACTTAACACATGTTCTGTTTGCAAAACGCAAGAGGGAATTACTTTATGCCTATTATAAATGTCTACTTTTTATTTCTTATATAGAAAAAGAACTAAAGTCCAAGTAATGGGTTTATAAAAAAAAATAATAAATCGAATAAGTTTAATGGTCATTTATTTTTTATATCTTAAAAATAGTTTTTAAAACTCTTTCCTTTCATTAAAAATTAGTCCATAGGTATAAAGACAAAAGTTTTTTGGTTTCACATTATTTCTTAAAAATCATATATTTCCAAATATTACTAGGACACCTGATGTAATCTATACAAGAAACTGATACAATTTTTACTTTAATTTCAAATTATCCTTCGTGAGTAAGAATATGCGACCCATTCATGCGTAGTATTCAAGTTCACAAACAAATATACTTTAATTTTAATTGTACTTTAATGGCCCACCAGAGTCTGTTGTTTTAAGAACCTTCAAATTGTGGTGGAATAGGAGATGAAGAGAAGAGAAATCTTTCGTAAAAGCATCGTTCATCATTCATTTATTGTAGGAGTATATTTCTCGTACATGGGAATGAGCTCGGTAATTCAAACAGATTATCCTTGAGCACATACCATATCCACTCAAACGATATCTATAACTTATGACGAGTTCTTTGCTTTTTTTCTGTTTTGTCTACTTTTTTTTATGACTTTAGGCCGAATTCCATTGTTTCCTTCCCTTCTGTTCATTTCCCTTCGAGTATTATGAGAAGGGAAAAGAACGTTTAGCTATTTGTTCATCATATACACCCAGGAGCGTTTGATTAAAGTTAACATTCTTTTATAAATCTTTGTTAATACATTTTTGTTATCACAATAACCATGACCTAATTTTGTAAGTCTTGCAATAAAGTCCACTTTATTTTTTTTACAATCCTTTTTGAAAACTTTTGTGGCCATTAATACAAACAATTACAGGAAATATAAGTAGGTACAGGAAAGATAGACTTTTTCCTGGAACGAAATACATTTTTGAATTAATGAGACCAAAGCTACTTTAACTTTTAAGTTATCTTTTTTTTTACACGGGAAGTATTTAAAAACCTCTCGACTCTCGAGATCCTTATCAATTTTTTGGTCCCGAAAGTTTTGGATTATAATTTTCTAGTCAAGAGATTTTCGGGATTAAATTTCGGTTACAACAAAAAAATATCAGGAGACAAATGTTTTCATAAATCATTAATAAGACAATTAAAATTACAAAAAAAAAACTTTTTGACAGGACACCGATTTTACAAAGACTTAAAAATAGATTTCGTCACATCCTAAATCAAACTTCATACCTTTCTGTTTGTTTGTGCTTCGATCCCGAGTTTAAACGTGTGTACGGATTTGCTTGAAGTTTTCAGATATTTCGTAAGTAATTTATAAAATTGTGTTCTTCTATGTGGCAAATCAATTCCGAAGATCTAAAACTTGAAAACAGTTTTTGCAAATTCATTGAATTGAGTGATTTCTATTTAAATTATTTATTGATGATATACTTGACAAATTTATTAAATTTAGATACAAATTAAAATTAAGAGTTGTTTTTTTTTTATAAAAAAAAATAGGGAGCAGTAAGTTCTAATTGTAGATATCTGTTATGGAACCATTTTCTGAATCTCCAAATCTTCGGTAACGACTGAACCGATTTAAACGAATTAAAATACAGAATAGGTACATTCTTTATAATATAGAGCAAAATTTTGAAAAACAAGACCTAGTTTGAGGTGGAAAACAAGTGGAAGGAACGAGCTAAGGATAGAACTGGCTGGAGAAGCTTGTTATGGTTGAGGATTGTAGCCGCTGGTTTCCCTAAGTAAGGATTTATAAAAACAAAGATTAAAATTTTTGTTTAAACCGTTCAATGACGTGTTTAAAAATGGCAAAGCAAATTTTTTTTTTAATGTTAAAGAGGAGAATGTACAAAAAAAAAAAAACAAAATCTAAATCTATAATGAGACCTTGAAAATGCATCCAAAAAACATTCCCATACCTGCATTTAACTATTTTCAAGGAAGTCAGCTTTTCTTGGTTTTAGTTCCATGAGGTCCAGCATCCAAAAATATTCCAGGATCAAATGCCACAATCTTAAATTGTTTTTTAAAAGACCCACAGCAATTATTTGGATCTCGGTGATAACGTTAAATGATTTGTATTGACAAAGAAATAAAATACATGAGATGATATTCCGTACTCGCTCTAATAGTAAGAAATGCCTAGGATGTTAAAGCTTTACATTTAATAATTTAAATTTAATGTTATGAGATATGATGGCCAAAATAATATCTAGTGCCTAAAAAGTTGTCCCTTTGGACAGTGAATTCTGAAAAAAAATATGGATATTTTTATCAATATATATTTTCATATATTTTATTTGACATAGAATGGTTACACTTTTATCTATTGTAAAATAACATTAGCTCCGATATGTTTGGAATGATATTTCTATATTTATGACAGTTTAAACAGAAAGTGATTAAAACCAAAAAACTGCGTTACTTTACTGCAAATTTCAGTTTTATTTGTAAAATCATATAACTAAGCTCTCTAAAATTCCTATTTGATTGCTATGAAGTTAAATCACAGAAAAAATAATTTCAATTTAATATTTTTAATAGTTTATTACCAAAAATCAGCTTTAAAACTTTAAATACCACTGAGTTACCAAGATAAACCACAATGTTACCGTGATTTGTAAACAATTCGATCCAAATTTGTAACTTGAAAAAGTAAATTATGTTAATTTTATAACTCAATAGGTATAGTTTTTCTACTAATTTGTACTTTTTCTTAAAATTAAAAAAAGGGACATTTTTTAATCACTAAATAGTATTTTGGCCCATGTAAGAAAAACATACCTAAAATGTCGTTTTAAAATAATAAAAAACATCTGATTAATCCAAAATTTATTCACACTCCATTAAATTTAAATTCAAAACAGGAAACACTTTCCTTATAGAGCGAAAGAAAATCAAAGTGGAAGTGAAAGTTGACTTTAAGTAGTTTCTCAGGTATTCTAGCCCGCATACTGGCACGATTGGCGTTAGAAAGCCAAAGTTCATTATGTATTTCATAGAACTAAAAGACGATATAAAAATATAATAAAAAAATGTTTAATTTGCTCCTCCTTTCTTGCCAGTTCGCAAATTCTTTGACCTCCACTCGTAGCTTCCGAAATATTGGTTTTCAGATATTCTCAGTTTTGTTGAAATCTAACATTTATTTCAATTCGTGAATTTATTCCAATTATTTATTTATTTATTGTTGTTTACGTGTTGACTTCAATTTTTCAATTTTGAGGATGCGCTTATCCAGAAAACACAATTTCATCAAAAGTATTCAGAAGAGGTCCATTGTCTGAACAAAATATAATATGAAAGTTTTAATGAAACCAAAACCAGGTTGCTAATAATAATACCTACTGCCTGGTAAAAATTTTCACTGTTCACTTACAGAATTTCATAAGAAAAATCTTTCTTCTTCTCATAAATATAAATATTAAAAACTATAAGGACTTATTCCAAGGACATTGTACCACTTTGAATGTTTTTTTTTTATCAAATCACCTGACGCTCTGTGTCTCATTATTTTATACAAGCAAATCTGTTGTCAGAGAGCAGTTAAGTATCCTCTTAAAAATTTCACATTAAAATAACTCAAGTGCTGTATTATATAGGTGTTTGGTTCCTCCCTTAAACAATTTCCTTTTTTAATGGAAATTCCTGTCGAACTTCTGCGTGTTTATGGAACTTAGCATGTGCTACTTTCAAGTTTTGAAAAGTTTTGCAATCAGCAATCAATCTTCGATGAGTATTTTTTTTTAATTTCTATTTATAATTTGCTTCGATTAAAGGATAAACCTATTTTTTTTTTCGTTTCATTTGTTTCAATTGATGTTCAAAGAAATTCATAATTTAAATTCTGCCAACAATTTATTATCTTCCAATTAAAATGTTTCTAAAGTTAAAAATTAAATTTTGTATAGAACAAACAATTCAAAAATAGATAAGTCTTTGCATCTAATAACTTTTCAAATTTTAAAGTACAAAAAAGACTTGACCATTAGCCAAGTGTGCAAGCATAGAAAGCCATCACCTACATTGACGTCTTTTTATTGAGTTTTGGAACAATGAAAACTTTATGATTTCTGGGAGAAAGCCATTAAAATTATTGTCAACATACCTCACCCCAAAAACTGTAATTTTATATAGTTTTCATTTTCTTTTTTTTTTTTGTTGTTGACTTAAATCAAATATGCTTTGGTTTAAGCTCCATTTATAAGGAGATAGCAGAGAAAGAGAGAGGTATTTTTTTTTTAATTTAATTTTTTTTTGTATGCTTTGAAAACTAAAACTTTGAGGTTTTAGTGTACAAGTTATAAGAGAGTTAGTTTATATTGGACTTGGATTGGCATGGGGAGTATTTTGTAAACTTTATCAAAATTCAATTATTTCTAAAATTTTAAGTTTTCTTGACAATAAAATGGAAAAAAAATATGGTTGGCATAGAAAAGAGGGAAGTTGAATAAAAAATGTAGGTACACTACAGCAGCTTTTCATGGATTTGTTTGATTTTAAAGTCATTTCGTTGTCAAGTGACAGTGAGACATCAAAAGAAAGGTCCTTTTAAGCTATATTTGTAGATGAAAACCAACAGTTTCTTGGAGGTCTGATTGCTGAGTTGTTTGCATCCAAAAATTTTTTTTATTTCTTTTTAATATCTTCCACAGCCGATATCTTTTGACCAAAGTCTCATAATTGGTTTTGAATTTAAGATATGAATTCATGGGGCCCTGGCACTCATTGGGGGCCAGGGTGCTGCTTCGGCTGCCCTAATGGTATGTACGGGTATGCCCCTGTTACTAAGTAAGTATTTATTTTTTATTTCCGTTAAATTTTGTCCATATTATGAGTCATAGTTATCTTTGAAAATAAAATAAAAAAAAAAGAGGTTTATCTGACTATTGCATTGCCACTTAGTCAACGTGTAAGATAAACAAAAAAATAAATCGGATAAGTATGTACAAGATAAAAAATTTTCTGCAATATCGCTTTCATAACCACAACAAAATAAATTCGAAACTTCTCATTCAAAACTTTTTTTCCTTCAAAATATTTTGAATAATTTTCCGTCATAAAATAAAACTCAATTTCTGTTACTTTAATTTTAATCGAATGCGGTTTTAATTATAAAAATTTAATTTCATAAAAACCAATTATTGTATTGCAAAAAAAACAACATTAAATTGCTTTTGCATTTCTCCCAAAAACAAAACAAAACTTATTAAAAAAAAAAAAACATAATCTTCTTTATTTTGAGCCACTAAAGAAACGGCTTAATTTACAAATTCCCCTTTTTTAACCCATTTCAAAGGACACAAACAGAATAAATCATGTTGAAAAAAATACGGGCATAAGGATAAAGACTCCATAAAAAAAAAGTTCCGAGATGAATTTGAACATAAAAGGAAAGCAAACAGCAACTGTGCTACTGATATTTATTGCAACATAGACAATGACAAGCGATGGAGGTAAATGAGAAGTAAAAAAATGGCACAAAACAAATCTATTATGCTCTTTATTCGAGTTTCTAAATCTCTTTCGGTAGCATGATTTATGATAATCAACAGATTTAAAAAAAAAAAATAAATAATTCCAAATGATTTAACAAAAAGCCTACGGATTTTTATTGGTTAATTATTTAAATTTAAGTGTTATCATTTATATCCGAATTTGTTTTCAGAGCTTAGCAGAGTATTTAAAAAAAAAGTGTAAAAGTAGAAATATTACACACATATTGCATCTCTCTTGCAATATTTTTATTTTGGACACTATTTCAGTCTTATACTTCACTATTTATACTTTTTCACTGGGTGGAAATTTTACTATGATGCTTTTTTTTTATTTTTTTTACTTAAATGACACGATATACTAAAAGTGTTTCAGGTGTTGGAGGAGCTCAGAAAACCAGAAATGGGTGAAAATACATCCCATTAGTTTCAAAATGTATATATATTGTGTAAAATAAGATGAATGAAAGGGTCTGTCATGAAACAGCAAGGTTTATTTCAAATATAATTTAAAGAAAACAAGACAAGTACATTATGAAGAAATAAATAAATGTGTGTGGAAATATATTTATTATTTATATTTATCATTCAGACACAAGAGAGATATATCAAAAAGGAGAATTGAAGAAACAACAAACTCTTTCTACGAATACCTATTTATGTATTTTAAGAAGATTACAGGATTATTTGAAGTGTTTTGGTTATCATGATAAAACTTTTTAAGCCATTAAATATTTAAGCTTTTAAAGGTGTATAACTACTATTCAAGTGAATAAAAATAATTTTGAATTCCGTTACTAATCATATTAAAAATAAATAAAGGCTTTTAACAAAACCAACTTGGATTACTGAACAAAATATACTGCAAGAGTGGGTTGCCACCGCACATACTTAGTAAGTTTAACTTACTCACAAATTATAAGGTTCAAGTTGCTTGCATTTTGAAAACTTTGTATTTTAAAGTTTTGTAAGGTTGTTAACATCCGGTATATTTTCTATCCTGCAATACTGTCTTCCTCTCTCTCTGTCTTTTAGTTACTGCCAAAACCACTGAAGAATAGGAAGAATTTTTTCAAATTCTTGAGTTTTAAAAAGTCAAGTGTTTTAAAACTAAAAATATAAAAGTATTGGGCTTCGAAACCTTGACCTCTGGTTTTGTCACATGGGTCTACTGACTCTATAATACTATATACTGACTCTATTTCTCTATATACAGTTGTGTTCAAAATAATAGTAGTGCCTGCAACAAAATAACATTTGTTATATTTACGGTGCTTCTATGGTTAAAAATTTAATTTCTTTGATGTCAAAGTTTGTAACGGTCAATTACTAATAAATGTATCGTAATTTTAAAGTGGAAAAGAAGGTGCCAAATAATTTTTCAATGATTTTTGGTTGTTCTTTCGAATTTGACCTGTTCAAAATAATAGTAGTTAAAGTTATTTTTTAAGAATTTAAAAGCGGTTTATAACTTAGAATATTTATTTTTGGTTTAAAAGTAAGTACTCATATAATTTGAATAATTTTTCAACAAAAAACGATTTGTTTCGGTTTTAATCTATTTAAAGTTCGAAGAGCAAAACACTGCAGTTCGGATAACGGAAACTTATACGAAAGCTGCTTGAAGAAGGGAAAACCTACTTGGAAATTCAAGTTTATATTAGGATGCTCCCCTACAATGGTAGCCAATGCAATAAAGTCAACGAAAAACCCGAAACGCGCGGTAGAAGAAGAAAAAAGACCGCCGTAGATGACAGGAGTAATGTCCAGACGAGCAAAGTTGAGCCTTCTGCATCGTTGTTTCACATCCAGAAGGCTTTAAGCCTGGATTACAGTGCAGTGAAAATTCGGAGGCGAATGTTAGACACTAATTTGTACGCTTGAAGTCCACGAAAAGTTCAGCGAAAAATGTTAAAAAGCGTATCCAGTTTGTAAAAGACCACATAAACTGGCCAGCAAAGTAATGGCGTAACATATTGTTTACTGATGAGAGCATATTTGTCCCCTTTGGTGGTACTGGATCTCCAGAATACGTCCGACGTCCACCCAATACGGAATATGTTCCAAAGTATACGACGGAAACAGTTAAACATGGAGGGTCGAAAATTTAAGAATTTAAACATATTTCTTTGTTAACAGCGGAACTTTTCGTGGACTTCAAGCGTACAAATTAGTGTCTAACATTCGCCTCCGAATGTTCACTGCACTGCAATCCAGGCTTAAAGCCTTCTGGATGTGAAACAACGATGCAGAAGGCTCAACTTTGCTCGTCTGGACAATACGCCTGTCATCTATGGCGGTCTTTTTTCTTTTTCTACCGCGCGTTTCGGGTATTTCGTTGACTTTATTGCATTGGCTAGCATTGTAGGGGAGCATCCTAATATAAACTTGAATTTCCAAGTAGGTTTTCCCTTCTTCAAGCAGCTTTCGTATAAGTTTCCGTTATCCGAACTGCAGTGTTTTGCTCTTCGAACTTTAAATAGATTAAAACCGAAACAAATCGTTTTTTGTTGAAAAATTATTCAAATTATATGAGTACTTACTTTTAAACCAAAAATAAATATTCTAAGTTATAAACCGCTTTTAAATTCTTAAAAAATAACTTTAACTACTATTATTTTGAACAGGTCAAATTCGAAAGAACAACCAAAAATCAATGAAAAATTATTTGACACCTTCTTTTTCATTTTAAAATTACGATACATTTATTAGTAATTGACCGTTACAAACTTTGGCATCAAAGAAATTAAATTTTTAACCATAGAAGCACCGTAAATATAACAAATGTTATTTTGTTGCAGGCACTACTATTATTTTGAACACAGCTGTACGTTCGAAAAATCTGGGGAAAAAATAGTTGTTCCCGTTTCCCGGTAAAAAATCATGTAGGAAATCAATTTTTTTGCACACGTACGTAAATCAATTTCACCTATAAGTTTTGTAAGTTTGAGGATTTTGGTTTACCACTGAAAAATGCCCCTTAAAAAAAGTGTTTTTCAAAATTTCAATTTTTGAAAACTAGATCCTCAAAGAGAAAAAAAAAATCCGTTTCACACTTCTTATTTATTCTTAATTATTATCCCTCTATTAGTACCTGTAATTCAAGTTTTTGTTAAAAATTTCAACTAATTATAATAACTATGTACAGTACATGGTCGAAATTCTACCCCTTTCATTGTTTTTACAAAACCATTCAAAAGTCATTGTATTGAAATTTTTTTAAAATTTTTTTCAACACTTCTTTATAATAAGTTTATCTATTGATTAAAGGAAATTTAATTTTCTCTTCGAACTACCGTTTAGAAAATAATTTTTCTTTTTTCTATGTCATCATACCCCTATTACCCTTATTAATGAATGAATTTAAAAAAAATCTTTTGTTCAGTGTTTTTGTTTTGTTTTTATCGTTCTTGTAAATATGTACTTGTACATTACAATTGTAACACAATTTGTTCAAAAGGAAATAAACACAATTCATTAGTATTTGATGGCAAGTGTCATAAAAGCTCCTAACGGAAAACAACAACAAATACATTTGAAAGTTGTCACAAATCTGTTCTTAGCTGTTTGACACAAAAGCAAGTGGAGGAAAATCCTGTTCTGAACTGTTACAGTGCAGTAAAGTTCATTAAACTGTTTAAAATAACCTCATTTCTTCTTTAATATATAATTGTGTCACTTTACTTTAAATATGCATACAAAACAACAGAAATATTTTAATTTCGAGTTAAAATTAAATTCATATTCCAAGAAAATCTTTGGAATAAAATTTTCAGGTATGAATTAAACTTCATCAATTTTAAATTTAAATTATTCGATTGACAAATTCACTAGCTGAATGGGGTTGTAATGTATATATGAAAATATAAACATTCAACCTTTTGATTCTCACCAAGTAAAATGTTACCCTTAACCATAAGTCTTTAAATCCAATTCTAAGAATCTTATTTAATATGGGCCGAGGAACTTATTGGTTTTTCATTTCAAAAATGGTAGAAATTCAAATTGAATACCTACAATTTAAAAACACTGGTCTGCAAGGAAATCCTACTTTAAATAAAACTATATTTTTCTAGAGGATTTTTGTATGCTGATTCCGAATCTGAAGTCAGAATTGACCTAGCACGTCACGTTTTTTTTAGATATTCCCGTTAAAAAATCTCAAAAACCCATTTTTTTTGCTGTTTTCGAAGAAATATTTTGGCATAATGCAATCTTTTTCAATTAAAATTGATACGGTTTATGAAAGAACTTATTTTTTTCTTTCAAATTCAATTTCAATCTTCTCAATATCTCTTTTCTTCTCCGAGATATCTTAATTTAAGTAAGTTTAGTAGTTTTGGCATATCTTACCATAAAGAAACTGATCTCTGAAAATTAATACATCTTTCTCCCTAGAACAAAAGTGTACTTTTCTAATGGACTTTAGTGTGCTGGTTTTGAATCCGAACTCAAAAAATTTCGGTCAGCTCTGGTTTTTGAGATATAGTAGCTTTTTTGAGATTTTCTAAAAAAAAACTTGATTTTGTGATACTTTAATGCAAATATTTTAATTCTGACGTGATAGAATTTTTTTGACTTCGGATTCTAACTCAGCACATCAAAAACTATAAGAAAAGTGTACTATTGTTTCTAGGAGAAACAAATCTGAAGATTTACAAGGCAGTTTATCGAATGGTTTATTGCAAATAAGATATTTCTAAATCGACGTACAAATTTTGTTTAATTTATTTTTTTATGGTTTTCTTTACATATTTGACTTTTTGAATATAATGGGCATTGGTATTTAACATTTTCCTTAATTAAGGTGCTTTTGTTCATGTAGGATTTACTAAAAAGTGAAGGATTTCGAAATGTCTGCTTTTTTTGTCAATCAGTATTTTAAAAAATGAGTAAACATGAATGTAAAAGAACATATTTGGTGTCAATCGATAGGTTATATTATTAAGAATAAGTCCTCTAAATTTGAGCTCAATGCGACAAATAGTTTTAATTTTATACAAGTTCAAATGAATCTAAAAGGGTGATTTTTTAGAAACTACTCACATTTTTCAAAAATCATTTTTACAAAAACGGTACCTGATAGAATTTTTTCTAAAACCAGATTTAGATTCAGGAAAGTCTAATCTTTCATAATATCAAAAAATTACTTGAAGGAGAGAAAAAAAGTTAAATTTCGCAGACCAGTCAAATCAGAATCAGTTCATTTTGCATATAAGAGAGTGAGTTTTCGGGTAGATTCAGTCCGTGTCCCACACATTGTCAACAGCAATGTCATTTTAATTTTTATATAATTTATTTTTCAATTTTTAATTAGGTAAGCTATTGTTTAACTTCATTTAAACTGTTAAACAATAGCAATGCACTTTTTAAAAGGTTTTAATTAGCCTGTTTACTCAATCAAATATTTAATTACAAAATGAATACTCAGTGATGCATGCATACGATGCGTATAATTGCTGTTAGCGCTTGTATTTGAATAGTCATAAAGTCCTGCATTGATACAAACTGGTAGGTCACATTGTTTATTTTTCAACAATGAGTTCAACCACCATAATCAATAAAAACTGTTCTATTTCAGAGAAACGTTTGTCAATGAAATATTTTACTTCTAGAAGGTTGGAAGAAAAATGTAAATTTTGTAAAAAAAAATCAAAATAACTTTATAGTGACTATATACTTTCCCTTAAAATAAAAATAACTATCACGTACAGTCATGTAGGTTCATAAATCAATTCAAAGAATTCTATACACACTCATCCAAAAGGAACAAAAAAAAAAAACTAATCTCAATAACGAGAAAAAATGTTAGGAATTTTAGAAACACATTACTTACCAATGTATAAATTGCACTGGCGTAGCTCCCTTTACGTACGGTCTTCCAAAAGCAACAGGACTGCAAAATAGCCATATCTCTCCAATACCACTACCAATTTTATACCACAATAACACAATAGTATATCCTTTAAAAAAAGGAGTAAATAATACTAAAACAACCCAACACTAAAGACCGTTGACCGACAAAGCAGACTACAATTGCATGTGCATCAGGAGGAACACAGGTGGCACAAGAGGGTGGTAATATGCATCAAATAACTTAAACTACCAAACTAGCCGCATCACACTATTTGTCAATCGAATTATTTCGCACTACTTTACTTGCATACCCATTTACTCGTATACCCTGGCACGTCTGAACATAAAACCCTTTACACGGAAAACACTAAAACGGATATCGGTAACATGTTACTTCTATTTATTTTATTTTGTATCTTTTTTATTTCATTTCAAAACCATCCAATTTCGATTAAATCGGATTATGTGTACATTTCGCACAATACAAATACCTACGTCGTATACATTTGTCGTGTACTCGCGCGATTTTGTATTCGTAGTCACTATGTGTACAAAAATAAAGAACTTAACTCCGCTTCGATATATCCAACACACAACTTCCCCGATAATATCTGAAATTTTTTTGGTTTCACTCTTATCTTGCACGTAAAGTTTCGTCGTTTTAAATTAGGTTGACAAAACGTTTATACTGCCGGATTGGGATTGGGATTCAAAAAGATAAATGATCGGAGATTTTTATCGACATGGACGAAAGAACTTTTCCGAAACACGTTCGGCGTCCTTGCTGTTCTAGTGGATACTCAATACTGAATGTGCTCTTGGTATTTTTGCAATGAGTTTTCTGCACAAAAACAGTGTTTGTTGTCTTTTCGTGTTGTTATTGTGGAGGATTTTTTGCGCATGACGTGCAAATCAAAAGCAACAGTTTATTGTATCCCATTTCTGCTTATAGGAACAAGGAAGAGACTAGAGTTTTCTTCCTCAATAATACATTTCTTTAGTTTGAGTGGAATAGCACCGGATTGAAACGTGATGAGATAAGTTAATTTCAATCTTTTTTTAAAATAACGGTCAGAATAGGGTGTAGCTTGTTAGAGGCTTTTTCTAAAACGAATCTTAAGTATTTGAGTTGGAGTTAATGTTTTGTGTGATAGTTTACATAGAGGATTAAAAACATTGACTTTTATGGCCAATTTAAATATTTAAGTTTCGGTTCAGTTATTAGGCTTTAAATACATTTTTAGATAAATAATCAATTTGAAATTCCTGTTTTATTTTCAATATTTAATTAAATTCCTGGATTTACGAAACCAAAATAAGTAGAAAATTGATGAAGCTAGATTTTGTATCATGGCTCAAAATAAAAAAAAAAAAAAACATTTTTTGACCGCAAATCCACATTCAGGCAATTGTTGCCCTCTTTTTTTTGTTTGTAAGTCACTTTAAAAAAGACATGGTATATTTTAAATTTGAAGCTGAGTATTTTTTGCATGCACATATTTCAATCTGAAATTTCACTAACTGAAATTGAAATCATTCCCAAAAGGAGTAAAAAGAGGTTAAACAGCTAAAACATTATTAGTTATTTTGAACCTTACAACATTGCATTTAAAATAAAATATATCAATTACCATATTAAAATTAAAATATTAATTTTAATGTGGTATCACAAAAGTGGTATTGGTAAGTCATGTTTCCACAATTTATTTTTTTATGCAGCAGTATCAAATTTCGTATCAATTTTCCAAGTTTAAATTTAAATGGTTACTGCGGCGTATACTTAATGTTATTTTTTTTGTAAAAAAAAGTTTTGCTTAGAACTACTTGGCGACTTGTGTTCATGTGACACTCACTTATGTATGCCATTTTTCGTGATTTTATAATTAATTGGAGGAAAATCAGCCAAGTAGAGGAATTTTATCGAGGCAGCATTTTTAAGCTTTCACCTAATGGAAGAAGTACACAGTAGATATCTGTCAAAAAATACATTTAAATGAACAGCTGAATATAAATAAATACAACTTGTTGACAAGGTGTATCACAAGTATTCAAGTATACTCATAATTCTCTGAAAAATAGGTTGTGTTGTGACGTCAAAGTAGGTTATTTCACATAATTATGTCTAAGTTCTAGGGGTGAATTATTAAAGAACATGATGTACAGGCACACTTTCGGTCAACAAAACTGCACTATGTTAAAAATTATCAGATTTTCTTTTTTACTGAAATGATAATATTGTTGAGCAAGTGAGAAGTTTTTAAGTTTTTTTTTTAACTAGTTTCCAACTGGCTCTATAGGCAATACTATATTCAAAAAATTTGTGAAAAAAAACGTTTCAGTTTAGTGTAAGAACGTATTTTATAAGAACTAGTTATGTTGTGCGGTGTTAATTTGTATGATTAACTAACTATCAATTAAATTCGTGATAAAAATTGTTCCGATGAAGATTTTTTTTCATTTTATTTTTATAAGACCCATCGTTTATAAATTTGCTATATGTCAAGGAAATACGTGCTTGAATTGACTTTCAATACAGTAGAAATATTAGCTAAACTTCTTGAAATGACACGAGTCTTAAATTTCACAAGTTGACCATGACCCTACATTTAAAGCAAATAATCCAACCTCTAATACATTGACGTTGTTTTATAAATAAACACATAAAACTACAACTTTTAAAATGTCCCCACATTTATTTCTCTAACAATATTAATTAAGAAACAATGACTTTTCTTATAACCGTTGTATGTACCTACAATCGATAAATGAACTTGTTGAGTGTTTTTTTCCCTAATGACTTTATTGTTCATGACCTGTAACCACAATTTAATATCAAAAATCCTTTAAAAATAAATTCATAAGGCTAAGGACAAAAACTTTGAAAAAACATACAACAAGGAAGCATACGTTGTATCATTTACCCTTCAGACAGACGCATAGACATTCAATTATTGTTTATATCGATTAAGAATTCAAAATTCTTGCAATTAGCGTTATAAAACAAATAACTGATTTAATATTCTCTAGGTCAATTTTATTGAAGAATATTGTAACTAATCCTTTTCTATTGTAAGAATATTTCGGTCATTATCATTTCGGAACTTGATCAAGTACAACGTTTCGGTTCGGATTTCCTGTTTTTAATTTTTGTGATTAATAATATTTTGTTAATTGAAACAAAATGTTCAATGGCTATAATAAACATTCTATGAAACCAAAAACGGTTTTTCTCGATGTCAAACCTTCGTTCGTTAATCCTACTGTGAAAAGATTTAGTGGACTACCAACTCGTAAGGATAGCATCGCACTATATGGGACTGATACACGTCCTTCTTTGTCATCAGTAACCTCATTGGAAAATTATCAAAAAGTGAATTTAATATTTAGTACTAGTGTTTTCGACTTAACTTTTAACCTTTGAAATCTTAAATTTAGAAAATCTTGTTTTTCTTAGAACTATAAATAAATTGCACAAAAAACTAAAAATATCGTATTCGCAAAAAAACGTATAAAATTTAAATCATACTTCTACGATAACTTACATAGATGTGAAATCATGTCTATTAATTTAAAAATGGTTTGAATTCTTTTACATTAAGACAAAAATTCAGTATCTGTCACAAGAACAAAATATTCAATATAGATGTACTACCTATCTATAAATTTATTTGATTCACACAATCAAATCTTGGATTCATGTAGGATGAAATTGCCCTTATACATTGTAAACTCATGTTCACTCTTCTGTGTAATAATTTCCCTTACTGTTGAGAATTTTATTTCGTTTTTTGTCTTTTATCTTTAAATTCATGGCTCAAATCCATAAAATATAAAAAGTGTTTTGAGTTAAAGCAAATCAAACAGCATTTTTACTATTTTTCCAATAAAATGTGTCGTATTTGTTTTATATCTTGAAAAACAAATTCAAGAGATTTTTAAAAAAAATTTAAAGTTTAAGATTATCACATGAATGGTTATTATTTTCAATTTGAAAACCCTGACAAGCCTAATAGTTACTTTTCCGGTCAGACTAAACTGCTTGAAGAAAAACGGGACGTTCCAACAAAGTTTAAGTGCTTATTTTATGAATTCTATGACTGAGGATAATAATTTTATAATAAAAAATACTTTAAAACTCCAATAAAAGACGCTTACAAAAAAAATATAAACTTAAATTTATTGCAAAAGCTTTACTACTTACTCGAAACCTTAAAGAGTTTTTGAGACAGTCGTAATTAAAAAAGATATTTTTTTTTTTATAAATACTTAAAATTCAGCAAAATAAAACCAATATTATCGCATATATCCTAGATAAAAACTATAGAATAACACATATAATCGAAGTTGTTTTCCTAAAAGTTTCCAAAGATTGTCTGTTTTAAGTCTAAAATTTTTCGACTGTCAAATTTTATTTTACTTTAAATAATGCACAATTGTACAATATATCATTGTAAAAAAGGTTAAATGTTAACCTCGAATGTGTACCTATACTCTCAAGAATTTAAATTCAAAAAAAATATGATTTTATATTTTCAGGATGTTCTCTTCAGCAACATTGGATCATCATACATTTTTATGCGTTGTCTTGGAGCAATGCCAATAACAAGACGATCGCCAGGAAATGCTGAATTTTCAATGGCATCGATTGCTTATGCATACTCAGTTCTATTTTTTGTCATATTAATTGTAAAAATTTTTACAAAACTTTTAAATTTTTTCTATTAAAATAATTGTTTTTGTTATCCATTTTTTTGTTTGTTTAAGATTTATGTTGGCTATGTTGCTGACAATCGCATACAAATTGTTTCATCTCTAAAAGGGCCATTTGAAGAAGCTGTAATTGCATATTTATTCTTGGTTAATATTTTGCCAATTATACTTATACCCATAATGTGGTCGGAAACAA
Organism: Episyrphus balteatus; assembly: GCF_945859705.1. Lineage (NCBI taxonomy): Eukaryota > Metazoa > Arthropoda > Insecta > Diptera > Syrphidae > Episyrphus > Episyrphus balteatus. The sequence goes on from NC_079135.1 coordinate 37,556,142, forward strand.
GAAAAATTGCTGGATTATTGAATGATTGGAATGATTTTGAGGTGAAATTAATTTTTTTTTATAGAGAAACTAAAACTTTATTGTTTAAACATTCATTTCAGATTCTTTATTATCAAATATCTGGCCATAGTGTTCCACTAAAAATAAGAAAGAAAGCATTAATCATTACTGTTGTTTTGCCAATTCTTTCAATTTTATCGGTGGTTATTACTCACGTCACTATGGCTGACTTTCATATAATGCAGGTAATTCTGTTATTTTAGTTAAAATGTTAAATTTACCCATTTAGAGTAGAAAAAATATAAAATTTCTTTCATATTCAATGATTTATACAAAAATGAAAATATTCGTTCTTGTTGATTCTCATCGAATTGAGGGACTTGTTTTTGTTCTAGTTTTGCTTTATTTTTCTATTTTATCGGTCAAAAAGAATATAATACTTCCTTTGACACTTTCTAGGTTGTACCTTATTGTATTTTGGATAATTTAACGGCAATGCTTGGAGCTTGGTGGTTTTTATCATGCGAAGCTTTAAGTGACACAGCCAATATACTTGCGGAACGTTTTCAAAAAGTCTGGTTCAATTAAAAATAATTTCTTTAACAAATTCTTAATAAATTATTTTATTAACCAGGCTCTTCGACACATTGGACCTGCAGCAATGGTCGCCGATTACAGATCTTTGTGGCTTCGCTTGAGTAAGCTTACTCGAGATACTGGAACAGCAACTTGTTACACTTTTACATTCTTGAATCTCTATTTGTTCTTTATTATCACTTTATCTATTTATGGCCTTATGTCTCAGCTATCAGAGGGTTTTGGAATAAAAGACATTGGCTTAGCTATAACAGCTATTTGGAGCATCTGTTTGTTATTCTTTATTTGTGATGAAGCTCATTATGCTTCACACAATGTAAGAACTAATTTTCAAAAGAAGCTACTTATGGTGGAATTGAGCTGGATGAATTCTGATGCACAAACAGAAATCAATATGTTCTTACGGGCTACCGAAATGAATCCTTCGAATATAAATTGCGGTGGATTCTTTGATGTAAATAGGAATCTTTTTAAAGGAGTGAGTATAAAATTCTGGATGTACATAAGTGAAATTATTAAATTATTTAAATCAATTTTTAAAAAGCTTCTTACAACAATGGTGACTTACTTGGTTGTGCTGTTGCAGTTTCAAATAAGTATTCCTGATGGCAAGCCCAGAGGTAACATCACTTTTGGAGTGGGCACTCTTGTAAATGGATCTGATGTACTTGTGAGCTTGATTAGTCATTAATGTTTTCAGATAAATACGTGTATTTTTAAGGAAAATATTGGTTATACATTTTATGTAGAAATTTTACATTTTATTTAAATATAAAAACTTTGACCAGTGCCGGTTTAAGCACTACCGGCGCCCCTGGGCAAGATTGCAAGTGGCGCCTCTAAAAAAAAATCATTTTAAAACGAAAATCCAAAATCCCGAAAATCCAGAACCCCTAAAACCCAAAATTCAGAATGGGATCCCGAAAGTTTTTTCTGGATCTGGCTTTCTGGATTTTGGATTTCGGGATTCTGTCCGTCTCCTTTCTGTTTCTTTATTCATTATTACAGTTTGGATATTCTCCATAAACTATTTTGTCTCGTCGGTCTATTCGTTTCCATATCCGGAAAAATAAAGAAACACACTCCCTCTCTATATTACCAGCCATGATTTAGTGATATATATATATAGGGGCGCCTTTGCAAAAATTAAATTGGTTGGATTAATATTAAGATTGCTTTAGTCTTCCAAAAGAAATTGGGGCGCCTTGTTCTTCAAAGATGAACGAAGATTTTGGACACCATTGTCCTTCCGGAAGCCAAACAAATTAACCCGGAATTGGGGGCGTCTTCATTCTTTAAAAAGTTTAGGACGAAAAATACGAGCGCCGTTGAAAAAGTAAAATAGAAAAAAAATTGGGGCGCCTTTGTGAAAGTAAAAATAAATAAAACATCGATTGGAAAGATTTTGTTATTTATATAACTTTTGTAAAAGTTCGGGGCGCCTGCGGCGCCCCTCAATTCTTGCGCCCCTGGGCAGCGGCCCAGGCTGCCCTCCCCCTAAAACCGGCCCTGACTTTGACTTTGAAAGGAAGTCCCGTTTGTCTTAATTTCAATCAAAATCAAAGTGCAATTATTAAAACTTTTTTCACATTTTCCTCACTGCAATATTTCTTTGAACAACAAATTGCCTTTGGTTCGATCATAAAAATTGACAAAATAATAATGGAAAAATCAATTCAATTATGAAATGCATTTTATTGTCAGCTTTACACTCTAACAGTTTTTGCAACCTCGCAGGAACAATTAATAAAGGACAATTCAAATTTTGTTCCTTTTTCCTTTTCCGTATATAGCGACTCGTAAAATAGTTTAAAAAAATCAATTATTGTTTTAACTGTGGTATGCCTACGGTTTTTTTTTATTTGGTTTTGTGAAAAAGTAATATTTCAAGGATAGTGAAAAACAGGACCTATGCATATTTTAATGAAATTATGTCCAGTTCAGAGTTTTTAAAAATCAATTGCTAGTGCTATAGTTGTGCACTCAGTTGAATTGTGGTGTACAGTCCAAAGTAAGTGCTGCAGATTCTATATAAAGAAAGAGTCGTAGGTTTATGTACTAATTTTATTGAGCTAATTACACAATTAAAAGGACTTAATGATGAGATTTGTAAGTCATTAGTTTTAAGAAGGTAAACTTGTTTTATTTCAGAGTATCTTAATCCAAAGTTTTGAAATTAGTTAAGTGATTTAATGCATTGAAGAATTTTATCAGCTATAAAGTAGAGAAAAAGTAGTATAACGACATTCAAGCCAAATAATAGTATTCATAGTATGTAACTTTGCATCCTTTGCATTATGAAGAATTTTTTTTTTAACATGAATATAATTTGACCCTTTCAACCCTTTATCAAAAGGTGAAAAAAGTATCAGTAATTTAATCAGCCGGCCACGTTTACATGGCCCTGTGGCGCAATGGATAACGCGTCTGACTACGGATCAGAAGATTCCAGGTTCGACTCCTGGCAGGGTCGGCAAAAAATTCTTTTTTTATTTTTGTTAATGCAAAATAAATATGTATATATACGTGTATATTTATATATATGTATGTATATGTAATGAAATTCAAATTTTACATCAAATCATAACTATCTGTCTTTTTGTCAATATAATTAAATAGTAAATTAATGTTTTTTTTTATAATTAATTAATTTTTGTTTTATTAATAACTTTTTATTTACTACTAATTTTTTTGCCAAATATTTGAGTTGAAAATAAATTTACAAAATATTAGGTTAATAAAATAGCTTTAAAGAAAAAATGATGAAAAATAATGTAAATTTACAAAGAAGGAGACCCAATTTCGTATACGAAATTAAATAACTTTTTGTTTAATGTTTTAATTTAAAATATACATTTTGTTTATATTTTCCTGTAATAAGTGGAAAATGATTAAATTTTTGTCAATATTACAAAGTGAAAATTATTTAAAGATTTTATGAGACAAAATAACAGAAATTCAGGTTCCACCGAGATTTGAACTCGGATCGCTGGATTCAGAGTCCAGAGTGCTAACCATTACACCATGGAACCCCACAATTTGTACAGATACAAAATTAGTACTAGTGCATTACCATTACATGAACTTGAGACATTATAAATGTTCTCACAATAAGATTCTTTGAAAGCACAATGTCACACAAAGCATTATTAAGTTTAAAAAGCTCTTCATATTTTTGTAGTTGTTGTTTATTGTTTCTATAAAACTTTATTCTTTTTTTATGAGCAATGTAAATGCAGCTTTTAATCTAAGACAAAAACCATACAGATGTACCTAAGAGTATGCAACATAAAATATTCCTTAAAGTTCTGACGATAATAATGTAAGCTTTCCTAAACAAGCTTTCAACTTTGAGCATAAATAAAAACAAATGTGAGTTTTTATCCAGTGATGTTACACAAATGTTTTAAAAACTACGATATGAGTTAAAATTATTATAAAACTCATAATGGTTAAGTGTTTTCCTGTTAATGTTCCTACCTCGGTAATGTTGTCGATTCGCTATGGTGTGTTTTTAATTTGGAAAACAACACGAGTAGTATCAAACCAGCATATCAATAGCAAAACATAGCTACAGTGGTGTTGTCTGTTTGAAGTTTATTGCCTTTAAATAACAGGTACAAAATTTGGACCAAGAAACTGTAATATTATTCAAATTTTCTTTTTAAACTGTATAAAATCTTTTAAGGAGGGTTTTTCTTAATTTGAATTTGGGACTTGGGTGTCATAATTTGTCAAAAGCTTAAAAAAACTATAATATGTAATACTGTGGAAAATGTTTCTTTTCGTCAAAAGCGTTTTCAATGACAGTTCATTGTTAATTGATTGTTTCTATAGCCAAAATTGTGTTATTTTTTCAAAACAGTTATAACTTCAGCGACTTTCCTTGGCTCGAAACAAAATCTAACCTCATCTTTAAAAGGCGTTTAATTAATCCTTTTTGCTTGAACTTTTTTAAAATATTTTCAGTAACAAAGACTTAGATATCCCGGAGTTTTCTTCGAATTAAGCAATTTCTTTGCTTTATTTAGCCAAAGGTAATTCATTTTTGTAATGTTACTTGCAGTTGAGGTTGTATTGATAATATACTGCTATTATTTGTCCATTGAACGGTTTGAATGTATCCTTAGTAATCGGCCAGGACATTAGCTTTTTCTTTGTCTATAAGAAAAGTAAATAAAGGATTATTATTAGAAGCTTCCCATGTGGCAATGCAGTAAAAATATTTCTAGCTGCTTGTTTAAAACCATATTGCCAGCTCTAAGTATTTAGTAGTATTTAATTTTTGTTTTAGTATTTTTTTTTGAGTTTCAAAGACTTAAAAACTGGATCCAAGCCAGCCCATTATGCAAAAAATTATAACAACTTGTTTTGTACTTTTTACTATAGATAAGTAATCTAAAATGTCTTTATTTAATCAATATTATTGTTTTTTTTTCTCATGTACATATTCTCTTAAGTATATGTTATATCTCCACAAACGAAAACAAAATTTTAATAATTTTTCTTATGATTAAATATTAAGAAGCACTTTTTCGTAATATTTTTGCAAATAAATTTCATAAAGCTATATTGTGTTTATTGTTAGTATCAACTTTTGTTTTTTTTTTTCTTTCTTTGTAGTTTTATATCAAACCTATGATTTTCTTTTTTCCTGTCAGAAATTGCATACCTAATGCATTAAAAATAATAAATTAAAATACTGATTAAAATCATATTATTTAAAGCTATGTAGAATTTGAAATATATAATTTAAACTTTTACAAATTTTAGTTTGTGTATTTTATTGAAAATCTTACACTGATTGATATTTTTGTGAGAATTATTTAGAATATTACAAAAAAAAAAAATTGGGCTAGTTATTAAAGAAACTGTGATTTATTGTAGGGTTACAGAGCAGTTAGCAACAATTTTTAAGAAAATGTCAAACAATTATTGCATTTAAAAATTGTTTTTATTTTTTTTTTAATTTTTCGATGTTTTATTTGAATATGCTTTCTTATCTAAAAAAAAATGTGATGTAATTACAAATTTTGTTGTTGATTGTAGATATAAGATTTTCAATTAAAAACACATCTGTCTCTTAATTATGGGCTTACATTGATATAACAGTTCCAAAGAGTTCTAATAAGAAAAGGCTAATTTTTGTAGTTGATCAATTTAAATCACTTATAAAGTAAATAGATATATATAGGCACTATAAAATATAAAGAGATAAATAGAGAGAGAAATAAGGTGCTAGATAGTTTTTTTTTAAGAAAATATTTTTTGTTGTCTTCATTCTAAATTATTAACATATATCGTTTTTTGTTTGTGTTCACAATTGTTGTATACCCTGCCATATTATTTTATCTACAGAATGAGAGAGTTCGTGGAACTAATTTTATTATAATTTTTTTTCTTTTAAATATATATTTTTGATCACTAAATTAATTCTTTTGTTCGCAATAAAATGAAGGTATGTTGAAGTTTTAATAATTTCCATCTGGAGCTTCGGAAAGGATATGCTTGTAGCCATTGCTACCCAAATACATATTTTCTCGTCGAAAATGGAATGGAATCTGAAAAATTAATTTATTCAATTTTATTTATATTTTCTGTAAAAATTGGATATAATAAAATCTTACAGAGCCTGGTGGTGGACAAGGTATAGCCACAGTTGCAATCTCAGTTAGTTTATTCATTTGACGAAGGCTTTGATAGAATGAGTGCATAATGTACCAAATAATGCTGTCGAATAGTATAAATCCAAAACAGATGGAAACTAGAAAAGTAAAAAACAATTAACAAAGTATTTGTTTAAAAAAAGATTAAAAAAATCTAAATTAACAATATATTCTGGTGTTTTGAAATTTTTGACACAAGGTTTATATGAGTTCTATTTTGCATTTTTTTTAAATTCTATAATGGATCTTTCCTAAATAACACTATAAAGTTTTGAAAGATTTCTTAATATGCTGCAATTCTAATAATTTTCAATAAAATTAATACCATGTGACTTCTCACAGCTTACTTATTACAAAATCATTATTACTGATCATTATTACTGATTACAAAATCAGTTATAACATAAAAAAAAAAACAAATATAAATATTACTCCTTTACAAAAATTATTATAGCGCTATATAAAATGCTCTGTTCACTGTGGCGTATACGTAACTTTTTTGTTTAGTGAAATTATTATAAAAAATAGCAACAATTGAAGGATTTCTTGAAAAACTTTGCGCGCTAACAGCAATATATGATGTGTTTGATAGAGTTACTCAATACATAATTTTCTACTAATAACGTGGTTGGTTAACCAAATGCCTTAAATAAGCAACTATTATATTTCTACGAATAGGTAAGGTATAAATAAGAAGCATTTTTGATAAAAAAACCAAATTTCATATTTAAGAATAATTTTTGTATAAAAACAACTTCAAAAACATATCTAAAACATTCATTGGATTTGACAGAATAATCAAGAATTCACTCTCTTTTAAAGCAAGAAAATTTGAAAAAAAAACAATACAAATTGTAATCCTTTGATAATATGCAATTTTAATTGTTTTTGTCAAGAAACGACTTAAATGTACCTTTTCAAAAATTAGCACTTTTTCTATATTTTTGACTTTTTTAATTAAAAGCAAGTTTTTAAATGTCGATAAAATAGTATTAATTGGTTACTTTTAGACTTTTAAAGTAAATAGACTTCGAGGGATTGATTGAATATAAACTAAATATGACAAACAAAAAAATGTATTTGCATCCTTATATGGCCTTGTGTGCAATTTTGTGTATGTGCATTTTTATGAATACGGATCGAATGGATGGAGAGCCATTAGCTTTGGTCTATTGCATAGAAGAACATTTAATACCAACTAATTATAATACCAACATTTAAGTTGTTTCTTGACAAAAAAAAAAAATTAAAAATTGCATATTATCAAAGGATTTTACCTCTACTATATTTCATTTGTACAAAGTTTGGACGTAACGGCTACATATACAAAATGCCCCTTGATTTATTAAAAAAAAATACAATTTTTTTTCTTTGATTTTAGGTTAGAATTTTAGTCAAACATAATTTTTAAAATTTTGTTACCATCTTAACTTGACAGAAAATTTAATTTGATATGAAAAGTGTCTTTGAATCATTTCAGAGTAAGGCTTGGTTTTCGAGTTGAATCAAAAAACTGAAAACCGACCAGTATTGCCGTTTTCTCAAAAATGCACCAATGGATTTGATAGCACTTTTGGCTGGAGTATACTTTTATATAATCAGCAATAAAAACTCTTGAACGAATTTGTTCCATTCAAAAGGGTCTATTCAATAGACTACTATAGGTACGTATTAAAATTGTATACAGAAATTATCTTATTATACTTTTAAATTTAAGAGTTTTACAAAAACATGGAACCTAATTAAGTATCCAAATGTCACACAAATTGCAAATGAATTTTAGCTGTTATATGGATTTTGAACACAAGTTGTGATTTTATTCACCTAAAAAATTGAAAACATATTTGGATGATGAATCATTCTTATCTAGTTTAAAAGAGATACAGTAAAAGTATACAAACATGAAATCATTGTTGTGTTTTTGTTTTCAAGAATGACATAAAACTACCTTAACTTTTTACGTTAAATTCGAAATTCATCATCAAATAAGATTTATTAATTTTATGAGTAGTTCAAGTACTTCTCAAACCTTTTCATTTTTGAATTTCTTCAAGGATGTTACATAGAACCAATTTTCTGCAAACTTGACAACAAGTTTAAAAAATTAAAAACTAACAACTTAAATATAACGTCTCATTGTCAAGGTTTATCTTCAATTATCAACCTCTCACGCAAATAGAATCTAAATAACTTAATAATTTAAGTATTTACTTAAAACAAAAGAATTAACACACTTTTACAAATACACACAACAACAACAACAACAACAACACCCAGAAATGCACTTACATATCATATACTTACAGTATTGAAACTTTCCACCGATGAGTCCCACAAATTTCTCATTCTGACACCAAAACGTTGCCACCATTGCCATTATGATGAAAATAAATTCCACTACCAACCATGGCAATATCAATTCGGAACGATTTTTAAATACTCCAGCAAACAATGCCAAGCAGCTGAGTAAATAAACCGACGAAATGGCGGTCAAAATGTACAAAAGCACTTCGGTGACAGAAACCAATTGCGATGCAGTCTTGAGACGCATTTGATTCGGAAACGGGGTCAAGTCGTAGAACCCGTATTCCTTTTGATCTTCAATGTCCAGTGCCAGCATATTCTTCATTTGTTCAGCATGGGCTAAACCCAATAGAACAATGAACAACAAAACATGAGCAATCAGCTATAGAAAAAAAAAAAACATTGAAAGAAGAAAAGAAAAAACATCATTACTCTTTCCAAAATGCAAAACAATAAGACAACCCCCCCTCAATCGGCTCTGTACACACTCATCCTCAACACCCTATCGTCATTATATTTGATCCAATTGAAGCACACACTCTTCATATTGGCAAAAAAAAAGAAAACGTAATCCCCTGACTCTTACCAATTGATAGATTGCAATCAAAATTGCTGACAAACGTAGATTTTTTGGAGAAATCGGCGCTAAAGCTGTATCCACGGCGCGTCTCCAAAATCCCATTTGTAGTTGCATTTTGCAAATAGATACGATTAAATTATTGTTTTTGTGTACTTAGTTTCAATTGATTGCACTTAAGTGAGAAAGTTTTCACTTTCACATCAAATGTGAACTGACAACTTGTTAAATCGATACCAGGGGGGTTCGTTGGGGGCTGTGCTTTTTCTACTGACGTAGAGAATGTTAATATTTAATTAAAGGTGTTTTTTTTTTTTTTTGTTCTTTGCAACAAATGTACGAGCGTACAAGGTCCGAGTGTTGATGAGAAACTAGAAACACATCTATTAACTGCGAGAATGCCTACTGTCTTGCAATGTCTTGGACTATGGGACATGCGCAGGTTTTGCGACAGTTATTATAATAGCTGTTAGAGAGATGAAGCTCATGAGATTGACAGTTGAGTGTAAACTTTGAATTTCGAAAGCTTTTATCTGTGCGTTTATTTACGAAAACAGAGCGAATTGTATGAAAACATCTTTGCGGTTTTAGTGTTTTGGTTTATAAAGTGGTTGAGAAGTTCTCTCACAATCTGATCAAGCGCAGATAGGTTCTTAATGATATTTGACACTTGTGGTGTTAACAAAGCTTTAAGATCTATTAGGCATAGTTTACAGTGAATAGAAAATTATTTTTTTAGAATGAACAAATAATTCTTTTGATGTCTAACTCGATGGATTTAAAGGAATTTTTTTGAAAATACATTATTTTTAGGCAAGGGGTTAACCTTGATTTTTTGTCGAAAATCTTAAAAAAAAATAGATTTTTAATTTTTGTACATAAATGGATAGGCCTATTGATTGTGAACTCATATCTGTAAACCAAAACTTGTTTTGAGACCTTGATCCGAAAATATCTGCTTTTGAACGTAAGAAAAAAAATATTTCGGTTGCAAATAATTCAGCAACCAGACCTCGAAGAAACTTTTGGTTTTCAGTTATGAATTGAGCTTAAAGAGCCCTTTCTTTTGATATATCACTCGATGGATTTAGAGGACTTTTTTGAAAATGCATTATTTTTAGGCAAGGGGTTAACCTTGATTTTTTGTCGAAAATCTTAAAAATAGATTTTTAATTTTTGTAAAAAAATTAAATTAAAAATTAAAAATTAAAATTTCGAATGTAAGAAAAAAAATATTTCGATTGCAAATAATTCAGCAACCAGTCGTCCAAAAAACTTTTGGTTTTCAGTTATGAATAGAGCTCGAAGAGCCCTTTCTTTTGATATATCACTCGATGAAATTGGAGGACTTTTTTGAAAATACATTATTTTTAGGCAAGGGGTTAACCTTGATTTTTTGTCGAAAATCTTAAAAAAATAGATTTTTAATTTTTGTACATAAATGGATAGGCCTATTGATTGTGAACTCATATCTGTAAACCAAAACTTGTTTCGAGACCTTGATCCGAAAATATCTGCTTTTGAACGTAAGAAAAAAAATATTTCGGTTGCAAATAATTCAGCAACCAGACGTCGAAAAAACTTCTGGTTTTCAGTTATGAATAGAGCTTAAAGAGCCCTTTCTTTTGATATATCACTCGATGAATTTGGAGGACTTTTTTGAAAATACATTATTTTTAGGCAAGGGGTTAACCTTGATTTTTTGTCGAAAATCTTAAAAAAAATAGATTTTTAATTTTTGTACATAAATGGATAGGCCTATTGATTGTGAACTCATATCTGTAAACCAAAACTTGTTTTGAGACCTTGATCCGAAAATATCTGCTTTTGAACGTAAGAAAAAAAATATTTCGGTTGCAAATAATTCAGCAACCAGACGTCGAAGAAACTTTTGGTTTTCAGTTATGAATAGAGCTTAAAGAGCCCTTTCTTTTAATACATCACTCGATGAATTTGGAGGACTTTTTTGAAAATACATTATTTTTAGGCAAGGGGTTAACCTTGATTTTTTGTCGAAAATCTTAAAAAAATAGATTTTTAATTTTTGTACATAAATGGATAGGCCTATTGATTGTGAACTCATATCTGTAAACCAAAACTTGTTTTGAGACCTTGATCCGAAAATATCTGCTTTTGAACGTAAGAAAAAAAATATTTCGGTTGCAAATAATTCAGCAACCAGACGTCGAAGAAACTTTTGGTTTTCAGTTATGAATAGAGCTTAAAGAGCCCTTTCTTTTGATATATCACTCGATAGATTTGGAGGACTTTTTTGAAAATACATTATTTTTAGGCAAGGGGTTAACCTTGATTTTTTGTCGAAAATCTTAAAAAAATAGATTTTTAATTTTTGTACATAAATGGATAGGCCTATTGATTGTGAACTCATATCTGTAAACCAAAACTTGTTTTGAGACCTTGATCCGAAAATATCTGCTTTTGAACGTAAGAAAAAAAATATTTCGGTTGCAAATAATTCAGCAACCAGACGTCGAAGAAACTTTGGGTTTTCAGTTATGAATAGAGCTTAAAGAGCCCTTTCTTTTAATACATCACTCGATGAATTTGGAGGACTTTTTTGAAAATACATTATTTTTAGGCAAGGGGTTAACCTTGATTTTTTGTCGAAAATCTTAAAAAAAAAGATTTTTAATTTTTTACCTAAATGGATAGGCCTATTGATTGTGAACTCATATCTGTAAACCAAAACTTGTTTCGAGACCTTGATCCGAAAATATCTGCTTTTGAACGTAAGAAAAAAAAAAAAAAATTCGGTTGCAAACATGTAATTCAGCAACCAGACGTCCAAGAAACTTTTGGTTTTCAGTTATGAATAGAGCTCGAAGAGCCCTTTCTTTTGATATATCACTCGATAAATTTGGAGGACTTTTTTGAAAATACATTATTTTTAGGCAAGGGGTTAACCTTGATTTTTTGTCGAAAATCTTAAAAAAATAGATTTTTAATTTTTGTACATAAATGGATAGGCCTATTGATTGTGAACTCATATCTGTAAACCAAAACTTGTTTTGAGACCTTGATCCGAAAATATCTGCTTTTGAACGTAAGAAAAAAAATATTTCGGTTGCAAATAATTCAGCAACCAGACGTCGAAGAAACTTTTGGTTTTCAGTTATGAATAGAGCTTAAAGAGCCCTTTCTTTTGATATATTGCTCGATAAATTTGGAGGACTTTTTTGAAAATACATTATTTTTAGGCAAGGGGTTAACCTTGATTTTTTGTCGAAAATCTTAAAAAAAATAGATTTTTAATTTTTGTACATAAATGGATAGGGCTATTGATTGTGAACTCATATCTGTAAACCAAAACTTGTTTCGAGACCTTGATCCGAAAATATCTGCTTTTGAACGTAAGAAAAATAAAATGCACGACTGGGTCGCACGTACTTGCTCTTGTAGTTCAAAGTATCGTTATCTTAAATATCTATCGGAAATTTAAGATTTTGTTTAGTGTCGAGAAAAAATACAAAAAAAAAATGAAAGTTAAAAAAATTACATTTAAATTTATTTTTTTCAAAAACCTTTTAAAAATTTTTTTTTAAAAACTTCTTTTTAATTTTTTTTACATTCGCCAGTTCAAAATTATGTCTATAAATTTTGAATAAAATTGACTTATGTTTTGATGAAATTTATGAACTTTAAAAATATGTCAATTTTTGAAAAACGGCAACGCCATATTTCCGTTCTCTGCATTTTCTGAGAAAAACTAAAAACGCAGTTTTGTTAGAATCAGTAAGAGTATTACGTACACTAAATTTAATCAAAATCGTTAAAGCCGTTTTCGAGAAATTTGCAATACCTCGAAAACGTTATATGGGAGATATGCGTTAAAACGGAGATATTAAAAAAATAAAAAAAAGGGGTCTAGGGAATTACGTAAAAGTCATCTGTACCAAGTTTCAAGCAAATCCATCCATCCGTTTAGGCCCTAGCTCGATGTACAGATGGACGTACAGACGCACAGACGCACAGACGCACAGACCGACGGACGGCATGACGAAAACCACTTTTTTGATCTTCTCCATTATCGTAATGTTGGTTTTGATTAAAACCTCAATTTTTTTTTTTTCTACACGAAACCAATACTTGCCCTATAGAGCAAGTAAAAATATTTCGGTTGCAAATAATTCACCAACCAGACCGCGAAGAAACTTTTAGTTTTCAGTTATGAATAGAGCTTAAAGAGCCCTTTCTTTTGATATATCACTCGATGAATTTGGAGGACGTTTTTGAAAATACATTATTTTTAGGCAAGGGGTTAACCTTGATTTTTTGTCGAAAATCTTAAAAAAATAGATTTTTAATTTTTGTACATAAATGGATAGGCCTATTGATTGTGAACTCATATCTGTAAACCAAAACTTGTTTCGAGACCTTGATCCGAAAATATCTGCTTTTGAACGTAAGAAAAAAAATATTTCGGTTGCAAATAATTCAGCAACCAGACGTCGAAGAAACTTTTGGTTTTCAGTTATGAATAGAGCTCAAAGAGCCCTTTCTTTTAATACATCACTCGATGAATTTGGAGGACTTTTTTGAAAATACATTATTTTTAGGCAAGGGGTTAACCTTGATTTTTTGTCGAAAATCTTAAAAAAATAGATTTTTAATTTTTGTACATAAATGGATAGGCCTATTGATTGTGAACTCATATCTGTTAACCAAAACCTGTTTCGAGATTTAGATCCGAAAATTTTTGCTTTCGAACGTAAGAAAAAATAGATATTTCGATTGCAAATAATTCAGAAACCAGTTTTCAGTTTACAAATATTAAACATTTCATTTTTATTTCAAATAAAACTGTTAAAGAAATTTCTTCCATCATACAACTGTTTTTTTTTGTATTCTTATCAAAAAATGTAAAACAAATATTCGCTTTAAGTTTTCTCGCATTAAATAAAAATAAAAAATCAACCCTTATCCACATTCACTTGTTAAAAACAAAAAAAAGGTAGCAAAAGCAAATATCTATAAAAATGAGGGCTGCTACAGGATAATTAAATTATTCAGACAACACAGAAGCAAGTTCATTACATTCGTCGCTCATACCCTCGTAATATTGACAGAGAACAAATATTTGTTCAACGAATTGTAGTATGTGTTCATTGTTGTAACAAAATGCTTCATATTAATTGTGGAAAGTTGAGGGCTCAATCCACTTGCCCAAGGCAAAATTTAACGCCAAACACTTTGTACTTACAAAAGGATTAACACCTTTAATGCCATTGGTGCTTGCACTCTTTTTTTTTCTTTTATCAACACTTTATGCAGTCAGAAAGGAATGAAAATTTTGTAATGTATGCTAGAAAAAATTACAAGATTACAACCCCAAAGGACAAAGGACCAATTGAATTCCACATAGTAAAATTATTAACAAACAAGTTCTGATTTTTGAAATCACAAAAAAGTTGAGAAATCATTGGAAAACTCTTTTCAACTTCCATAGACTAAGACTTAAGCAAAAATGTACCTCCAGATCAAACTTACTCCCAATAAAAGAGACATGTCCGATGATGAGACATGTCCGGTGTCCCAAGAGACATGTTTGATGAGACAAGTCCGATGCGACGTGTACGTGACATGTCCCATGAGACAAATGAGACATGTCTCATGAGACATGTCCCCTGAGATATGTCCCATTAAACATGTCCCATGAGATTTGTCCCATGACACATGGCCCGTGAGATATGTGCCACGAGACATGCCCTTGAGATATGTCCTCTGAGACATGTCCCACGAGACACGTCCCATAAGAAATGCCCCATATGACATTTGCCATGAGACATGTCTCGAGTATGTCCCGAACATGTCTCGAACATGTCCCGAACATGTCTCGAACATGTCCCGAGCATGTCCCGAGCATGTCCCGAGCATGTCCCGAGCATGTCCCGAGCATGTCCCGAGCATGTCCCGAGCATGTCCCGAGCATGT
Organism: Episyrphus balteatus; assembly: GCF_945859705.1. Lineage (NCBI taxonomy): Eukaryota > Metazoa > Arthropoda > Insecta > Diptera > Syrphidae > Episyrphus > Episyrphus balteatus. Next base: position 37,571,238 of record NC_079135.1, read on the forward strand.
CCCGAGCATGTCAAGAGCATGGATTCAAACATTGTTGCGAAACGTTTTTCTTTTGATAATATTATTGTTGATATTTCGCACTATTTTAAAAGACCCTGCAGATTTTTTTTGACATTTGTTTTATAATTTTTGACAGAGACTACTTTTGGCACATTTATTAAATAAAAAAAAAAAATAGATAAAACGTTAGGATTATCTGCTTAAACACTAATAAGTCAAGTTGCAATTTCCACTCTCCCCCCTTCATTTAGCAAATACCTACACTTCTGTGATGATCATCCAATTTTAACTCCCGGTTCCCGGATGCAATTCCAATTGGACACACCTTGAAGCTATATGCGCGAAAACTCATATTTGCGATTAATTGCAAGCCATTCCACATGCTTTGATCAAATACCTTAAAGGCGTACACCTCCTTTGGCCTGACCTTCCTTCACATCAGCACCCGAAACAGAGAAGCCACTCTTCTTCTCTCCATGTGATGATAAAGACCTCAAGCGACTAAAGATGATGTTCTTTCGGAAAGGAATACTGTTGTATAACTACCTACCTCAATAAAGTGGAGTGTGTTGGAACGTGTCCTAATCGATTGTCAGGCAAAGATTTATATGATTTGGCTTACAGGTGTTGTTTGATAGTTGATCGCCCATTAAATTGCGTCGTGTTCGCGGCAATTGGTTTTTTTTCTTCAGTTCAGTGGTTCCATTGCATTCTTCAAGTAATTGTATTGTTGCGTGCAAAGAAGACGTTTAACAATATCAAATGGCGGTTTGATGGTCATCATAATATGCAATATGTTTATACAACGTGTAGACAAGGAATTTATAGAAAAAACACCTGCAGGTAGCAATGAACTTAATTAAAAAAAAAAAAAAAATAACCAAAATAAATAAAAAATTTAAATTAATTTTTTTTCAAATTTATGTTGGTTATTTAAATTTTGGATTGTTTTTTATAAAATTGTAATTAATAAATAAATACAGATATGATCCACTAAAGGCCCTAACCCATAGAATCCGTTGAGTGCGTTGCGTCAATCAATCCGTTGCAGTTGACGGATATAACGATAAGTATACGTTGCATGACGTATTTCTTTTTGACAGCTAACTTCAAATTCCTAATGGGTTGGCCCCTTAAAATCGTAATGTAGCAAATTTAAAAGTTAAAGATCCCTAAACGATATAGTACAGTAGGGTATGTCACTTTTGTATGGCCGACGAAAAGTACTCTGATTTTGCAATGTAATATTGGTCAAAAGTTGTATAAGGGTCTAAGGTTTAATAATATGTAAAAAAAGATTATAATATTGTTCGTCTTTCGCTCGCTCAAATCAGTTGAAGTTGTTAAGAAAAATCCGATTTTATATGAAAGAATTATTTTTGAAGTGAAAACTTCTTTAGTATCGTAGTGATTTGAAACAAGATGAAACGAAAACGCGACACGACTTCAACTTGTTATAACTTTTTTGTTTTAATAGATAGATGAATTAAATTTGTATTGTAGATAGGTAGTTAAATAAATTATAATTGTACAAAATTTCAATTAATTTCATATTCAAAGTTCGGAGATAACGGTAAAAAGATGTTCTTTTCCAACACAAGTTATATCTTTTGATCTAGTGCACATACAAATTTGATTTAACTTTAATACGCATGCTAATAACATAACCTTTTATTTGATATATCACACATAACGTTACGTGCTCTACAAGTTACACAATCTTAAATTAAAAAAAATTTAAAAATACCTAAAAACACCTGTGGAGCTGTTGGCGATGACCAGCTACCAGTGTAGGAAGGACCGTAATCTCAGTCTGGAAATTCGACATGGTTGACTTTAAAAAATTCTAACTTCTCTTGTAGACATCTTTGAAATAAGATTTATCCATCATTATACAAGGTGAAATAATAAGCTTTCACATGGTATAAAATTTTTTATAGGTGGTCAAACAAAAAAATTGATTTAATAGCATGAGAACATAAAAATAAATGTTTTTTTGCTTTTTGGATGAAATTTCATCAAGTTTAAAAAAATCTAGTTTTTTTTGTAGATGTCTCATACACCTGATCAATATATATATTTTGAGCTAAAAATAAGATTTCAGATGGTGTAAAAATTTGTATAGGTTGTTAGGGGAAAAAATGGATTTAATAACGTGAGAAGATAAAAATACGTGGAAATTGATCGAGTTCAAAAAATTCTAGCTCTTTTTGTAGATGTCTCATAGACCTGACCGATATATATATTTTGAGCTCGTACAATAAGCTTTCAGATGGTATATATGTTGTAGGGAAAAAATGCATTTAATAGCGTGAGAAGACAAAAATACGTGTTTTTTTCGCTTTTTTTGATGGAAATTGATCGAGTTCAAAAAATTTTAGCTCTTTTTGTAGATGTCTCATAGACCTGATCGATATATATATTTTGAGCTTAGACAATAAGCTTTCAGATGATATAAAATTTATATAGGTTGTCATATAAAAAACATGGATTTGAAGGTGATAGAATAAAAATAGGTAGATTTTTTCTATTTTTTTTTTTTTTGCAAGAAAAATGATTTCTTAAGGTTTCACTTCTAACACGTGTGAATTGCACACATGATTTTTTTTTTTTTTTTCGTTTATTACTTCGCATCTTCTTTACTAAGGCTTTATTGACTCTCCATTAAACTTCCTCCGTTTTGCCTTAAGAGGACTTCCGTGGGTTGATAATTTCAACTTGCCCCCTTATCAAGAACGTTTGCAACTCATTAACTTACAATCTTTAGAAAAACGTCGCGAAGTTGCCGATGTTATTTTCATACACCAAATTTTATGTAATGTAATTGAAAACTCCACCCTCCTCGAGCAAATTAGTTTTAACGTAAGTTCCTATTCTCTCAGAACGACCCCGCAATTTCATCAAGCTCTTCATAGAACTGATTATGGCAAAAATGAACCGATTACGAGAATGTTAAGGAATGTTAATAAAAATTGTAATATTTTTGATTGTAATAACAGCAAGATCACACAAAAAAACCTACTATATGGTATTTCATAGCCCTCTTGGACCTAAAGATTAGTAAAGATTAGTAAATAGTGAAATAGTAAAAGAGAAACTGAAACTGGACTTTTTATTTTTTTTACTGATCTAACAAGTGCATAAGCATGCTTTTTTATTTTATTTATTGTTTTTTTTTCTACACTTTTTTAATTTTTTTACTCATTTTTAAATTTTAACTTTATTTAATACTTTATTTTAATTCTTTTTCTATATGGTTGTATGTTTCCCCATGCTCCCATATAGTTACATATTTATTTTTACATTTTGTATCTGCTTGTAATAAGCAGCCCCGCTCTTATCTCGTGTTTATTTTTTTTCTTCAAAAAACTCTAATTTAAGTGCCGATATGACTAGCCACCGCAAGTGCCATCATACTCGGTGTAAATGGACCCCAGCGCGTGCGGTATCTGGGGGGGAAAGAGGCGTGGGATAATTTAATTTAATTTAAATCGCCATTAAAAAAAGGGAATTTTAACAAAATTAAAAACTAAATTCAATTATTTTCAATCTCTTTTAAGGATTTTTTTGAAGTTTCACGTCATTTACTAATTGAACATTAAACTTAAAAGTTCTTTTGAATAAAACGTAAAGTTCGATCTTTTAAGGGGAATTTTTAGAGCTAATGGAGGTTTTAAAAAGCATATCTATTTATTCACTCTCCATTAGCGTCATTTTTATATTATCTGAAAAATTTTTGTTCGTCAAATGACCTAAGGAATCGTTAAAACAACAAAAAAAAAAAATACTGAAAAAGTAGTTCAAAGCAGCTTTAAGTACTAAGCAGTAGATAAATATTTCCAAAGGAACGCAGCTAATAATACTCTCAGACAAGAATATTTTTCTAGGTACATAGGTACATACCTACATACGAAAATATATAAATGTATTCCTTAAGAAAAGATATAATATTTAAAACGAGTACGCCTCGCCAGAATTTGTTATCTATGGATATGAGGGTTAAATAGGCAACAACTTCATTAAAGATTTTAAATAGAAACACGACTAGTAAAACTAACCAAGGTCGAGATGCTGCATAATATAATCATCAACAATGCAACAGTAACAGTCTTTAGTTACCTCTGGTATGTATATCGTTTCTCTCGTTTTCGGCTGTAAAATACTTATGTACATAGTAGTTTTTGTTTTTTTATATTATTAATCCTTCAAATCTTCATATTGAAATCTATTTGATTTGACAGAATCGTAGCTTTTGACAGACTTATTTTTCAAAAAAATTAAAAATCGCTAGCATATTTTCAACAGAGAAACCTTATATGTTTCCATTAAAAGTAAGAACGTTAACTAAAGAAGAGTGAATTAAATATTTTTAACGATGTATACTTAAATGCGTCAGTAGTTTAACATTACCGTTAACGATAAATTTCAAAATTTAATGGAGGCTCAATAAATTGGCCCTAAGTGTTCAATTTCAAGAAATATAAGCTTAAAAGTTTTTGTTGGAATTATCTTTCACAAACGGCGCAATTAAAAAAAAACATGTATTTCAAAAATCTCTAAAAATCCTAATTTCTTCGATTTCTTCCTATGTTTTGAGCGAGCCAAAGATATTAATAAAAATGAAAATTTTAAACGCAGAATTTTATTTTGATAAGCAAAAGCTATTACATTTGAAAATTCCATAGTTGATGAGCACTTTGACACACCCTTATGCACCTACAGTAATCTTCAGTAAAATAGGATCCTTAATTGGAAAACTTAGTGTAAAACTCTAAAATAATTGTTGATAAATATATCCCACATACATATGTACCAAATCAAACCGCTACCCTTTGGTTCAGGACCCCAAATTCAATTCATATCCCATCAACTTTAGGCTATAATTATTATCATTGCCTTTGTGTATATTCTTAGCCGCAAGCAAATTATTTGTGATGAACATCTCCTAAATAATTAAAATACATTTCAGTGAGCAATCATATAACAAACACGTGTCAATAATCGCAAATTACATACTCTGAGTTGTGTGTGAATTGTGTTGACACTATATCGACGAACGTCCAGCTCCAGTCTTCATTTTCTGAAGTAGCTTTTGACTTTATTGAAGTATAATTTATTGTAAAGGATTTAATATTAGTTTGTTAGGGGTGGTGGTAAAGGGGCGAACACAAACACATTGATATTACAATTGCTCTAGATTATTCAATGCCAATTACACATTTTAAAGAAAAGTAAACCCATATACGATTAAAAAGAACAAAAATATATTAAATTAAAGCATAACCTTCTGAGGGTGGGTTACTACCTTAATCCTTACTGCTTTAATAAAAGAGTTTCACGGCGAAAATTTAGCTACTATGTACCTACAAGTAACAAAGCTTGAAACAATCTCTTCAGTTGCTGAGTTTATTTTTCTTTCCATACAAATTTATGGTTGAAAAATGATTGCTCTCAGTATCCAAGTTTCATTTTTCCAAGAAAAATCTAAACCTTTTCAAAATCTTTTTAAAAGTTCTTGAATTTCTGTTCAGTCCAGCATTTTTGTTTCGTGCTGAGTTTTTAAATTAGTTTATATCTTATTGTGTTTATTGGCATGAAAAAATATCCCCGGATAATATCAATACACAACCCTCTTGTAACTTTTATTCAAAGAAAAAGGTTCTTTCATGTAATGTTACTGATGATGGTAGTTTTCTATAAGGGTACAATTTTCGCTGTCCGTCTGAATTGATGTATGTATTTTAATCCTATTTTTGAATTTTCCATTTTTTGTCAAATCTTTTGAATTGTTGCAAATTCAATTAGAAAAATTTAATATTTTATATTGACAACGCGTGCTTAATTTTTGTACCTACCTATTGTACAAAAATGTTATCAAATATGATTTGATAAGTAAATGTAAGAAGCATTATGTTATGCAAACCTTTATTAAGCAAAGTGTGCTTATAATTGAATTGAAATTGAAAAGGTGACAGAAATGATTCTTTTGTCCATCATTTCTTTTTTTATAACGCCTTTGATTTTCAAGGTTAACTGACTAAAGGTTGGTAGTCTAGCAAGAGTTGCTTTTAAAATTTATGAGTGAAATGCAAAATATGCTATAGAGAGCAAAAATATCACTTTCAAAAACAATAATTATTTTGGTTTCAGGACTTTTGCTGAAATTTTTTTTTATTATAGATACCACGCCCTTGGAATTAGTTCAAGTTATTGTACAGTGGGCTTTCATCCCCATTTAAGCTAATCTTGAGAGTTTGAGGCTATGGGAAGGTTTATAGAACCACAAATTTATCTACATCAACAGTAAATGAATTGAGAGGAATGGAATGGAATGTCAATGAAAAATTACACCGGCACACAAAATAAAAAAAGTGTCATGTAAAAGGAACTACCCCTATCTTTACATATGTTTTTGGGCACGCTGAATCCGAATTTCAAGTCCGTTTTGCAAAAATGCAAAAAACTAAAAAAAAAAGTCATACAAATTCAAACAAAATGCAGTCACAGCTCAAAACTGAAGGGTGACCGGGCCAAACAGACTTGAAATTCGGATTCAGCATTCCCAAAAACATATGGAAAGATAGGTCTGGTTCCTGGTACGTGACACTTTTTTTTTGTGTGCCGGTGTTATTTATATACAGGGTGTCCCAAAAGTAATGGATCAAATGAAATATGCTGATAGGGCAACTTAAGGGCTCTCAAAATTTGGTAACTTGTTCATCCCAAATCCTTACGGTTTTTGATTAAATGCAGTTCTTGTGAAATTTCGTAAAATCCCTACTTTGGAACAGTATTTTGCGCCCTCCGCCCATAATTGATTTTTGTTTTTTACCATTCATTCACTAAAACATTGGGTAATAGTAAGAAACAATTAAGTAATCAAAATATTTTTTATTTCATACGCCATTTTGCTGCAAATTAATTAACAGTTCCAAGTTTTATAAAAACTCAATTTCTTACTTTTAATTTAGAGCAACACGCTGAAAAAAATTTATATGGTGTGACACTGGTTTATAATTTTAAAAACTTGTCCCAGTATTTCAGTTTTCAAAAAAGTATAAAAGTTTCCAATGTTGAAGTTAGATCGCAAAATATTACAAAAAAAAATTACAATTTGAATTCAAAAAAACAAGGTTTTTTAGAGCAAAAATTTAAACAAAAATCGAGGCTTTTATTCAAAAAGAAATAAACAAACAACAGTCAAGAAAATTTGTTTATTTTTCTCTGAAATACCCTGTTTTGTTGCTTTTAAATTGTAATATCTTTAGTTCTAACTTCAACTTTGGAATCTTTTATACATTTTTGAAAACTGCAATAACACGGCAAGTTTTCAAAATAATAAACCAAGGTCACACCAAACAATTTTTATTCAGGGTGTTGCTCTGAAATAAAAGTAAGAAATTATAAATCATGGAACTGTTAATTAATTTGCAGCAAAATGTCGAATGAAATAAAAAATATTTTTATTAATTATTTATTTCTTATTATTAGGCAATGTTTTAGTGAAAGAATTGTAAAAAACCAAAATCAATTGTCAGCGGAGGAAGCAAAATACTGTTGCAAAGTCGGGATTTATCGAAAATTCACAAAAACTGCATTAAATCGAAAACCGTAAAGATTTGGGATAAACAAGTTACCAAATTCTGAGAGCCCTAAAGTTGGCCTATCAGCATACTTCGTTTGATCCATTACTTTTGGGACACCCTGTATAATAAGCACCAGGGAGCAATACAAAAAAGTAAACCAGTTACAACACTTGATAGGTATTACTCTTAAATGCATATTGCGGCTGGGTACAAAGTTTTTTAGTCATAAACCATAGTTTACAGGACAATGCGATTGATGTTTGAATAGTGTATGAAAATCGATGAGTTTTTACCCATAGACCTGGCTCTTTCAATTGGATAAGTTGCTATAAATTAATGTTTTTTGATACCAAATGAAAGCGAAAAAAGAGCTTATTCTTTTTTGATCAAACCCGAAAAGTGCACTTTTGTGACTTAACTCCTTTGAACCCGGTGGCAAAGATTTATATATTTCAATTCAATTTCACCCAATATGTATTACAACTTACGCTTGCCTCCTATAGCATCTTGAAAAAAAAAATACATTTTTAAAAATTTTCACTAAATCCATCGAGTGAGACATCAAAAGATAGGTCTCTTTAAGCTCTATTCATAATTGAAATCCAAAAATTTTGAGTTCTGGTTCTTGGGATACTTCCACTCAAACATTTTTTCCGTTGGGGGCCCTCGAGGCACTGACTCAGCTGCCTCATTGTAATGCACGCACCTGAACTAAGGTGTCCCTGTGAAAGACTTTTATCATCCCAATCCTGCTATTCTGGCTCCGTTTAAAAAATTAAATAATTCAGTGAACTTACTGATTTTTTTTGGAATGTTAGAATAGATTCGAAATATTTATAGAATCAAGTTAGTAAATAATTGAAATATTTGCTTTATAGAGCCATTACAATTTTACAATAACAACAATAAAAACCAGGACACAGCGAGTAATGACGTCAGTTATTTAATATATTAAACTCGATCTTAATTCAATTTGCAGTTTGCATATTCAATGAACTTGCAATAAATTAATAAAATTTGCAAAATGAATAATCTTCTTATTAACAACTTAAGTAAACTGAATAGAATAAGAATTAGTTATAAACAAATTATTATCATCGTTTTATGGGCGTTTAAATTGCATATATAAAAAAGTAATTTCTTTTGATTTAATTGATGTTATTTTATTTTAAATCAATGAGGTCAATGTTTTATTGTTTTTATTTTTAATGTCTTAACTTGATTGTGTTAATGATTAACAATAATCGATATATTTTTGGTTTATCACTTTAGCGATGCCATTTAAACGCATATTAATATATTTCATGCATACCCACCAGTGGCGTATCAAGGAATAGGCAAAGGGGGTCTGAGCTCTCTCAACTTCTTCAGAACTCCATCGTCAAGTATTGCAAAAGTTTGTTCATTATAATGTAAATGAAAAAAAAAAAAGTTGTTGGAAGTTAAATACAAATAAAAAACGTAGGTATGTTTATTTGGATTTAATAGCTGCGCTGCTTTGGCAATAATTTTTCTACTGCATATTTTTTGGTTCTAAGACAGCGAAATGGTAAAATGTACACAAAGAAATATAAAAACAGAGCTCAGTCTTAAACGTTAGAATTTAATTCCTTCATAGTCCATCTAGTTTCTAGTCTGTACGCCAGCTATGAAATTTTATTACATAAGAAAACTATAGATAATTTTTTTAGAAATTGTATTTTAACGACATGACGTCAATCAAATGACATGGAGTGTAACTAAAGCAAAAAATCATTCGTTCGATAAATTTATTTTTATTCGCAAAAAAGAATATACACTGACTAAACAAAATAGATAAAAATACCTACCTACATAAGCTCGCTGTTTATATGTAAATGTTTAACTTGCTGTTGCGAATGAGTATACATTTCTATAGCAGTAAGTATATTGATAGAAACCATGATAGTATTTCGAGAGAGTAAGAGATAGATTTATGGTAAACACTCCTCCTCCCACTATATAGACTCCATTTCTGTCAGCCAGATAACAGATTATAGTGCTTTCAGAGCCACGCCTTGTAACCGAAAAAACAGGCTGTAACAACATCAACCACCGCCTTTTTAACTTCATACTCCACTGCCAATCGAATGAAGTATCATTTTATTACTTTGCAAGAACCGGTATATGCGCAGTGTAGCTCAACTCACCTGTTTGAGGCTTTAGATTTCAGATAGTCAAAGGGTTCTTTCCTGGCACAATCCAGCAACCATCTAAAAGTACGAGGTGTTTAGGTACTTTTCTACTTTTCTTTAATAGCAGCTTGTGTGGTGGACAAAATTGATGTTCATCTTGTTTCCATTTATTTATTTGAGTATTGTAACTTTGGTATGATTTTCTGAATGAAATAATGATACAGTCTCTACCAAACTTAAAAAGAAGAAATGGGTACAACCATTTATGGTATGTCGAGAGAAAACAATTATAATTTTAAGTTGAGGACTTTATTAAAAAGTCTGTTAGAAAAGAATCGAAGCTTAAATAGTTCCCACGAAGATAAGTCGAGCAAACGACTTATAACGGTATACGAATTATCACTAACAACTAATCCTCGATTCGGCTATGTGAAGTTAGCACCCAAAATGCTAGTGTTTTTTTTTTTTCAAACCTGCCTGGTGCGATTGCCCAAGGTTATCCCAGAATAGCCCAAGATTTTTTTTGCCAGCCCACCATTAGTTCTATAAATTATAACGGAATTATTTTTTTTTTTACCTTAAAAAACACAAAAAAAAATTTTTTATTGAAAAATTGTTGGTTTTGCTCTGTGGTTCGCTTGCCCAACGTTAGCCCAGGATAGTCCATCTTTAATTTTTTAATTCTTCTATGATCTTAGGTCAAAGATCATAGAAGAATTAGTTTGTATTCACCACAGCAAAAAAAAGTACGCATACACCTCAGTGACCTTTTTAATTAATAACTTAGAAAAATTAAATCCACTGGTGTTTGGATGCTCCTCAAATGTTATTCATTTGACTTAGAATTTTTTGGTTTACCATATAAGCAACTAGAAAAGATACTTGCTTTGTAAAATCTATCAAAACATTTTTCAAAAGTATCAACAAATATAAAATGGTGTGAAGTGATTTCTTTTTCTAAACTAACCTTGGTAATTCCAAAAAATTACATCACTTTTTTTGCTAGGATAGCGAAAATAAAAGTTGGGCTATCCTGGGCTAACCTTGGCCAAACAAAACACGGCTTTAAACTAACGATTTTTCAAAGGAAAATAAATCACAAATTTTTCGGTTTCTAATACTATGTATATGAAAAATAGTTTTTTGTTATCTTTTGAAAAAATAGTGGTATAAAGAAAACAAAAGTTGGGCTATCTTGGGATAACGTTGGGCAAACGAACCACATTGCAAAACCAACAATTTCTACACTGAATATAACAAAAAATTATTTTTGTGTTTTTTGAGGTGAAAAAATGGGATAGCAAAAAAATAATATTGGGCTATTCTGGCCTGACTTTGAGAAATCGAACCAGGCAGGTTAAAACAAAATTAGCATTTGGGGGTGCCAACTTCATAAAGCCCGATTCGTGGCTGTTGGAAAATTACACCATATAAAAGCAAATCCTGAAGCAAGTATTTAAGAAATTAAGACTAGGATATTAATACAACAGAAAATAACGAAGAAAATAGTGTCCCCGACTAAACTTATGGCGTTATTTTAGGACCCAGAGCTACTTTCGCTCGTCTAGTGAATCCAAGGACGTACATCCGTATGGACCTTTGGGAACGTATGACAGGGACCTACGAGATATTATTTGAAGAAGAAACTTGTTAACATAAACAGAATAACGAAACAATAAGACCCTATGTTTACTCAGGATCCTAATTTTTACCTAATTACATGAAGGGGCGTTAAATATTAATATTTACTTTTGAAAAAGAAATGTTAAAGGGATTAATTGCAAGACAGTTTTGTTATGGTATTAACCTACTAAGTGAATTTCTGTGAACGGGAATTATAACTTCAATCGCGAATACATGTGTGTACAATCTACTCTCTCTTCAGAATACCTGGGAACAATTTCCCATCCAAATGAACATTTTCAGATATTTGTATTCGCTATTTTTCCCTAAAGCGTCTCTTTATTGAATTATAGTCTGGTTTTAAAACTAAAAGTTCAATTGAACTCTGGCTAATTTTGCATCTTAATCTTATTAACAATACTACCTTTAATTTACCTTTAATAATACACACGAAATAAGAATAGGCCTAGTTGTTTGGGAGCTAGAGCTAATTTTCTTCAGGCTACCTAAAAATCTGCAAAAGCTGAACATTATATGGGGTTTCCCGGCCCGATTTCGAAAATCAGTTTTTTTGCCGTCAGTCAAATGTGCAGGTGTATACAAGTACACATACTGTTTTTTTTTAACTTTAGAAGGAGGATAACTTAAAAGTTGAAACCACAGTCTTGAAACAATTTTTGGTTTAAAAGAGTTCATAGTCGACAAACCTATGCATTTAGGTAAACAAATTTTAAAAGAATATTTTTTTAAGATTTTCGACAAAAATTCAAGCTTAGCAAGGTCGACAAACTTATGCATTTAGGTTAAAAATCCCTCAATATAAGTTCAAGTGACCTCAACTCCAAAAATTTTATAAAGCGTTTCGCCCAGGTACGACAGTGGGCTCATCAGTTAGATCTATCGTACCCTTACTAAGACGCCTTATTTTGGTCGATGTTTACCGACACTATATAAAACTAACTGATGAGCCCACTGTCGTACCTGGGCGAAACGCTTTATAAAATTTTTGGAGTTGAGGTCACTTGAACTTATATTGAATTATATTCAATCACTCCACTTAAAATAAAAATAATTTTAATAATTTTTATTATTTTTGTTATTTTTTTCTTCGTTATTGGTTAAAAATCCCCTTACCAAAAAAAAAAAATTTTTTAATTTCATCAAAATCCATCGAGGTAAACATCAAAAGATAGGTCTCTTTAATCTTTATTCATAACTGAAAACCAAATGATTCTTTGAGGTCTGGTTGTTGGGTTATATTTTATTTATATAAACAGGTTTCTTCATCACATAAGTACATAATTTCTTGTGGGGCCCTATCATCCGTTGGAGGCCCCGGGGCACTGCCTCGGCTTCCCCAATGATATGTATGCCCCTGCACTCAGAGAAAATAAATAGCTATATTGTTATTATTTGCATAATCACTTTATAGAATTCAATGAAATATTGCGAATAACTATTTTTCTACAGAGAATAGTTAAAAATGAATATTACATAGTCACATGTCCCAACAAAATAGTTCAAAATAACTTTTAAAATAGTTAAAATTGATTATGTCGTAGTAATAACGTAACTATTACAATAGTCATTTTTAACTATAATGCTTATATAGTCACATGAAACAGAAACAAAAAGGTTAAAAGTAACTATTTTTGTTAACTAGACAAATAACAAATAACTAATTCGTAGAAGAAAACATGCCAGTGCTAGTGAAATCGTGTTGTATAAAAAATAGAGACTTTAGCTTAAAAAGGATTAAACCTTTTGTTTTTTTTTTTTAATTCGTAAGTATTTGGGACACAAGCTACCAAATTACATATAAGGCCCCTTACATTACTGAAAATAAAAAAAAACTATTAAATAACTGTTTATTTTGTTTTTAATAAATATATCCAATATCCATGTTTTTAAGTATTTTTTAATACTGCATAAGAAAAAAAAAGAGTGTGTGTACACATGTACACGCGACTGAAGTTATACTTCTCATTCAGTATTATGTAAATGAATTTCATTTGATATTTTTAATTTCTATTATTAAATTAATTAATCCACACTTCGTTTTTTATATTTTGATCAAGTGAACAATAAATTAATTCTTTCATCCTCCTTGCGTCCATGTAGTTTTCAATTTATTTTGTGAAATTTACTCATGTTGTGCGGTTCAGAACGTACGGTATATGCTTAACGAAAGTAAACGAATTGCGTATAAAATATGCGATATGGTAATTTTATGAGAATTGTGTGTGCTTGAGCACTAGTAGTAGCAATATGCAACTTGCAGGGTAGCTACAAAGCTCAAAAGCGAGCTGAGCTCAGCTCACAGCTCAGCTTAAATTTTAACACATGGATATTTTTATAAATAAAACAGATAATTTTTTGTGATCTTTCCTCTTGGTTTTTTTTAATAGTAAATATATTTCTATTTTTTTAGTAAAATATTTCTTTTTTTATCATAAAAAAAAATTCCGGTACAATCCGGTTTTTCGACTTTTTTCAAAATTCCGAGAAAATCGCGTTTGAAAGTTGGGGTAAATTTTTTTTTCGAAAAATCCCCGAATCTTTGAACGATCCTGGAAGCTAAACCGCTTGGGAGCAATTTTTGGGAGTGATGCCAAACGATAGCTTGTGTCATGGGCCTACGCTTTGCACATTGTCAGATTTTTAAAAAATCGTCTTCCATGTTAAACCGCCACATCATGCCTATTTTTTCAGAATCGTGCCTATTTTTTTTTTACTTTTAAGTTCTCCCGGTTTGAGAACGCGTGGACCTACAGGGATGTTAGTTATACCCAAGTGTAGGTTAGAGTCCCCGCTACCTTTTGGCATCAACAATTTTATTTTCATTTTCTTCAAAATTCCGAGATATAGGCGTTGGAAGTTGGGGGCGCGAAAAAACTTCTGGGAGCTGAACGCTTTGATCTAGAGACAGGGGAGTAGTGCCATATGAAAGCTTATATTCTCAGCTAACCGATGGTGGTATAATCCGGTTTTTCGACTTTTTTCAAAATTCCGAGAAAATCGCGTTTGAAAGTTGGGGTAAAATGTTTTTTCCAAAAATCCCCGAATCTTTGAACGCTCCTGGAAGCTAAACCGCTTGAGAGCAATTTTTGGGAGTGATGCCAAACGATAGCTTGTGTCATATGCCTACGCTTTGCACATTGTCAGATTTTTAAAAAATCATCTTCCATGTTAAACTGCCACATCATGCCTATTTTTTCAGAATCGGGCTTAACTTTTTTTTTACCTTTAAGTGCTCCCGGTTTGAGAATGCGTGGACCTACAGGGATGAGATTTGTACCCAAATGTAGGTTAGAGTCTCCGCTATCTTTTGGCATCAAACAATTTTTTTTCATTTTCTTCAAAATTCCGAGAGCTAGCTCAAAATTTGACCTAGCTCAAATTTGAGCTGAACTGTGAGCTGAGCTGAAATGTGAGCTTTTTGCAACCCTGGCAACATGCCACATGCAACTTTCCACATGCAACTTGCCACATGTAACTTGCCACATGCAACTTGCCACACGCAACTTGCCACATGCAACTTGCCACATGCAACTTGCCACATGCAACTTGCCACATGTAACTTGGCACATGCAACTTGCCACATGCAACTTGCCACACGCAACTTGCCACATGCAGCTTGGCACATACAACTTGCCACATGCAACTTGCCACATACAACTTGCCACATGGTACTTGCCACATGCCACATGCAACTTGCCACATGAAACATGTAACTTGCAACGTGTTGTGTGTTTTATGTTGCCGTACTACGGCGTACTGCATTTTCAAAATACTAAAGTACTGCCTACTCTAAAAGTGAAACGACAGCCCTGCTACCCAGGGTGATCGCGTCATAATCCCTTTGACATTCTTGTCAAAAAGTAAATTTTCATATCCACCCTCCCATAAGAAGTATAACTTCAAAAACAGTAAAATTGTCAAATCAAATACACCCACTTTATTTTTTTTTTATACGACACACATAATTTTTTTGAAGTATTCCACACATCAGCCTTCAATTTCTTTTTTATTCAAAACATAAAAAACCACCACATTCGTTCTTCACATTCACAAATCCCGGAAACGGAAGGATAATTAGAAACAATTGCAAAGTGCTTCTGCGAAACGGAACTCATTCAAAATCCTTTTCAAGTGTCGCCCTTAAAACGTTCTATTAAACCTTAATACGAGTTAAGTTTTTCTTTTTGTATTTACCAAAGTTAAATTCGGTTTCTGGATTTATTGTGAGTAGGCTTTTGGTCGACTTTTAAAGAAACCAAGTCAAGTAGGAGACAAGTAGTAGCTTGGCAAAGATACTTGAGTAGAGGACGAACATGGAATACAGTGTTTTATTGTAAATAATTTTACATATGTACACCCGTCGAATATAGAAGATAAAAAAAATATATAAATACATAGCTTGAGAGTTATCAATCACACAAATTTTAGTTTAAAAAACAGTAATTTAAAGCTTTTGTCTTTGAAATTGTTTCAAACGTTTGACACCAATTTGTTTCAGCAGCATAAACTGAAAACACGAGCTAGGCCAATGGCACCTACTGTAAAACTTCCCACGCACGAAAGGAAGTCGGAATTATAAAGTCACTAAGCCAAAACAGTCTGCGCAACATCAAAAAGTCGTTCGAAATAAAGAAACATGTTGATTGCGTTGATAAAAAGGACAAACGAAATGGACAACCTTAAATTTTTCAGTTTTCTTGTTAGTTTCGTTGTAAGAAACTATAGATAAATTTTATTAGAAATATCTTGTCGTAAAATGTTCTGTCAAGCTTCTTGAATTGTTGGTTGTAGTGATGGGAAACCAATAAATACAAATAAAATCAAAACACGAATAGATGTTAAATGTTAATTTCTATTCTAATTCACAAAAAAAGGGTAAAATCGTATCTTTAAAAAACATTTATAACTGTTTGTCACTTAAAAGCAAACACATGTCAAAGCTAGAAAGATAACGAAGAACCAAAGAAAAAAAATTAAATATTCTTGTAGACAAAACGCTATACAGCCTAACCTCAAATAAAACAAAAAAGTGTTCAATTCTTGCCGACAAATAAATACAAAATAAAAGTGAAAGGTTAGGTCGCTTCCTTGTTCCTTCATCAGCCAGCCTCTCAATGAATTCACGATCATAAATTCTTTTACGTTATTGATGTGCGACGGACGACCGAGGACCGAAGAACTGCTTTTACGCCACAAACCTCTGGCTCTGAGTGTCTATAATATAGTCTTGGAAGCTCTGGACAAGAATTTACATAGATATTCGAATATAAGTAGATACATATTTCGAAAAACAAAAAAAAAACCTGAATTTCCGCCGAGAGATACCCGTAAATGGTTATGGGACCAATAAATTTCCTAATAACATGCCCGAGTCCAGCGTTAATCGTCGATTAAGATTTTAGACATTTTTGCTGCCCGATCGCGATCGTTCTTGCCATAACACAGCCACCAGCTAAAGTCTGTTCCGTCCGTCGTCGTAGATGGTCGCTGTCGCCGCCACGTCCATTTCGTCCATTCAAAGGATTTTATGACATTTTTTGTGGAGTTAATATTCCATCGCATTTGCATGCACCGCACAGATACTTTATGAAAGTGAAAATTGATTCTTGGATCGCCGCAGCTCATGGGAAAATTATTTTAATGACAACACTGCTGACTGCGGCAAAAGAGAACCCAACCAACCAGCAACAGAATACAGATCCAAAAAGTTTATTTATCAATTTAAAAATATTATGCAGACGTGGAAGTGGCGACATATATGGAACGGTAAAAGGATTATGGTCGTAATAATTGACTCAGTTATTTTTACACTTTGCTGGCTAAAGCAATAAAATCCTCGGATAAATGTTATTGCCTCGCAAAAACTGACAAGAACACACAAAACTAAAGAGAATTTTAAATTGTTTTTAGTACGAGATCATTTCGAAGGTTTTATATCATTTTCAGAAAAAGAAACGAGGTGGACAATTTATTGGTAATTTAAAATTCAATTGGTAAGTATACTAAGCCAGAGTCAGAGATGATATTAAATTTGAAATTAGTTTTAAAGCCTAGGATATTTCGAAAGCGGTTTGAAATTTCTATTATAGTTAGTTTGACAGGTGTTGCACTTCGTCTTACCAAATTAAGGCTTAAGGTCGGCAATTGAACACATCATATTCTAAGATGAGCAATGAAATCGTTTGATCATGGTGGAAAAGGAAATTTTTGGCAGGTTAAAACGAACATCCTTCCCGTGGTCTAAAAATAACTCGATTTTTGGAGGTCTTATTTAAGAGGCCATAAGGATCTATGCTTTACTACAGTTTTTTTACTTCCCTTTGGGACTGTTAATGACTTGTTCGGTCTCGATTGCTACAACCTATTGCAAACGGTCAATTTTTCGTCTGCCGGCTGTTGAGAAATATCTATGTACTTACAGTGGAATCTCGCTAACTTGAACACATACAAAACCAGGCCTGTTCAAGTTATTGGATTGTTCAAGTTACTGGAACATATAAAAAAATCTTGGTTTTTCTATGAATTCAATTTGTTATTATAAATTAATGTAAATGACGCAAAACATGATTACGAACGTAGTAACCTACATTGAAGAAATTCAAACTTCTGTTGAAATACATTTTTTTTTGATCAAGTTACAGAGCTTCAAATACTTAAATTATTCAACTTATAGAGTCAGCAATAAGAAAGTTCAAGAAAATAGGATGTTCAAGTTATTGGATTGTTCAAGTTATCGTATGTTCAAGTTAGCGAGAGTCTACTGTATTTGAGAATGAAAAACTGTTTGTAATTACATTATTTTAAGTCTAACAGGAAACAAAAGTCAGGTTTGGGGCTATTTAAAAAAAAATTCACCAATACTTCATTTTTATATTTTCACCTATTATTATCTAGAAAATAATTGGCCTAGAGGGGTCGTGTAGTAGAGTGGGCACAAAAACTTTCAAATCCAAATAGGGCGGAAAAGTTGCGATTTGTGATAACTCAGAAGGGTTTAATAAAAAATCAAAATCAGTTAATATTTTCCGGCAGCGCATCGCATATAAAAATTTGAAAAATAAAGAACTTTTTAAAAACGATATTTTTACAAAAAAAAAAAATTGACTACATCTTATTTTTTTGCATAATAATAGCTTCAGACAACTCTTATATGTTGGTATGTGCCCAATATTAAGTAAAAATAAAATGCACGACTGGGTCGCACGAACTTGCTCTTGGAGTTAAAGTTGCTTAAATTTTTAAGACTTTTTATATAGAAATTTGAAAAAAAAAAAAAAAAATTCGTTTAAAAAAAAAATAAAATAAAATCTGAAATTGAATTGCCCTCCAAACCAAGTATGCAGTTTTGATTGATATATTAACGTGTATTTTTAGAAAAAAAATTTTCAAAATCGTTAGAGCCGTTTTTTTAAAAAACAATTTTTTATAAATAATTTTTTGGAAAAAAAGTTTGAAAATAATATTGGTATGCCATTTTGTAGAAATCAGTAATCAACATCTAAAAACAAAATTTCAAAAAAAATTCAATGTCCCGTTTTCGAAAATTTGATTTTTCAAAAAAAAATTTTCAAAATTTTTTTAAAAATCCAAAAATTCTTTTTTTTGAAATTTAATTTTTGGTTTATTCTTCTTCACAAAAAGTTTCGTTGAAATCGAATAAGAAGTTTCAGAAATATTCGAATTTGAAAAAAACGGTTCTATGGCAGGTACCGTTAATAATGATTTTCAAAAAAAAAATTTTTCATTTAAATATAGACCTTAGCTTGAAACTAACATTTGAATTTTTTAAACAAAATCGTTGGAGCCGTTTTCGAGATATTTCAATTTTACTAAAATCGGTATATGACAAGTACCGTTATTTTTGGTCCAAAAAAATTAATTCCAAAAACACCTCTGGAGAGTCGACAAATAACGCTACATACCAAGTTTGACATTAATCGGTCCATCCGTTTAGGCTGTAGGTCCTTATACAGACAGACAGACAGACTGACAGACAGACAGACAGACAGACAGACGGACTTCCGGGACCCACTTTTTTGGCATTGTCTACCATCGTAATGTCATGGAAAAATTTTATCTCAACTTTTTTTTTTTGTACGAATGCATAACTTGATATATAGTTCCTATATCGCAAGTAAAAATGGTTAAAATTAGTAAAAGTAAATGAAATTTCGAAAAAAGTCAAACTTGAGGAAAATGTTATTTAAAAAAAAATTAATACTTACAAGTTGAATGGTTTGTTACTGATTTCCATCTGAAAGTAAAAAGTTTTGAATTAAGTAATAAGTATAATTATACAGTCAGTATTTTTTTAAGAATAAAATTTTATGTATCAAATTAAGTTTTGATTAATTCATTTTGTCAATATTGTTCAATGTTCATAAACTTCGTTTGCAATCCCTTTGAGCTGAAGGAACTTTAAATTATGATTTTAGTGAAAATTTTGGCATGGTTGCTCTTGACGTCAAGGTGGTTATTACATATCCATCTTTATTCTCGACCCCGCAAACTTTTAAAAAGCCTTCTGAAACGAGTTTTGCGCAACGTTCAACTGTTTGTTTCCAAATATTTAGAAATTAAATAACTTTAAATGCATTAAATTATTTCCGCTTCACTTATATTTTTCAAGAATGGGGGAGATGACAGCTCATATCATGCAATAAATAATTTCTGTGTAGTTTTGAGCGTTGAAACTTGAAATTCAGTCTGGGTTGCTTATAAGTTCTTAGTACTTTTCTGTTAAAATCCAATCTGTAGCGTTTAGTTTTTCACCAATTAGGACTCTCAAAGATTTTGGTTTGTTGATCAAATTGATACCTGAAAGAATCACCAAAATCAATAAAATCTTCACGGTACCTCTCCAAAGAATTACGCAACATCTTCGCCAATGTAATTTCGATTCGAAATATTTTCCTTCTGCAGAAATCGGCACCCCTGAGGTGCGTTCTTTTTCTAACAATAGTTAACTATTGTTAACTATCGTTAACTTTTGTCGTTCCTAAACTACAAAATAGTTACGATTTGTAACTATTTGACAGATGAACATCGTTCCTAAACTCGTTTTGAAGTGTCAAATAGTTACAAATCGTAACTATTTCCAACTCACCTCCATGATATGAGTTGAAGACTCATAAGATTGTTGATGTGTCAAAGTGGATGTTTTGTTTACAAAACCAACTTAAGGATTTTTTTCTTTTGGAAATAAGCGGAATAAAATGAAAATAAAAACAGAGTTTTGCAATTTTATGAAGCAAGAGAATTTATTTTGACTAAAAAACATTATTTTTGTTATAATTATGCAAATAAAAATATTTTCAAAACAATTTTTTTTTGTGTTTGACAGTTTAACAATATCTAACAATAAATCGTTCCTAAATAATTTGTAAAAAACCCAACAATTTCTAACAATGACACATCAACAATATTTTTTGACATAACAACGATAGTTGACTATTGTTAGAAAAAGAACGCACCTCTGCCCTAACCGACCGTCATGTTTGTACATTAAATAGTGATAGTGTTCGGTAGTGTTGGGGTAAGACATTTTGACAGTTTTGGAACTAGTTTAGGTCAGATTCGCTTGGTCGCTTACAAGTGTTACTATACTATTGTGTTTGTTTTTTCTATAACTTCAGAATTCAACATAAGTTTCTATGTTCTATGTTTTTCCTTCTGGAGCAAGAAATTATCGCATTTTGTAAAAATAGGCCAATATTTCAACTATTGTTACAGATTCCTTATGGAATAAGCTATAATTTTTTGAGAGAACTTGAACTTGATCAACATTTTTGGAACTATACCGGATGAAAAAATTCAGCTAATTCTCAATTTTAAACTGTCTAAATTTCTCAATGGATCTTAAGGCACCAAAAATACATACGATAAGTGCTTGCATAATATGCTTACGTCTATCGTTATTAACCACAAGTTTACCTAGTTTAAATAAAACAGCTTTATTAACAATATTGCAACAATTTAATGCAATCAGCAGCTCAAAGAAAAACACCGACAAGTTTTTCTTTATCGGCACTTTGTTAAAATTTCATATTTATGTAAAAAAAAAAACTTTGATAAAGAATTACCGCATTTTCGTTTGCTTTTCAAATTGGCTAACATTTAAATGCCAACAAACCAATATGTACGCATGTTCGACTTTAAATATGTAACTATTATATAGGAACAAAAAAAAGTATTAAACACTAGATATCAATCAAACAAACTATATTCACAATGCGTGCTGCATGTGTCTGACATCCGTTTGACACAAAAGCCATCAACTCGTAACAGTTAAGAGAATATGAACGAAACGATTCGTTGCCATACAACATTGTTGGCGGGCTTAAGTTGTTCGACGGCATTTTTCATTTAAAGTATTCTGGTTCTGGTTCTATTAAGCGGCAACGTGTGAAATATCTCATACCAGCAGCATCTATTTGCACAATAATTCATTATTTGATTTTGTTGGCAAACATCCCAACAGAAACATGTTTCGCATTACACAATGGGAAATCCCAAACGGGCAGAGGTACATTTCCGATATAATAAATAAAAGTTTTTCCGCGGATCTTTGGTTATATCGCATAGTCGAAGTGGGTGGATTGTTCATGTTGTTTGTGACTTTAGACCTCGCCCACATTAAAAAAATATAAACAAATAAACAAAAAAAGAGTAAATTTTAAGTACCAATACCTAGATGTAGTTGAATTACGTAATTTAGGTTAGGGAGGATTATGTGGCGGTTTTCGGTTATGCGTTTTGAACTATGGGAACATTGATAAACTATACTTAGGCTCCTTATGAGATTTTTTTGCCATTTTTAGAAGGTATTTGATATAATCAAATTATGGAAAAATTAGAAAATGGATATCTTAATATTATTAGTACCCGGTGGATTAATGGTTAGTGCGATAGATTATGACGCCAGAGGTCTGGGTACGCCTCCCTACCTCAACCACCTTAAAAATAAAAAGATTTTATTCATTGGTATTACACGGAAAAAAAATTTGATAATAACAGCTATCAAATTAACATTTTTCAGTGACAAAAGTCGTCCAACAATTAAAATATCAATTTTGATATTTTATCATATCATTTTGACATTTTTTAATTTCAGGTGGGATAGTGAAAATTTCACTTTGACAATTAAAATATCATTTTGACATTTTTTTAAGTTTAAGTGGATAGTGAAAATTTCACTTTGACAATTCAAATATCAATGTTGACTAGATTTTACGTTTTAGTTTATTATAATGAAACCTATTTCTTTCCTTTTCATTTTTATTATTTTTATTATTTTAAGAATTTTCTTTCTTTTTTCAACACATTACTGAAAGGGAATATTCTTTACAAAATAATGGTGATATTATTTTTTCTCTTATAGGTGATATAATTGTTTTGTTATTTTCTCCCAAACTATGTGAAGTAAAATCAAATTTTCTCAGTAAATCATACATTTTACTTCGAAAAAACACAAAGCGCCTTTAAATTAGTACACATTAAGAATTTTTTATTTAATATTTTTCAATAATTTGAAATGAGAAATTGATATGAAAAAATGATAATAAAATATCAAAAAAAATTTCCAAAATGTGACATTTAAATACCATCTTGATAATAAAAATGTTGTTTTAACATTTTAAATATCATAAAACACATTTTATATAGCATTTTTGGCTGATATTTAAAAAATGTTAATTTGATAATTAAAAAATGTTAAATTGATATTAGTTTTTTTTTTTCGGTGTACCTATAAACCTCCAAGAGTATCAAATTAAAGCCTTTGAAGTAGTACAGGAAAAAATATAGACTTTTTCGTGAAAGAACAATGAATGAATTTTATAAATTTCTTCTTTTTATAATATTCTAAAATAATTGACTTAGTACATGAGCATTTAAAAACTTTCATAGCTGTTGCACTTTTTTTTTACTTGCGATATAGGTACTATAGGGCAAGTTTAGGATTCGTAAAAAAAATCGAACTCGAGATAACAATTTTACATGACATTACGATGATGGAGAATGCCAAAAAAGTGGGTCCGGCAATTCTGTCTGTCTGTCTGTCTGTCTGTCCGTCTGTCTCTATCTGGAGCTGCAGTCTAAACGAGTGAAGTGATTTTCTTCAAACTTGGTAGTTAGCAGTTTTTGGTGATTCCCTAGAGGGGAAATTGAAATTTTTTTTTATGACCAAAACTAACGGTACCTGCCATATAACGGAAATAGAAAAGTTAATTTTTTTCAAAAACGGCTCTAACGATTTTGATTAAAATTTTTGTGTGTAATACTACACATAAGGGCCAACTTTTTAAATAAAAAAAATATTTTTTGTACCGTTATTAACGGTACCTGTCATAGAACGGTTTTTTTCGTTTCTGAATATCTCGTACAAAATTAACCCGATTTAAATGAAAATTTTTATACAAAAGTGTGTAAGTAAAGATAATATTAAAATTTTAGACAATTTTCAAAAAACGCATTTTTGGTTTTTTAAAAAATATTTCAAAATTTTTTTTTGAAAAATCAATTTTTTGAAAACGGATCAATGAAAAATTTTGAAATTTAGTTTTTATGTGTAAATTAATTATTTCTTCAAAATGGCATACCAACTTTTTTTTTGAAAAATGTTAAAAAAATTTTATATATAAAAAATTATTTTTTTAAAAAACGGCTCCTACAATTTTCAAATTTTTTTTTCTAAAAATACCTTTTTATACGAGAAATAAAATGGCATATTTGTTTTTTTTTTTTAAGATATTTTAAAACGGAGTTTTATTAATTATAAAAACAGATTTAATTTTTGTATACTACTTATGAAATTTCTTCAAAATATCGAATTTTAAATTTCTTGAATAAAAAGCTTTAACATTATAGTTACTTTAAGCATAAGAGCAAGTACGTGCGACCCCAGTCGTGCAATTTATTTTAAATAATATTGAAATTCGTTTTTCGATGCAAAAAATAAAAAAAAAAGTATGAAAAATTATAAACACCTGTGGTATAAAAAAATCTAGGTGGCCAACTTTTTTAAAAATATGCGCATCCAAAGGGATTTGCAGAATGGTAATAGTTTTTATCATATCTAGAGTAACTAGGAAGCTATTAATACCAAAGTGCAAAAAAGCCTATGAATTTAATAAATTATTTTAACTGTATAATCTTATTTATTTATTAGTTTTTTCACATTGCTGCCACAAAGCACGGAATCCATTAGTTTTTTTTTAATTAGTCATATTTAACAATAATTCTTTTCTAATACATAACCATTAAAAAAATGTTTTATAACCGCTGAATAGTGGCTGTAAGAAAATAATTAATTTTTTTTTTAAATACAAAATAAAAAAAAAATTTTTGTTTGCTAATTTGCAAATTATCAGCTTAAAAAGATAAAATAAAGATTGGCTCACATTATAAATTTTAATAAAACTGTATGTAACAAATATTGCATGTTTTTCATAGCCCAATAAGAGTGGGGAACGCAACATAAATTCTAAAACATTTTTGATAAGGTTGCATTGAGCCAACGGGACAGAAAACCTTAATATTTCCTTAAAAAAATCATTTATATTATAAGTCAAAATTCAAAATCCATGCATTTTGCATCGAAAAACGAATTTCGATATTTTTTCAAAGGAAAAGTGCAACAGCTATGAAAGTTTTTAAATGCTAATGTACTAAGAATATTACACTGAAAATAATTAATTTCGTAAAATTACGAAAATCGTTTCATACACTACATTTTCGTTGACCCAACGAAACATTCGTTGGCTCAAAGAAAATATGTAATTTTTCGTAATATGAAAACCTTCATCAATTAATGAAAACGTTTCATACACTTTTTCTCCCTTTTTAGTGCCAAAAAATCCAATTCAATGAAAAGATTCATCACTTAACGAAAAATTTCATACTCATTTTAAGGGATAAAAATAAGAATTTTTTCCTTACTTTATCAAAGTTTTAATTAAGTAACGAAAAAATTCATTAACTTATGAAATTCAACATTAACTAACGAAAATCTTCATAAGCTTATGAAAATTCTTCATATAATAATGAAATATTACATTGGCTTATGAAAAAATACATCAGTTAACGAAAAAAAATCATTGCCTTACAAAAAAAAAAAAAAACGTAGATTTGGGTGCATTTCTGTTATAATGATTAAAAATTTAATCTTGCTGGTTATAGTTCACATTAGGTTTTTGTTTAAAAATCTATGTAAGTTGAGCTGAATATAAAAAATATTTGCGTATTGACCAGGTGTCTCACGATAAGTCAACTGATGAGTCCAAGTAAGCTCCACCGGGTCGAATCGCCAATTTTTTGTTTGGACTGTATTAAATTAATAATTTAACAAGTCCAATAAATATATACTATAATCTAATAAAAAAATAATTAATACAACGAAAAGTTTCGTTAGCTAACGAATATTTTTTCGTAATTTTATTAAAATATTCATAAAATTTAATGAAAAAATTCGTTAGCTAACGAAATAATTAATCAAAAAATACATTGACTAACAAAAAATATCACCGTTCTTAATTAAATTTTACGTTAATCGATGAAAAAATTTCGTAAAGTGATGTAAAAATTCATTAATTCTCGATCAAAAATTTTTATGAAAAATTTCATTAAAATACTATAGTTTTCGTTGATTGATGAAGTTCTTCATTAACGTGTATGAAAGCCATTTCGTTGAGCCAATTAAATTTTTCATCGGCTGAAAATTAATTAAATTTTCGTTGGCTCAACGAATTTTTTCGTTGTATTTACGTAAGGATTTGGTTCAGTGTATAAAAAGAAGAAATTTATAAAATTCATTCATTCGTGGTTGTGGTAACCGAAAACGAAAGATTATGAAATTTAAAACAATGAACGAAAAAAAGCTAATATTTTATAAACTAATCGCGATAGATATTTTTTCTATTATATATAGCTATCAGCCATTTCAGGCTTATCCATTTTTACCGGACACCCTGTATAATATAAGCGACATAATATAATACGACATAAGCGAACCACGTATGGAAACTAGAAGAGTTATGAGAATAAAAATCTTAGCAAAAGATGCGAGTTATATACCGGACTTTAGATGTTGGACATTGTTGTTTAGAGCCACTGTCACTGTTGCTCTGAACGTCCGCTGTCTCAAAATGTGTTTTTTTTAGCGCCACTCTGAACGTAGGATGCAATTTTTCAAGCAGTCAACTTTATATTAAAACAGTTTTAAGTATTAAGCAGTAGATAAATATTCCCAAAGGAATGCAGCTATTTGTTTTCATTTTAAGCATTTTTTTTTTTTTCTTTAAATGGGGGAGAAATGGACCAACCCTTTCATACCATTTCTTTTTTTTTTTACCCAACTTACATATGGTAGCCTTTTTTCACGAAAAAATCTACCGCAAATCAGAACAGCTGGCACCTATAGACGTTTAGAAGATAATTTTTTGAAAGAAATCGACGAAACTAAAGTAAAAATTAAAAAATTTGGTGAAAAATAGCTGATAAAATAAAAAAATTAATAGTCTCTTGGATACCCAACACATAGGCACTCAGTTACTAAGCTTCTTTTTTTGTGAGTTTAATATTTCATCTCAATATCCGACAACCTCCGTTGATTGTTGTAAAACTTAAATTAAGGCAGGCACTCCGAATACCTGAGTTATGAAAGTGCACATTTCAAAAGAAGCACGCACTTCAACAGCCGCGCTGCCATGCATCGTCGATATAAAATGTAGCGACTGATGGTGCGTTTCAACCGTAAACTATCATAATCGCGAGTTTTTTTGTTGTTACGGAAACCAGGCGACATGATCTCCTCCAAGGGGACACCTATAAACTCTTCAAACACAATGAACTGATGCTGTGCGTTACAATAATTCAAAATGGATTATGGTTTATTAGGTTTTCTGCGCGCAGGAGGACGATAGGGCAGTCCTACCACCAAACCAAGCTATGCCGCGTAAAGAGACCAGAAGCAGACCAAAGGACACATCATTTCGGTCGAGTATATAAAATACGAATAAGAGTGGGCTTGTGGCAGTGATTTATGCAGCTGCAAAATGAAATACACCGCGCTTCCATTGGAGCTAAAAACTGCTACACACCATAAAACTGACCCCAAAAAAAAATGTAGTACGCATTGGCGGATCGCGAATTATTGCCACATTTCCAATGCGAATCAAGACGCGCTCTTACCATACCACCGACCACCGACACAGCCTCCTCGAACGAGTGAATTTCATCTACCTATCGCCGAATGGCGGCTGTGGCTGCTGCCCTCTGTATGACGATCGGTCGCAACGATCACATAAGTCAAGTTGACACTATTAAGGCGACGATTTGTAGCCTCGAATAAAATAAACGCGGATTAGACTTCATAAGGGACAAATGCTCACTGCAAATTTATGATAAACTCCTTGTCGAGTTTTTTCTTCGGCACAGTTGTTGCCTTGGTGGCTGATATGGCATTGGTATGTTCGTATTCATAAACGTTACTCAAATTGGTGGACGTTAATTCTTTTTTTTTTTATTGTATTATTTTCTTCTGCCACTCGCGCAGTTCAAAAGGAGCGGCAAGCAAAGCTTAAGTGTACATATGGCTGAGGGAAGACTGCACGCGGAGGTGACGATTGTATTAAATCGGTAAGAACCTCGCATTGAATGTGGATTTTGAATTATGAAATTTTGCAACTGTCATTCGATATCCTTTACCTCGATTAAAGACTTTCTCAACAAAAAAAAAAAAAGAAGCAAAAATGAAATTTCTTTGTTGAGAAAAAATCAGTGGTTGCAAGCGTTTAAAAAAAATATGAGAAATTATTTATTCCAAATTGAATAAAAGCAATAAAGAAAAATTTATAAAACCAGTGAAAGTTTTTTGAAAATCTAGACGAACAAGAAAAATAGTATTTTGTTTCTAGAAAACCCATTTGGTCCTGCTAAGTTTTTTGAATATGATTAGTGCTAACATTTTTGGAAAAAATTAATTTTTGGGGTTTTTAGGGAACTTTGATTTTTTCAGTACAGATTTTGTTTTTAGGATGCATTCAAAACGTAGGGTGGACCAAATGACGTTTTTTTGGTATATGTAAAGAACTCGAGATAGACAAAAGACAGAAGTTTAAATTTTTGAAAAAAAGGATTTTTTGGGGATTTTAGGGGACTTTGAATTTTTCAGTACAAAATATTTCTAAACGTAGTAGAGTGGACAAACGATGATTTTTGGTTTGTATCCATTTCATGAGGTGGACAAACGATTGCCGTTTGAACTTTCGAAATAAATAATTTTTGGGATTTTTGAAATTTTTAGTAGGTACATTATGTACGTACACTGTGGTGTATGCGTAACTTTTGTTGATAATTTTGAAAATTTGATTTTTAAATATCTCCTAAACGTAGGGTGGACACACGTTGATTTTAAATTTGCATCCATGCAAACTATGGTCATTTGATTAAAAAAAAAATAATTTTTTGGGGATTTAAGAAAATGATGATATTTTGTATGAGAGTTGCTATAAAAAAATAGTTTTTTGAATATCTCCTAAACAGACGGTGGATTAACGATGAATTTTGGTATATGGAAAAAACTCGAGGTGGACAAACGACAGCAGTTTGAAAAGTTTGAATTTTTGGGGATTTCAAGGGAATTTCAGTTTTTCAGTGCAAAATTTGTTTTTTTACCGACTGCCAAAAAGGAGGAGGTATTCAATTCGTCTGTAGTTTTTTTTTTTTTTTTTTTTTTGTTACCTACCTCATAACTTTAAACAGAGTGAACCAATTTTGATAATTCTTTTTATATTGGAAAGCTGGTTCTTGTACATTTTGTTCAGTTCTAGCCATAGAAACTATTAGAAAAAAAAACAAAAAACCCAGTTTTGATCCAAGGAAGTTGGTTTTGTTTTTTGATAAAAATGATTATTGAATTGCTCTTAAACGGAGAATTTAAAAACAATAATATTGGTTAGGTATATAGAACTCGTGGACAATTGCAATTGCAATTGGTTTTATACGTCTGTCTCAAAATTTGGGCGTTTTAGACGATTTTTCATTTTTCAGGAAGTCTGAAAAAAATATGAAAGATGGAGAAACCGTTTCAAACTGTTTGCTTTTGTAACATAACAACTGATTAGGTGTAAGAGTTTCTCGAATAATCGATCAAAGCATAAAGATACTTTCATTTAGGAAATCGCTCCAAGTAATTATGGCAACAATCAACGAATCATTGATCTGATACATGGTATATAACAATTGTGCTACATACCAAACATTTGCATTGCTAATTCAACTTCATCATATTGTTTTTCAAATAAATACAAATGTAAGATTACACAGGAGTAGATTATTATATTTATTCCAATAAATATTTTTGCCTCCCAGCCCAAAACCATAGGGGTTTGATTTGTACCTATTTATTATTTTTTCTTGTTCGCAAACATATTTATTGTTATCTAGACTTTATTATTCGTCCGTTTTCTGCTAACTTTTCTTGTGTAAATAATATTCAATTTGCATTGCTTTGTGCAATTCACACACATATCATGTCGTCACAAAAAACATAGCAGGCAATCAGATGAACAAATATACATATCTACGAACAAACAAATAAGCACACGTCCTTAATAAAATCTCGAAATCCTTGACGTTGCAAAATTTGAAGCACAAAATCTATCTGATAATTCAATTTTCCACAAACACACAAAAATAAGGGATAAAAACGAAAGAATATTCTTTCTGCGCGAAAAAATCCTTTGAACACAAAATAGAAAAAAAAAATTGAAAATAAAGAAAAGACCAAAACTTTACCCTCTTTTTTTTGTGTGACAGGACCTTAACTTGCTTGTATATATTTTCTATGAGGGTGGGTTTTCGCAGAGCACCCCTATATTATCTTCGTACAATAAAATTTACGTGTTCAGCATTGAAAATGAAGATGTGCGCCTTCACAAAGCCAACCCCCTGCCAGTAGCTGATTCTCCTGCTGCTTCTGGTATATCTATAAAGCTGGAAGCTGTGCCAAGTGAACAGTGAAATGCTTCCAAATTTCGTTACCTCCTTCGCAACTTTGATTTTTTTGTTTATCTTTTGTTTAGTCCCGGGGGGAGAATGAGCTCTGGAAATATTTCACAATCGGAAGCGGAAGCTGAATCATCATCATTACCTCCTTCAACTTCAACAAGAGACACAAGAAAATTTTTGTATCTATCTTTTCTTTCCAACTAAAGGACTACTACACATTTTATACAACAATACAGTCCATCCTTGGTCCTGAGACGTTTTGTATTTTTTTTTATTTTTTTGTTTCTTAAATTTTGACGCAGTCGTTTGATAAAGAAAAGAAGAATTGGGAACTGTTGAGAAAACCCTTGGGGATGATGGAAATATGGAGGTGTGAGGAGGGGAAGGAAAACAAACTTGTTCTCAAATCAAAAGTTTGGCTCTTCAAACATTTTGATATGACAAAGATGGCGTTACGGGTAAAGTTTTCCGTACTTTATGCTTTGATTAAAGAAAAATCCCGCCTTCTGAGAAAGTCCATAAAATCTTTGTTTGGAATATTCAATTTTTGTTTTGTTAAAAGTTTGTTGACAACAAAAAATAAATGCAAAGTTTTTCCGATTGCGGATTGAATTGTAAAGGAATTGTAACGGAATTGTAATGTTAATGTTAATGTTAATGTTAATGTTAATGTTAATGTTAATGTTAATGTTAATGTTAATGTTAATGTTAATGTTAATGTTAATGTTAATGTTAATGTTAATGTTAATGTTAATGTTAATGTTAATGTTAATGTTAATGTTAATGTTAATGTTAATGTTAATGTTAATGTTAATGTTAATGTTAATGTTAATGTTAATGTTAATGTTAATGTTAATGTTAATGTTAATGTTAATGTTAATGTTAATGTTAATGTTAATGTTAATGTTAATGTTAATGTTAATGTTAATGTTAATGTTAATGTTAATGTTAATGTTAATGTTAATGTTAATGTTAATGTTAATGTTAATGTTTCATATTCATTGTAAAATCTAAAGTTTGATGTCAAAAACGTATGTTGTATTCTATTTCATATAGAAGAAATACCCTCCATTCTTACTATTGTTGTTTTATCACGGTATCTAACTGTCAAATATGTTATTCGGTCAGATGTTAAGCTAAGGATTTATTTTTTTATAAAAATGCAACATATTTTTGACACTTGTTTAGTCGTGTTAAACAAGTAAATTAATCCACAATCCAAAACAAACTTCAAAGCAAATGTGAACTTATTCCACATCTGTCGCACTGAATTGCATTCTGAATTCCTGAAATTTTAAATTCATTCACTCGCAATACAACAACAATGCATTGCAAATAAAACATTCGTAGAAATTCTGTTACAATTCATGATTTGTAGAAATTCTCGGGGCGGTAATCTTTTTAGCATACATTTGCATTATTTTTTCCTTAGATTCACTCCCAAAGTCCTGACCCTCATATAAAGTGTAGAAAACGGGATTAAAGATAAGGGTGAACCTGAGCCTGTATATCTTTACCTACAGCAGAAAAAGAAACACCAAAACCCTCGTCCTTGCAACTAAAAGGTGTTAATCCTCGTGAATTGGTGTTAAATGTTTCATGATGGGGGAAATTGTTTGTGCAGAAAGTAAAGTAAGACCGCCACAACAATAATTACTGTGTCGAAAGTTTTTTTCTTTTAGGTTGAATATATGCGGATTGTTCCTTTCGGTTGAATAAATGTTGTACATTTTTGCTACTGTTTAGTGAACTTCCACCCCCAACCATTATTCTCTAGATTCTGTTCATGTTGTAGTTTGTACAGGTTTTGTTTCAGGGTTAGTTATTTATACGACTGAAGTTACTTGAATGAGAGGAAATGAATAATAAATACAAGTTTAACGAAAAGACTGTGGGTTAAGGTTTAATGTGAACAAAAGACGACATGATGTATTGTACAACAGTTAGTTTGTCGGACTTCTCGCCATCATCGTTCTGTTAGTTTTGATTATCTAAAATCTATATTTTTTTTTCGAAACGAAATCAGCACTTGCTCCTTCGAGTCTCGAATAAATCTCTAAAACGGTTTTTGAATAATTCATTGTTTTTGAAAGAAAATTTTAACAAATAAAACATATATACAGGGAGAAATAAAATGCATGACTGGGTCGCACGAACTTGCTCTTAGAGTTAAAGTTGCTTAAATTTTTAAGACTTTTTATACAGAAATTTGGAAAAAAATAAAATAAAATTCCATCTTTAAAAAAATAAAATAAAATCTGAAATCAAATTGCCCTCCAAAACAAGTATGCAGTTTTGATTGATATATTAACATGCATTTTTAGAAAAAAAATTTCAAAATCGTTAGAGCCGTTTTTTAAAAAACTAATTTTTTATAAATAATTTTTTGGAAAAAAAGTTTTAAAATAAAATTGGGGTTGGGGTCGAAATTCTGTATGTTGCAAAATTCTGTATTCAAAATACTGTATGCCAAAATACTGTATGACAAAATTCTGTATGTGCAAAATGCTGTAGGAACAAAATTCTGAAAGTCAAAATTCTGTATAGCAAAATTCTGGTTGGTCAAAATACTGTATTTCAAAATTCTGTACATCAAAATTCTGTAAATCAAAATTCTGTAAAAATGCTGTAAAAAAATATCGTTTTGATAATGTAAAAAAGTGCGCGCGCACTTTTTTACATTATCAAAACGATATTTTTTTACAGCATTTTTACAGAATTTTCATATACAGTATTTTGCCGTACAGAATTTTACAAAACAGAATTTTGCATGTCAGTATTTTGTTGATACAGTATCTTGACGTACAGAATTTTGTATTTACAGTATAATGACGTACAGAATTATGGTATTACAGTATTTTGACCCCACAGAATTTTGTCGTACAGAATTTTGACAAGCAGAATTATGACCCGCTCCCATAAAATTGGTATGCCATTTTGTAGAAATCTCTAATCAACATCTAAAAACAAAATTTCAAAAAAATTCAATGTCCCGTTTTCGAAAATTTGATTTTTCAAAAACAAATTTTCAAAATTTTTTTAAAAATCCAAAAAATAATTTTTTGGAAATTTTATTTTTGGTTTATATTTAAATTATATAAATGCTTCTTCACAAAAAGTTTCGATGAAATCGAATGGGCAGTTTCGGAGATAATCGGATTTAAAAAAAAAGGTTCTATGGCAGGTACCGTTAATAATGATTTTCAAACAAAAATTTTTTCATTCGGAGATAGACTTTAGCTTAAAACTAACTTTTAAATATTTTAAACAAAATCGTTGGAGCCGTTTTCGAGATATTTCAATTTTACTAAAATCGGTATATGACAAATACCGTTAATTTTGGTCCAAAAAAAATTAATTCCAAAAATCCCTCTGGAGAGTCGCCAAATAACGCTACATACCGAATTTGACATTAATCGGTCCATCCGTTTAGGCTGTAGCTTTTTATACAGACATACAGACAGACGGATTTCCGGGACCCACTTTTTTGGCATTGTCTACCATCGTAATGTCATGGAAAAATGTTATCTCAACTTTTTTTTTTTTTGTACGAATGCATAACTTGATATATAGTACCTATATCGCAAGTAAAAAGATCACCTGAAAACAAGCGGATTCCACATTAAAGTATGCGGATTTATGCATGGTTTTTTGGCAGATGACTTCCGTCTTAAATTAAGCGGATAAATCTTCTAAATTTCTTAAATATGCAGTTTTTAAAAGAAATCCACCTAATTTAAGTGAAAAATTTTATGTATCTTATCTTTATGTATAAAATAATTTTTAAATTTTTATTTAAGTCGGTTTTTTTAAAATGAAATGAAGTTCATCTAAAACTTAACAGAATTTAAACGGATTCCACTTATTTAAACCGGAAATCCTATTGCTTTAAGGTGATGGGATTTAAAGGTTCCATTTTTTTTCCGCGTATGGAACCACTTTACCTCAAACTTACACCAGAATCATTTGCAGATATGAGAAAGGGCTATTAAGTCCTATGACCTCAATCAAAAGACACCGAGTGTATATGCATCTAGGTATTGTAAAAAAACGATTTTTTTTATTCATTCTAATAAATCCCTTTATTTATGTGCGATACATTCCATTTAACATACCCGTCCACAAGAATGATTAAGTGCCGCGATACAAAAAAACTGGGTTGTGCAATTCTTCGCGAAAGTTCACACAAATCCATAACTCACTCACTCATGGCAAAAAAAAAACCTCTTGCGATGGATTCCCTACTATATGGCCCCGTCAGACCAACAAAACTGATGCCTAAAGATACGAGAGGAATAAAATCTACGCAAAGTGTATATATCTCAACATATCAGCAGGAGTAGAATGTGCCACTGCTTCCAGGACGCTGGGCTGCCCGCGGCAAGCAACGATGTTGTAGATGTATACCTTTCAGATGCTTGGCGGCAGAAGCACATTTCGGTATCTTGAGGTATCCTGCGGCGGCTGTTGATCGTGCGAATCGGCTTAACACAGGGTGCAATATCATCACTAATAAGTTCACAGCGGGCGCTGCTACGTAAATTATATTGCAACGTGCATCGGCCGCAGCATCCCAACGCGACTGGACTCGGTGATAATTTATACTCACGCGAAATCTCACCTCTTCCGAGATGGCAATAATTTCGTCCTAATGTTATAAATTTCGATTAAAGGTGTTGGAATAACGTGCGACATATAAAGGATGTGTCGGTCGACAGAATCGGGCACCGCACAGATATGCGATGGGTAGCCATAGTCAGTCATCATCTCGCATCGCAACCCCAATACAACTAAAAAATGTGGAATTATAAGAAATTCATATCAAGAAACAACGGAAAGAAGGGGTTACATACAGTAATTTGGTGTTCGTAATTCCATATGGGCAGTTGTTATTAATTTAAAATTATTTTTTTATCTTCATGCTTCTACCGATATATGTACCTACTTATGTCTTAATTAAAATGACATTTTGTTGAAGTTGATTGTACACTAACCATCAATTAACTTAAGAGTCATGGTAGGTGTCACAATGTTTTGTCGGTTTCATTATAAGACAAACGCATACGGACGGTTTTTTTTTTTTAAAGACCACAGATCATTAACTTTTCGATTAAGGCGGGATATGGTTCAGTGAACAATTCAATTACTTAATTTATTTCTGCACCATTATAATGGATTCGAATAAAAATGAGATTATAATTATTTT
The DNA here is from genome assembly GCF_945859705.1 of Episyrphus balteatus. Taxonomy (NCBI): domain Eukaryota; kingdom Metazoa; phylum Arthropoda; class Insecta; order Diptera; family Syrphidae; genus Episyrphus; species Episyrphus balteatus. The sequence continues at coordinate 37,606,835 of NC_079135.1, forward strand.
TAGATTAAGACAAAATAAATGAATGTGTGTGAAACTAGAAGAAGGAGGTTTGTTTGGTCACGGAAATTTGGTTTTGAAAATAAAAAGAAACACATAGTACCTACTTTTCGACAGATTGCATTTTATTATTATAAACTAGCACCTTAATAAACTCAATACCCAATGTAATAGAATCAAATAATTAGATATAATCTGTACTCTTTAGACAGTACTTCAGAAATCTTTCTACTTCTTAGGAAACAAACTGAAAACATACAAATTTTCAAATTGTAACATTTTGATTTATCAAATTTTCATAAACGGAATTGTTCGGAAGAAAATATGCCACTGATTTCAATAGTTTCCTTATGACCCGTATCCCAGTATCCATTGTGATTTGGATACGAATATCTTTTAAACGGTTAAAGCAATCAATTTAATTTGATAATAATGACCTTTCAGTGAATTAGAACATTTTGAAAAGTAATATAATTTTTATTTTTTTTAAATTTTACCCTCGAATATGTTTCAAATGGTTAGATTAAATAAAAAAGTACACAAGACCGTTTTTGTGAAGCAATCAGTTTTCTACAAGAATTTGCTACAAAATTAAGAACAAAAAACGAATTTTTAAAGATTTTCTCTATTTTTATACATCAAATACCTTTTAAACGTTTTGATGAACAAAGAAAGCATACAAGGCATTTTTACTTGCGATTAAGGTACTATATATCAAGTTATGCATTCGTACAAAAAAAAAAGTTGAGATAACATTTTTCCATGACATTACGATGGTAGAGAATGCCAAAAAAGTCCGTCTATCTGTCTGTCTGTATAAGGAGCTATAGCCTAAACGGATGGACCGATTGACTTCAAATTTGGTATGTAGCATTTTTTTGAGACTCTCCAGAGGGATTTTTGAAATTAATTTTGTTGGACCAAAAATAACTATACTTCTCATTCTCATATACAAATATTAGTAAAAATGAAATTGCTCAAAAACGGCTCCAACGATTTTGTTTAAAAAATTCAAATGTAAGTTTTAAGACTAGGTCTATCTTTTAATGAAAAAACTTTTTTTTGAAAATCATTATTAATGGTACCTGCCATAGAACGGTTTTTTTTTTTTAATCCGATATTCTCCGAAACGGCTTATTCGATTTCAACGAAACTTTTTGTGAAGAAGCATTTATATAATTTAAATAGGTATGAGCCACAAAAAAAATTTCCAAAAAAATAATTTTTGGATTTTTAAAAAAAATTTGATTTTTTTTTTTTTTGAAAAATCAAATTTTCGAAAACGGGACATTGAATTTTTTGAAATTTTGTTTTTAGGTGTTAATTAGTGATTTCTACAAAATGGCATACCAATTTTATTTTAAAACTTTTTTCCCAAAAAATTATTTATAAAAAATTAGTTTATTAAAAAACGGCTCTAACGATTTTGAAATATTTTTTTTCTAAAAATGGATCTTAGTATATCAATCAAAACTGCATACTTGTTTGGAGGGCAATTTGATTTTAGATTTTATTTTATTTAAAAAAAAAAAAAAAAAAAAACGAATTTTATTTTTTGTTCCAAATTTCTATATAGAAAGTCTTAAAAATTTAAGCAACTTAAACTCTAAGACCAAGTTCGTGCGACCCAGTCATGCATTAAATTTTTTTATGTTTGTTACCTCATAGCTTTGGAACAAGTGTGCCTGCAGTGTGGTCCCATTTCAATTTCGTCCAGTTATGGCTATAGAAACTATGAGAAAAACCATAACCCGTTTTGATGAATGGAAGTCGGTTTTGTTTTTTTTTTTGATAAAAATTATTATTAACAATCGATTCAAAGGAAACGTTAATTTTTGTGAAATTGTGGATCGCACCCTTAATGTCAAAAAAAATTTTGTATTCGTAAGATTAAATATTGAATGCACAAAAATTGAAACAAACTTACTATTTTTAAGGCGAAATCCTCCGCTACGTTACTGGTGTTAAATTCTGAAAACAAAATTCAACTTAGAATGAATCGTGGACTACACTGATGGTTTCTACCTCTTATCTTTTTTAATTTCCCAACCATGATGCACTTTAAAAAAAAAAAAAAAAAAAAACTTACCAATAAAAGCTTCAATCAATAAAAAACTGAAAACTTCGGGTATTTTTAACATTTTATGGAACGTTCAACCTTCGAGACCAAAACATTTGGACATATTCATATTCATATAAAAATAATTCTCCAAAAAATCAGAACTACCGGATTTGACGCACAGGTCATTGAACTAACATCTCTACAACTTTTTTTTTCTTTGAATTTCTTTGAATTTAAAATTGGATTCTTAGTGCTTTAATGACTAATAGAGTATTTAGAGTACAATTTATTAATTGTTTTAATCACAGTTCCACACATTTTATCGTATTTCTTCTATAAAATCACCTACCTTAAAATGGTATAAAGAAAACAAAAGAGCTGATAAGCAAACTTGAAATAGAATCTTATGTAGGTAATACAAGATTTGTATAAATATTTTAGTATAAATGCTTTTGATATTTTAATTAACACCAACAATTTATGAATATACTTTTATTTCCTTTTAATTTGCATTTTTCATTTTAAATAAGGAATGCATGATAATAACTAAATGGCAAGTTATTTGTTGTTTTGTGACATGATTTATTACTCGATATGTATTTACGTGTCCTTATAACTTGTTTGCAAATATGTATGTAGCCATTTAACTTCCCAGTGACTTGCCACTAGACGAGTCTTTACCTAAAAATCATAAATTAAAAAAATATACAATTGGATGAACTTACTTCTATTAATTTGCAAAAAACATCATGAGACTTTGTATGACTTCCTCTTGAATTCAAACAAAGTTCAGAATTCACACAAAGTAAAAAAAACTGCAAAATTGGCTTTAAAAAGTATTTTATTGCTTCTCAATTTACATTATTATATGAAGTATTACAGTCAGTCATGCATCAGTTTATATGAACAAACGTTTTGAATTGATATAAAAACACTATCCCGAGGGATATGCCCGAGGCCATGAGCTCATTAATGCTTGTAAATCATGTAATACGCAACTGACTCTCACACTGACAACAATCCAACAAAAGAGTGTTGAGGGTTGGTTGGTCTAAAAAAAAAACACGGTAAATATTCCCAAAGGATTTCTCCTCAAACTGCCATTGTAACTTTTTGTTTTAATGATGAATATGGTAGCCATTGATGAAAGAAAGGGAATTCATTTCTCATGCTAATTCGCTCCCACAGAGAGGCCAAAAATTCTATACCAACCAACACAAACAGTTCATAAAAAAAGTATAGCAAAGGAATAAAATTTAATATTTTATTAGCTTGTTAATCATTTCACTGTTGCTTGTGCAGTATCTCTGGCCTAAACTGAATTGGTCTCTAGAGGGAACTCAATTATGCTGACCACCACCAAGTCACGAAATGGTGGGATTGTATATTGTTTTTGAAATACTACCTCGTAAAAGTCAAAAATGCAAACAAAGTTGCAGCACGAGCTTATAGCTTATCGACAAGCTAAATAGCTTGAAGTTTGTATTGTGGCATGGTATTGACGTTTTAATGCGTCAGATATTTATTTTTTACGATGGGAGCAAAGAAAAACTCGTAAATCTGGAATAAATGAGCTCGGATTCTTTTTCAAGCATTGAACAAAACTATTTTAAGTTTAAACCAAAAGAGGGCATTTGAAGATTATATTCACTTCAAATCAGTTATCCTTTATCAAAATGAAGTTTTGAAAATAGCTGCCCTAAATCAATTGACAAACAAATACCACTGCCATCAACTTTTTTTTTTAAGATTAATTTACCTTTTCAAAACGACCTGAAGCAATCACTGGCAAAACAAAGCTTCCGTTCTCACTAAACATTAAACATTTTTTATGATGGAATTTTATGCCCCCATTGTGCGGACGCGCGGAGTCAATGCAACAAAATCTGGGGGAAAAAAGATTGGAAAACCAATCAAAGAATTCCATTAAACTGCGAAATGATTGCATTTCAGATATCAGCTCCAAGGGCGAAACTGCAATATCAACTTTACGCGGACGCGGAACACTATATACGCTGAACGCGCGCCTGCTTTGAACAGTGGGACAAGTTTAAACCATAAATTGAAAAGATTTAAAAATTTATTGGTGGCTTCATAAAAAAAAACTCAGAATGCCTAAATCGGAGGATTTTTTTTTAAATCCAGGGTTTTGGTTTTTGAAAGCATCAAAAAAATATTTGATACTTAAAAAAAACTAAAATTGCAGGAACTTAAACTTTGTTTTGTTATAGTCTGGAATAGGTCCGAAATTTGTTACCAGTTCTTTCCTACTGTGACTCGGCTTGTGTTTCAATACAACATTTATATGTAATCTTCATTGAGCCAAATATAAAGACGTTTTAATATTCTTCAGCAATAAATTATCTCAGCAAATTGATTCGGGTTGAGTATTGGTTTGCTTCTGGGCGCAACCGTGAAGCTGCCGACAATGTGGATAGAAGATAAATTGAAAGGCAATAAAAACGGTTGCACGGCATATCAGAATCATAATTGTTTTGCTTCTAGTTTATATAAGAAAACTTTCAAGAGTTTTTTTTTCTTTGTAGTGTATAACACAAAACAGTGCAAGGAATTGCTGTTTAAGTCACGTAAACTATCTGCCAAATCGTAGCCTTAAGCTTCAATAAGACATAGTTACGGTGTTTGTAATATTGGAATCTGAGTATGGATTTATTTAAAATAATCAATTTGTTTGTGTTTTTTTTTTTTTTGAAAATAGGATCTTATTGACAGATCATTTTATGTGGAATATGGAATAATATCCCTGCAATAAGAACAAAAAAAAGCACGAGGTCTACAAATTTTAAGTTCAAATAAGAAGCAAGGAATTTAATACAGTTTTTTTTTTTAATAAATTTGATTGTAGATTCTTGTTTCTTGAAAAAAGTCCATTCTTTAATTTCTTTAAAATTTGATTTGTTTAACGTACATATGCAAATAGATTTTCAAACTAAAATTTGATTTTTTTTTAACCTGATTTTGTTAAACAGTTGTCAATTTTTAAAAAGCATAAAATTTCAAAACTCAAAATACAAAATAGAAAAAATAACCAGGAACCAGCCCAAGAAATTAATGGAACAAAAAAATGTGATTTTCCTAGAAATTTTTGGCAGAATTCAAGTGCGTAAAGTTAATCCACTTTTTTTTTAAATTATATTATTTTTAAAAGTTTTCCAAGATTATTCCTGATTTTTTTCGGATTGAACGAAGTTTTTGTCGAAAACTTTTGAAAAACGGGGGTTTTATAGCCAAAAACTCGATTTTGATATACATAAGTCCTTCTTATTGAAATTTGAAATTTGTTACTTCTTAATTAAGGCTATATAATTTTGCACGAAATATCTTTTATTTTGATGATATAAATTTTCATGCAGAACCCATACAATCTGCAAAAACTAATTTGTCCTTCGCAGTAAAGGAAGACTAAGACTAAGGTGGCGCAGGAAGGTGGAATCAACTTTTCGTGACGGAATTGGAAGAAGCTAGCTGGAGAAGCTTGTTGGTTGAGGCGCGAATCCATAAAGGATTGTGGCGCCGGGTGCAGCGACCTTATGGTGCTGGTCACCTTTTGTTGAAAATCAAAAATCCAAAAATTTTTCTTAGTACGACTTCCGAATTGATCCCTGTCAAAATATATTCAAAAATTAGTTGTGGTCGAAAACGTTTTATAACGAAACTACAGCCGATTAAAGGAGCACATACACCGAGCAGTTATAAGGTAGCGCTCAAGGTACAACGTTATACCTTTTGGTGTGTGCGCTCCTTAACATTGTGGACATTTAAAATATCAAAACAAAAATTCGTTATTTTATGCTATTTTCAATATTCACTAAGTGATATTCTTGTTTAGACAGTCAGGAGTACATACATACGAACAGATGGAATGAAACAATCCAAATATCGTATGTAAACAATAAAATACCTAACTACATCAATTTTAAGGCATAATTTTGAACAATATTTGAAGAAAAATTAATATCATTGTGAAATACGAGCTTGCAGATAACACAAGAAATAACAAAGCCATATCACATAAAAACCAATAAATACAGGGTGGTTTCAATGTTGTAAAAGGTTAGAAATAATAATAATAAACCACCATTTCATCGGGGGTGAATATGAAGATGCTGCCGCAACATACATTCAGATTCAATCTTTAATATGCTACCATTCGTATAATTATAAGCAGGGGTGTGTAATAGAGGGTAGGTGTAACGACGACGGTCAAAAAGAAAGACCCTTTACGCAAAGTGCAACTATAATTTATTCTGACATGTTTTGTAACATTTTTATTGACTCCTTTGTGAGTTTATGTCAAAAGTGTGCAATGCAAGTTGAACACTATAATTTGTCAATAAAAAAAGGGTGCTCTTGTGGGTTGTCTACGCGACGTAACATTACGCTATTTAATTCAATTGGTTATCCTTGCGGTTTTTATACAGCATAATGAAATTATTTGCCTTTCGACATCATAATTTGGGATGATTGTTCGACCTTTACTTGTGGGTTGCAAAAGCAATTCTCAAATTGCAGGTGGACACAATCAATGAACAGAATTTTCCAAATTATTTTTTAACAAAGTTGATTTTCTGATATAATTGTCAGGATTTAAAGTTGCATCTGGAAGAAGATGATTTTATTTTTTTTTTTACTGAAAGTAATCTTTTGATCTATCAGGTGGCTGGAGATGGAGACCCAAGTCACTTAATTGCACTAATGTACGAATTGACAATTGAATTCATTTTATTATTCACTAAAATCTGCCAATGTTTCCTTAGAGACACAACAAGCCTAACATTTTTCGAAAATCATCAATTTTTTGCTTTGAAAACCTAGGTAACGTTCAATGTTCAATTTTGTTTGTTAACTAAAATATTGCGCCACACTTTCAGCTTGTTCCATTGATTTCTCGCTTGATCTCTTAATCGACTTTGAAATCCAAGGCAGAGATTTCACATATTACGGGGTTGTATAGTTCAAGAATGTTCACATACAAATTAATTATAACCAAAAAAACGCAAACGTACATATATATCTTTTTAAAAGACACAACCAACTTCTACCAACATCTCAACAAGATGTATTAAGAAACATTTGTAATCCATTGAAAATCCTTTCGATTTGATTTCGATAAATCGCAGCTATCAATCAAAATGTTAAGTGAGAAGAGGAATTTTCGGTCTTCTGCGGAAGACGGGACGGGATCGACGTTATGATTGATAAACCCACAGCCGCCACACGACGAGGATTGGCTCTTTGACCAGCCAGCCAGCGAACGCATCACTGTGATGATTTATGGTCAGGTTTGTGGTCATCACATTCACATAAACATTGAGCACTGATGGAAGGCAACAGGCCAGATTCTTTATATTATATTCCTTCAGATTTTATACCTATAGCTTAAATAAAAATGTTTTGTTTTGACTTTGTTGTAGAGGGCGCGATGTAGATATTTTTATGTAGATACTTTGTAATGTGGTCATAATTGTGGGTGATACCGATACGGTGAATTGTTAAACAATGATTTACATTCTTGATTTTTTTTCTTTCTTTTTTTTCATACTTTTTATTGGAGTAAAAGATTTGAAATAAAAAAATTTAATACACGATTTTTATTTGTTTCCGCTTCATTTTTCTTTTCAAAATAGAAGAAAAGTATTTAAGCAAATTAACGTGATATACGTGAAATTTATTTCTCTTGGTTTTTATTCAAAGAATTTTGTACGGTTTTCAGTTTTTTTTTTCCCATGCGTTCGAAGGTTAAGGGTTTTCATTGAAAAAAGAACATATTCAGCTGAATAAGAAGTCGTTTTGAATGTGTCTTTGCCATTTGAACTGTTAATAAAGATTGATATTTTTTTATTAAACATTTTGGAATGAGGTTTAATTTATTTCAACAAAAGCTGAATTGGTTAGAAACTGTTCTCCATACCAAAAAAGTAATTTTAGTAGATTTTATTGCTATGCCTTTGAATTACAAAGTTTAGACGACCAGTATTTCCCAACCTTTTTTGCAGACTCAGACAAAAAATATCCAATTATGAATAAGTTCGGAAGTTCAAAGTATCTAAACTTGACTGAATTCGGAAGTTCAGAACGAGTTCCTTAGAGAGAACTATTGAGTGAAGTGAACATACAACAAAAAATTTTTCTGTGCCTAGGTGATGCAAATTCTAAGGAATTTGGTTGACCTAGGTACCCCTTTGGTACTTAGAAATTGGTGTGGTTTTATTCAATTAAATTTTTATATTAAAAATCTGCGTTTTGTCTATGCTTTTTTGGCATATGTAAGTATAAAACGAGGCTAAAATGTTGGCAATGGCTGAAAATCCAAAAAACTTTTGGCGTAATGAAATTAATGGTGTGATAAAATGTTTACATATATAGTTGCGACAAGCCCTAAAAAACTAGTCTTGCGCTTCATTGACTGTTCACCGAGGGGAAAAAAACAAAAACTAACGAAACCAGTTTGATTTAACTATTTTTTCGGAATTATTATGCGTTGAACAAGATAATTTTAAAATAAAAGTAGAATGACGTTCCATATACATTCTTGTAAGTTTTTATGTTCTTTTGAACAACAAGAAAAAAGTTATATTTCTCTGACTAGTAATTTTTTAATATAACTACCTGACCCTGTCACCCCTATTCACCCCTATCGACTTTTCATATTCTAGCTGGTATACGAAAATAGTTTAAAATAAAATGCACGACTGGGTCGCACAAACTTGCTCTTAGAGTTAAAGTTGCTTAAATTTTTAAGACTTTTTATATAGAAATTTGAAAAATGTAGGTACCTACTACATATATAGGTAAAAAAAAAAAATAAAATTAGTTTTTTAAGAAAATAAAATAAAATCTGAAATCAAATTGCCCTCCAAAACAAGTATGCAATTTTGATTGATATATTAACATGCATTTTTAGAAAAAAAATTTTCAAAATCGTTAGAGCCGTTTTTAAAAATCTAATTTTTTATAAATAATTTTTTGGAAAAAAAGTTTTAAAATAATATTGGTATGCCATTTTGTAAAAATCACTAATCAACATCTAAAAAAAAAATTTCAAAAAAATTCAATGTCCCGTTTTCGAAAATTTGATTTTTGAAAAAATAATTTTCAACATTTTTTTAAAAATCCAAAAATTATTTTTTTTGAAATTTTGTTTTTGGTTTATATTTAAATTATATAAATGCTTCTTCACAAAAAGTTTCGTTGAAATCGAATAAGCTCTTTCAGAGATAATCGGATTTGAAAAAAACGGTTCTATGGCAGGTACCGTTAATAATGATTTTCAAAAAAAAATTTTTTATTGAAAGATAGACCTTGTCTTAAAACTAACATTTGAATTTTTTAAACAAAATCGTTGGAGCCGTTTTTGAGAAATTTCAATTTTACTAAAATCGGTATATGACAAGTACCGTTATTTTTGGTCCAAAAAAATTATTTCCAAAAACTCCTCTGGAGAGGCACCAAATAATGCTACATACCAAGTTTGACATCAATCGGTTCATCCGTTTAAGCTGTAGCTTCGTTTACAGACAGACAGACTGACAGACGGACAGACAGACGGACTTCCGGGACCCACTTTTTTGGCATTCTCTACCATCGTAATGTCATGGAAAAATGCTATCTCAACTTTTTTTTTTTGTACGAATGCATAACTTGATATATAGAACCTATATCGCAAGTAAAAAGCAAAATCCGTGTTAAATATGGGCTTACTAACAATCTACACGACACCGTGACACTTATAAGTGCTGGCAATGCGATGGAACACCGATCGATCTTTTTTCATTTTAAAAGTTTGAAACATTTTCCAGAAGAAGTTACTTTAACTAGGAACCTTTATCATTGGTTATCGGGGTTAATATAGAAAATGAAATCACAACAAAAACATTACTGTTAAAAAAGGAGCCAAGTTCTCCTATGTTTAAATTATGCTGGCACAAAAAGTACTGAGATGTAAAAGTGTACCAAGTTCTAAAGTTTGGGTTCAAATTCGTATCAATAAAATTTTGATTGTTCTCTTGACAATTTTTCTTTTAATTACCGATTTTTAAAGTTATTTCAAAAATTGCGTGTAGTGCCAGAGAACTTGGCTGGGCACTACCGTGCCCCTTGATAGAAATCTATTGAAACAAATTCCTTACATATCCACCATTGGAATAATGACGTATAATTGCAAACTTTTATCGAAACTGAGTAAATGACGTTTTAAATTTTCAATTTAATAACCTCTATTCGTGGCTAAAACACATAAATACTAATGGAAAATTAGAACTTTAAACGTTATTCCTGAACTTAAAAAAAAAAATACAATGACGGCATTATTGGTAGGTACTGGACTTGCGAATCTCAATGTAAACAACAAAATAATTGATAATAAACGATTTTTCTTTTTTTTTTTGCTGCTTCATTACAAGTTAGACATTAAAGCTAAGCTTTTTTGTAAAATTGACCTTTTTCTACCACTTAAGCCTACATAACTGGAAACTTGAGAAGTATGAGAATTAAAAATAAAAATAAAAAAACTGATATTATTGTAAAACCCTTTATTGTTTGCAAAAACAGATCCGCATTCAAGTAAATCTAAATCCCACATTCAAAAATCTATTGTTCGAAAGGGATATCCCTTTCTCAAAACCCTTGGCTATTGACCTTCCTTTTCGTCTATAACCATTATCTTGCTCCTATAATCTCTTCATCTAAAAAGCACTCTTTTTTTCTCTTTGGATTATTTATCTGTATAGATTATAAACAAAATCTCAAATCCATTGACATGAATATTCAAATGAAACATAAATATCAAATTTAGTGGTGAAATATAAATAAATAAATTACCTGCTTAAATTTAACTCACTGAACTAGCTACACACATAATATTATTCAATCTATTACCATAATTCGATTAAGAACTTAAATATAAAAAAATAAGAAGAGAAACGTTCAATTTATATTCTATAGCAGCCGAAAACTCTCAATACTTTATGACTAAAATAACTTTTATTTTTTTCTTGTCAAACGTAAATATTGAAAAATTGTAGTCTTTCGCAAAGACAACATATATTTATTAATAAATAGTTATCTAATGGATACGACATTGGGATTACATTGATATCATCGAAAAAGCAGGCAAAATTATAAAAACAGAGACAACACCAAGAACAACAACAACAAGACATACAAAAAAAAATAAAGACTTTCAGCTTCAGATCGTAAATCATTTTCATATCTGGGCTGTAAATCGAAATGAATCACGCACTGATCGAACTCGGATTTATAGACAGAGGCGGTTCGAAAAATTAAGGGGCCCTAGGTGACTACTTTCAAAAGGCGATCATATGAAAACAAGAAGTGACAAGGAAGTTTGAACAATCTCAGGATTAAAGAATCTAAAGGCGTATTATATTTTTACCGCCATTTTTCTCAAGAAACTCAAGAATTAGTCCCAGTAAATTCCAAAAGCAATATTTTGTTAACACCTTCCAAAATTGTTAAGTTTTTATGGGGTTAACTTTATTTTTGACTTAAAATCTGGGACTTAGCGCCTTGATAAGTGTCATAGTTTGTCTTAATTGATAAACCGTAACTGTAAAATTACTCCATCTTAAAAGTAAAGTATGATCTTAAGTTAAAATGACAACAGGAAGGATTGAAATTTTGAATCAAAAAGAAAATAAACACAACAAAGATGTGAGACACAGAGATCGGTGAGAAAAGAGTTCATCATCAGGAAGGCGATCGATGAGGGGAAAATGTCGAAATTTGTTTGTTATAATGTTAACCTGCTGGGTGCGCTTTCAATGGACAAAAAGGTCAGCACAGCGTGCAGTGTTCACACACGAATTGAAATGATATGTACCACGCAGATGATGTTTCACCATTTTGATAGAAATTATTTCAGCACTCAAAACTGGGTACAATAACAACAATAATAAAACACGGAGGAATTAAGATTTCTCTTAAAAATTTTATTTATTTTTTCTTTGGTTGATGATCTTTAAGACCAGTTTACTGCTGGTATATCATGAGCTGGCAATTCAAATCGATGTGGATGATCTGCGATAATATTTAGAGTTCTTCATTCATATTTGATTGAGTTTTGAATATTTCACGCTGTGAATGACATCGATAAAGATATTGTGTGAATCAAAATTTTAACTTACTCACAAATTTCAAATATTTGTTTGTTTGAGACGTCTAAATAATTTTTTTTTTTTAGAAAAAGTTTTAGATTTATTAATTGCAAATTATATATTAGAAAATATATTGTTGAAACTTTTGAACAGTTTGTCTATTTCGTCCTGAAAATGCATTAATTTTTATTTGTAAACTTATAAAAAAAACTAATAAATTTATATCCAAATTTTGAATACAAAAAAAAAACAAAAAAAAGGTACTAGATTAGACTAAATAAAATGTATGCCTACTTCCTACTTATATTAGGAATAACTGCCTCTTAACTAATTGTTAAAATTGTAAATATGTTAAAATGTTTGTTTGCCTTAGGCTTTTCATGCAAATTTTAACACACAGATTGAATAAATCATGTACCTAGCAAGAAAATATTGATAATTTTCCAATAAAAAATATTTTATTAGACAAGAAGAATTTCTATATACATATATACCTTTAAAAAATTAGCTTATCTTTTTTTAAATTACTCATTAATTAAGTAAATGTGTCAATATATTTTAATTATAAATTATGCGAAATGTGGTTAATCCAAATAATAAATTTACGTAAAATTGTTCATAACTTTTAAATTAATCTTAAAATTATTTTAATACAAAATAGATTTTAGATAATATTTTCAATATATAATTTATTAGTTAAAAAAATGCGTGTTCTTGTTAGTTCAAAACAAACATATTAGAATTGAATGGAAGCGACGTTAAACTTACAAACAAAAATTAAATAAATTACCATTGTCTGATTTTTTTTTACAGTGGAACTTCGTGGCAAATGTGGTGTTGAGATATTTAGAAACGGAGATAACTTAACAGTTGCTTTGATTGAAAAGCTATTACGGGAATTGTATTAACCTTTATTTCGAAGGATATTATTTAGCCACAAACAAAAAGTATTTCTCTAAGTTTGTACCTAGTTACGTTAAAGTTACGTTTTTGTGTCACAAGGACGATGATAACACTTACAAAAACTCGATTTTAACACACAAAAAAAATGGTAATAAAACATCTAACTACTAAACTTTGATTTAGTTCAGAGGCAGTTTACCTATAACTAAGTTGATTTCAAAATCATAGCCCTTTTTTACTTGCGATATATGTAGGTACTATAGGGCAAGTTTAGGATTCGTAAAAAATATCGAACTCGAGATGACAATTTTACATGACATTACGATGATGGAGAATGGCAAAAAAGTGGGTCCGGCAATTCTGTCTGTCTGTCTGTGTGTCTGTCTCTATCTCTAGCTCCAGCCTAAACGAGTGAAGTGATTTTCTTCAAACTTGGTAGTTAGCAGTTTTTGGGGATTCCCTAGAAGGGAAATTGAAATTTTTTTTGTATGACCAAAACTAACGGTACCTGCCATATAACGGAAATAGGAAAGTTAATTTTTTTTCAAAAACGGCTTTAACGATTTTGATTAAAATGTTTGTGTGTAGTATTACACATAAGACCCAACTTTTGAAATAAAAAAAATATTTTTTGTACCGTTATTAACGGTAGGTACCTGTCATAGAACGGTTTTTTTCGTTTCTGAATATCTCGTACAACAATAACCCGATTTCAATCAAAATTTTTATATAAAAGTGTTTAAGTAGAGGTAATATTAAAATTTTAAAAAAATTTCAAAAAACGCATATTTGGATTTTTAAAAAATATTTCAAATTTTTTTTTTTGAAAAATCAATTTTTTGAAAACGGATCGATGAAAAATTTTGAAATTTAGTTTTTATGTGTAAATTAATTATTTCTTCAAAATGACATACCAACTTTTTTTTTGAAAAATGTTAGAAATTTTTTATATATAAAAAATTATTTTTTTTTAAAACGGCTCCAACGATTTTCGAAATTTTTTTCTAAAAAGTAATACAAGTAAAAAAATGGCATACTTAGTTTTTTTTTTAAACATCATTTAAAACGGTGTTCAATAAATTATAAAAACAGATTTAATTTTTTTACACTACCTATGAAATTTCTTGAAAATATCAAATTTTTCCTAATTTTCTTGAATAAAAAGCTTTAACATTAGAGTTACTTTGAGCATAAGAGGAAGTACGTGCGACCCCAGTCGTGCATTTTATTTAATTTGGAAGTGAGATGCAAGTTTCATTTTTTGTTTCAATCGAGCTTTAGCTAAATTCGGGTCATTACTAAGGCCAATGTCTATAAAAAAATAAAATTGTTATCTCGAGTTCGATTTTTTTTACGAATCCTAAACTTGCCCTATAGTACCTATATCGCAAGTAATAAAGGTACCTAAATTTTAATAATTTTTTAATTTTAATAAATTTTATTGCATTTTAAAATTAAACAAAAAACCTAAATTCCCTAAAATTTACCTTTACCTATTTTTAACACTTAAAATAACAAACTCTGAATATTTTGAAAAAAGGACTCATACCAATTTCAAATACAATAGCTCATTTATTGCAATCAAAATCCGTTTTTCGGCAGAGCAACAAGAATAACATATCCATATATAAAATCTTTTTAAAGAAAATTGAATGTTTTTATTTTTATAAAAGTAATTTGGCCCACTATGGTTCTGACGACCTCATTTTACATATACATCTAAATAATATAAATGTTTAAAACACCTAAATCAGTTTTTGTATTTAATCTATTTTAAACTCACCCGTGTTAACTTAATTAAAATACTAGAATTACGAGTTTTCTTTATTTGTTTTTTTTTGTTTACATTTTCAGGTAAAGTATTATGCGCAGATAAAAATGAAAAATGTCCCCTACAAGAACTTACCTTCCCTCTATCGATCTATCATCGCCAGTGGATTACGCACTTGATCAGTGCCATAAATTTTCCCAAAAAAAATCAATAATTTATGTCTTTAGGTCAAACCTCCTGAGCATGTGTTACTCCATCAATAGCAGCTATACTTTCAGCCATTCGTTCCTTTCGTCCCTCGTCATTTCTTACAATGAAACACCCATGGAACACATATCTCCAACCGCGATTGCCTCCAAGATAAATCAAGCGCCCGATTACATTCGTTTAATGTCTTCATAAAACAATGACAGGTATTTTTTTTGTACATATTATATTCTTGTGTTTGTATTTAGGTCTTATATTCGTATCTTTGTGTGTGAATGGTAAGCGGTTTTCTTTACCGATTTGAACCTCTCTCTGATATCCTAATGGCTCCAGGAACCCTCAAAAGATTTTTCATTTTTATTGCTGGCCATATTTTGCCTAATAGAATTCAAGTCTTAAAATTCGAGAAGAGATTATCAAATTTGTAATCGTGAACAAAAGCCACTATGTTCACAGATCTCAAAGAGGTTGTGTTTTTTTTTTTTTGTATTTTAGGTTTTGTGTGTTGAGATCAGAATCCAGTGGATGCCGCAATCAGTTCATACTTTATGGTCAAATGAATAAATTAAATTGGTTATACAAAAACAACAAACTGTGTGTGTTGTTTCCCAATATACATAAATAATTTAAATTTTTTTTTTACATTTGGCTATAAATCAACTGCGCTTAATTCCAATGACTTTGGCCTCTATAGCCCAAAAAAAATGGATGGGAATGGGAAATGTGCGTAACTTTTAGAATTCACCTGTCTTACTACTCTGAGAAATTTATATCTATAGGTACAGGTATCCTTTCGTCAAGGATTTTTTATATCGACTTTAAATTCAGGTCCTCTGAAGAATTTAGCTAATTTATGTATTTACTTACTTTGTGTGACTTGTGTGGGACTACTTTTTAAGCTTTCCAATCAAAAGGTAGGTAGTTTCGAAACATTATTTTTCTATTTGTGTTCAAATGGAATGATGATATCTAATTATAGTAATTATTCAATTCCATTGAATTTTTCACATTGTGAAAAATATTCTTTTTAAAATTTGAAGATTTAGGTACGTTGTGTAGTTACTGTTTGAGAAGCTAGAACTAGTAAGCTCCCGAAATTTGAAGATTTCTTAATTAATTAAAGGAGTGATTGATGAAGTTAATGACATGTTTTACTGCATTTTTTGAGTTGTATTTATTAGAAGAATGAATAAGAAAGAATAATTATGGGACCTTAAAAATCAAATGAAAAATCCTATGCAAATAACACATTCTTAAGGGTTTTTAAGACTTGATATAAAGTTCCACGAATATAAAGCAATACAATTACTTAAAAATCATTTAACTAATCTAAAATTTAAATAAATAAGCGCTTTTCGCAAGAATAATTATTTGTTTTCTATTTAAACGAAAGAGCTGAGCAGCGAACTTTATTATCTTTTTATTTTTACTCCCAGTTTTGTACCATGTTGTTTTGGGTCCTTCCTCTGCCAGCAGCCACGCCTCGTCCCTGTGAATTGAAGTCCAAGGTTTAAAGGACAAGAGGTTATCAACTACAACAACTCCTAGCTTAAAAACACATTTCAGAAATAATAATAAAAATTATACCAACAAGTGTAGGTATCTGCTTAAAATTTGAAATCCCTTAAAACAGCAATTGAAAAACATCAACACCAGCATTATACCTGCCCTTCCCTGATACCCTCTAATATGTACTTCAGTATGTGATATGATAAGTGTGTGGAAAGATATTATTCTGTTTTGCCGAATTAGCAATAAATTGCAGGCAACACCGTTAATATATAATAATTTTAAAATATGCATATCACGTTTAAACTCTCTGATATGGCGAACATATAACGCTCAGTTTAATCTTATTTGTTGGATGCACTCATGTCGAAACAAATGTGAAAGGGGGGGGGCCCTCGATAATCGCCACCGTGCTGCGTGCAAATCATCACACATGCTGCGTTATGATACAAAACAGAAACACTATCTCCACACACGAATATGAACAATATACTGATGGTGTTTGCCCCTGCTGCTATTTGCAACACCAAAGTGCAAATTGGATACGAATCGAATGGAATTGAACACAGACGAATCCTTCTCCATCAGAACGACATACATAAAAATGATATCTCTACAACAAACTACAGCATCACCGAAACCCAACAAACAGTCACATCACACACAAGAGGCAGCAGCATATAGTAATGTGTTCCTAAGTCATTTTTACAGTTTACACCTTTATGCAAATCGGGAGAATATGTTCGGGAGTGTTGTGTATGGAGTAGCTGGGCAAAAGAACAGCCTATACTATACAACAATTCGGGGATGCACTTCGATTTTGGTGTGCTAGGGTTTTGACATGTTTTCTTAGTTTACGAATCTCCCACTCGCTGTCTGGATGATGACTGTTTAGGTACAATTCAGAAAAATCGATGCTGTGCCAAGAGCATGAGTACAAAATGTCAAGATATTAATGGGAACTTTATGTGATAGCTCAGCTTAATGTCCTTTTTTTTCCTTTTATTTATTTATTTTTAATTCTAAAATGGAGCGTGCTTGCATGCAAACTTATCTGCTTCCTTACACTGAGCCAAAAAACAACGTAAAATCAATCGAAACCACTTTGAATCAATGGAAAATCACTACATTTTTAGCCTAAAGTGGAAAATGATTGAATCAAAGTAGCACACTTTAAATCTAAGTTGTTCACACATTAAAAAAAATTAAAATAAGTAAAACTGGCATCCGCTGGGGATCGAACCTGCTATACCTGGGTTGACAAGCTTGTGCTTTACCACTGTGCCATCTCACTTATAAAAATGTATGTGACAAACTGTAAGTTAACCATAGGACGATTTTTAGAAAATTATTGAATATATTTTTCACCATTGATTCAATGTAGAACGGATTAAAAATTACTATGCGTTTTTTCTCTGGGTGTACATGCTTGCATGCACACACACATATATACATGCTTGCTTATTCACATGCTTGCATGCGAACATGCGTTTATTTGTGCATTCGTGTAAATGTGCTTTGCGAAAATACTTGAATGCATATATGCGTTGACGAGTGTATATGCTTGCATACGTAGATGCTTGCATTCGTAAATGCTGCATGCGTAAATGCTTGCATGCGCACATGCTTGCATGCTTACATGTTTTTCTTAAGTATATGCTTGTATGCGTACATGTATGCGTAGATGCATGCATACGTACATGTTTGCATACGTACATGCATGCATACGAACATGTTTGCATGCGTGCAATTAATGTTAAAATTGAAAAGTGTATATCCCATTTTGCAGCAATATCAAAACAACCAAATTGTCTCTCTCTTTGGAGCTTCTTTAGTTTTATTTCAGTAATCGCAACACATATGAGATGCACACTCATTGTGCATGTCAATAGCTTTGGTGAAAACATCACCACCAATGGCCATACTGACTCCTGTCCTGGAATCAATGTGCAGCAGGCTGAATCAGCAGCAGTTCACCCTGGCAAACGGCAAACGGCAACAGCAACATGCAGATGGAGGTAGTCGCTGTGGCATCCCATTCAAAAGGACAGCAAACCAAAACATTCGTCGGTGCCTACACGGTGCCAATTAAAGGGGACTTGGGGTGTAAATTGATTGCCATGTTCCTTGACTACTCCTCTGGTCTGCCTATATGCCTTGCCTGTTGTTTCCTGCACTCCAATATAACCAGGCAGAGTTTTTCTTGAATTTGAATTGAAAATGAGCTCCGACAGTGTGTGTATCAACAACCATCAGACGCCTCGCATGGACTCATGGTTGGCACCTTATCCCTCTGCATACAGTTTATATTCCATGTTGTTGCACGCTCTACTTTCTATGCTCGACGACGGCGACTATGGACAACGACGACGATTTCAGGATGAGGTGGTGGATATACTGGATATATGCTTGCGATCACTAGCGTGCGACTGCATCACTGTGCGCTGTTCCTTGCGCTGGTAAGAATGGTGTTTTACACGAGTTCGGATTTCGAAAACTGTCAGGGAGCAAGGGAACATGCATAAACTGGGCTACTGTTTGACTAGCCACTCCATGTGGAAAACAGATCATGGTGCGTCCAAGTCCAAGGGTGTCTGCATGATTTAAAGCCCAGTCGCATAAAATGCGCTGCACATATGGTGCAACTGTATACATCGAATGCTTTAACACCTCAGATAAACTATACACAAGTCTCTAGGACTTTCTAACTTTGTTGTTTTGTATTTGTATCTGAAATAAGAAAAAGGACCCAGAACACAAAAAATTTTCGAAATCAACTTGGTGATGGTGACACCTCTTTCGAAATTGCACTACGGTGCCCCAGCTAACAATGTGCCACTATTTGCATTTGCATGTGTGTGTTTGTATGTGTGATTCCGTACACACGACTTTTGCTTAATTTGGCAGACAGGAAACAAATTCATGGTATTTTTTTGTGATTTATTTTAATTAACGCAACGGCGAGAGGTGTTAATTGGCGTAAAATTTCGGTAAATTTCGCGCGACACTTTTGGTTTTACATGATTAGCGAATTTTGGGTGGCTGCAAACATCTTACGCATTCGACTGTCAATTGGTACATGAAACGGCGAGTTGTTTGTTTGTTTTTAATCTTTGTTTTTATTTACTGGATTCGAGGTGTTGTTTGAGATTGACATTACATCCTGGAAATCCATTTTGGGTGGGTTGCATTTGAAAAGACATGGGTTTGTTTGAGAAATTTGTTGTGATGTTTAAGTAACAAAAAGAAATACACATGGTAGACCGGATTTTCAGAATAAATTTCACTTTAACCATACTCTCTCTATAAACAATTTACAAGAAAGTTATAAAAAATCTTGCACTAGGTGTATGAACAATTCAAAGTACAAATGAACTTGAAAGAAAGGGCTCTTTAAGCTTTTTTCATAACTGAAAACCAAAAGTTTCTTGGACATCTGGTTGCTGAATTATTTGCAATCGAAATATTTTCTTTTTTTTTCTTACGTACAAAAGCAGATATTTTCGGATCAAGGTCTCGAAACAAGTTTCGGTTTACAGATATGAGTTCACAATCAATAGGCCTATCCATTTATGTAAAAAATTAAAAATCTATTTTTTTAAGATTTTCCACAAAAAATCAAGGTTAACCCCTTGCCTAAAAATAATGCATTTTCATAAAAGTCTCCTAAATCCATCGAGTGATATATCAAAAGAAAGTTCTCTTTAAGCTCTATTCATAACTGATAACCAAAAGTTTCTTGGACGTCTGGTTGCTGAATTATTTGCAACCGACATTTTTTTTTTTTTTTGAAGTGAAAACTTCTTTAGTATCGTAGTGATTTGAAACAAGATGAAACGAAAACGCGACACGACTTCAACTTGTTATAAATTTTTTGTTTTAATAGATAGATGAATGAAATTTGTACTGTAGATAGGTAATTAAATAAATTATAATTGTACAAAATTTCAATTAATTTCATACTAAAAATTCGGAGATAACGGTAAAAAGATGTTATTTTCCAACACACGTTATATCTTTTGATCTAGTGCACATACAAATTTGATTTAACTTTAATACGCATGCTGATAACATAACCTTTTATTTGATATATCACACATAACGTTACGTGCTCTACAAGTTACACAATCTTAAATTGAAAAAAATTTAAAAATACCTCAAAACACCTGTGGAGATCTTTTGGCGATGACCAGCTACCAGTGTAGGAAGTACCGTAATCTCAGTCTGGAAATTCGACATGGTTGACTTTAAAAAATTCTAACTTCTCTTGTAGACATCTTGCAAATAAGATTTATACATCATTATACAAGGTGAAACAATAAGCTTCCACATGGTATAAAATTTTTAAAAGGTTGTTAAACAGAAAAATTGATTTAATAGCATGAGAACATAAAAATAAATGTTTTTTTTTTGCTTTTTGGATGAAATTTCATCGAGTTTAAAAAATTCTAGCTCTTTTTGTAGATGTCTCGTAGAACTGATCGATGTTTATATTTTGAGCTAAGACAATAAGATAATATAAGCTTTCAGATGGTATAATATTACAGGTTGTTAGGGAAAAAATGCATTTACTAGCGTGAGAAGACAAAAATACGTGTTTTTTCGCTTTTTTTGATGGAAATTAATCGAGTTCAAAAAATTCTAGCTCTTTTTGTAGATGTCTCATAGACCTGTTCGATATATATATTTTGAGCTTAGACAATAAGATAATATAAAATTTATATAGGTTGTCATATAAAAAACATGGATTTGAAGGTGATAGAATAAAAATAGGTAGATTTTTTCTATTTTTTTTTTTTTGCAAGAAAAATGATTTTTTTTTAAGGTTTCACTTCTACCACGTGTGAATTGCACACATGATTTTTTTTTTCTTACGTACAAAAGCAGATATTTTCGGATCAAGGTCTCGAAACAAGTTTTGGTTTACAGATATGAGTTCACAATCAATAGGCCTTTCCATTTAGGTAAAAACAATTACAAGTCTATTTTTTTGAGATATTTCACAAAAAATCAAGGTTAACCCCTTGCCTAAAAATAATGCATTTTCAATAAGTCCTCGAAATCCATCGAGTGATATATCAAAAGAAAGGGCTCTTTAAGCTCTCTTCATATGAAAACCAAAAGTTTCTTGGACGTCTGGTTGCTGAATTATTTGCAACCGAATTATTTTTTTTTTCTTACGTTCAACAGCAGATATTTTTGGATCAAGGTCTCGAAACAAGTTTTGGTTAACAGAAATTTTAGAAAATTTTTCAAAAAAAATATGATATTCCATTTTCAAGAAATTATTTTTCCACGTATAATATTCTAACGAAATTTGAAGGAAATTTATTGATTCGTTTTAAAAAAGTAGATTTTTCATTAATATTTGAAATATAATATTTTTCTCTAAAACGTAAGTAAACGTAAGTAAAAAAAATTAGGAGCCTAAAATGGATTTTATTAAGGCCCTGATTTTTCAAATAAATGAATTTTTGAAAATTAATATTTTTTATAAATAATTTATTTTTTATTAATAATAAGGTGTATTTTTGAATGGTTCTTTATTTTTAGTAATTTTTGAAGGCATGCACAAAATCTCAAACTTATAGGACTTGTAGGTGAGATTGAAACTTCTTACGTCATACAAGCTCGGATTAAAGCATGAATGTTTTAAATATTTTTATTGAAATAATAATATATGTATGTATATTTGTATATTGTATACATTTACAGAGTCCTAGATTCAGGAGATTTTGGTTAAATTGGCTTTTCAGTACAATCACTTGTTTTTCATAAATCGAATGATCAGGAAATGCAAAATACATTAGGCTCCACCATATTGTTCCGCTAAAAAAAATTCAAATAATATGCAAAATTCTTCTTGTATTTTAAAACCTTCTCAAGTGTTTCTCAATCAATCAAAAGAATACATTTTCACAGACAGGAACGAAACATGCAATCCTGTTCTTGTCTTTAAAGTGGATGCCGAAATGTCTGACAAGCTTAAAGCACTCAATTTCAACACTCTGACTCAATATGATTGGTATTTGGTTGTTACATTTTGTTATGCAGTTTTTTTTTTGTTTTTTGTTGAACGCCAATATTCTGACGATTGATTGGATTCATTTATCCAAAAATATTTCTAAAAGGTGAAGACACACCAGAGAATTGTTTAGGTTCATATATATTTTTTTTTTTTAACTGGTATTTATATTGGTGGATTGAACATGAGAAATGATTTTCCCACTACTCCATGACATGACATGATATGAGCTCCAGTGCGGGGGTAAAGATGGAGAAAGGGGGCAAGAAATATCAATATCAAATCATTCACAATTTTGAGACCTCGCTTCCTCCTACAAACACTTGCAGTTCGTTTTGTTTGGTATTCTTGTCCATTCGTTCGAAGGTATTCATAGCTTTACATGCAACATTGGATACTTATGGTTGCCAACTTTGATGAATTAAATATAAAAAAAATAAATGAAAATTTGATGATTAAAATTCCATACTGAAAGCCTTTTACTAATTTAGCGGATACGTTCAGGAAACATAAGCGACTAGAAATTTAGTCAATGCCAATTTCTGAACGAAATTAAGGCATCGAGTTAGGGAGATTGCCTAACTTTCCAGTTTTTCAGTTTTCCAATGAAATTTCCTAAATTGGAAGGATTTGTTTTTGACAGTTGACTTAATATTTAGTTACGTTTCTAAATCTGCCTTTTTACTTCTTCAAAGAAAAGCGATCAAAAATGATTTTAATGATAAGAAAAGGTGTCTTAAATTATATTTGAATCTTTTAAGAAAAGAAAGAAAGTTTTCAAAATCTCCTTTTCATGGAAATAAGTTGTATATTGTATAAATTTTTTTATAATAATTTACCATTAAAAAAATTAAAAAAAAAAAAACTAAAACTCCCATAGTTGGCAACCATAATATATTAATATGAAAGGGATTGCCATTGCCAGAGTTTTGAGACAGTTTCGACATCGCTCGTCGATTACCTGCGCGTGTGATTATTATTAATGATGACGATTTGTTGATGTTTTCTTAAGATCGGGTAAATGGCTTCGCTTAAATCAATAATTGGAAATTGAGAACGGAAAATAAGCTGGTCAGACTCTTAGGAGACACACACAGGAATAACTTTTTGTGCATTCACAGACCGATGAATAACCTTTATAACGTCTTAAATATCCTTTCCTTTCAAAGAATCAGACTCTTTCTCTTCCTGTGTAGATCTTGTGTTATATTTTTGTTATTTCAGCTCAATGTTGATTCAAGAAGATTGAATCAAGTTTGAGGGGTTTGGTATGTGGATTGGATGAAATTGAGAGATTGAAAACATTTCAATTTATAAAATTCGAATCGAATCGTAGATGATGACTTGCAAATTGTTTTGATGCACGAGCGATCCTCTGATTTACAGGTGATGTTGACTGTTTAGTAGAAAAAAAAAATATCGACACATCAGAAAATGATGTTGCGTTCCTTCAGGCGAACAATGGATTTGATGAAAATTCAATTTTTGGATTATATAACTTCTGGTTTTTGGTTTCGTATTGTTCTTTAATAATTTTTTTGGTTTATGAATTCGTTGATAGTTTTTATTTCGAAAGAGTTTTTTTTCATATTGATTGTGTGCATCTATTTGGTTTCCCTAGGGAATACTTTGATTCTGTAAATAATTTGGTAGTAAAAAAAAAAACAAATTGTTTGGTGGAATATCTTGACTGGTTCTTCGACAATGATGTTATTAAGCTATTAGTGAATGCATTGTGTATCTAATTAGACGTCATTTCCGTTTTGAAAGCTACTAAAAAAGAGGATCATTTAAGAATATTGTCAATGACCTTTTAAGTACCTATTTGTAAAAAAAAAAAAACTCAATTTCCTTTGCGGTCTGGTTGCGGAGTGATTTCTAAATACATTGTTGTCTCATTTTCGGAGGGATATATCTTTGGACCCATGTTTCGGAATTAGTTTTGGTTTGAATGTATGAGTTGAGAACTGTCCTGTCCATTCACATTTGAAAATTACAAATTTTTTTTTTAATTTTCGAAAAAAATACAAATGCCGAAAAAAGTGCATTTTAAAAAAATTCCTCCGAATCCATTGAATGAGACATCAAAATAAAAGTCTTTTGAAGCCTTATTAGTAAATGAAAACTAAAGGTTCCTCTGAGGTCTGGTTGCTGAGTTATTTGTAATCGAAATTGTATACTTTTACCTCATTTTCGGAAGGACATATCTTTGAACCCAAGTCTCGGAATAAGTTTTGGTTTAAAGATATGAGTACATAAAGAACAAGCCTATCCATTTAAGTTTTAAAATTACAAAAAATTTTTTTTTAATGTGCGACAAAAAATACAAGGGTACCCCTTGTCGAAAAAAAGCATTTTAAAAAAGTTCCTCCAAATCCATTGAATGAGGTATCAGAAGAAATGTCTTTTTTAGCGCTATTAGAAAATGAAAACTAAAGGTTCCTCTAACGCCTTCTTGCTGAGTTGCAATCGAAATATGCATACTTTTTTATCATTTTCGGAAGGACCATATATCTTCCCACCTAAGTTTCTGAGTAACTTTTGTGTTAAGCATAAATTCATTTTTAAAAATTTTTTTTAATTTTTTTGACAAAAATCCTTGAAAAAAAGCATTAAAAAAAAATTCCTCGGCCTGGCACCAATCCTTGTTGATACGGAAGCTAGGGTCTGCTAGATTCCAATAAAACAACAAAAAAAAAGTCTATTAATTTATCACATATTTTATTTTCTTCTGTTTTTTCTTTTTATTTATTATACAATTTTAATTAAATGTTTTAATTTTTGTTTTTTTTCTGTTTTGTATAAGGTACATCTATAAATTAAATAATAATATTCTATTTTCTATTATATAATAAATTACTCTAAATTTTACATTCCTTTTGCATAAATTAATTTAAGTAAAATAATAATAATAATAATTTGTGTGTATATAGTTTGTTGCAATGTGGCAAGTTTGCGCTGGAGATATATTATAATTATGTTGTAGTTAGGAAATAAATTAATTTACATAAAATTTTTTATTTTTTCTTCTGTTTTTGTTTTCTTTTTACAATTATAATTAATTTTAATTTGTATTTTTTATAGAAAATATTTACATTTGAATTAATAATAAAAACAAATATAAAACAATAACAATTCATTTTTTTTTCTTTCATTATTACCAACATTTTTTTTTTTTATATAATTTAATGGTTTTTGAACCGAATTTTCTGATTTTAAATTACTGGGATCTGAAGTTTATTGATAAATTTAATAAAATAATAAATTAAAAAAATAATTAAAAAAAAAAAAATTGGTATTTTAATATTGTGCTTTAAGCTTAATTTTAGACAATAATTATTTTGTATTATTGCAGTTGTAATGTTATTTTCTTACTTCTTGCTAAGTAATATTGAAAAATGTCAAAAACAGTTAATATTAGTGACATATTGGTATTCTATTAAAGAAAAAGTTACAAAAAAAGAAGTTCAATTTAACACGACGACGTTTATACATTTTTTGTTAAGGTGCTTTGTACAAGAATATAGTATCTCAAAGTTTTTGAGAAGTTAAGTTAAGAATTAGAAAAAAAAGAAAAAATTTATATACAGGGTGTCCCAAAAGTAATGGATCAAACGAAATATGCTAATAGGGGATCTTAAGGGCTCTCAGAATTTGGTAACTTGTTCATCCCAAATCCTTACGGTTTTCGATTTAATGCAATTCTTGTGAAATTTCGAAAAACTCGACTTTGCAACAGTATTTTGCTTCCTGCTGCCATTATTGATTTTTGTTTTTTACAATTCTTTTACTAAAACATTGACAAATAAGTAGGAACAATTAATTAATCAAAATATTTTTTATTCCATACGCCATTTCGATGCAAATTAACTAACAGTTTCAAGTTTTATAAAAAATTAACTTTTAACTTTTATTTGAGAGCAACACCGCAAAAAAAATTTCTATGGTGTGAGAATGGTTTATTATTTTAAAAAGTTGCCCTGTTATTGTAGTTTTCAAAAATGTATAAAAGTTTCCAAAGTTGCAGTTAGATCGCAAAATATTACAATTTGAATTAAACAAAACAGGGTTTTTCAGAGCAAAAAACAACCAAAACAAACACATTTTCTCGAACTGTTATTTGTTTATTTTTCTTTGAACAAAAGCCTCTATTTTTGTTTGTATTTTTGCTTTGAAAAACCCTGTTTTGTTGAATTCAAATTGTAATATTTTGCGATCTAACTGCAACTTTGGAAACTTTTATACATTTTTGAAAACTACAATAACAGGGCAACTTTTTAAAATAATAAACCATTCTCACACCATAGAAATTTTTTTTGCGGTGTTGCTCTCAAATAAAAGTTAAAAGTTAATTTTTTATAAAACTTGAAACTGTTAGTTAATTTGCATCGAAATGGCGTATGGAATAAAAAATATTTTGATTAATTAATTGTTCCTACTTATTTGTCAATGTTTTAGTAAAAGAATTGTAAAAAACAAAAATCAATAATGGCAGCAGGAAGCAAAATACTGTTGCAAAGTCGAGTTTTTCGAAATTTCACAAGAATTGCATTAAATCGAAAACCGTAAGGATTTGGGATGAACAAGTTACCAAATTCTGAGAGCCCTTAAGATCCCCTATTAACATACTTAGTTTGATCCATTACTTTTGGGACACCCTGTATATTACTAATACTGGACCATTACTTAAAAATAAGTACATTTACATAATATATTTTTTTGTTTTTAACTTAATCGAGCATCGATTGTTCTTTTTTGCTGCTTTTGCGAATGATATAGGTATTGAATGGAATGTATGTGTTCTGGTTGTGTGAGATCATCTTTGAGACGCTGTCCTCACGGGCATATTTATATATGGTTATGTAAAAGAATTTATATACATAAGGTCCATAATTTTGACTAGGATACGACACGATACGAATTTTGAAGTCTCAATTGTGTGTAGATTATATTGGACGTCTTACACTTCACTTTGCATGCAATGCATTGAGGAATCTTGCGATAGCTCATCCATAGAGGATTCTGTAATTAAATAAAAAAGAATGGGCAAAAATTAGTAAAAATAGAAGTAGTTTTTTGTAAAAATAGTAATAAAAGAAGAAGATTTTTGGTAGTTGCAACTCTAGTTCAAAATGAAACAGTAGTAGAGTTATTATAGAACCGGTAGTAATGGAAAAAGTTGTTTGTTTTTTTACAATTTTTAACCGACTGGGTGAAATTTGTGTGGAGCTTAACAATTTTATTCTCCAGTGAAGTACGTAGGATTTTTTTGAAATATTGATTTTTTAAGAAATGGTATACGTTTGAAAAAATTCATTTATTCCAAAAACAAAATTCGGTGAAAAAAACATAAAATCGTTATATTTTAATATTTAAAAAAAATCCTACGTAATTCACTGGAGAATAGTATTGTTAAGCTCCACACAAAATTTCACCCAGTCGGTTAACAACTGTAGGAGTTAGTTGGTCGCACGCATCCTGAACTACGCCTCCATTTAAAAAATTTTATATCATTAAAAAATTTCACATTAGTCTATTCTGTTACCTATTGACATACTTAAACAAACTAAACAAACTACAAAAGAAAATAATGTTTCCCCTTTGTATAATACGCTGATGAAAATCAGTGGCGTAACTAGCCCTTTGGGGGCCCTGTATCCACATTTTCTTGGAGGCCCCCTTCATCTCCTAGACTTGGATACAGCCTTAAGCCTTAACAACATTGCATTGGTTCCGACTGTTTTGCAGAAATTAGAAGTAAGATAAATGTGGATCGATAAATGTGGATAGATAAATGTGGATAGATAAATGTCGCTAGATAAATGTCTCTAGATAAATGTCGATAGATAAATGTGGATTGATAAATGTGGATAGATAAATGTGGATGGATAAATGTGGATAGATAAATGTGGATCGATAAATGTGGATAGATAAATGTGGATAGATAAATGTGGATAGATAAATGTCGATAGATAAATGTCGATAGATAAATATGGATAGATAAATGTGGATAGATAAATGTGGATAGATAAATGTGGATAGATAAATGTGGATCGATAAATGTGGATAGATAAATGTGGATAGATAAATGTGGATAGATAAATGTGGATAGATAAATGTGGATAGATAAATGTGGATAGATAAATGTGGATAAATGTAGATTGATAAATGTGGATCGATATATGTGGATAGATAAATGTGGATAGATAAATAACGATAGATAAATGTGGATCGATAAATGTGGATAGATAAATGTGGATTGATAAATGTGGATAAATAAATGTGAATAAATGTGGATTGATAAATGTGGATCGATAAATGTGGATAGATAAATGTGGATAGATAAATGTGGATAGATAAATGTCGCTAGATAAATGTCGCTAGATAAATGTCGATAGATAGTGGTATAATCGGGTTTTTGGATTTTTTTCAAAATTCCGAGAAAATCCAGTTTAAAGTTCGGGTAAATTGTTTTTTTCGAAAAATTCCCGAACCTTGAACGCTCCTGGAAGCTAAACCGCTTGAGAGAAATTTTTGGCAGTGATGCCAAATGGTAGCTTGTGTCATGGGCTTACGCTTTGCACATTGTTAGATTTTTAAAAAGCTCATCTTCCATGTTAAACCGCCAAATCATGCCTATTTTTTCAGCATCGGGCTTAACTTTTTTTTTAACCTTTAAGTTCTCCAAGTTTGAGAACCCGTGGACCTACAGTGATGGGAGTTGTACCCAAATGTAGGTTAGAGTCCCCGTTACCTTTGGGTATCAAAAAAAATTTTTTACCCTTTTTCAAAATCCCGAGATATAGGCGTTGGAATGTGGATTGATAAATGTGGATCGATAAATGTGGATAGATAAATGTGGATAGATAAATGTGGATAGATAAACGTCGATAGATAAATGTGGATAGATAAATGTGGATAGATAAATGTGGATCGACAAATGTGGATAGATAAATGTGGATCGATAAATGTGGATAGATAAATGTGGATCGATAAATGTGGATAGATAAATGTCGATAGATAAATGTGGATAGATACATGTCGATAGATAAATATGGATAGATAAATGTCTCAAGATAAATGTGGATAGATAAATGTGGATCGATAAATGTGGATAGATAAATGTGGATAGATAAATGTGGATAGATAAATGTGGATCGATAAATGTGGATCGATAAATGTGGATAGATAAATGTGGATCGATAAATGTGGATAGATAAATGTCGATAGATAAATGTCGATAGATAAATGTGGATAGATAAATGTGGATATATAAATGTGGATAGATAAATGTCGATAGATAGTGGTATAATCGGATTTTTGGATTTTTTTCAAAATTCCGAGAAAATCCAGTTTAAAGTTCGGGTAAATTGTTTTTTTCGAAAAATTCCCGAACCTTTGAACGCTCCTGGAAGCTAAACCGCTTGAGAGAAATTTTTGGCAGTGATGCCAAATGGTAGCTTGTGTCATGGGCTTACGCTTTGCACATTGTTAGATTTTTAAAAAGCTCATCTTCCATGTTAAACCGACAAATCATGCCTATTTTTTCAGCATCGGGCTTAACTTTTTTTTTAACCTTTAAGTTCTCCCAGTTCGAGAACCCGTGGACCTACAGTGATGGAAGTTGTACCCAAATGTAGGTTAGAGTCCCCCTTACCTTTGGGTATCAAAAAAAATTTTTTACCCTTTTTCAAAATCCCGAGATATAGGCGTTGGAATGTGGATTGATAAATGTGGATCGATAAATGTGGATAGATAAATGTGGATAGATAAATGTGGATCGATAAATGTGGATAGATAAATGTGGATCGATAAATGTGGATAGATAAATGTGGATAGATAAATGTGGATCGATAAATGTGGATAGATAAATGTGGATAGATAAATGTGGATAGATAAATGTGGATAGATACATGTCGATAGATAAATATGGATAGATAAATGTCTCAAGATAAATTTGGATAGATATATGTCGATAGATAAATGTGGATAGATAAATGTGGATAGATAAATGTGGATCGATAAATGTGGATAGATAAATGTGGATAGATAAATGTGGATCGATAAATGTGGATCGATAAATGTGGATAGATAAATGTGGATCGATAAATGTGGATAGATAAATGTCGATAGATAAATGTGGATCGATAAATGTGGATAGATAAATGTGGATCGATAAATGTGGATAGATAAATGTCGATAGATAAATGTGGATCGACAAATGTGGATAGATTAATGTGGATAGATAAATTTGGATAGATAAATGTCTCAAGATAAATGTGGATTGATAAATGTGGATCGATAAATGTGGATAGATAAATGTGGATAGATAAATGTCGCTAGATAAATGTCTCTAGATAAATGTCGATAGATAAATGTGGATTGATAAATGTGGATAGATAAATGTGGATGGATAAATGTGGATAGATAAATGTGGATCGATAAATGTGGATAGATAAATGTGGATAGATAAATGTGGATAGATAAATGTCGATAGATAAATGTCGATAGATAAATATGGATAGATAAATGTGGATAGATAAATGTGGATAGATAAATGTGGATCGATAAATGTGGATAGATAAATGTGGATAGATAAATGTGGATAGATAAATGTGGATAGATAAATGTGGATAAATGTAGATTGATAAATGTGGATCGATATATATGGATAGATAAATGTGGATAGATAAATAACGATAGATAAATGTGGATCGATAAATGTGGATAGATAAATGTGGATCGATAAATGTCAATAGATAAATGTGGATAGATAAATGTGGATTGATAAATGTGGATAAATAAATGTGAATAAATGTGGATTGATAAATGTGGATCGATAAATGTGGATAGATAAATGTGGATAGATAAATGTGGATAGATAAATGTCGCTAGATAAATGTCGCTAGATAAATGTCGATAGATAGTGGTATAATCGGGTTTTTGGATTTTTTTCAAAATTCCGAGAAAATCCAGTTTAAAGTTCGGGTAAATTGTTTTTTTCGAAAAATTCCCGAACCTTGAACGCTCCTGGAAGCTAAACCGCTTGAGAGAAATTTTTGGCAGTGATGCCAAATGGTAGCTTGTGTCATGGGCTTACGCTTTGCACATTGTTAGATTTTTAAAAAGCTCATCTTCCATGTTAAACCGCCAAATCATGCCTATTTTTTCAGCATCGGGCTTAACTTTTTTTTTAACCTTTAAGTTCTCCAAGTTTGAGAACCCGTGGACCTACAGTGATGGGAGTTGTACCCAAATGTAGGTTAGAGTCCCCGTTACCTTTGGGTATGAAAAAAAATTTTTTACCCTTTTTCAAAATCCCGAGATATAGGCGTTGGAATGTGGATTGATAAATGTGGATCGATAAATGTGGATAGATAAATGTGGATAGATAAATGTGGATAGATAAACGTCGATAGATAAATGTGGATAGATAAATGTGGATAGATAAATGTGGATCGACAAATGTGGATAGATAAATGTGGATCGATAAATGTGGATAGATAAATGTGGATCGATAAATGTGGATAGATAAATGTCGATAGATAAATGTGGATAGATACATGTCGATAGATAAATATGGATAGATAAATGTCTCAAGATAAATGTGGATAGATAAATGTGGATCGATAAATGTGGATAGATAAATGTGGATAGATAAATGTGGATAGATAAATGTGGATCGATAAATGTGGATCGATAAATGTGGATAGATAAATGTGGATCGATAAATGTGGATAGATAAATGTCGATAGATAAATGTCGATAGATAAATGTGGATAGATAAATGTGGATAGATAAATGTGGATAGATAAATGTCGATAGATAGTGGTATAATCGGATTTTTGGATTTTTTTCAAAATTCCGAGAAAATCCAGTTTAAAGTTCGGGTAAATTGTTTTTTTCGAAAAATTCCCGAACCTTTGAACGCTCCTGGAAGCTAAACCGCTTGAGAGAAATTTTTGGCAGTGATGCCAAATGGTAGCTTGTGTCATGGGCTTACGCTTTGCACATTGTTAGATTTTTAAAAAGCTCATCTTCCATGTTAAACCGACAAATCATGCCTATTTTTTCAGCATCGGGCTTAACTTTTTTTTTAACCTTTAAGTTCTCCCAGTTTGAGAACCCGTGGACCTACAGTGATGAAAGTTGTACCCAAATGTAGGTTAGAGTCCCCCTTACCTTTGGGTATCAAAAAAAATTTTTTACCCTTTTTCAAAATCCCGAGATATAGGCGTTGGAATGTGGATTGATAAATGTGGATCGATAAATGTGGATAGATAAATGTGGATAGATAAATGTGGATCGATAAATGTGGATAGATAAATGTGGATCGATAAATGTGGATAGATAAATGTGGATAGATAAATGTGGATCGATAAATGTGGATAGATAAATGTGGATAGATAAATGTGGATAGATAAATGTGGATAGATACATGTCGATAGATAAATATGGATAGATAAATGTCTCAAGATAAATTTGGATAGATATATGTCGATAGATAAATGTGGATAGATAAATGTGGATAGATAAATGTGGATCGATAAATGTGGATAGATAAATGTGGATCGATAAATGTGGATCGATAAATGTGGATAGATAAATGTGGATCGATAAATGTGGATAGATAAATGTCGATAGATAAATGTGGATCGATAAATGTGGATAGATAAATGTGGATCGATAAATGTGGATAGATAAATGTCGATAGATAAATGTGGATCGACAAATGTGGATAGATTAATGTGGATAGATAAATGTCTCAAGATAAATTTGGATAGATAAATGTCTCAAGATAAATGTGGATTGATAAATGTGGATAGATAAATGTGGATTGATAAATGTGGATCGATAAATGTGGATAGATAAACGTCGATAGATAAATGTCGATAGATAAATGTGGATCGATAAATGTGGATAGATAAATGTGGATCGATAAATGTGGATAGATAAGTGTGGATAGATAAATGTGGATAGATACATGTCGATAGATAAATATGGATAGATAAATGTGGATCGATAAATGTGGATAGATAAATGTGGATCGATAAATGTGGATAGATAAATGTGGATTGATAAATGTGGATAGATAAATGTGGATATATAAATGTGGATCGATAAATGTGGATAGATAAATGTGGATAGATAAATTTGGATCGATAAATGTGGATAGATAAATGTGGATCGATAAATGTGAATAGATAAATGTCGATACATAAATGTGGATTGATAAATGTGGATAGATAAATGTGGATAGATAAATGTCGATAGATAAATGTGGATCGATAAATGTGGATAGATAAATGTCGATAGATAAATGTGGATCGACAAATGTGGATAGATAAATGTGGATAGATAAATGTCTCAAGATAAATGTGGATAGATAAATGTCGATAGATAAATGTGGATTGATAAATGTGGATAGATAAATGTGGATAGATACATGTCGATAGATAAATATGGATAGATAAATGTCTCAAGATAAATGTGGATAGATATATGTCGATAGATAAATGTGGATCGATAAATGTGGATAGATAAATGTGGATCGATAAATGTGGATCGATAAATGTGGATCGATAAATGTGGATAGATAAATGTGGATCGATAAATGTGGATCGACAAATGTGGATAGATTAATGTGGATAGATAAATGTCTCAAGATAAATTTGGATAGATAAATGTCTCAAGATAAATGTGGATTGATAAATGTGGATAGATAAATGTGGATTGATAAATGTGGATCGATAAATGTGGATAGATAAACGTCGATAGATAAATGTCGATAGATAAATGTGGATCGATAAATGTGGATAGATAAATGTGGATCGATAAATGTTGATAGATAAATGTGGATCGATAATTGTGGATAGATAAATGTGGATCGATAAATGTGGATAGATAAATGTCGATAGATAAATGTGGATCGACAAATGTGGATAGATAAATGTGTCAAGATAAATGTGGATAGATAAATGTCGATAGATAAATGTGGATTGATAAATGTGGATCGATAAATGTGGATCGATAAATGTGGATAGATAAATGTGGATAGATAAATGTGGATATATAAATGTGGATCGATAAATGTGGATAGATAAATGTGGATAGATAAATGTCTCAAGATAAATGTGGATAGATAAATGTCGATAGATAAATGTGGATTGATAAATGTGGATAGATAAATGTGGATAGATACATGTCGATAGATAAATATGGATAGATAAATGTCTCAAGATAAATGTGGATAGATATATGTCGATAGATAAATGTGGATCGATAAATGTGGATAGATAAATGTGGATCGATAAATGTGGATCGATAAATGTGGATAGATAAATGTCGATAGATAAATGTGGATCGATAAATGTGGATAGATAAATGTGGATCGATAAATGTGGATAGATAAACGTCGATAGATAAATGTGGATCGACAAATGTGGATAGATAAATGTGGATAGATAAATGTCTCAAGATAAATGTGGATAGATAAATGTCGATAGATAAATGTGGATTGATAAATGTGGATAGATAAATGTGGATAGATACATGTCGATAGATAAATATGGATAGATAAATGTCTCAAGATAAATGTGGATAGATATATGTCGATAGATAAATGTCTCAAGATAAATGTGGATTGATAAATGTGGATAGATAAATGTGGATTGATAAATGTGGATCGATAAATGTGGATAGATAAACGTCGATAGATAAATGTCGATAGATAAATGTGGATCGATAAATGTGGATAGATAAATGTGGATCGATAAATGTTGTTAGATAAATGTGGATCGATAATTGTGGATAGATAAATGTGGATCGATAAATGTGGATAGATAAATGTCGATAGATAAATGTGGATCGACAAATGTGGATAGATAAATGTGGATAGATAAATGTGTCAAGATAAATGTGGATAGATAAATGTCGATAGATAAATGTGGATTGATAAATGTGGATCGATAAATGTGGATCGATAAATGTGGATAGATAAATGTGGATAGATAAATGTGGATATATAAATGTGGATCGATAAATGTGGATAGATAAATGTGGATAGATAAATGTCTCAAGATAAATGTGGATAGATAAATGTCGATAGATAAATGTGGATTGATAAATGTGGATAGATAAATGTGGATAGATACATGTCGATAGATAAATATGGATAGATAAATGTGGATAGATATATGTCGATAGATAAATGTGGATCGATAAATGTGGATAGATAAATGTGGATCGATAAATGTGGATCGATAAATGTGGATAGATAAATGTCGATAGATAAATGTGGATCGATAAATGTGGATAGATAAATGTGGATCGATAAATGTGGATAGATAAACGTCGATAGATAAATGTGGATCGACAAATGTGGATAGATAAATGTGGATAGATAAATGTCTCAAGATAAATGTGGATAGATAAATGTCGATAGATAAATGTGGATTGATAAATGTGGATAGATAAATGTGGATAGATACATGTCGATAGATAAATATGGATAGATAAATGTCTCAAGATAAATGTGGATAGATATATGTCGATAGATAAATGTGGATAGATAAATGTGGATAGATAAATGTGGATCGATAAATGTGGATAGATAAATGTGGATAGATAAATGTGGATAGATAAATGTGGATCGATAAATGTGGATAGATAAATGTGGATCGATAAATGTGGATAGATAAATGTCGATAGATAAATGTGGATCGATAAATGTCGCTAGATAAATGTCGCTAGATAAATGTCTCTAGATAAATGTCTTGAGAGAAATGTCTCAAGAGAAATGTCTCAAGAGAAATGTCTCAAGAGAAATGTCTCAAGAGAAATGTCTCAAGAGAAATGTCTCAAGAGAAATGTCTCAAGAGAAATGTCTCAAGAGAAATTTCTCATGATCATTTATCTCGAGAGAAATGTCTGGAGAGAAATGTCTCGAAAGAAGTGTTTCGGGAGAAATGTCTCGAGAGAAATGTCTCGAGAGAAATGTCTCATGATAAATGTCTCGAGAGACATGTCCCAAGAGTCACACTTACCGGTGCCAGGAGCTGACTGTCGATGTTATTTCGTTGACGACCGCAGCCAAACTGAATATTGTGAGTGGTGTGTGGCCCTATTTATAGCAAAATATGATCCTCCCGCAGAAATGTTTAATTCTATTTCCTTTTTTGTTTAGTAGTAGGTACACTCCGCCCCTGGGTGTGGTGTTTTAAGTTTTTTTTTTTTTTTCTTGATAGACAAAGTCGGATTGGTAGGGTTTTCAGAGCCATCCTTTGCTAGTTTTGTGTGGCATGATTCTGGAGGGTGAACCCTCCAAAACTTTTTTATTTATATTTTTTTATTTATTAGCCTACTTCCGATACGATAATCAGAAATAGGCTAAAATTGATTTGGGGTAATTTGACCCCCCAATACCCCTCCTCTATTATAATCAAGTTCTATTTGAGGTTTATAGATTTATGTGAATTTTTTTATAAACGT
This sequence comes from Episyrphus balteatus, assembly GCF_945859705.1. Taxonomy (NCBI): domain Eukaryota; kingdom Metazoa; phylum Arthropoda; class Insecta; order Diptera; family Syrphidae; genus Episyrphus; species Episyrphus balteatus. The sequence goes on from NC_079135.1 coordinate 37,643,935, forward strand.
CTTGTGCTCTGGTCTCTTGGGGGCCCCTATAATTCGGGGGCCCTGTTACATTGATACAGCTGATACAGCAGCAGCTACGCCTCTGATGAAAATGGTGAAACGATTTCGTGTCTACAAATTGTTATTACCCCTTAAGTTATTTGAATGAAGTGTTTTTGAAAAACTGGTCTCCAAACTCAAAATTTTGAAAAAAAAAAAAATGGGTATAACTATAAATATTGTAGCAATCATTTTCTTAATAGAATACATATTATTTTTCAAACTTTGTTGGACATTATTTATTTTAGGAAATAGACCTTTAACAATTAATAAAGCCGGTTGAATAGAGAAAAAAATTAAATTAGTAAATAAATTTAAGAAAAATTTCATGAAATTTATTTTCAAGTATTATTTTTATAAATTCGATTTTTGTCATTGAACAAACAATAAATATGTCCAAGCAATTCAATAGAAAAATATACATTATAAAAATTAAAAAAAGAAATGTTAAGTAACTTTCGTTCTAGTTTTATTTTCAAAATTCTGAGTTTGCAGACATTTTTTTCAAAAAACCACTTTGTTTTGAATTAAGAGACTAGAATAATTCATTAGCTTTTTAAAAATGTGTGTACACAATATTTTATTTTATTGTGTGAGGTTAAGTTGGTCATACAAATCCTAATAATATGCACCTCTGATTATTGTAGTGCAGCCCGCGCATTACATTTCATGTTAAAAAAATCAATTAAAAAAATAATTTTTCATACATCATTCTTATTGATTTTCATGTTTTAGTATCACAAAAATTAAAAAGAATAGATGAAAAAGGTTTGCTAGACTTAGAAAACGAACCAAAACCAGCAAAAGTAGTAGAAGTTGAAGAATAAAGATAAGTAGAAATAGTAGTACAAGTATGAAGATTATTAACTTACCGTGGGCGGGGTAGAGCGAAGACTTGTTCGCATTTAACTGCATCGGATTCTGACCATTGTTCTGAAACGAATACGTAAGCTGTAGATTGATATGTCGAGCAAATGAATTTCCCTCTGGTTCACGCACTATAAATAAATATTAATAAATACAATACAAGCGTGTAACCAATTTAATACCAAAAAAAAAAAAAAGAATAATGAGGGATTATTATTTTTTTTTAAATTTTAATTTTTACTTAGAACTTTTAACTAATTTTTTTTAATAAAACTTATAAAGCAGGTAACTACTACAATTACTTACTTTTATTCTTACCAGCATGAATATGTTTTTTCTGTCTTGCTCTTGAATTTTGAAACCAAACTTGTGTCACTCGTTTACTTAGTCCCGTCACCGACGCTATCCTTTCTAAATCCTGACCATCGGGATTGCTATCGATTTGAAAATTTGCCTGTAGAACTTGTAACTGTTCTTCGGTAAATGTTGTTCGAACTCGTTTCGTTTTGCTTTTGTGATAACCATCACCATCGCAACCATCTAAAAACGAAAGAAAAAGTGAAGAAAATGTCAGATTTTATTTTTCTGAATTGTATCTAATTAAATGTCCCGTACTGTAGGTACACAACAATTTTTGCAAATATCAGCAATTGTTATATCACATTTAAACACTTGATTAAACAATATCTAAAAAAAAAAAAAAAAAACTTACCATCGCTAGACGTTGTTCCGCCCTCTACAGTCTCCAGATAGTGTGCTTTGCATAACACTCGGTCTTCCATCAAGGCAAACTGCTCTCCAGTCGACAACTGTCGTCCGCATGAATCGCACGCGAAACAAGCCAAGTGAAATACCAAATCTCTAGCTCGACGCACCCAATCCGACGCCGAAATGCCTCGACAACATTTTGAACATTTCGCTCCGAAATTTCTATAAAAAAAAAAATAAATAAATCAAAAACAAAAAAAATTAGTTAAAAATTGTCAAAAAATGAAAGCATTAAATCTTTTATTTTCTATTATTCCGCACTTAAGTGATTTTATAGACCAAATAAAGCTTTGAAAAACTAGACAATAAATTATTTCCAAACGACTTTATTACTTTTTCGACTTATTTTGTTTGGGAATCACTTCAACACGAACTCATTAAGCTAACCACCACAAAACCGTAAAACCCAAAGAAAAAAAGAGATCTTAAAGATACAAGTTCTGTGAATGAGTTTCAATTTCTCGGTCAAAGGCACTTAAGAAAATAATAACAATGAGTCTATACATACAAGATACCGTCACCGTCAATATGGATATCATTTCCGATCAATGTGACACTAAAAACAAAAATTATTGCATCGTAAAAACAAAATCCGAAAAACAAATATTTTTCCTTTGGGATTTCTTTTGAGTTTTTTTTCGGATTTTTTTTTTGTTGTTGTTTTTGAGAGGAGAGAGGTGCATCTAGTATCATCTCACTTCCCTCTTTTGGATAAGAAAGCAACTTGTTGGTTTTGAAAAAAAAAAAGAAAATGAAAAAATATAAAAAAAAAATGGTTCTCAACCAGTCAAGCAGCAAAGTTGGCTGCAATAGCAGCTATAGAGCCTGCCAGGTGAAGTGCAAGTGTATGTAACCATAACACAGGTGTCATAGATCCATTGACAACAACAACAACTGGAAGGGTTGAATACAAAAAAGAAAAAAAGCGACGACACTGCTTTTAAAAGGCTGCAACGTAGATGAACCCATAGAAAAACATCTTGAGAGTTTGTTCCACCTTTTTTTTTCAGCGATGTTATAGCATTTTTTTTTTCAAGTTAGCAAGATACACAAATTTTTCGAACCGTTGAAACTTGGGGGTATTGGTAACAGTTAATAGAAGCATGTATCATTAATTAATAAGAGCATGAATTGGGACACATACATACAATTGAACCAGAATAAATACATTTTGTTTCACAGGCGAATTTATTAATTCGGTATTGTCCGTGACCTTACAACTTTAAAGATTGTCCCACAGGCAAAGTCATAGACTCAAAAAACTTGTGAGGAAATTTCCTCATATTCGCTTTTTTTTCGTGTTTAATGATTTTTATGTTTCTGGGTGTCGTTTATTTTAAAATGTTTTACTGATTTTTAAGAATTTTATTTTAATGGAACAATTGATATTAAACGTTCAAACTTTGTTTAAAACTTTTCCTATTAGTAGGTTTCAAAATTCATTATCGATCAGTTTTTAGACGTTTTTTTTTCTTTGGTATCATATTATGTATTTGGGCCAAAATACTATTTAGTGCCTAAAAAAATATCCTTTCTTTTGAATTTCATTTTTCTTGAAGGAAAATTACAAATTAGTAGAAACGCTATATTTTGTTATAAAATTAACATTATTTGAAACCCAAATTTGGATCGAATTGTTTACAAATCACGGTAACATTGTAGTTTATCTTGGTAACGCAGTGATATTTAAACTTTTAAAGCTGATTTTTTGTTGTAAACTATTAAGAATATTTAATTGAAATTAATTTTTCAGTGATTTAACTTCATAGGAGACTTACGTTGTTCCTAAAGTTTCAAATAGGAATATCAGAGAGCTTAATTATATGATTTTACAAATAATATTGAAATTAGCAGTAAAGTAACGCAGTTGTTTGTTTAAACTGTCATAAATATACAAATATCATTCAAAACATATCGGTGCAAATGTTATTTTATAATAGATTAAAGTATAACCATTCTATGTCAACTAAAATATATGAAAATATATTGATAAAAATGTCCATATTTTTTTTTCAAAATTCACTGTCCAAAGGGACAATTTTTTTTTATTTTGGCCCATTTACAAAAATTATTTAGTAGGATTTGTTTTTGTCTCATTACAGAAGACCAAATTGTTCTTTTAAAAAAGATACTTGACATTTCACAAAAAAATCAGTTAAATTCGCATACATTAACTTCAGTTATAGCGACATCCGCTTATAACAACGAAAAATTCTGAAAAACATTCGAATGTTTTTCATTTTTTGTTGATAAAAAATAATATCCAACGTTTTTATTTAAATATGTAGCTATTCCTTTTTTGTGAAAAAAATGCAAGAAATTTTAAGAAAATAAATTGGTCCTCCATAATCAGAAGAAAAATATGCCTTTCAAGAACACATTTTTTTAATAAAATGATACAAGCAAAGAATTTATTTGTACTCTGAAGTAATTATGGCTACCAATTCATCATTTTTGCTTTTTGGCTGCAAAAAACGACTATATTAAGCAAAAGTATCGACAAATGTACCTACAAAATTTTGTTTACAAGTACAAAAAGTTACTCATACACCATAGTGACCCTCAAAATAATTTCAATTCCAAACAAATAACAATTTTTGTTTTTAGTATCACTGACCTTATAATGACAAAATTATACAGTAGCCTTGGATGGCCAACATCTACGTACTCAAAGATGTTATGAAAATAGTAAGGGAAGTGGGGGCTAGACCGCCTATGAAGGCAAGACAGTTTTCGTACTATGTTGAAAAAAAGTAAAATTGGCAGCACTTGCAATATAAAATAGGTGATATGACTGGGGCAAGACAGCCCATTGGCGAAATTGGAAGCTCTGGTAGCTTAAACAAAGTGAAAAAGGAGGTTCACCGTCAAGTCTTCCAAAAAGCAAGACGTTTTTTTGTTTGATGTTTTTTCAAAACGTATTATCTTTTGTTCAGTATTTTTTTTTATTTTTTTTATAATAATGAGAGTTTCTGCAAAAAACATTAAAATTAATGAATTAAAACTTTATTCTATTTAAAAGATGTTTTTATTTGTTTTTAAGACAGTCAAACACTAAGTGTGCGGTCTTGCCCCACTTCCCCTACAACAGTTTGCCTAATGAAATAAATCCTTTTTTATTTAAAGTACCTAATATAAACTACCTTTTATAAAGAGTACCTAATAAAAATAATAAAATAAAAAATTAAGTAACAAACTATATACTTTAACCAAATGTTTTTAGGATTCGTCATAAAAAATATTGGTTCAATGCTGGTGGGTAATTGAACTTTGTTTTTTAATTGAAAATTTTTCAACTAATTTATTAATTTCCAGAGTACACTTATTCATAAAAATATGGTAAAATTAAAATTGCGCAAAAGCGTATGTAAAATACATACACAAACTTATGGTTTATTAAAGTTTTGATGAAGCCGCACGGCCGACAGATGAAACAAAACCCGCTTACAATATTTTGAAAATTGATTTCAAAACTTCAAAATGTCAATAATGAAGGCGCCGCCGATCTTTGTTACAATAATCAACCAAATAAAACCATGTAACTGATGAAATACAAACAAATAGCAAGTTCGATTTTAAGCGTGTTATAGGTACTGTAATCACGTGTCTAATGACATCTGGTTTTTGATGTTCTACTTATAACTTGTATATCTGTGTTTGGATAGGTATCTTGTTTGAGACTTTTAGGAGTCAAACAGAACATAATGTGTCATATTTTCGTGCTGAAACTTTTTCGTAAAATTAAAAAAAAAAGTAGGTAGTTGATCTATGGTATTTAATAGATTTGTGAAAAAAATGCAAATCAAATAAAACCGCAACAAATCACACCCTTATCTTGTCAATTATAGCTTCCACCAAAGATATTCAAGATAACAAAACTGTGAGAAAGTTATTTTCAAAGATAAACTCTAATCCTGACAAATACAATTATTCTCACTCTTATTTGTATTGACATATTTCTGGCGTGTAACTATTTCGTCAATTACCATTCCCACGCAAATTATAGTACAACTTCCTTCCATTAACCACACATGATTAAATCGCAACATAGTCCCAAAGTTATATATGTATCTACTTGATACAAAAAAAAGAAAGAAGAATTAAGTCGTCTTTTCTTCAAAAGGACACAAAATCAATGATTCTGTTGAATAAACATTACTTCCATTTGAGTTGTCCCGCTTGCAACCACGCACGTGGCAGTAATCCCTAATTATTTCCCACTCAGCAAGGGGCATCATCGTCATCACCATCACAATGGAACCACACAGACACAAATCCAAGGAAATCCTTGAAATTATTTACTCTGATCAAGATAATTGCAAAAGAATTGAATTAACATTTGTTGAAAGGATATAACTCTAACACCACTGTGTGCGAACGTGTGGACGCAGTAGTGTGGTGATGCTTTGGCTTGATGATACAACAGTAGATTGCCCACGAGATGATGCTATATAATCTTTAAATGTATCTCTGTTTTTTTTTTTTTTTTTTTTTTTAAAGATTTACATTATACTCACTTTCCATAGTCTGTTTTGCAATACACTTGTCTTTCGCGAATGAAACAAGATTGCTGTCGATCCAGAGGCGATAGGCAGACACAACATCGTAAGCAGGACCCATGCCAGGAGCATCCGCCAACCTCGAGAAAATATCTATCCGAGATTGGCTCTCCACACGCTGCGCACGATCGCAGCTCAGTCTGTAAAGAGAATGGCAATTTATTAGTTGAAATGTTGTTATATTAAATTGAGCGAGAAATGTTTTTGAGATGAATAAAATATCATAACAATTTTTATATTACACTCCTGCTCAAATTTAACGCACATCATATTTATTTTACAAAAAAGTCCTACTATTACTTTATCTCACAGTATCGTGGTTATTTTCTCAAATAAGACAGGAGTTAGCTTAAATTGAAGGTATGGAATAAAATGTTTGTGGGGAAGATTTGGAGAGGTATGCTGAAGTCTATCTGTCAACCCGCGAACCTTTTAGAGATGAGTCATAAATTTTCATGGAGTAAACTCTGCCTCACAACACCTACGGAGTTAGTGAGATCTCCTAGACCTAATTTAAGTACCCAAAGATACTTGGCTGATATTCTCGAACAGCATGCGGTTCCAATCACCCCTAGATTTGGTCCACAAATCAGTCTGATGCACGATAATGCATGCTAGAGTGGTTTGAGAATATCTTCATGATTAAAATGTGCCACCTTTGAATTGACCACACAGATATCCGGATGTAAATTCAATAGAACATGCCTAGGAAATGTTGAAAAAAATGCATTTGCGGCCGAAATCCACCTCCAAGCATTCTTGATTAACAGAAAACTGCAGTGAAAGAAAAGTTACAACAAAACCTTCAAAACTTAATTCGTGGAATGAATAGACGACTCCAAATTACCATATGCGCTAGAGGAGACAATGCCAAGTATTGAAAAAAATTATTGGAAAGAACTGTCACGCGTTTCCATTTTTTTAAATTTTTTTTCTTAAAAAACAAAAATTATTTTAATATCATTTTTCAGACCTTGAATTGCTAAATTTGGTTTATCTTTTTTTTGGTTTATAATACTGTTGCAATTTAGCATTTTTCTGACTTGCTAAACAATAAGCAAACACAAAAAAATACAACAAATAATTTTAAAGCCATTTCAAACAAGATGCAGGGGTATAACTAAAGAAAAAAAAAGTGTGCGTTAATTTTGAGCAGGAGTTTATAAACTATTAGATATGGCAGGTTTCCCCAGGTACGGAAGCTGACAGAATAGATAAGATTTGAATATTTATTTGTTTGGAAGAAATGTGATAATAGAAATATTGACAAAATGAAGGCATACTCGGATAATGCCACCACCAGTTGGAGTAATTTTTGGAGAGTTTCTTAAAGCTGGGTCCACACTAGGTTGATCACGTTCAACATAATTTCCAAATCAACATACTGAAAAGTTAAACATTTCCAAATTATTTTAACTGATCAATTGACCATGTTTGGAAAGTTTTAACTGTTCATTATGTCTATTTGGAACGCATGTTGAACGTGTTGATCAACCTAGTGTGGACCCAGCTTAATAGTCTAAGAGCTGATAGCAGATTTTTGCGGTAGAGGAAGCCAATTCATATCAAATACTTATCAATATTGCAAAAAGGTTAGTAAAAAGACTTTAAAAATACTATAACCAGATGGTTACATTTAAATCTTTTGGCATGCCAACATTCATTAAAACCTGCATTGTTTTTGCACTTTTGCTCAAAAAGGTCGCCGCGCCAATGCATGCAAGCAGACTTTTTTTTGTATCGGTGGAAATGCAATATTTACTTATTTGGACTGCTGTAGAAATGACTGCTGTAGTACTGACCAACTTTTTGAAGGTCGTTTCCCGGCATTCCATCATAAATAAAATGCACATACCTACTTGCTCTTATGATAAAAATAGCTCTTATATTAAAACATTCTATGAAAAAAATTAGGGAAAATTATACATAATTTCATTTTTACAAAGCATTTGATCAAAATACAAAGTATTTTATGAAAAGAAATAAAAAAAAAAATCAAAAATCGTTAGATCCGTTTTTTTTTTAAATAGTTTTTTTATAATTAAAAAAAAATTATATTTTATAAAAAAAAATTGTTATCTCATCTTGAAGAAATAATTAGCTCATTAACACTTCAAAACGAAATTTCGAAATATTTTCCGTTTTCAAAATTTGATGTTCCAAAAAAATAATATTAAAAAAAAAAAACAAAATTGTATTTTTTTTTAAATCTTCTAAAATTTTAATACGACAATTACTTAAAGGCTTTTGCATAAAAAATTTCGTTTAAATCGGGTTAGTCATGTACGAGATATTCAGAAAACAAAAAAAAAGAAATCGTTCTATGACAGGTACCGTTAATCATAGTTCAAAAAATATATTTCTTATTTCAAAAGTTTGGTCTTATTTTCTTTTCTTATACCTACCTAATGAAAATTACACACAAAAAGTTTAATCAAAATAGTTAGAATCGATTTTGAAAAAAAAAATCACTTTTCTGTTTCCGTTATATGGCAGGTACATTTCGTTATTTTTGTTCTGTTTTTTTTTTTTTTTTGAGAGATGTAAATAATAACTTTTCGATTAAAAAAGAGGCGTTTACAATTTTGTTCATTTTTTATAAGAAGAAAAACAATTCTTATAGACACCGCTACAAATAATGACCTCAAAAACATTAAAAATATGTTGTTTTTTTTTGCATTTTATAGCAGTAATATTTCAAAAACGGAGGCTTACTCAAAGAATATATCTTAAATCGGATTCGAGTCCATTACCCAGATAGCAAAAATTTTGTTGACCAGTGTATTTATTAAATCGTTAAAAGAAACTCAAATGAAATTTCATTTTTCAAAACACCAAAATAAGTGCTCACTGCAGACATTTCTCAAAAACACACATAAATCCAAAATATTCGTGATAATTTTTTACAAATTATTTCTCCTCCAAAACGAAGTAAACAAATTAAATCTTTGACATAAAACAAAAATCATTTTTAATGGTTAAGCCAGCCAATAAGCATGTTGGTTTTAATTACGACGAAACTCTTTTCACACTGACGAAGAGACGGTAATAATCTTCGAATTTACACCTACGCTAACTGACTGATATGTGTTTTTTTTTTTTCTTATATTGAACTTCATCGTGAATAGTTATGATCTGTTTTTGGTAAGCTGGCCATTAGCCAGTTTATAATCATCAGTTTAATTGACTTATTAACATATCTTTGACTGGGAAGATATATATTTTTTTCAAGTGGGAGTTATTATTATTCGATATGGTCTAAAAGTGTTAGTTATAGCAATAGTCAAGCTGCTTTATTCTTTGTTGTTGCTATTATAGTCACAGTTAAAAAAGGGAACCGTTTTTTTATTATTAATTTTATTTTCATTTTGTTAGAAATGTGGCGCCTTCTTTCTTTCAAAAAAACTTCTATAAAAAAGTTCACAATGAGGTTATTATTTTAAATTCGATATGCAGACATTGAGTTAATGGTTACTGGAACTACGTTTTTTTTATTGATAGAAAAGTTTATTTAATAAAATTCTATGAATAATAAATTAAACATAATGTACCGCATTAAAAGACTATATTTGCGTTAGAAATTAGAATACGATTTTTATTAGTCGGCGCTACATTTAGTTTTATGTTCAATTTCCAATTTTATTTAATGAGATAACAAGAAAATTAAAAACTGAATAAAATAAAGTAAAAACTGGAGAAATCTTTTGTTTTAACAGAAAATGGTAGAAAAATTGATCAACTACCTCGTTTCAGCAAACGGCTCTAAAATTCACCATCTTAATAGACGCTTTTAGAACCCAAATACTCGTTACTGGTTCGTTAAGAGATTTCTTCTATAACTTTGATTCTAACAAAAAAAAATTCTGTAAACTCATTGTCATAAAATATTTTAACTAAGTACCATATCATAAATATTAAACTTTACAACTTACTCATGATCAGAATCCTTTATTAGATCTTAATATTGGTCATTTTAAGTATAAACTTATGTTCCAGTCAATTATTTTATTAAACACTTTTTTGCGTTGTAATTTTTGAATTTATATAAAAATACTTAAGTTTTCATTTACCTTGTTTTGTTAAAATTTATGAGTGACATTTACATTTGCAAAATACTGAAGTCAACAAGCTTTGACATTTTGTTATCTTTTTGCGGCTCAGAAAAATAAAATAAAGATAACGCAAAGAAATATCATCGCATAAATTTGTTGAAATTTATAGACTGCACTTAAAACACCATATCAGGTAGCAATCTCATTAAGTTGGTTTGGCTAATAATTTTTGTTTTAAGTATTTGGTACATTATATTCAAATAAACTTTGATTTTAATTACTACACAGTATAGAAATTCGAAGGTGAAATATTGGTTCTGTTTTCTATAAATAATTAAATTGAAAATTATTTTTAAGCACACTAATAAACTTAATGAGTGTATTTTCGCTATAAATCAAGGTACCAAAATCAATGTGAAAAAATAAAATAGTGATGCAATTTGGAAAGGAAGTTTCATTTGCAAATAGAGATTTTCCATAAAGACAAACTAATGAATAAAGCAACTACAAAGTTTACAAAGTTTTTATCTTCGGCGAAAGTGTAGTTTTTAGTTACAAAGAAAAAAAAAATCTAGAAAATGGTAAGCATTAAAAAATTCCATTACCCTCAAATGTAGATTCAGTGGCAAAATACGTTTTCTTTTATTGCAACAATTCAACAGATTTGAGTGAATTCACTTTTTAAACGATGCATAAAAGATGTGGTTTTGATAAAAAAAAAAAATGGTGGCAAAGTAAAAAAAAGTACTATCTTGGGATTCAAACCTGAGACCTCTGATGCAAAAGAACCATCATTCAATAGTTTAACACCCTGATCTGTTGGCCTTGGGTTCATATGACTTGACCTTTTATATGAAAAGTTATTATGTCAAGATCTCTAGTCCTCATAAACTCAAAAATTTGAAACACTATGTTCAATAAGCGCTATTTAGGCCCAATTTATTCACACTCCATTAAATTTAAAGTCGCCATTAAAAATTGGAAATTTTAAAACTAACATGCGATTTGACAGATTTTCAACTTTTGATTTCGACTTTGAATATTATGGAGAGTGAAAAAATGGTACTATAGAATTTTTTTTTAATTGGTTTGTCAAATGTTAAAAATTCTAAAATGTGAAATTTAAAGTGTCAGCACTGATGTTAACACTTTTTATTGAATTATAATGCAACTTATTCGTTAAGGGATTCCTATACAGAAATACACATTTGGTAAATTCAAACAAATTTAATATAATTCCATTGGCTGGTTAGCTCTTGTAATAATATGCACCCTTGCGGTTTTTTTTTTGTATCAATAACTTGGAAGTTCTCAATTACTATCACCCTAATCGACTTACAAAGGTATTGAAAGAATGTTAAGGGTTGAAAATTTGAAACAAAAATATTGAAAAGAAATATTGAGGGTAAAGCCTGTTTTGTAATTTATACGAGATTACAATCCGGAGTGTGTGCCTTTTCTATCACATAACTTGGTTTGGTGTTGAATTAAAAAAGATAGATAAAGCAATGATGGTGACGATGATACAAAAAAGTATCAAAATATTCTTCTTGTCTTCATGAATAAATAGCTTGACCCCACTCTACATATGTAAATATCTTCAAATATGATTTAATTTTACCGCCAAATTATGGAATCTATTTCAAATTTAAAAAATGAATGCACCACCAAGTAGGTAATAAAATTTAACAACACACGATTATATTGGTAATAAAAAGTAAAATATACAAAAATGTATTTTTGTTATGAATATTTATAAAACAAATCTGTCATTTTGTTTAAAGAGAATCTATCCCATAAATAATATATTATGACACTTTTGAGAAATTTTTTTTGTCAATTTAATTAAATCAAGATAACATTTTTAAATACAAAAATACTATATTTAAATACGCTTTAATATTTAGTGAATTTTTTTTTTTGTTTTATAAATATTCATGCCCATTAAATAAAGACAATAAATAAATTGTAATTTTCTTATTGCATATTAATAAGAAGTTTTCTTCTTTTTTTTCAAAGTTGTTATGGTTTTATTGAAAAGACATTTTAAACGCGCGAGTTCATAATGAATATTCACTATTTTATTTTTGATGATTGCCTATGGGAAAAAGGTTAAAAATTTCGTTTTTTTTTTTCTTGTCTATTTTGTGTTGAAGATATTTTTTTTTTTTAATATATATGTTAATTGAGGGATAATCTAAATGTAAATTAAATACAAAAGCTTGGCTAAAACAAATTCATCGATTAGCACATTTATTTTTTCGTTTTTTTTTTTTTTATAGAGGAAATGACTTGTTAAAGATGGCATTTCAGCTTCCGTTCAAATGCGTATTATGGTGATTTTATTAACGGAACAATAAACTACCTCCCATTTCTCTTAAAAGACGGGTATTTTATAAAAGTTAGTCAAGTCGAGTAGCGTCCGTCAGTAGGTCAAATGATAATAAATTTGATTTAAATCAAAACAACATTAAATAGAACGGAACAGAAAAATTAAAATTGCATTTTAAAACTTACAACGGAGATTTAAATAAGAACTAGGGTGGTATTTATTTTTATTATTCATTGATTTTAAAACTTATCATTAGTTTCAAGAGTAGGGTCAATGTGGGTAAATGTAAACAATTTAATGCTTTTTTTTTCTTCTGACTTCAGATTTTAATATGTTTTCACGGAACAACTTCACAGGTATCTTCAAATGCAAATATGAAATGATGGCAATTCTTCTTTATAAATATAAACAAATATTTCCCAAATTGTTGAAATTACAGTCAAATATGGCATGTTTACAAATACCCCACCATGTTTGTGTTTTTTTACAAATTCGGGGTAAATGTGAACACTGATTTAAAATTTAGAATTTCCTCTTTATCATATGGATAACGACTTGAAAAACGTTCAAGAACGTATTTGACAAAAACTTTTTCAAATTCCAATAAAAGTTTTTGTTTTCTTCCTTTGATTCTTTATATAGGCACCCAATATGCATCCTGAGCACCTCTGAACGTCATATTTTTTTTTATTTTTACGTCAAAGACCGATTTTGCAACATCATCCACTGAAAATGATGGATTTGGCAACTTTAAAATATGACTCCACGGCACTTTAGCAATAGTAATTGACTAAAAATACTTTATTTTTATTAAAACAAATAATTTCAGCAAAAATATATGTTTATATTTACCCCCAGAATACGTTGTTTACATTTACCCATTATGAAAAATATTCTGGGGTAAATTTAAACACATGCAAATCGACATAAATGTCCTGTATTTTAAAATTTGTTTGTTTCACATAGAATCTACATCAAAATTCAAAACTAAAAAGTATTTGCAAATTATACTGACTTAATTGAATCTGCAAAAATATTTAATATTTCTGAAAGACTAACGACTTGTTTGGCACTTTAAAAAATTATCTTTCACGGAAAATACGCTCGTCGAATGAATACTCACTTGACAGCATTGAGTTTGACGTATAAGTTAAAAGATACATGCGTCCGCGATTTGTACTTATGTATACGTCACAGAGACTTAACTGAAGCTTGTTATGAGCCATGTTCTCATTTACCCCTGTTTACATTTACCCACATTGACCCTATGGTTCTATTTGTCTAAATTGAGAAAAATATAAATTGAATGTTCGACCTATACGTAATTTTTCAGAACTAGAATTTTAATTAAAATTGTCCTTTAAAGTTTACTTGTGTTTTTACATGTATTTTAAAACAAAGTTGTATACTTTTGGAATTCATTTGAAAGTTTTAAATTCTATTTAAAATTTTTATTTTCGAAACAGGAGTGATACAAGAAGACTTCAAAAGCCAATTTTAGGTAAAATTAACTCACCTACAAGTTTGTGCAAGTTAACCTACATCAAAAATTATCAGCCTATTATAAATTTGTGCCTTGAAAAAATATATTTTCTCTGGGCCAACCCAGTAACAAAAGACGGAAAATAATAAATCAAAGCAAGAACACAAAATTGTAATACTTAAGCTGATTTTTGGTTTATAGGTTGGTATTGGAATGGTTTACAATTTATGAAGTTTTGAAGGCAGACTTTTGAAAAACTCCATTTTTTCTGAGCTATTAGTCCACCGCCACCAAAGAAGGCTTGATTCATGAATTTCCAACTAGGCTTAGGACTTCCAGCAAAATTTTCCATAACAAAAGCTACGAAGACCTTTTCTGCTGTGGGCTTTTTTCCAAGATTTATGATTTTCCACCAGAAAATTAGTTTTCGTCTATAGAAAATTTAGTCTCAGTTTTTGACCGTGACTTGACATTCCAAAAACAGTGAGACTTCTGCATTTACTTTTGCCTTTAGCCCAAGTGTCTTATATATAACTTTGTCATATTTTCTTTCAACACCGCCAAGCCTAAATTTTCAAAATCAGCAAAGTTCGAGGCATAATGGTTAAATCATGCCCCGAAGATCCATTGACTGTAAAATAAATTTGTTGGATATAGATACAGTCGACTCAATCTAAGTCGAACTTCTACGGGCACAAAAATTAATTCGAGTAAAAGGGAAAAACTAAATGTCCTTGGCCAACATTTTCCTTCAACCTATTTTTCGTGTTTCCTTTTAAATAATTTTTTTTATTTGTCGAAATATTTCTTGAATTCAATTTATTTTGAATTTTCAAAGTTTGCTCATCAGACTATGTACCTAATTAAAATCACTTCATCAAAATTTCGGTTGCTTGTAAAGAAAAAGCTGCACAACTGTTTCTTAGAAAGTTTTAAAGTTAGTTAAGTTGTTCTTAAAATACATTAAATAAGAAAAAAATAAATCTTATATATATAAAAATGAGTTCGTTTAGTGTGTGTGGCCGATAAACTCGCGTTTGGCTGGTCCGATTTTGGTAATTTTTTTTTTGTTTGAAAGGTATTAATATGTAGATGGTTTGTATAAAAAAAAATAATACCTTTTCTCGCATCTTTACATAGCTGTCAATATGTACGAGTAAAAAACCACTCTCGCTTTTTAAAAATTTTAACTAAGCTTAATTTGTAAAGCTTTCAAAATAATTAAAAAAGTCTGATTTTGAGTGAAACAAATAATTATTCGTCTTGTGATATTAAATCCACATATGGACTTCACAAATAAAATGTATATCTCTGATTTTCATTGAGGACAAATAAGTAAAGCATTGGCACATCAATCAGAGTTATGGTTTGTATCTACATATTATATATATTTCTCCTGTGCGTTTGTTTGTGACCCTACTCCTAAACGACTAGACAGATTTTTCTGAAATTTTGTGTGAAATATATGTGAAAAGGTCCATCCGAAACAGGTTTTGTTTTATAATTGGACCCGGTAGGTGGCGCTGCTGTCAAGTTATAGGCAAATTCCATATTTGAGGTCGAATAACTGAACAGATTTTTGTGAAATTTTGTTTATTTGATAAGGTCTATCCGTTACAGGTTTTGTTTTATAATTTGATCCAATAGGTGGCGCTGTTTTCAAGTTATAGGCAAATTCCATAGGTGGGGTCGAATGACTGGACAGATTTTTGTGAAATTTTGTGTTATGACAAGGTTCATTCTAGACAAGTTTTGTTTCATGATTGGACCCAGTAGTTGGCACTGTTGTCAAGTTTTAGGAAAATTACATATTTTGATTTTTGTGAAACTTTTTGTGTCTGATACAATTTATTCGAAACATGTTTTGTTTCATAAATTGGACCCGGTAGGTGGCGCTGTTGCCGAAGTAGTTATAGACAAATTTCATATTTGGAGTCCGAAAGACTTGACAGATTTTTTCGAAAGCTCGTTTGTGTGATAAGTTCCATCCATGTTTTGTAAATTATAACTGTATGTGGTAGGGGGCGCTGTTGTCAAATTATATATAGAAAGACTTGACGCTGTTGTCAAGTTAGGAGCAAATTCAATATTTGGGGTTCAAAGAGCTCATATTCAAGGCTAATAAAACTCTTTAAAATGTTATTTCCTCAATTTAAATTGTTTACCACTAAGCTATATCTTACAGTTGAAAATTGGTATGATGAACTGAAACTTAAAATTTGTTTAAGTTGTTATTATTAATACAATTTCCGCATTAATTTAAAATGATTTAATCTTCTTAAGAAAATATTTTAATATTTAGACGTATGTATAGAATTAAGACGGAATCTTTTCATTT
This sequence comes from Episyrphus balteatus, assembly GCF_945859705.1. Classification (NCBI taxonomy): domain Eukaryota; kingdom Metazoa; phylum Arthropoda; class Insecta; order Diptera; family Syrphidae; genus Episyrphus; species Episyrphus balteatus. The sequence continues at coordinate 37,660,373 of NC_079135.1, forward strand.
TAAGTCGGTTTCTTTACAATTTACAAAAAAAGATTGCTACTTTTTGAATTTCCTAAATAGCCAAAAAAATATCATGATACAGTCAAATAAGGTGAAAAAAAGGAGTAAACCTCGGAATGAATGCTAATAGAAATTTTTTTTTATTCAATACCTTCGGTTTGGCATTCTATAACATACCTCAAAAGTATAGAAAAATTTTCAAAATAAGCAATAAAAGACAATGGTATTATATTCACTTATGATACAATACTTCGAGGTATTTTTTAATGCTGATGCCAAAAAATCTAGACAAGATCAAGACAATCTGACGTCTCTGAAAAAAGTTATACCTGTTTTTCAATTGTCAACCCATATTATTATAACAGTTGCAAACTTACTACCGAAAAACCCTTAAAAGTTATGGTAGAGGGACAAAATTTTTCATGAAGGTTTTCATATCTATTATCATTAAGAATCAAAACAATGCAATGAAAAAAACATTCATACCTATGAAAAATTGGTATTTTTTGAGAAAAGGGACAATTTTGGGATATGCACTAAAAAACATCCTGCACAGAGAAAAATAGACCACATAAAATAGAACAAAAACAATAAGATTTCTCTATGGTTTTCATCCAAGAAGGAAACCTTATTAAAACAATCGGGTTTTCCTTATTGTTTTAAAATCTGCAAAAAAATAAAAAAAACCATGACCAGGCTGGGAATCGAACTGGAGACTTCAAATCATTAGTCGCCCACCTTACCACCTGAACCAACCTGCCATGAAAATATTGATCGCGATTTTTGTTCTAGTGCTAAGTTGCAAAAAAAATCAACTTTTCAGTCAAATTTTAATAAGATTTTCTCTATAAAAATAATAAGAAATCTCCTTAAAAAAACCTTATTAATCGTTGATTTTAATAAGATTTCCTCATGAAATGTATGGACGGTAAAACAATATGGCAATCTGTTAGTTTTTAGCGGGTCATATTTTTCTCTGTGTGGTACAATCTTATAATAAGTGCTGATAGGCTAATTTTTTTGTTTGTATCTTTGTTTGGATATTCTATAACTTATGTCAAAAATCAAAAAAAACTCTATTAGCATTCATTCCGAGGTGAAACCCTTATTTGAATGAATTATCAAATTTTAGTAGCGATTGCAAGTGATTGAAAGGAGTTCGAGACACATAAGATTTTGTTTTTAAAAACATTTTTTTTACTATTTGACGCAAAAAACCCGTGCCAATAACAGAAAAAAACAGTGGCATGCATACAACATACATATCGCCTGGGAAAGCAAAATTATTGTAACTCCATATAGGATCTGTTAAGGACATAATACCATTTTGCTTTCCGCTGAAGATTTATGTTGTTATACCTTAATAATAATATTAATGAAACTTCGTACACATTAAAATTAAAATTATAATAGATAGCTGTCAGACAAATGGTTTGCTTTTTTTAATACTTTATACAATTGTATGTTTCTGTTCCATATATCAAGTTGTGGCCCGATTTTTTTGTATTGGAAAAGGTTAAAACATTACAAAGCCAAAAATTGAAAATAAATACAAGAAAAATGCGGAACGAAGTCCGCCGGGTCAGCTAGTTTCTAATAAAAAACGAAATAAAAAAGCTACGATATTGAAAATCATTACCAACTTGACGCCCAATTTGACATAAATTTGTCAAAATAATCACACAGATGTGAGCTATATAATAAGTCTGCACACGGCTGCTGCCGTTGGTTGTTGCTGCTGCTAAACACATCTATTAATGGACTTTTATTTATGAGATACTTAACTTCTGGACCGACATCCACTCGAGTGGATCTTTAAAAAACCATACAACGTTCGACGATATTATATTTCTGTATACTACACATTCCCATTGTCTGTATTTAACATATTTTTCAAATAAATGAAACAAAAAAAAAAGATATGAAGATGAAATTAACATATCTTAAAGATACGAAACCACAGAGATGATTCTTAAGGAATACAGTAGGTACAACAGAAGGCCATACATTACAGAGTCTACTATAATAATAATATCGGTTGATGTTTTTTCTTGTATCTTATTTTTTTATGTACCTACATTTTGGGGCCTTTTTTTGGAATTGGTTGATGTTGGGCTTTTTCCCACGTTGTATTCTGGACTACACAACACAACTTACAAGTTATAAAAAAAAGATAGAAAAAGAAAAGAATACAAAAAAATGGAAATCCATTCGATTTACAATCTCGCATTATTATAAAACCTCAAGAGTTCATGTTCGATGTGTAGTCAAGTCTCAGGTGTTGATCAATTCCGCAGATCTCGCACCTTAAAGTCTATAAGTTGATGGCTTTTCTTGAATTAAAAGCGATGCCATAGACTGATGAGTTTTGTGATGATAAAAGCATAAAGAATAAAGAAAGAGCATTAAGAACCTTGTTTTTGTATTGTGATTATAAAAAAAAAGTTTATTTTATTTTATTTTATTTTTTTTTGTTTATTTTTTAACGACAAGGTTTATTTGCTCTCATTATCTAACCGTGAAAAACATTGTCACTTTTATAACGGTTTTAATGTTCTTAATCAAGGTATTGGAACTTTTAATTGTAATTAGAAGGAATCAAAAGGAATTCAAATGCTTAAGATCGAATTTTCCGATTAGGGTCACACAAAAAATGTCAACTTGAAAATAAGTTCCCAGAAAATTTAGTTTTTATTGTGTTTTGTTTTGGGAATTACGGACAAAGTTTAAGTGCCTAATTAAATATTTGGGATTAAAAGTTGGAGGATTAACTCGGTTATAAGGATTATTTTTAGGATTTAAAATTAGTTAGTTTAGTTATTTTAGTTAGTTTTGTTTTATTGATTTCAAAATTCTATTCACGATTTCATTTTTAAGTTTATCTTAAATTGGTTTGGCCGATGGCCGTCTACCAGATTTAAAATTATTCAACAGCAACACATTTTCTTACGTTTTTCCAGGTAGAACTAGGTTTTGGTCCCGGTATTTGATAAATAGAGCTCTCCCTCGGAGGGCGTAAATTCCAGTTTTTATATGTGTCAATATCCATACAACATGCTACGAAAATTGAATTCTTCACTTTGCATCAAAAATAATAATCGATTTCGGGAAAATTGACAATATTTAAAAATCAATAATTTAGGGGTTTGGTCAATATCCTGCAAAACCCCAAAATCCCATAAATGCAAAATCCAGGAAACCCGAAAACCTGATTTTGGCTTTGGGTTTTCAGTATTATGGGTTTCTGGATTTTCGGAACTCTTGGTTATCTGGATTTTGAATTTGGGGACTGTGTCCGTCTCCCATATTTTTGAAACAGCTTAGTTTATAGGGACGATCTTAAACTTGAAGTTTTTGGAAATTTTGGTTGTCTAAGAAACATACATGAAGAAAATGACTGAGGGGATCTACAAAGCAACAAATTTTGCTTTGCAAAGCTACAATTACGAAAAAAAGAACTAAAATGAAATGTAAATTTTGATCGTAACATATGAGGATTCATCTTATTTAAGTCTTGAATATCAAGAAAACTGATCGAGCTACAAAATCAAGGTTTTCGTGTTTCATCTGAGACTAGGTTACCTACTAGTTCAAATTTCCGAAAAAAATATTTGAATTTCACATTTTTTTTTCTTTTTAAAGCTCGATTTGAGCTTACTTTTGCTAAGGACACCTTTAATATTTAAATTGTTTTCAAAAGCTATTACTGACAAAAGAAAAAAAAAATGAAAAAAAGGTATCCTTTCAAAATGTCACCATTGATTGGTGTTTTGGAGTTTTGAAATGCATAAAAACTCTTCAGGCTATAAAAACCAAGTTTGTAGAATTGAATAGCATTTAAAAAGCGATGTGAAAGAAATAGCATTCTTTTGTGTAAATGGAAGAAATAATTTGGTCCAAAGATTTACTTCAAGCAAAATTAAGAATTCTAAACGACTTCTGACCTTCTATTTTAAGAAGGGTTTAAGTTTAAGTGGATTAAAGGAGCAAGAGAGCGATTCAACACCAGCATCTAACGATCTTAATTGATTCCTAAAATCTCTTTCAATTGTATACTTGCATTCTTATTACGTACTTCTTTATTCCTTCTTAAAAAGGTATTAGAATTTCTTCTAAAATTATTATTTACTTTTATTTAAACAGACATGACTTTTTTTAAGAAAAATAAACTTGATCAAAAATTTCAGATTATTTTTTGTTTATATAGTTTTTCCTTATATTACTTATTTGAAGCTGAGATAGCTGATAGCCGTCGTTATAATTGATTTATACGAAAAAGTCAAAAACAAAACAGTTTTTTACTTTTGACACAAACCAACACGTCAGATTTTTGCTTTGACATTTAATTTATTTTCATGACGCGAGGCCAAAAAAATAAATGTTTAACTGCCTGATGTAGGTAGGCAAGGCTCTGGTACATATCTTATAGAAGATTTCCGCAGATTAACCAGTATAATAATTATACGTTTAGCTATTTCTGACACCTTCAGATGTCATCTGTCATTTCGATAGATTCTTGTTCTCAAAAAATACTTGACTTGACCCCACTGTCCAAAGTGTCCACCTAAGCTTAGCGCCTTATATCTCTTTCATGTCATATCACATCAAATCAAAAAATGGAATGAAGAAAATGCATTCAAAATAAAATCTGAGGATGTCTGCCTCTATACCAATCGAAAAAATATCCACAAGCAAAATTCCGATTAAGTCGTCGTTAATACCTCGTAACCACTTTTAATCGTTTTTCATCTGCGATACATTCTTTTGTTTTGTTTTGTGTAAAAGGCTACTTCCAGACATTGTATCGATTTCAACATGTTGGTCGCGCCAGCGCGCAACACGCTCACTTGTCTCCAGAAAAAAAAGACAAACTGTCAGATTTAAAAATTATATACCAACAAAAATATAAGGAAAATCCCATATCCCAGGTTCCAAGTTAAGACATCATCATCATCCACAAGTCGTTGTTGTTTTTTTTTTTTTGTATTTATTTATTTTAGTGCTCTCCGCTTCACCGTGAGTCTTCGAGTCAATTGCTTGGGTTTCAGTCAGAATATCGGAGGACCAGGAGGATTGGCCGACCGACCGACCCAGCCCGGCTCGTCCCCGAGCACAAGTGACAAGCCCTGGCGATAAGATTATCTGAAATTGATCGTTTTAGATGATGTGGTGGCATTCGAACATGTACTCAATATTTTATGTCCCCGGACAGATAAGTCGCTCAGAGTGATTCTGATCAATGACTTTTGCTCCAGCTGGATGGCTGGATGGCTGACTGGGTGACTGAAACCCAAAGATGTTTCTTGTTTTTTGTTATTTTTTTGTTTGAAAGGTAAATTTTGTTTAGTTTGGGTATATTTTTCTACCGCAGAGACCAGAGTCGTATCTCTCTTATCTTGAATTGAGATCCAGATTTTTATAGTGCGAGCGCTCTTAGGTCAGCATTTTTTTGGATGTGATTTAATAAAACATTATCTCAAATGGGAGGATGGATACACACTGGGAGCTGTCAGTGAAATATCTGAAGTAGTTCTCGAAATATCTTATTCAAATTAATATATATCGTCACACACATAGATTGTTATAACTTAATTTAAGGGATAGGTTTCCTTTTTGAATATTTTCGATTTTTAAAGTAGCCAATCTCTGTGTGGACATGGGTTTTAGATAAAATTCATGAAATACGAGATTCGAAAGTGTGGGAATTTGATTTTCGAAAAAGATAAAAACTTTGATGATGACAATGACTGACTGACTGTGACTTTGGGCAGGAAAGCTTGGAGAAAAACAATTATTAACCTAACCATGGTGATGGATAGAATTGATGGAAATTATTAGCTAATATGTGAATAGAGCACTTAGTTAAAGCTTCTTATCTATTATTTTTTTAAAGCCAAGACCTAGAAGTCAACTATTTGCATATTTGTATCTGAAAAGTTAAGGGGGGAAATCCCTCTGGAACTTTGTTTGCATTTTTTTGGTTTACTTAAAAAAATCATTTATCATTTAAAGAAACTGTTATTGTCTTATATGAAGCCTCAAACGCCGCTAGATAGTTCCCAAACCCAAACTTTTTACGAACGAAAACTTTAAGAGCTTTAATAATGAAGCTATTGACTTAAAAATTAATGCAAATAAATCGTTAAACTATTTTCTATTTCGTTTTTGTATCTCAAATTTTTATTTTAAACTTTTTTTTTATTAAATTTAGGAAAGCGTTTTAACACATTTTAATGGAACACACATTTTCTCTTTTGAGTACAAATAATTTCCTGGACCTGGGCATTGCACGGCGTTAACTCGAGGAGTCAACAGTGAAAAAAATTGTATTAATAGATACTTCATAATTTCAATAATAGTGAGGCAGCTTAGCATCTAAATCGTGCACTTTGTGATAAGAGCATGAAATTTATATCATGGGTATTACTCAATATTAGAGTTATTTTGAGATATTGGGCCACTTTGTATTCCATCCAGGAGCGTAGATACAAGAGATTTTCTGTGTTGCACCCGCATCAAACAGCAAGATTCAGAATATTACCAAGTACTCCTTGAAAAAAAGTGGTAGGTTGATAAAATTTAGTGTGGACTTATCTAATACCATATATCTTACATATTGTACTAACAATCCTATCAATTTGATCCTTTTATCACAAACTGCACAATTATTTTTCATACTTTTACTTTTGCACCTCACTCCTTCAAAATATTAATTTGTATGAAAATTTAATAAAAAATAAAAGCAAGCAATTTAAGTTTTGCATGAAAATTCAACATTCCATGGTAAATATAATTCATTTTTTGATTATTTTTGATTCTCATACGATGTATAAAATAAAAAAAATTCATAAATTTTCCATGTGTTGCAATGGTATCATTTCAAAAGTGTTTTTTCTCGCTAAAAAAAAACACCCTTTGACCTGAAATTTTTTGATGAACATATTTTATTATTTTTTTCTATGGTATATGAAACGTCTACACGAAATTTTATCAACCTACCACTTTTTTTCAAGGAGTACTTGATAATATTTTGACTCTTGCTCTTTGAGTAAAAGACAATTCATAAAGAGTCCAATAACTTTTTACATGATGGTCGAGACATTTTGGTATTGATTTTATTCGATCGGGCGTTAGAAAATACCTCGAAATCATGTATCATATTAATACAATATTTCATTGCCTATACTACGATATGCAACAAATCGAGTGCAACACAGAAAAAGTCTTGTATCTACGCTCCTGGATGGAATACAAAGTGGCCCAATATCTCAAAATAACTCTTAAATTGAGTACTACCAACGATGTTAATTTCATGCTTTTATCACAAAGTGCACGATTGAACTCTTTTTTAATGCTAAGCCGCCTCACTATAATTATCATGTAATTTTTCGGAATTCAATGAATGCTTTCAGTTCCCCTAAAAAATAAAAAAAAAAATTTGTCGTTAAGAGGGTTATATAATAAATAATTGATTTTTAATAATTCATAGTAAGATTATAACGTTACCCTTATGAATTGCAAGAAAATATTTTTTTTTACTAGTATTGTTTTCGCTGTAATGCGAGGTAATTTTTATTTATATTAAGATAACTTGTAACAGTTTCTTTAAAAAATAATTGTCATCTTTCAAACACTGTTTTTATTTTTCCAATATCATTTTTACTGTCCCCCGATAACCCGATGCAAGAAAAAGTACAAATAAATTGACAACTTTTTGAAACAATCTGAAAAAATGGTTTTCTTTACCAAGCTGAATCTCCGAAATTATAACAGTTAAAAATCTGAAAAAAAAAAATCCCGATGATAGCTACAACATTTAGGTTTATGTCTGTCTGTTTTTTTTTTCAATTTTCGAAACATATAGTTTTGATGAGACAAGGTCCAAAACCCCACGATGTTTCCATAATTTTTACAGACTCACAGTTGAACAATTTTTCACCTTAAAAAATATCTTGAGATACATATGTACAAAAAAAATTACCTCGACTTTAAACATTACCTTGTAAATTACCGTCTTCTATTGTTTTCAGTCTTTTTCAAATGTTTAATATCAGCAAAATTAACTCATATTTTCTCAGCCATTTTGCCCATTTAAGATTTTGTTAAAAATTAGTTCAGCATAAAAATACCTAGATCTTCTTCAAAACGTGCGTTAAAAATAAGTTAAGCCATGTTCATGGATCAGATTTAAAAACGATAATAGTTTTCATCAACATTAAGTTCTACATATTTGCCCTTAGAAAATAAAAATGTGCTGCAATCATAAAAATCACAAAATTGTTCAAAATTAAACTCAAAGCAATAAAGCCTTTTGGTAATTAAGTTAAGCATATTGGATTTTGTGTACATAAAATTATGTGACCAATGTTTATACTTTCTCTAATTTATTTCTAAAAAAAAAGTATCAAGTAACATCTCAACAACAACTTAAAAGGTCAAAAACAAAATCAAATTCTGATTCCTGCTACTTTTTTTTTTAATACAAAAAAAGACAACAGCTTACATGTATTTTAAAATAATCAACAAAAAAAAAACTGAAAGGCAGACGAAACTCCCTATAACCAATACCCATCTTAGGTCGTATATTCAAATGTCAATATTTTATCTCACTTGCCACTTCATACACCCAAGCACACAGTGCGCAATGAAATTAGTAGGTCCAGATCAAAGGCGATTGGGATCGGCTAATTTATGGGTTGACAAATAAAAAATTAAAAAAAAAAAAACTAAAGAAAAAGAAAAATAGATCTTAACACACAAAAAAACAAAAAATAAAGAAAAACAAGCAACCAAATCTGACTACCATATCAAGAGGAAAATTTATTTCCCAAAACGAAATAAAGAAGAAAAAATTATACAACACAGCATCTCGTCTTCGATGAGACTAATAAAAGGGAAACCGCCCCACAGCAACGACTTTGGTAACGTCAATAAATGCCTTATTGACATACGTCTATCGACATTCGTAGTCTTTTTCTTGATACAAGGAACCTTGCAAGGGGCTCGCAGAGGCTAGTCATCGATACGGTCATTCCCAAAGGCTGCATTCCAAGCATCATCTTCACCGGTATAGTCGAAGGCGGCATGGTGCAAGACACAATGTATCACTATGAATTCGATTCGAATGCAAGATCCGTTTCAGATTCGGGTGAGAATTAGAGAAAAGGAATATTTGTTCCTCAAACAACACGGTGTTAATAGCTGGACGTGTATCATCGATAGATACTGCGCTGCTGCTGGGTTCTACTGCATCAAAGTCGTTGACCGAGCATCCTTTTTTTGTGTTTGATGATGGAGAGGAAATCCAAAGTAGCATAACATTTTTGTAGGTATCTTTTAGTTCTTCCACGACGAAGACTATAGATATCAGAACAAAGCGCCTGCAGGTGTCATTTTTTTGTTTGTTTATTCACTTTGTTTTTTTGTAAGCCAAACTGGAGTAGGTATATCTAATTGTAATATTTGACAGAGACTAGTTTAAGTACACAAAACTATATTTGTTAAAGCGGGCCACCCGCCTGAACGTGTTACTAGTCAACCACTCGTGTATTTTTACAGAACCAAAAGAATTTCGAAGTATTCCAGGAGGTACCGATTCTATTCCGATAACATTTTCCAATGACATTAATGGAATTTAAAATGATCTATGACTTGGGTCAAAAAATGCTTATTAGAAAATATTATTTTTTTCCGAAATTTAAATTTAAAAATATCTTAATAAAACCGTTTCGAATTAAGTATACAAATGATAAATGATAAAAACCTTAGCACATGATACTACCTGAAATTGAAATATCTATAACTTCTTTTGTTTGAAGAACATGTAGGTATACTTTTTTATTTTGTTGTCTGTGCAAATTAATATGGCTGCTTAAGAATTTAACATTTGTAGTATTACTGTTTGAGTTTCTTTCATATTTGCCGCTTTATTTGAACAAATTGTTTCAATAAACTGTAACCTCAATATTATTATTTTAAGTTTGATCGTTTTTTTATTATTTCAAAATTCAACGTTACTGTTTTCGGTTTTGGATTTTTAGCGTACAATCAACAGAGCTTTTTGTGGTAACTAGTTTTATCAAGTTCAAAATTACGTAGGTACATAAGTTAAAAACCTTAACATGGGAAGACAAAAAATTGCAAATTTTTGGTTGACAAATAGCTGGAAGGCGTTGCCAATTTTGATTGATAATGGAAAGTATCTAATTGGTAGAATGCACTTTTGAATTATGTTTGTAAATAAAATTAATTTTTTTTTGTCACTTATTTGGTTTATTCAAAAAATAGGTACCAAAACAGCTTTAATTCAATAATGGACGAAAAAAGGTAAAAAATAATCTTGCATAGGTCGTGTCGCTTTTGATACGCAAAATAAACAATATTCTCTTTTTTCTTTACTTCTAATTAGGGTTGCCAACCGTACTCTAAAAAAAGAGTACTGTACTCTATTTCACGTATGTGTAGGTACTCTATAATTTATAACTCTGATAGAGTACGTCAAAATACTTTGTTTTTACTTAAGGCTAAATGCACCACCTCATAAACATCTTAACGTTTACAAATTGGTGGATAAGTTTCATATTTCTAAAGATAATTGAATGAAAAAAAAAACACGAGGTTTAAAATATTCGACCTTATAATTTCTAAATTTGAACAATTGTAATTTAGAGAGTACAAAACATTATAATTTTGGTCGTTGTTTTAGTATAACCTACTTGTTTTGTTTGTTTCTTAGTCAGACTTAAATTTTAATTTTTTTTTTTAAATTCTATTTTGGAATGAAATTGAATCAAAGGAAGGAGTAAGCTTTTTTCAAAAACTTAAACTTTGTTTTTTTTTATAGAAAAAAAATGAATGGCAACTGATGCTATTTTTCTTGATCTTGCAATGTTTGAACTGGTGTAACTTTTGCTATTATCAATATAATTCATCGAAATAAAAAAATTTATATTAAAGAAAAATGTTTAAAAAAATTTGTTCACTTTTTTAGAAATATTAGTTTAATTTTTTTTAATTAAAATTTTATTCTCTATTTTACTTTGTTTTTTTTTAAGACCTCTAAACATTAGTTTTTTTTTCTTGTAAAAATTGAATTTTGAATTCGAACGTTTATTTTAAAAATAACAAAAATATTGTTATATACTGCAAGAAGCACCAAAAAATACATTTTCAAGACTTGAAATAAATGGTAGGTACTCTTCTTTTTTCAAATGTACTCTTTTTTTTCGTCTCTGAAATCAAATATACTCTATTCCTTCTTAAAAAAGTTGGCAGCCCTACTTCTAATAGATATTTGTTTTTTTTTTTTTTATTAATTTTATTTTTGAACTTTCTGTGTCAAGTTAAATTGAATTTTTCAATTCCAATACTTTAGTTTTTTTTACATTTTTGTTTTGAATAAAAAAAAAAAAAAACAGAAGGGGATATAAAGGTTAAAGACTCCTCCAAAATTATTTTCATACAGTTACTGGTGGTAAATAAAGGATATGTAACAATTGGGAAGTACATGTTGGACTTTCTTTTAATGCAAAGTTAACAATTGTTAACGCACTGTAATAATCATTTCTCACTGTCTTTTCAAGTGATCCGATTTTTTACTTAATGTACCTAGTATCTATCAAGAGCAATGGAAGAAGCCTCAAATTTTTCAAATTTTGATGGAGTTTTAAAGTAAAATTAAAATTTAAAAATTAGATGAAAACAAAATAGATGAAAACCAAAAGCAAATTTCATTTTTTCATGGAATATTTTTGGATTAATATACTTATCATTAAAGTCAATTTGATAGGATGTCGCAGCCGCCATCAACGTTAGGTTGCTTCAACGATATGATGGTTACATTAAAGCTGCGTCCACATTATGTTTTTCAACACGATTTTTTTAAATCACAAACGCACACGCTCAGTTAAGTGTGGACGTATTGTTGTTCATGTTAAATATGTCAGTGAAATGTAATTTTTGAATTCAACTGCCATTTTACTGTCAACAAGGTGGAACATTCGCAACATTCTTTGACCTCTACCGATTCCAATCGGGTTGCGTTCGGGTCAACATAAGTAAAGTAGTGCTATTGATCAACTTTGTTGATTATGCGTGTTGCTCATTACTAATCAACACAATGTGAACGCAGCTTAAGAGCTCATTTTACAGATTATTAAAAGTGCTATATTATTGTATATTACCCAAATAAATCCAAAGATCGTCAGATATTTGAAAAAAAAATGTCATTTTGCACTCACCTGACGAAACAAACCCCGACTTTGACCAATTATAAAATTGAATTTGATTAACTCACAGAATTCGTTTGCATATCATTTTTTAAATAATTTTATTGTTAATAAGTCTTTTCTTGATCATTTTTGGTTAATTAAAATGAGTAAAAATTCAGTTTTATTGCAATTGCTTCGAATGATACGAATGCAAAGATTAATCAAAATCGTTAGAGCCGTTTTCGATAAATTTGTATAATAACTTGACAATTTTGTATGGGGGAAAAAATATATGTACCAAATCCGTCCACACGTTTAGGCTGTGGAAATGTGTAGAGATGGGTGCATAAACTGACACGGACGAAGTTAAGAGGCCAACCTTTTCAGAGTTTTCCATCATCGTAACTTTGGTTTTGATTAAAGCCTCGAAATTTTGTTTGACACGAAACCAATATGTGCCCTGTAGACGTAGAGCATGTTTTGAATAACGTACAAAATTCTTTTTTGTTTTTTTTTCTTTTTCATTCAAAAAGTGTTTTGAGAAGTCTTACCAATGGAAAGTCATATGTATATTGGTAGTAATTCTCTCTTTTTTTTTATTATAGACACAGATTCATGTTCAGCACCAAAAAAACAAGGTAAGCCACCAAAAATAATTACTTCAAAAATTTCCACTTTACCTAATATCAGTCTGAAAGTTTGAATACGATTCAGCTTGACAAGGAACAAGTTATATTTTATTCTTAGGAATATATGTATATAAAATTGAAATAAAACTTTTTACTTTTACTTTTTTTTTTTACAAATGCCATTAGGTCTCAGAATTTGCGATTTTCTTCATAGTTCTGACTTCTTAACAAGCCTAAAATAGAACTTCAACAGCTTTTCAAATAAGAACAATTTATCGCGTCTCATTCGCGTCATTTTTCATTCTAAATAGACAAGTCGGTAAAAAGTTCAAAGCAATTTTCAATTTGAACAACTGAACAAATTACAAAGATCTTTTGATATGTAATTTGACAAGACTTAAATTTATTGACTCAGTGGTGCCCTATTCGTCGTCGTATATATTTATAAATTAATATTTATCAATAAATTAGTCGATTTATACAGAAAAATTAAAAAAAAAAAATACAAAAAATTTTGTATTCAAATTTCCCCGTTGAAAGCCTCCATATGGGGTTTGGCCAAGTTGAAAACCCAAAGACGGCAATAATAAGTTCCCAATGGGAGGCCCACCAAAAATATATTTCAGGTCAGCGCGCGTTGATATTAAAATTTAATAATGTTCCAATGAATGGCCTGAAATGGAATTTTGAATAGGTACCCAATACAACATTTCCATTTTTCTGTATACAATTTTGGTGTCATGTCTTGTCAGCTTTTTTGTGTTTGCTCCTTGTTCTTCGATCTTAAGTTATGAGCATATTTCTATATAGCAAAGATTATGGCTAGATGAAAAATATTTAAATAATAAGTATTATCGCTCTGTTACAAGTGTCGAAACGTATCTTTAAGCGAGGAAATACACGGATACAAGAATATTATAAATGGTTTAATAGTTTATTGTTTCCATGTCATAATCTGTTAAATTATGTTTAAAAGCATTTAGAAGATTCGTCTTTGTTGTTGTTGTTGTTGTTGTTGTTATGGTTGTTCGAAAGAGAGGCTCTTTGTTAAGATGAATTTTCCCATAAACCTAGTTTTTGTTCATCTTTAGATTGAATAATTTAAGCACAGTTACCACAAAAGTGCTATAAACTATACAAAAAAAAAAAAAAAAAACAACATGTCATCTGCTTAAGGTTGGTTGTATTTTTTTTTTATATTTTTGTTTAAATTAATGTTCATGCAGAGATGCAAATTGGGCAATGGAATGGAACTTTTATGCCTCAAATCAATGCGAGTTAGAAATGTCATTCATCGTAAAATTTAACAATTTTGATGTTTTATGCATAAATATCAATAAATTTTGATTTAAACAATGGGAAGGTTCAATTTAACAGTATTAGTGCAGTTAGTCAAGACTTAAAGTTAAGGCGCGTGTCGTAGAAGCTATTAAGAGGTTAATCCTAATCGAGAAATCTGAGTTTAAGACATCCCAATAAACAAATTTTCTTTTTAGTAAATGAGAGTAGAATCTTATCAATATCTATCGAATCAATTATATAAGCTTCGTTAAGTGACACTTTTCACTCCTATTGGATCTTATAGAAGCAAGTTAAGTACCAACTCCTAAAAGTTTGTCTAAGCTAAACCTTTTTATAGGAGGGGAAGGATATAGATTTTTTGTTCAATAATACAACAGGGTACATTTGATTATACAAGCCTTATAGAAGTTAAATACTCTAACAAGCTTTATATAACTATTTTAAGGTTAAGGGACCTTACCATTTGATATTTTATGCAAGACAAATGGATCTATAAGAACTAATTAATTGCATCTTTAACTTTGATATAAAGTCCTAAAAGAGTAGGAATTTTAACAATGCATTTATATCAGTTAACACTCCTATAACAACTTAACAGCTGTTTGCAGGGTTTTAGAAGCGCTATAGGTGTGAATAATAAATTAATTTGTAAAATTGGAATGTAATTAGCTTATCTCTGTCAGCCCTAGTGAAGGAGTAGTTATAGAAACTTTGAATTGCGATCGCCTGACGAAGAATAGTTACAGTGATCTATCAAATTAGATAGTGTGGCGTTACTCCATAAATGTAAATTTTATTGAGCTCTTCTGCAAGCATCTTTAGTTCTATTCACACTCTAACCATAAAAATTATCTTCTTATGTAATCTTGTCTACTTTCATTGTGAACTAAACACATTGCCCTTATAGAGGTAGATATAGTTGTTACTGATGATAATGTAATAAATGATGAATGTCCAACTACAATGCTATCTCTACAAACAATGTTTAACTGGCGCACCCCACTTGAATGTATTCATTGTCTTGTGTCTTGTCAATGTCCAGATGTCAAGGACTCAACTTATGCTCGTGCGTTTACCGGGTGTTTGGTTTTCAAAAAAAAAAAAAAGGCAAGCAAACGCTAAACACCTTGACAGCAATACCAAGCAAAAGGATCTTTATAAGCCGCACACTAAGCCCATTAAATACAAATAGAAAGCCAATAAGTTTGTTATTTGTTTTTGTGCTAGCACAATTGATTTTGACATCGTGTAACTGCAGCAGCAGGTAATTGAGAGGTTTTTCTCTTTTAACATCAATAAATACCTTTCCTTCGCACTCACACAAACAAACCTATTTTCTGAAACAATGATGCATTGAAAATTCAAGTGAAGAAAAATCCCTGCAAAACTATTGATAAACTCATTGTTGAAAATACATAGATACTTTACCTATAGATGTCGGTATAATAAAATGTATCTATTGCCACCGCAATTTCTAGGTGTCTTTAAAGAGGGTTTTTTGCTGGTTTTGGTTGTCGGGTTGTCAAATGAAAAATGGGCAAGGGAATGAGCATTTCTGTGTTCAAATTCAAATTGTTTTGAAAAATACATAAAAGAGGGACTCGACTCACACCCAAGGCCTAACAAAGCGGAACCGTTCACAACTGTGTTTAAGGGTTTTACTTGAGGTTTGTTTTTTTTTTCGCTATGTACAAGTATTTGAAATTTTTTTTTACAACAGTGTGACTTTTTGGGTAGTACGCGCCTAGCTATTCAATCACATTCTTGAGAGTTTGTTGTCAATGTGTACTTGGGTTGAGAGACCCTGAACGAAAAAAGTATAGTGAGAGCACCCTGCTGTGTGACATCAAGCATTATTTTCCCGCATCATCCCTTTTTACCAGATGCACTCGAATGTATAATGGCATATCCTCTTGAAAATCATTTCGGATGTAATAGCAAAGGTATGAGCATTTTATTTGCTAAAAATGAGTACAAGGGGGCTTATTTCTATATCTAGAGAGATACAATCCTAAAATCCGACACATTTAGTGGTTATAGAAAAAGTGATAAATCTTACGATTTTTATAGCTCTTTTGGATGGCGTGTATAATATGTTTGCATTTTATTATTTTTTTTTTTTTTTTGTCTTTTTTTCAAATTTTATATACACAACATTTATTAGCCCGTAGAAATGTGTTGGGTTTATTTTGTTATCAATTAAATCATAAATAAGAAATTGATAACCAAAAATCCCTTGTTTTTAACAGAAAAAAAAAAACTAAAAGCTACCCCTACCATAATTCCGCTGTTTTGTAAGAATTGTAAACATAAGACAGGAGAAGCTCAGGAATTTAAAATTTAAGACTAAGAAGTATTTAGGAAGTGTAAGTACCAAAAGGGTTCACTAGGAGAATGTTTTTTGCAGATGCTTACATCCTAGTGTACAGACTTTTTATTCACTTAGAAATATTCAAACTACTGAAAAAGGTAGGTATTAACTTAATTTCCGGGCCTATAAGCCTATCGTCATATATTCTTAAAACACTACAACGACTAATTGATAATCATCTAAGAGACTGCATTTAGGCGAAGCTTCTGTCGTCATCTCAACAACATGCATACCGTCAAGGGAAATCGATAGATACGAGTACAGCTCTTGACACCTTACTATCGAATATTGTCTCCAACAGAAAAGAGTAAACCATTGTTTAAATACTGTTAAAGAAACTTAACCGAAGTATTTCGGATAAGCTTGGTTAATAAATTTACAGAAGCTTTACAGAAATTACCAAGTTTTGTGTTTGATTTTTGGTTTTGATATTAAAGAGGTAATCTAACTCGGGCACTTTTTGGTTTTGACATTGAATAATATAGCTCGGACATTTTTTTGTATTGACATTTCTGTTATTCGAAGTTCGATTCCTGGGTGTAATAAAAACATATTATATTCAAAATTATTATTAATAGATACCTATACTTAAAACTAATGGAATGTTATATATAATTTCAGATTAAAAGATAAAATTCATGATCTAAAATCAAATCAAAACCAATCAAAAAAGAAAATTCATTTTTGTTTTTGTAGTTGTTTTTTTTTTTTTAAATTTCTATAAGACATGTATAAAAGAGCTTTACAAGTTCTTCCGAAGCTATCTGTCAAATCTCAAAGCTTCGATAAAACTTCGTTTAAGCTTCTTATATATACCTTATAAGTGCATTCTTATAAAAGGTCAAACTAGTATAACGTTCTCCTTTTTCCATGCCCAACAACCTTACTAAAGTTAAAAAGAAGCTGAAATGTAGCTTCTGAAATAATCTTACCGAAGTTGAAATGCTATTTGGGATGTTGTCTGATTTTTATCAAACAAATGCTGTCAACACACTAACAAGACTAATTTCTTAGACTTTTTAATTATAGGTTTAAAAAATAGCTGCTGCTTGTGGACAAAGCAGTATATTGCATTAACCTAAGGAGGGTCCAACGCTTGGCATGTGTGTGCATCAGTGGAAACACCCTGTGAAAATAAGGGAGAAGATTTTTCATCGATTAACTTTTTTCGAACACTGTTTTTTTTAGAAAGCAAATTTCCGTTGCTTTAAAACTCTAGATCGCGAATTAAAATAACAAGTTCAATTCTAATAATCTAACTTTTAAGAGCCTAGTCTAGAATCATTAAAGTAACTGTGTACTGTACAACCTATATGCACCTTTAATCTTATACACAGTGATCTACATGTATCTTCTTCCGGCACTAACAATTTAAAAACTCAGTCAATAAAACGTGATCAGAATCGGTAAACAGTTAAGAAAGAAAAAAAAATCTATCAACCAAAAAATAACAAATATTATATAAGCCCATTGGAAAATCTTCCGCTTGTTGAGTTTTGTAGATATAGTTGTCCTCAATCATGTCGGTAAGGTATAAGAATAATTCTAACGAAAAGTTTGCCGCTGCATTTCGAAATAGACCGCATTGAATGAATGAGAATACCTACAAAAAAAACACGTCCCACTCCGGATGTTAGGGCAGAAAAATTAAATAAAATAGTTTCTTCTGTGCAAATATTATGTAGCTACGTGCTGACAAACTTCACACGTTGAGATAGTTTTTTTTTGTATTTATGTGTTCATCAATATTGGACCGAAATGCTATGAAGCTTTGCATTCCAATGAGATGTCTTCCAAACGGAAATGAACTACATCCACAAGTTTTTTTTTATTGACAATTGACAAACTTAAAAAAAAAAACAACTCCGAAAAAAATAAAATTCAAACGAGAACAAAATCCAAAACAGGTTAAATGTTTAACATATCCGTCTGATGCATTTGGATTAAAAAAAATAAATGTACCTTCGAAATAAACACGTCCATTTGATGAAGTTTATCTGACAATTTTATTACAAAGTCACAATCCGCTGCGGTAAGTTGGCAATAAAGTTGCAATATTCCATCACCTAAACGAGTTGCATTGATAAAATGTGTCACGCATCATTGACAAACACAGCGACGCAGCGCAGCGCAGGTGTTGCAAGTTAGCGCAATCTGTGCATGCATGTCATTATCACTTTGGATTAAACTTCTTTGACACATTTGCTTACAGTAAGCTTTGTCGTAAAAAAATAATTATAAATTCTTAAAAAAAAAAATAAAGATATAACTTGCAACAGTGCTGTGGACAGAAATACTGTCACTTCAAAAAAATTGAATACAGAAATATGTACTTAAAAAAAAAACTTTAACTTGTTCTTCATGTCTTCACAGTTAATTTATGTGTTTCAGTTCCATGGTATAAAAAGACAAGGTATGATCATTAGAGCCGCCATCTTATAAAATGGGGTAATAACTTTTTGACGTTTAATTTGGCAAAGTCAAAAGCAACAACAATTTCCAAGACAAATTTGTTTACAACAACAATTTCAATGGGCAGCTGTCAAAACCTTAAGTAGCCATTTTTAAGTTTTGACAGTTCTCGATACAGAGTTTTTTCTAATGATCATACCTTCTCTTTTTATACCATGTTTCAATTCTGTAAGACTTGGCACTGATAGGTAGGCATACTCATTTATTCATACAAAACCCAATCAACAACATGCATCAGTGTTTGAAATTATTAATTAATATATGCATATATGCGATCATAATCCCGCTTAACATCAATTCAAGAATGAAGTCATTTTGATTGCCATCACCACTATGGCAGTTCCATGAGTGTAAACACTTTTCTTTGGTCCATAAAAAGGTTATTATGTTCCTACAGAAAAATTAAGATGCCCATGATTAGATGAAAACGTCAAAAAGCGATCAATAAACAAATACCTAGAAGTTTTAGGTCAAAGATATAATATTAGCAATATATTAATAAATTAGATAAACAACATAATTTGCAAGCAGGATATTTTTTATGAAAACTGCAAAATGATTGCACATTTTTTTTTAAATTTAATTTGATTTTTTACACCTCTTAAACCCATTTTACACATAGCCGGGAACCGGGTAACTGGCCCGGAAAAGCGGTTGCTAGGTACACGTTCTTATTGGCGCCTTCACACGAATAAATTGAAAACATATGAGGAAAAACGGTTTAGGCCCAACTATAATAGGCATATGAGCGCATGGGCTTATGTCAAAATGGCATAATGGTGATGGCAAAATGGTGAGTTGTCGAACATACACCACAATTCTTATGGGATAGCCATAAAAGCTGAAACACAATCACGCTTTGCCGTCGATTTTGACAACTGCCAAAAGTTCAACCATACGAAACCTGTGTAACCTCACACAATGACGCTTTTATTACATACGCTTTTTTTGACAAACGTAAGGAAACGTAAGAAAGCGAGCAAAAGTTCAACAAGACTGAACTTTTGCTCGCTTTCTGACATTTATCAGACATAGTTACAGTCACACACATAATTATTGGGCCAAATGTAAATAAAAAAAAAAATAAATTATTACAAAACTAGGTGTGTTTTTTTGTTTCTCTATATAGATTTTGCACAAAAAAACGATATCGAGATATTTTAAATAAAACAATTTACGTATTAAAAACAACAATAATTTAATGATGTTGTAGACTGAGTTTTATTGTTTGTTCTGTTTAAAAAAAACAACTTATTTTGATTGGTTTTGTTTTTATAACTATAGGATTAAAGAATAAACTAATTTCTATGCATTTTTTAAACACAATAATAGCCTTCTTCATTTTTCCACATTTAAATCAAGATAAAGACTTGGCCCAATAATTTTGTAAGTGACTGTGTTTGTTTTTATTTGACAGCAGATTTTATGTTTCAATCAGCTGTTCGAAGTCAAAGTGACAGAAGCGCGCTTTGAGGATTTCTCAACGTAACACGATGGCGCGTCTGACAAAGCGTGATTGGGTGCTTTCACGTACGCAAATATACCCTATCCAAGATACCTAAGTATTCGATACGTTTGTGAACACGAATCAGCTGTTTTCAAATCTCCCATAAGATACACGAGAATCCAGAAATTTTTAGGATACCTTTGGATTTTTTTGCTTGGCAACACATGTTTACGATCAGCTGATATTTTATATGGGATTACAACAACACAAAGGTATCCGGAATCCGGATACACTTGGATCGTTACGTGAACGCACCCATTGTGTTTCTGCTTTCAACGTTTGAGATGCGTGTAGTTTTTTTTGCAAGAAAAACGCATTAGTCTCAATATCTCGAGAACGACTTGTCGCACAGAAAATTTGCAAGGGGATATTTCTCATAGGAAATACCTATGTAGAATATATTTCTTTCCGTCTATGCTTAGAAATAAAATTATCAAAATCAGTGCGGTTCCATTTCAAGATGTCATTTTTTAAAAGCAGTTACTTTACAAAAAATGCTTTTCAATTTGTTGTTTTTTTTTTTATATCTCGCTTAAAAAGTGTACCTCCCATACAAATTTTTCAATTTAAATTAAAAGTATCTCGAAAACGGCTCTAACGATTTTGATTAAACTTTGCAGGCGTAATATTCAAAGCAACTGCATTTTTATTTTTTTCCAAAAAAGTCAAGTAAAAAAAATTTTTTTTTCATTTATCAAAATTTTTCCCTAAATGCCGGCTTTTCCCAAATATAATTTTTTTTTATTTATATAGAGCCAGCAATTAAAATCTACAAGTAAACTAACATAAAAGTGCTTTGAACTGCAAGAGAAAGTACGTGCGACCCCAGTCGTACATTTTATTAAATATCAAATTAACATTTTTTAAATATCAGCAAAAAATGCTAAACAATATTTTTATTTGATATGTATTTATATATTTGATATATAACTATCAATTCATCATATCAATTTCTCATTCCAAATTGTTGAAAATTATTAAATAAAAAATTCTTAATCTGTACTAATTTAAAGGCGCTTTGTGTTTTTTCGAAGTGAGAAAATTTGATCGGCAATAAGTAATGTTTTGAAAAAAGAAATAATAATATAATACTTAAAATAATAAAAATAGTAAAAAAGAAAAAGAAACAAATATCATTTATAATAAATTGAAACGTAAAATCTAGTCAAAATTGATATTTTAATCGTCAAAGTGAAATTTTCACTATCCACCTCAAATTAAAAAACGTCAAAATGATATGATAATCAAATCAAAATTGATACTTTATATAAATGTTGGACGACTTTTGTCACTCAAAATTGTTAATTTGATAGCTGTTACTATCAAATTTTTTTCGGTGTAGGCGTTTTCCTTCTTTAGCTCAGAAAAAAAAATTCCGAGCATGCTCTGAACATCGTCTGAACAAAGAACTATTTTTGAACTCTTAGCTGCCAGCTGCCACTATTTGACAAACAAGCATTCAATTTATTTTTTGAAAAGAGTGAGCATCCTCATATTTTACCTAACAAACGCTTGTGTTCAGCATACAACCCGGTGCGCTCAGATATTTTATTCTGAACTCAAAGACTGAGCTCTGAACAAGCTCAGAAGTTCTCAGAACATGTTCCAAAGTAAAAAGGAAATACAAATTAGAAGCTCTGAACGTTTAAAGAAAATAAAGAAACACAGTTTGACAGTTCGGACTCTGTTCTGAACAAAACAAGAGGCGTTCCTGCAATGACGTTATTTTTATACCAAAATATTAACGTGAAGATGGAAGTAATCTTTTCGAAACGAAACGAAAATTAGACTGAAACTACAATTCAAAAGTAATTTATATAAATCAATATGAATTGAATGTAAGGATCACAAGATATTTTATAATCGCTTTTAAAATTGAAATTAAAAATACTTCGTCACTAATTAAGTTTTAACACCGCTGTTGCCTACTTCTCTACAATAAACCAATAGTATTGTACGGGTATCAAACTTAATAATTAATTGTTCAAAAAAAAATAAATAATTTTAAAGCTTAAAAAAACATAAAAAATTTTTCAATTTACTTTTATCACGCAGACAAGGTCTAATCTAGTTAGATTGAAATATTAATAAGTTTTGTTGTAAATTTATATCTTGTTGTTTATTTCTTATTAGAACATTATCAATTAAACTGGATTTTATACAGATACAAAACTTATACCTACTTTACATAAAATTTTTGCAATAAATATATAAAATTTATTAAATGGTGCTGGTACAGATATGTTTGTTTGTTGATTTTTTTTTAAAAGAGGTTAGTTTAAACATGAATTTGATATTATAAATAAATCCATAAAGTCAATGGTTTAAGTACCCATATTATAATTTATTTACATATGTTATTAATGAAAACATTATATTTAACAATAAATGGACAAGAATAAGGCCAGGGGCCCCTTAAAACGATTCTTGAAATTTGAACTGTATCTATTTCAACAAACAACAAATAAAAAAATTTAAAACATTTAAGGTCCATTTTCTTCACTCGGAGTTGAACACAACTTGAGAAATTTTATATTAAAAATTCTCAAGTTATGTTCAACTCCGAGTGAAGAAAAGGGACCTAAGACTATCAGTAGTTTCTTCTATTTGACAGCATACAAAGAAGCAGATGTATGAAAAATAAAAGTATAATCGTATCCTTTTTTCTCAACCAGTGAACGCATTCAACTGTCAAAAAATAATTTTCTTACTAGATCTGTTCTTTTTAATATTTAATTTCCAAATACCTAGATATTTCTATATAAAATGTGACATCAGCTGTGAAAAACATTTAACTTTTATACCTAGATAACAGTACCTATTCATCAAACTGAAGAAAAATTAACCCAGGCGCCCAACTTATTATAAGTAACTACGCCACTGATTGAGGATAGTGTTTGACCAATCAACATTATTACTACATATATCGATTGAATATTACTTATTTTTTATCAAGGATCTTTTAATAAATAATAATGTTGTTTACTCGTAGCAATATCAATATTTTATTTAAATTTATAGTTCTGTTCTGAGATTAGTTATTACCTCGACATGCACTTAGTTGTTTGGATATTTTTATTATTTTAATAGTTACATATAGGTACATTTATCACGTTATTACAAACGCATAATAAATAGTAGGTTTATTGTGTTACATGTTGTGAATAATTTTATTATTCAACAATTCATACAGAATGTGCAAAATACAATTACTTATGTGTCGAA
The DNA here is from genome assembly GCF_945859705.1 of Episyrphus balteatus. NCBI lineage: Eukaryota > Metazoa > Arthropoda > Insecta > Diptera > Syrphidae > Episyrphus > Episyrphus balteatus. The sequence goes on from NC_079135.1 coordinate 37,684,088, forward strand.
CATTTCACTTCGGTCTTCTAATTAAAATGTAAGATAGAGATATAATTATGGTATTGATCAGTTTCGTTTGTTCTTACACGCAGAGTAAACGCTTTTCCACAATTATATTCGTACGGAATACGGACAAGAGTATAATAGTTATAATTGAGGCGCTGAAAGATAGTAACGGATTTTTTGAAGATGGCCAAGGTCCCAAGTAACTCTATGTTTTAAATATCAAAGACTTGTTAGTGCCAAAATGATATAAAACAGCCACAAAATGCACTTTTAATTTTTTATTCCATTTTCTCAAAAACAGTGTATTGATATGGAATCATTTGAGGCAGTTTACTATCGCAATTTTGTACTGCAATCCACAGTCTTGGCGAAAACTGTATTTAATGTGTTTTTAAAACGTTTTTTTGCCAAATTTTGACTTTAAAATCGATTATCTCAAAAACTTCTGATTGAAATAACTTGATTTGAAAATTAATCAATTACGAAATTCTGACCTTTGAAAAAGGTATCATTTATAACTGTAAGTTTTGCCGTCGTTTTCAAATTTAGAAAATTGCCCCTCCCTCCTGTCCGGGGGGAGAAAGACCCCCTGAGTTATGTACTACCCCTGATATACGGACACCTGATTGAAAAATTTGGTTTTGCAAATAAAAAGATAACTTGTTGACATTAAATGCGAAACATTTTGATAAATTATGACATCCAGAAGAAAAAAAGTATCAGCACTTTTGGAAATATAGTTTGGCATTCGGTTTTTTTTTTTTTTTTAATTCATTTAGGTATTCATATAGCCATATTTTTAATTAGAGTCTGAACGCGGTATTACAATGGAATATTTTTAAGGCAAATATGGTAAAAAAATTATTCCAAAAGTAAAATTGAAATGTGATTGAGCTTCTGAGATTTCCACACCAACTCTGTGGTGTTAAAAAAGTTTCTGTTGTTTTCAATGCATTGGGTTAAGACTTAACACTTTGTAGGCACGAAATCGTTTCACCGTGTCATCAGCTTATAATACATAGGAGAAACATTATTTTCTTTTGGAGTTTATTTAGTTTGATGAATTATATCAATAGGTAACAGAATAGGCTAATGTGAAATTTTTTCAATGATAAAATGGCGGCGTAGTTCAGGATGATCGTAAACTCCTGTTCTTCCATCGGGCGATCAACTAACTCCTACAATTTTTAACCGATCGGGCTGAAATTTTGTGTGAAGATTAATAATACTATTTCCCAGTGAATAACGTAGAGTGTATTGATTTTTAGAGAAATGGCATTAGTTTGAAAAAATTCATTTATTCCAAAAACAGAATTCGGTGGAAAAAAGACCATAAAATCGTTAAATTTTAATGTTTCAAAAAAATTGATACGTACGTACTTCACTGGGGAATAGTATTGCTAAGCTACATACGAAATTTCAACCCGAACGGTTTAAAATTGTAGGAGTTAATTGGTCGCCCGATGGAAGCACAGGAGTTTGCGATCACCCTGAATTTCGCTACCAAAAAAGATTGAACCTTATCATTCTGTCAATTTTATGACAAAAACATGGGAGACTACCTACTAGGGTGGGTCAAAAAAATCGAAATTCTTTTTTTTGATTTGGTACTCCGAAAAATCGATTGCTAGACACCTTTAGAATATACACACCAAATATGAGCTCTTTTTATTAATGGGAAGGTCCTCCGCTTTGCAATTTTCCATTTTTACATCAAGCTTCTACTAAAAAAAAATATTTTTTTTTTATTAATTGACTTTTTAACAAATTTCTTTTCAGATTCTTGTAGGAAATTGAACGCTCTACAAAAAAGGCCTTATACACTTTTTTCGTTTATCTAACCGTTGAATAGATATTTGAGTTAAAAAAATCGAGAAAATCTTTAAAAATTCGTTTTTTGGTCTTAATTTTGTAACAAACTGAAAAATTATAATCATCAAACGCGCAAGACATATTCTTGTTGGAAATTGACTGCTTCACAAAAAAGGTTTTGACGCGTCGGGGTCGGTAACGTTATCTATTGCAATTACTCGCCGTTTGCACTTGGATGGTTTTATTGTTTTTAAACCAGGGTTATCGAAGCACCAATGGCAGTTATAACCTACTTATGCTATTTACATTGTACCTATCTCTCTATCAAACGACAAACTCTTTAATTTAATCAATCTGACATTTGTTTATCTCTACTAAAATAACTCAGCTAAACTTTTTTTCATTAAACATTCAGCAACTATCTAGTTACTTATTTAATTAGAAAACTGATTAAAAATCTGTATTTCATTAAAATTGCAACATTGCATCTGTCAATTAATTAGTTTTCTCTTTTGACTTTGACAGATTTATTCAACGCTGACAACTACATAATCTTTGCTTTAGGTACATGTTCAACTTTGTTATCAGTTGTCAATAAAGTGACAGTGACAAGTTGTGTGGTGAATCAATGGCTGACATAAGAGAAATATTGCAATTTATCAGATTGAAAAGTGACAGCTATCACTTTGGTGAAACTGACAGGTGAAAAGGTGCAATGTTAACTATTTGAACAACAAATTTAATACTATAATGCGTTTCTTTTCCGCAAACGAAGTAAAAATGATGTTACTTTATAGGACAGGCAGTTTTTTCTTAAACTTGAAACATTTTTTCGAAATGCCGACGCAATTCGAATTCGAAAATTATGAATTTCTCTCCACAATAAAACTCATGTCATTTATACATACAAATTTAACACTCACCTTCATTTTAATTGCTTCCACAATTTTGACGAAATTATCCACTCTGTATTCTGTAAATCCAAGTTAATTCACTCAAAAAACACACTACCTTATCAGCAATGACAAGCTGATAACAACAAAATCACTAAACAATTAGGTATTTTTTCTTATCCAATTTGCTCTCACAAGTCACACAAAATTTATTGATTTCAAAAAATTATTTTTTCCTACAACATTTTTTCCATAAAACACTGAGTTGTTGTATACTTCATATAAATTAAGGTAGATAAACCCGTAAAGTTATAACGTCACATCAATAAAACCACCATTGATAACGGTATTAATTCCAATTGGTAACTGTTATCGAAACGAATAAACCTCGAAACCACGACGGCAGTTAATAAAAATTCACAGGTCGTCGATATATACGTTGTCAACGTCGCTATCTCGTCGCTACCGCCAACACACAAGACCTCTCGACTGTCTGAATAAAACTGCCTGTGTAAACCAGAAATCCCAAGTAGAAGACGACGACAGATGAGGCCGATGCCGTGTTGATGTTCTAGAAATACAAGCACCAAGTTGTTGGTGGTGGATTGGGATTCCCTCTACTACCGTTGTTTCAGCTGGAACTGCATAACCGGTCTTCGGAAGCATTCCAATTGGTTGTGGCGCAATTGGTTATTGTGTTCAGGGGTTAGGGAAATTTGTTCCGCCTTAATGTGCGCAAAGCTGGAAGGCGTGTCAAAAGTCGCGTGCCAAACTCTGTGTTATCAACAATGGAGTCGATCGAAAGAGATTGCACTATCACTCTCTCGTTCTAGCTTATGTTATCTATCCTCGATTTGTGTTTGGGTGAATTGGAAATTGAGATTGTGTTGGTTTTTTTTTTCTTATTTGTTTTTTTTTTTTATTTCATTTTTTGACATTTAGGATGACAGCGCCACCTCTTTTTAACTTTACTTTTGTTGGTTTTAGAAATGACTTTACCGGAAATGACATAAAAAGCAAGATTTTTAAAGAATACATTTTACTTTAATATACCTTACCTCTCTACTCTACCGAAATACCGACGAAGGTAGAATAATCTACTATTGTAATGTAACGGAACCCTTATGCCTCAGCTACCTACTATGCCTTACGGCTTCATTCACATTCAGTATTTTGTATGTTGATTGACAATTTTAAGGGTTGATTAAGGAAGAAATCGTTGGATTAAATAGAAATACTAAATGTAAATATATGTACGTATATTTCAGTGGAATTTTAAACCGGCATTGCATTATGACAGACGGGATGTTGTTGGTCTTTTTGATAGTTAAAGGTGGGGATTTATTTTAAAAGGATTTGTTTAGGCAAGTTTTCGCGTTTTAAATAGGAATATCAATATTTGACTGTCAACATTCACATGTTTTTTAGAGATGAATTTTCCATTGTTTAGATTTTGTATAACTTAGTTTGAAAGAGATGAGGTCGTTTCGTCTGTAAGACTTCTAGTTATGTGGGTGAACTTTTGTATGTTGGTATGTGAAGAAGGTGGGGTTTTATTATGGGTACATAAGTGGGGGAGGTGGGTTGATACATTTTTTTTACCTACACATTTAACTCACAAGGTTTCGCGAAGATTTGCTGCTTTAAATTTTAACTTGCATAACTTACGCAGACGAACCTACCTATACATTCCTTGGGAAGTACAAAGATGGAAATATTTTACTAGCAAATTTTTGAGTCGTTTAAAGTTTTATTGCGGTTATATCTGATTTGATTGGATCTTTTGAGTCATGTGATTGATTGCTTTAGTTTGGAGACATTTTTAAAGAGGTCAGGTATAAGCAGAATAACCAATCAACCTATCCTCATAAGATCATAATAAATTCCTACTCAAATATTTCAATTGATTTTATTGAATCTTGATCCTTATGATCAAGGAAATATTTATGCCAAGTTTTATCGCCTCAAGTTTTAAGATAAATATCAATATTTTCAATAGGTTTTCTATAGAATATACACTTTTTGGTTCTTTGGCAAGGTTTGATAGCTTCTTTTTGTCTCCAACTTTATTCTTTAACTCTTTTTGAAGAAATTTAACTGGTTTTGACCGCTCGACTTTTCGATGTGGAGCTTTAAACCCGTCCTGCGTTCCTGCGGTTTCCATATTCAAAACTTCAATATGAATGTCCTTTCAATAGAATCGGATTGCTTTTTTGTCATTTATTTAGGTACAATTGTTTAATTCGTAAGTTAAAAAAAAAGTGTTACGCATACGCCCTAGTGACCATTTATGTTTTTATCTTAAATGAAAGCAGAAAAAGAAGATTTTGTTTTAAATTCAATTGGAATCAATTCTATAGCGTTTATGGTTTATTATTCTCTAACAACCAATTTATTCACAAAAGTACTAACTAAGACAGGCTAGTCTAGACTTGACCTAAGTTCAAAACGCGGTACTTCCTAAGAACTAATACTTTACACGTACTGGTCTAGCTATCATTTTGAAAATATTTAATTTTTATATTTCAGCAGATTCAAGAAAATAAAAAAACAGTCAATTAATGAAATTACCATTAAAATAATAAAAAACAAATATGGTGGAAATTGAAAAGACGCCAATTATTGTTGTTCTACAACTTAAGTTCTATCAAGAACTGTCACAATCAAGAATGTAAATACATAAGTGTCTCCAAGTCTGATAGCTAATTTACCAACAACGATTAGGGGTAATTCAATAACCTGGGATTTTTAATAAATTCTTTACTTGAAAGTGATCCTCAAATACTTTTAATTTTTTTGTCTTTCTTACTTGAAAATCCTAAGTTTTTGGACAAGAGTGTTAAACCCATCATTGTCAAAAATGCCTCAAATGCCGAAAAATACTTGAGATACTTTGGTGATTTTAGCCCTTAAAGACTAATTTTATAGACAAAAATGATGATCATGGCTTTTAAGCTAATATAATTTATTCACTCTCTATTACATTCAAAGTCCCCATTACAAATTAAATGGAGTATGAATAAATTGGGCCTAGAAGTCCTTGCTAAAATTTATCTTTGGAGAAAATTTTATGAAAGATAAATTGCATATGTACCAAGTTAAAAGGTATTAAATGTTGTGTTTTTAGGGATGCAAACGATACATCGATGTTTTCATCGATGTTTCTTAAGCCGATACATCGCCGATACATCGACGTTAAATCTGGAAAACATCGACATCGTTCATTTTGTTACTCGTTTTTCTTTTTTTGCATAACAACAGAACTTAAACTTTCAAACTCAATCCTTTTTGTCTAGTGTTCAAAGCTTCAAAGTTTTTTTTAATGTTTACATTCAAAAGACTGTTTCTGTGTGTTCAGAAGTCAGAACGCGACCATCAGAGGCGTACATTGAGTTGCCGGGGCCCCGGGACAATATTAATTTTAAGGGGCCATTTCGATAAAGACATTTTTTTAAAAAGGATATTTATACGCCTTTCTCTTTTTTTGGGGGTCCCAGAAGTATTAATTTTTTGGTCGCTTAGATTATTTTAGTAGCAGTTTTTGAGGTCCCTCAGGTAATATTTTTTCTACTTTATTTATAATAACAGTTTCCTTCTCTGCATTGTCTCCAGTCAGAGCCCTAGCGTCAGTTGGGGCCCGGGGCACCGCCCCGCTTGGCCCAATGGTGTGTACGCCTCTGGCGACCATTATTAACATGCTTGTGAGTTCCGTTCAGAGCTCTGAACGTTAAAAAAAATGATTCCGTTTGATTAGAATTGAAGGTATTTATATATAAATAAAAACGAAAATCGTATTAAGAAAATATGTTTAATTTTGTTGATAAATTTGTCTAAAAATTGAATTCAAATTAGGTTTTTGGGTTTTAAACAGATAAGACATAAGTATTTTGTTCTTTAGATACAGTAGATCGTATTTATGTCCAACAAAAATACATCGGGAAAACATCGATGTATCGAAGATAGAACCGATGTTTTTTTAACATCGATGTTGAAAATAAAACATCGATGTATTCAAACATCGATGTTTTTTTTAACGATGTTGCATCCCTATGTGTTTTACAAGAAAAAAGGACTAATTAAAATTTTTAAATAAATCAGATAAAATTTTCTAAATTCAAAAATTTAACTATTTACCATCAAATAAAATTAATCTGAACATTTTTTTAAGTTTCAGAAATATAAATTGAAAACAAACAAATCTTATTTGAAAAATTTTGGGAAATATTGCACTTGTAAATTTTAAGTATATTTCAAAACTGAGGTTGGCTTGTATTATTATGATGTTAGTTCCATCATTGTGCTGGAAAAATGTAGTAGGAAACAAACTTCTTTAGAATGTTAATATGCAGGTTTTATAACGTAATTACAGAAATGTTTTTTAAAAAAATATTACAAAATGGCGTCACTACAATGAATCTCTGTAAGTGCCTTGTAAAAAAAGCAGCTCACCCGCAAGCAATTACTCAAATAGTTTATACTAGTGGATTTTTAATCAGAAATAGAAGACTTGAGTTCTTCTAGTTCAATAATAAAAAATCCGTATTTCTGTCGGGAATAACATTTTAAAGATTTGTATGAAATTTCAAGTGAATGGACGCCATTTTGTATTATTTTCTGCCTAATAACATACTTCCTACCACTTATATAATCCCTTTATGTAAGGAATAGAAAACCAAGTTCTTTTCATGCAAGTATTTATATTTCATTTTTTTTAAGTACAACTGGTATGGTATAACATGAAAACCAAAATTGTTAAACCGACCCTACATTGGAGTCGACTCTGTTATGGTTTTAAATCTATATTTTGAAAAAATTCTTGGCCAAATCATTCAAGTGACAAATTTAACGATTTTTGAGTCATGGTGGTGTATGCGTAACATTTTTTTTTCTGTTGAAAAACTTAAAGAGTTAATAATATAACATTTATATCGCTGACCAAATATTCTTAGCAATTTATTTTTAATTCATTTTTTTTTTTTTATATATAATGTTCAAAATATTGGTCCTTCAAAATTTTACATGCAAGATGTAAAAATCGATGGGCCAGACTTGAACAGCATATTTTTTCATATTATCTTTCTTGTCATAAATTTGTGTGACTACATAATTCAAGTACCTATACCTATTATAATTTATGTTAAGTTTAGAACGTGTTTTTTGGAAAAAAAATATATTAAAAATTAAATAAAATGCAATTAAAAATACAATTTTAAGAAAACCCTTATGTATATTTAAAAGACGATTTAAACAATAAGATTCCCATATTGACCTGCCTGGTTTACAAATAAATCTCATTAAAATCAATCAGGTTTTCTAAGAAAGATTTCTTATTCTTTTTATAGCGAAAATGTTCTTAAAATTGGAGTTAAGAGGTCATATACCTTTATTTTAAATTGGTCCTTGAACAAAAGTGTGACTAATATTTGTATAGTAAATTGATTCAGGTGGTAAGGTGTATTATAAGTGAATTAAAGTCTACAAATCGATCCCCGACAGATCCTAGTTTTTTATTATCTTGCCAAAACCATATGTTAAAGTTCTTTCGATGACGTTTTATTGAAACAACCGTTTAGATTAATGGTTACAATCGGAGTCTCTGCAGTTCCATAGACCAACCTGGAACTTCTTTAAGAACTTCCAAAATGCATTACTCAGCTTTGACCTACTGAGTTGCATTCTGGAAGTTGGCTTGGCCCACTGAGCTTTGCGTCACATTAAGTGTGACACACAACTGCCATTCTGCATAATTAGTATGCAGTAGGAACAGTGGGTTAGGTTGTAAGGTAATGTGGGCATAACATTCCTCCCCCCTTAGGAAGCTCAAGCCAGGTCTCTGGAACTGGAGTGTTTTTCTTTATTTAATTTTTACAGCTTAATTCTTACAACAATTTACAATTAATTCTTTTTTTTGTTTATTTAAAAAAGGTTAAATAAAATCTTTTTTTTTTTTTTTTTAACAGTGCTTATGTTGTATCTTTTTTTATCTTTTAATTTCAATACAACTAACATGCTTGTATTTCTCTTTCTGTAAATTTCTTTTTTTTTATTTAATTAATTAGTTAATATTTTGAATTAATTTAAATTTATATTTTTGCTCGGTCAGTTTGTTCAAGTTTGGTGTTGCTTAACGGCTTGCTGCGGAGTCGATGATTGTCGTTTCCATGTAGGTACTGAATTATTAGCCTTGACTTCAGTCTGCTTCAACTCGGGAGAACCAATTGCCATTTCTATATCTCATCTCGCACAAGATGCAATTGCTTAAGCTTCTAACACATTTTTATTATTGAAGTATAACAACAATTCTGGGTTGATGATGTTGAAGTATAAACATCTTCGAAGGGTATTGATTTATTTTATCGAAGTTGAATGTTTCCAGAAGGTATTTTAAGCAGGACCAGGATCGCCGACATCAGCACTGTTGATTATAAGGTGACTGTTGTGCAGTTCGACATGTAATCTCGGCTTTGAGTTAAACTACATTTCAACTAATACGGCTGAGCTTGCCATCTAGTATGTTGATGCTTGTAACTACTTCAATTCGAGTAAAATATCCCTTAGATCTTACAGCTTCCTGGCATGGGTGAAACATCATTGTGGTTAAATGTGGTAGCTTTTATGTGAGCAATAGTGTGTGTTTGAGGCAGAGATAAAGATAGGCGGTTCCCCTCCCCACCTGGAACTCGATTTTGTATCTCTAGTACTGGCAGAACATTTTATGTACATTGTACAGTCCACAGCACCTTTCCCAAACATAAACTTGACCATTATTTTAAATTAGTTTTTATATAAAAATTTCACTTCAAATTTAGAACTAGTTTACGTACGTAATAGTTTTTTATTTAATATCTTTTTTTTATAAAATTTAATACGGAACTTTTATTTTTTTTTTTTTTTAATTACACTATTTTCACATTTCATAATATTTTTGCTTTTTTTTTTTTTAAATATTTTTTTTTTTAGTACTTATTACGTTATAGTTTCATAAAAATTTAATATGTGAATTTGATGTTTTTTTTTTTTTTTTTATAAAATTTAATACTTTTTTTTTATATATATATTCTTTCTTTTCAAATTTATACTATTTTTACATTTCATAATATTTTTTCCTTATTTTTTTAATAATTTTTAAGTACCTACTTCTTGCATTAAGTTTCATAAATATTTAGTATTTTATTTTTTTTTTAAATTTAGTTAGTATATGATTATAAAAAAAAAACATACATATGTAATGTATGTTTGTATTATGTAGATTTACATATGTTTATTAGAAATTAATTTGTTGTTTATTTTTGGGTAATTTTAAAATTCTTTGCTTTTTGGACTCTAATTGGTTTTTAATAATTTTTTTGTAGCTTATTTTTTTAATCGTTTTACAACATTATACGATTGATATATTTATAAGTCTTTTCATTTTTGTTACCAATTTTTTATTGAGCTAGCTGTCATCAGAGAAAAAAAAAACTTCTATGTTTCCTGAAATGAAAGAATTCATTATTATTTATTCCAAACCAAAAAATTTTAAATGCAAATTTTGAAAATATAAGTATTTGAATAGAAATTACTTGTTTGGGTTTTTGTTAGCAACTTTGTGTTTACTTTTATTTACTCTTTTTGTTTTTCTATCAAATCTTATTTTATTGGTCACATCTCCACTGCCTGAAAGTTTCGTTTTTGGCTGACCATATTTTGAAAGTTTTGAATCTGCCCCTTTCTCGACAAGAACGAGTATTTTACTTGCCTTGACAAATGGCACCGGCAGTTCAATAAACACTTTGTACTTACGAGTGTTTTTAAAGTATTTTTTATTTGTTTTCTTCTTCTTGATAGAACAATAAAGAAGTTTAAACTTTTCTAGACATAAACGCCAGAGATACAACAATTTTAACCCAGTACACTCTATCAAAACAAAATAAATATTCATAATGAGTAACCATAGATCAAACTGACCTAGGTTAAATTTTGACCCATATGTTTGCTGTTTTATTTTTTGTTTTGATTTAGGAAACGAAAAGCAATTTGACACTATAGAATGAAGTTTTGCATTCTTTTTTTGTGTTTGCCGTTTTTCGTTGCCTGGGTTCAATGCTTTGCATTTGTTAATTTGAAAAGTGTCTTCAGATTTAATGTATGATATCATATGCGGTGCTTGACTGCATAATTTTGATGATATCATCATTTGTGAAGAGAGACTTTTTGGCGTTGTAATTTTGGAGGGCAAAGTTTTCGGGGCGCAGTTTAAAGGTTTTAACTGGCCATCTAATCGTTTAACTTTGCAATATTTTCTCTTAGAGAAACAATTTTCCTCCAAATGCCCCTTCCTAGAACACCACATGCACTTAACTTTAGGCACTTTAGTTGTTTGCGTCACTGTTTTTTGTGCGCCGGGACAACTATTCTGTGTATGCTCAAAAGTTCTGCAAGTGTAGCAGAATGATGTTCTGTAACGTATTTGACAATTAATATAGGTGTGGTTTTGTTTTCCACAGAACTCACATGTAATGAATTCCTTTGAGAACCTATTTAATTGTCTACTGGACTGGGGGGAGTCGTCATTCAACCGGTTGTATGTTTGTTTAAAATTTACAAACTTTGTTTGCTTGGATCGTTGATTGAATAAAGAAGATCCAACAACTTTAGCATTTTTTTTACAACTCATTTTAGTATTTTATAGCAAAATTATAAAAGAGACAAAAAAAATACAATACTTACCTGCACACAATTTGAGTCTATCTTTTAAGTAGTGTATTCTGCTGATATAAATATATGTATAATTATTTTTATCTGTTCTTCCACACCACCTGATATTGATTTTATTTGTGCGTACTCTTCACGTAAGTATGAAACGTCATACAAAACACTTTATTTTTTTTATTATTTTTTTTACGAAGAAAAAAAAAAACAGAAAACAAAAAAAAAATTTAGTTAGTTCGCGAGGTGAAATGATTAAAAACCGAGGTTCGCGGACCGGCTGCGCCAATGTTAAAGTTCTTTCGATGACGTTTTATTGAAACAACCGTTTAGATTAATGGTTACAATCGGACTCTCTGCAGTTCCATAGACCAACCTGGAACTTCTTTAAGAACTTCCAAAATGCATTACTCAGCTTTGACCTACTGAGTTGCATTCTGGAAGTTGGCTTGGCCCACTGAGCTTTGCGTCACATTAAGTGTGACACACAACTGCCATTCTGCATAATTAGTATGCAGTAGGAACAGTGGGTTAGGTTGTAAGGTAATGTGGGCATAACACATACATAGCTATGCAGATTTTTAAACAATAAGAAAAATCTTAATGTTTAATAAGACATCCTTCTTGGATTAATACCATAGAGAAATCTCATTGTTTTTCTTCTATTTTTAGTGTTTGATTTGTGTCTGTATCTATATTAGACTGGACCAAAAAAATAAAATATTTTTTTTTGAAAGTTACTTCGAAAATCTTGTTCAGGATGATGGAAAAAAAATTTGGTGAAAATTTGAGCCGTTAAAAATAATTTTAAGAGGTTTATCATCGGTGTTTTTTATTTTTATACATGATATGATGTGTTACAACAGAACTGCTAGACGATCAAAGTAAAAAAAAATTCTGTTCATTTTTTCTTATATAAAATTAAATTTCCTACAAAAAAGATCTGATTGAAAATTTTCGTCAGACGAGCCGTATTCGAGTAATTAAGCTTTTTAAATCGAAGTGTTTATTCAATTTGACTGTTTCACTTTGGAATTTTGTGATGAGCAAATAAGTGAATAGAAAAATAAAACCACGACGTCTTCGGCGGATTTCCGTTTCAAGGGGGCGGGGCGCAAGATATTTTTGGAGTTCCTTCGAATTCCATAATTGAGTGGGCTGAGATATATACCCCGTTTGTATGACCGATTTAAAGATCGAATTGAAACTGAATCGAAATTTCGATCCAGGTATATGGAAGTACCAGATCGAGGAATCGAATTGAAATAGAATCGAAAACACAATTTTTCTTTTAAATATATTTGCAGTAAAATAGAAAAATCTAACCAAAAACAAAGTGCAAGTAAAACTAGATATCATAATACATACATACAGTAAAATTTTCAAATAAGAAGACAATCACACACAATTTCCACCATAAATTATATCTCGAGTATTCAATTCGTTTGGTATATATGCATATTTTCGATTCGATTCAGCTCCCCCAGTCGGATCGGATCGACAAATCCGGATTCAATTCGATTCAGGTATATATAGACCTAAATCCTGATTCAATTCGGATTCAAATCGCCATACAAACGGGGTAATAGATTTCAAATCTAATGGGGTTTTTCTTTAGTAATTTTATTTTTGATTTAAATTTGTCAGAAACCTGATAAAGTGCTTATTTTGTTGAATATAATAAATTTTGCAGATTTATAAATTATGGGAGAGATTTACCCCACCATACACCAACCCTATTACAATTTTCTTATATCAGTTTGATTAATTTGGTCTATGATTTGTCAGCCCTATTTATAAATTCATCATAGAGAGTACATAGCATTATGTACTCTTTATAATGTATTTAAACAAAAAATTGTGATTTATAATATTTATGCAACGTTTAATAAAGGTTGTATAAGCTAAACGAGTTTTTAGGTTGTTTAGAGCCTGAATAAGAATTTATTTAGCTTAAATGTCATTTGAACATCAAATAATTTTCAGAGAAAGAAAAAAATATCAATATTTGATTTTTTTGATTACATTTTCAATTAAAATTAAATTAAATGAACAACTTGAAGTCAACTAAATCAAAAAATAAGAAATTTGGAGATTTGTTCCTGATATAATTTACGAGATATAAATTCATGTGTGAAGTGTATTCATCTTTTTCTTATGTGCCTACATTTTCATATATGTGAACAATTAGTTATCAAATGAAATGTGTTTTTTTAGAGATTTTCTTCTACATATGACATTGAGAACTTTCGCTCACGTTTTTGTTTATTTTTTTTTGTTTATTTTTGAATCAAATGGAGTTATTTTATCGACAGATGGAGTTGTTTGTCGAACTAATTTTCCATTTTTAGTACTTATTTGGACACAAACCTAGCATAATTATAATGGCTAAGAAAATGTTTTAAAAATAGAAATTTATGTAACGTTGCATAAAGGCTACATAAAACTTTATGTATTGTATAACTATGCAGCCGTTTAGAGCTGTTTAGTGAAATTTAATAAATAAGGCTGTGTATGTATATTTTGATTCGATTGTGAAAATTATGTTTAGAGCCGATTTTTCAATCCTCTATAAACAATCAGTTAACTGTCCGACCAATATAATTATAAGGCTCATAAACAATCAGATAAGAACATTGAATTTTTCAATCACCCAGTTAGTTATGGCGTTTTCGATTGGCTCTCCGGAATCATTCAGAAGCCTTCTGAAAGTATTTTATTCGCACAAAACTGACAGACAGAACGCTTCTCAGAAGAGAAATTCTCTTCTCGATTTATGTCGTTTTCGATTGGTTTCACTCAAGGATTCACTCATTCTGAAATCCAATAAAACAGTTTGAATCGTTTCCACTCAATTCTGAAAGTTTGTATCGGTGTTAGTGAATAATCAAATAAAAAAATTTAATTTTGTACGAGAAAATTTTGTTTGACATTTATTTTCTATGTATAAGTAATTTTGAGTCGATTCTGATTTGAAATCAAGAAGAGAATTTTACTTCTGAGAAGCGTTTAAGCTGTCATGTTTTTGTGAATAAAACGCTTTCAGAAGGCTTCTGAATGCTTCCGGACGCTTCCGGACGGCCAATCGAAAACGACATTAAAATCAGAAGCACTAATACATGAACACTAAAATGTCAAAAAAAAAATACTCAATCATTCTTTTTTTGTTGTCATTCAAAAATTTAAATTAAATTAAATTTAAAATTAATAAAAAGATTAAAATGGGTACCTTAATGCAGTGGAATGATTTTTTTTAACATTTTCTTCTTCCGTCGTCTTCAGATTTATAATTTTTATAATTTTTTCGTTTGAAAAAAAAAAAATAATATCAATATTTGACATTTGAAATTTCACAAACACAAAATAAAAAAACAGAATTGAGTGGAAGCAACTTGACCTGTTCCATTCGATTTCAGAATGAGTGAATTCTTGAGTGAAACCAATCGAAAACGACATTATTCTACAGAATAACAGCAAAAAAATGTCAAATTCAAAAATTTTCAAAACTTAACGTCGTTTTTATTCATAAATTGTTTCTGTTAATCAAAATTTCTTTCAAAAACATCTTTGACAATTGACACATCATTTTTGTTGAGATTATTCCTTAGAATAATTTTTATTCGTCTCTGGAAGAAGCAAATAGTCTTATTCCTAGGAATAAGCCTCATTTGACTGTTGAAAAATTGATTTTTTTGCTACCTGAAGAATAAGTACTAACTGACATTTTAACTGACTATTGAAAAATTGGCCCTTAAAAAATAAATAACTTTAGGTATTTAAAAAAAAAATATTTTTCTTTTTTAGCTTTAAATAGTAAGTTGTTAAACACTTTTGAAGTGAAAACAAATTTTATAGCTACACCGACACTATTTTCACAGACAAGAAATAACATCAACACAGTGACAAAAATATATGTGTGTTATTAATTGTCTTCCATTCGCCATGGAAAAAATCTTTTTTAACTTAGAAATATCTATGGCATAATCGCTTTATCTAAGGAATCGAATATCAAGTTATTTTTATTATTTCTATGTATATTATTTTACAGAAAAAATCAACTCTTTATCACCAAAGATGAACGAGCAATTGATAAATGAAAGCAAGTAAAACTGGTGCGAAAACACCCAAAAATATCGTTTTTGGATAATAACTCGGCTTCAGGATGTCTTACGGCAAAAAATAAAGCAAGTAATTGGCTACAAAATATGTTAGAAAAATGTTAACCATAATATAAGCTTTTTTCGAAATAAAAACGAAAATGTGTTTTTTAACAACTAGAATTTGACTTTAACTGGCTGCCATTTTGTAGTTACTCACTTTAATACAATGAAATTACATACAATGATAGAAAATATTATAAGGAAGAGAATGTATGTTTATTTTTTGGTCTACGACAAACTGGAGCGAAGATATTAGCTTAGAAGTAAAATATCCCAAAAAATGCATTTTTGTGACTAACTCCGCTAAAAAGAATGATCAGGTGGTGAGAAATTAGGTTTAAGCATTTTAAATTTACCCCTATCGATCCATTAAATAAAAACTGACAGTGCCTCTGGGCGCAACTACACTTACCCTTTTTTCCGACGCTTTGATTCAGGAGTAACAAGAGAAAGGAAAACGTAAAAATTATACACTTCATCAAAATTCTATCCGCAGCTTGGTTAAGCTTCTATTCTAATCGGCAGCTGCTTGTTGTTTTTGTAATGCATGTAAACGCCAACTGCGGATACGGATAGTAATTCCAAAAAAGCACTGTTATTGTAAAAATTTTTTACGACAAAGTAGATACGATTCCCCAAAACCAAAAAAATGCATTCTTATGGAACTCCGTTAAAAAGAATGTTCAGATGGTGCAAATTTTTTTTTATATTTTTTTTAAATAAGTCTCTATCGATCCATGAAATAAAAAAAAATGCCTCCGTCCGAGCGCAAGGTCATAATGACGTTTTGACTGAAATATATGTTTGGGCATTTGTTTAGGTAATATTTTTTGATGTCACAGCGAGCCTTAGGTATTGCGAGTGTCGTTCAACTTTCGATGCGATAAAAGTTGATCGAATCGATAAATATCTATTTTGGTATTGTGTATCTCTTTCCCCAAAAATATTTACTATTGTGAACTGTGAACTTGATTTGAGTCGATATCAAAATTGTTAACAAAAAAGATCGAACTATAAAACGAAAAATTTCGTTGACCTGAGAATTTTACAACACCAAAACTCATATTTGACAATCGATTTTCCAAAAGTCATTTTCGATGATCGACTATAGACAAATGTCGTCTATCGAACGAGAAACGACAATCGCAATAAGGGCCAAGATTTTTATAACAAGGTTGACATTTTTCTAGAATCCTACTTAAATTACTAGGTTTTGTCGACTTTGGAAATTTTTTAGGTTTTAACTCGTTTTGATAAGTTTTTTGGTAAACTTTAAGAAAACAATTTTCTCAAATGGAAATTATTTCCAATAGCACAAAATCGTTTTTAAAACTTTTTTCTTTTATTATAATAGATTAAAAAATCTGTTTTTAAACGTTGCTATTTCAATATATAAGCGAATATAATTAAGCTTCCGAACGTTAGATTTTTAAAATAAATATTTTTTATTTTGAAAATGGAAGAAATGGTTTTTTATGTTCGATATGTTAAGCAAAGAAATTCTTCAAAAATACATTTATATTCTGCTATCAAAACCCAGGGGGTCATTCCTGTAACTCGATTATTTCCAAACGATAAAGCTTGACGATGGTGTTCATTTCTTTAACTTCAATAATCACTATCGTCACAAAAGATATCGTTTTTTTTCTCTCCGTAGCTCGATTATCATCATGAAAACGCTTGTGATTGGACGAGAGCTAAGTAGGTATCATCCTCAGTTATTTGAAAACAAAATTAACGAGGGTTTCCAACGGAAAATGGTCCATTGATATAAAATAGGTGTATACATCCTGGCACCCTAGAATAGGGCTGAAATTTCTAAACATTTTTGAGATATTACTCGAAATACTACTCTGTTCAGCCATATCGCATTTTAAATTGTAATTTTTAGTTGCGATTTCATATTGCCTTTCATAATTACGTAACAGTCCACCAGTCCTTTTATTTTGGTTTTGTTTGACAAAGTGGCATTATAGCCAACATTCTTATCCCCAAGGATTTTCATCAATATGCTTGACAACATCCTTTTCCTTAATTTGACGTAGCTAATCATATTTGTGACCTGTAATAAAGTAAAACTCAATCAATGTTCCCGTAAAGAAACTTCACTATTCGCCCCCCAAAATAAAAACACAAACTCATATTTTATTCTTATTTTATATTTATTTATATATCTCTCTAATAAGTGTATATAAATTAAAATAAATAAATACATTATATATATTTTCTTTTTTTGTTTATTTTTTTACGTTTTAGTTTTATGTTTTTTTGTTATGTTTTTTTTTTTTATTTTTATTTTATATATTTTTAATAGGTTTTCTTGTCTTTGTATTTTACGTTTGCCTTCCTACCATTCTCGCTTTTATTTTATTTTTTTTTTTATTTTTATTTCAACATAGTTTTAACTTTTTGCATATTCAACAAAACAATACATAATCATAACAGATGACTTTCGAGACACTTCTGGTCTGATTTCTCATTTAGTTTAAATCTCAGCATTCAACTTTGTTTGTCCGTTTCCGCTGTTTGGATGATGAGAAATAAGTTAACACTTTTGTTTTCTTCTTCATTTTTTTTTTTTTGTTTCTTTGTTCATTTCGATCCCCTCCTTTTGGTAATATAGTGTAGATGTAAATTTTTTTTAAATTAATATTATTATTTTTTTTTCCCTTATTATTATTTTTTGTTTCTTTTCTTTTTTTTTTGGATTGTGGATGTATTATATATATTAAGCTATATGTATACATATATCTATGTATATATATAATTATATATATTTGTTTATTATTAACTAATCTAACTGAAAAATTCCGCTCATTTCTTACACATAAAATTAATACATAAAACCAAGTACATTAAAAATGTACTTTTTATGTATGCTACATGCATTTTTTTTTTAAATTTTTTTTGTTGTTGATTTTTTGTATACTCGTTTTGGTTTTTTAATTAATTTAGAATAAATATATAATTTTTATTTCTATTTTTTTACTCCTCTATAATTTTTAATGTGTGTTTAGTGTTTATGATTTATGTATTTCTTTTTCTCTTTTCTGTTGGAAGATTTTGTTACCCAGCTCTGGAATCTCCTGGAGAACTCAAGAACTTAGTAGCTTTACCTTGTTTTTTTTTTTTAATTTTAAAATCTGAGTAAAAGGAAAAAAACGAGTAAGAAGTGTATTTTTTATTTGTTTTAATAAATGCAACAAATTAAATAAAGAAAATCAAAAAAATCAAAACAAAAAAATGGAAAAAAAATATTTTTGGAAACTCGAAATTTTTCTTAAACTTAATAAAGAAAACAGAATTTTTAGTATGAATAATAATAACGTTCAATATATATTTACTAAACGAAAAAAAGAAAACTAAATAATTTTGAGTAAAGAAGAGAAAGAGAGAAACAAAAAAAATATATATGCGAAGTTTAAATCATAAATTGTTACGATCATTCCATTTCTAATATTAATAATAATTAATAATAATAAATAAATAATATTATGGCTCAGAAAAAATGAAATTTCTGTTACTTAAAATAATGAATATGCAATTTAGAGCGGATGGCTCTGATGCGGGACATGGAGATGGAGAGGGAGAGGACTGCCAAACTTGACCAGACCGCGACCGTGACTGTCTTGAAATGTCTTGGCATTAAGGATTGAGTGGTTATGTGAGAGAGTTATTGAGATGAAGTCGTAAGAGAATATTACTTCATTTTTACATCTTCATATAAATATACCTATCTCTGTGTACCAGGTCTTAACAAAGTAAGCCTAATGTGTGTTTTACAATAATAATAATAATATTAACATAAATTTTTGATTAGCTATTGTGTTACATTATGGAGATAAATTAGGAATCGAATTTGAAATCTAGGTGCATTGAATTTTGTTGTTAACGAGTATGTTCTTATTTTCTCAATATACCACCTGCACTTTAAATGAGATTTCATATTCTTTTTTTTTTTTTGTTTAATTATTGTTTTGTAAACAAAAACGTCTATAAGACAGTGTGTGTTGTTATTATTGACGTAATTTTTTTTTTATCTTTTGCTTAATCATAGTTTTTTTTTTTTTGTTAATTTTAATTATTTCATTATTTTCCTTTTGGTATATTTTGTTGCATTTTGTTTTTTTTTTCTCTTTGTTTTTGTGTAAAATGGACCGGAAATTATTATTATTATATTATTACGCATTTTTGTTTAATCTTTGATGCTGGATTAGCGTGACGGTCGGGATCCCTTGTAGTTTGGGTTGGGGTGCCTTGGTTGCACTTGACGTGGTGCTGGAAATATAATTGTTGGGTTATTAGGTTATAAACATCAATTACAAAAGAAATATTAAAATAAATAAAAAACATAAAAAATTAATACCAAATAAATAAAATTGTCAGAGTTAACATAAAATTAAAATTTCGATCTGATTAAAATGTTTGGACGAAAATTCCATCGATGTTTACCGTTCATATAAAATCATAGCATTAGTATCCTGGAAATTTTAACATTCTTGGGAATAACTTACTAATGAGCCCACATATGTACTTGAGCGAAGAATATTCAATCACACCACTTAAAACTTAAGAAATTTTATTTATTTATTATTATTGGTTTCTCTATTCGTTATTTTACATTTACTTTACAAGTTTGGCCAATTTGCAATTAGAAATTGTCTTCATCTTGAATCAAACGCCTTTACTGAGGTTAAAGTTTAAAGGGTTAAACAAAAAAACAAATACAACACGGCTCGAAATTCATATTTGGATTGGTTGCGAATCTGCACTGGAATGTGATACGACATCATCCGAAAGCAATTGATAGAAATCCATCACAATTGACTGATTTAACGTCTAATCCGCAGTCCCCAAAACTCCCACTCATGATAAGATTATAATCTACTCGATGAGGACTTGATAAACACCAATAACCTAGGGATCAGCACTCTACCGTTGCTGGCATACATATATTAAAGCACTGTACTTTAATTCTCAAAATTTTGACATTGAGAAGCTTTATTTAAAAAAGCATAATTGGACATTGCATACACAACGTGTGTACCAACTTTAGAACTAATTATCCAAACAAATTATTATGAACTAAAAAATGTATGTTTAAATCAAGCCTGTCGTGTGCTTACTTCGTTTCTCAATTAAAGGAGAGCACATTGCCATTAAAAAAAAATATTAATAACACACCTGATATCATCATATTCATTGCCGGATACATTCCTGTAATCGGTGCCATTTGTGGTCTCAAATCACTCGGTGGAGATCGACGGTTGTTTTGCAAAGCAACAGTTGGCTAAAATTACAATTAAAAAAAAGTCATTACCAAATAATCAACACTCGATACACACACATAAACTAATAACAGAAATTTAATTTTTTAGTTACATGTGCAAAGTATGTTTGTCCATATTTGATGTAAACACCAGCCGGAGCACCGGGATGGTTATAAGCTCCAATCAATGGTTGATGACAACCGGCTGTCGCTTCATTGGCGGCCGCTGCGGCTGCAACAACGGCTGCCGCTTGAGCGTTTTGCGCTGCGGCATGCATCGGTGGAATGTGCGTTCCTCGCGTTATATATACCGGCGATGACTGCTGGTTATCGGGAGCAGTTGCAACATACGAAGGTATTCCGCCGCCACCACCTGTGTAGCTTGACACAATACTGTTGGGCGAGTTGTTGTTACTTTCATTGGAGTTAGCACTTGGTGAATTCCGCTGACTCACGCTACGGCGAAATTCTAGATTGCTGGGCTTCTGCCGATATCCAGATGATACCCGGGGCTTGCTATCGGAACCGTTCTGTGTGTTTTGGTTGTTGTTACCGCCGTTATGGTTTGAATCTGAACGATTTCCATTGATTCCCATGTGAGGGCTGTTCAATAGAGAATTCTGTGACTTATCTGAGCCGTTTATGCGTTTTGACTGACCCATGTGCATTGGGCGCTGCCCTTGAGGGCCGTTCGAAGACATCATAGACGACTGGTTAGAAATGTCATTTGACGCAGCCGGTGGCTTGTTGTTGATATTACTGTTCGGGGTTCCATAAAGCGATGATGACGAATTTTGTCGTCCATTTGAAGAGTATCCACCACTGGCACCGTTTGAAGACTTGTTCTTGTTCATTCCTCCAACTCCGTTGCTATTTCTCTTTTCATACGAATGTGATGAGCCACCTCCTCCACCTGTATGTTGTGCGTCTGTAAAGCTCTGGTAGTGATTCTGAATTGGTGAATTATAATTACTTGACAGAATTGGAGGAGTTGCAAAGAGTGGAGGATTGCGTTGATTGTGATGTGATAATGAATGTGGTGTGCTCGGAGCAGACTGTGCATTGCCGGTATTGGCAGTTGCATGATTTGAGCTAACATTCGTATGCACAGTATAACCCGTGGGTTGAGGTGGTTCTACAGGGACCGGCCCGTTGCTCGAAGTCAAGGGAGGATGATTGAATAGAGAACTGATCACAGCGTTTGGTTGATGAGGGAGTGGAGTGAGCACACCAGTGGCGGCCGCTGCATTAGCGGGCGTCGTTGTACTTTGGTGAGTATATGGAAGCATATTTGAGGAAAAGACTGCATGCTGTGGAATGGCGTACATTGTTGGACCGTTGATATCGGATGCAAGTGCAAGTGGAACGCCTGGTCCCAATTGATACGTTGTATTTCCCGAAGTTACAGAATGGCTATTGCCTTGCACGCTATTCTGTTGGTGGTGGGGCGGAGTTGCGCGTTTTCCACGTCCGCCACCTCCTCCTCCTCCTCCACTGACTGTGTGGCTGTTATTATTGTTTGGGGCACTTGAATGATTATTTCCATTTACTTGACTTACAGTCGTTGCAAGGCTTGTTGATACACCGTTGGGTATTTGAAGCGGTGCCGTTGGTTGTGGAATAATCGATGAAGGAACCGCGTTTGCAAGAGATTGCTGAGGCACATAATACGTCATAGTTTGGCCCCAATAGCCTTTAATTAAAAAAAAAAAAAGAAATAAATAAGAAATGCAATTCTTGGATATGGTCTTCATATTTTTTTACCATTATATGGATACGGGTATCCTATGGGATAAGTAGTAGTCATTGGATATTGCTGCATTTGTCCAGTGGCTGCTGCAGCAACTGCTGCTCCGCTAGCAGCAAATTGATCACTAGAGTACACCACTTGCCCTGGATAAATAGGTGCCCCAGTAAATTGTGTTGTTGGGTAAGCAGCTACTGGAAGCATTGCAGCTCCGCCTGTAGGTTGATAGATGGTTTGTGAACCAGGTGGCAATAAGCTGTTAGGATCACGTTGCTGAGACGGGTCAAATACAGGCATAAAATAACCCTGCATTTCATTATCCTTTGTAAAAAATTACGATTATGAAATGAATGGCTAAATTATTTTTTATTTAAATATCTACCATTGGCGGAGGATAGGTGTACACCATTCCTTGGGGAACTGCATAAACACTACCATCAGGCTGTAAAATAAAAGTTTGATACGTTATTATATTATGTTAAACTGTTAATTTTATCCAAAGAATAAATCGTATTATGAGAAACGAGTACACAGTATGTAAGTCTAGTGAATATTTGGTGGATGGTGAATTTCTTCATCTGAAATTAAGCAGATAGACAGAAGAGACATTTACAAAAGTTAATACACTTTTCAGAGTTAAGAACAACAAGCTCAGATGTTCTCATCCAGCATTCGTTCGAAATGCTGTTCTCTATCTCTCACCACAAGAATAGCTTCAACTTTACAACTTAAATGAAGAATCCGTACTGATTGCACAGTTTCAGACAATGGGTACTGTCATAATGGGTCGTATGCAATGAGAAAATGTACTGAAAAGTGAGATAGAGCTTAAGCTCATTTTTTTTTGCATAAGAGCCAAAATGTGAAGAATTTTGTGGTCATCCACAAGTAGATGCCCTTAAACATGAAAATTGATAAACGAGTCATAGAGCTTTTTTTCATTAAAGCTGCAATTTTGGAGATCATAGATGAGCCGAACATTGGTGTTGGCATGTCGCAGTTTCTGAATTTAAGTAATTAAGTTAGTAAAACGTTGCAATTAATTTTATTGGTACATATCATGAGGTAGATTACTCAATCTTACTTAATATCAATATTTGTACATCATCATCTAAAATACTCAGACTTACCCCTTGCTGATATGTCGTTGTGGAATATGGATTGGTATTAGCTGTTTGGAAAACTGTTGAACCGTCAATAGCCTGATAGCTTTGTGTATAGCTCCAATTCTTAGGCTCATCTTTTTTGCTATCATTGGTACTGGCCGGTGTGGAACTGCTAGAATTTGAAAGTTCTGCTGCTGCTACTGCTGCCTGTTGAATGGGTTGAGCTCTTATTTCTATTTTCGGTTCATTTTGAGGAACAATCTACAAAAAAAAAACATAAAATACATTTCAAGTGGAACAAAATTATTAGATCTTACTTCATTTGACTGCATTTGTCCTTCTGGATCAGGAGAAGGTATATTCGGACTTGTAGCTTGATGTTTGAATTTTTGCACCTCTATTCGATCAAAAACTTTAGTAGTTACCGTTACAATAGGTTTTTCACAGTCTTCTCCAGAAATTCCAGTCGTTTCTACTTTAAAGTTTTTAATAAATTGGAATCATATTAAGGACAACACATTGCTCCTTACCTTCTTGTATGTCATCCATTTCACGTTTGGTAATACTGTCTTTGGAATCGTTTTCTTCATCTCTACTAATGGCTGCCAGCACCACAGTTTGAGTTGATGATTCCGAGACAGTCTCTGTTGAACTTTCTGTGATGATACTATTTGCTGTATCTCCTCCGGTTCCTCCTCCGGTGTTTGATGAAGACGACATACCATCATTACCAGAGGAATTGTTGTCCATTTTATTGCCGAGTTTGTGTTTGTCGGATTGTTTCTTTTTCATATTGACACCTAAAGGTGATTTACTGTACACTCCTGAAGCCATTGCTTGACTTGGTGGCAAATTGGACGGATCAAAATGATAAATTGAACTAAAAAAATAAGCAAGTAAACCAAGTGTTAGATTTGTGATGCATTGGATTCAAAGTTTTTGTATTGAGAGCCAATTTAGCAAGCCGTTTAAAAACAACTAGATCCGAAATTCGGTTTTGTTTAGTGAAAATAAATCAAGTTATTCGTGATAATTGATAATAATAATGTTGGTATTGGTGGGTGGTGGTAGTGGTAGTGATGTTTTATATTTTTCGAAATGAAAAGCCATATACATATGTAAGTAATTTGAAGAACAAGCTAGAACTATAATTTAATTTTAAAACTTATGCAAACATTTCACATCAAGTTGTAACGAAAAATTATTATGACACACAAAAAGCAAAGGAAGATAAACAAAAAAAAAGGAATGAAGAATATTTCCATTAACAGAAATCAAAATATAATCAAAATTAAATTAAAAAAAAAAATAATAGCATACAAAAATCAATATATTTAACAATAAAGTTCTATTAACCAAAAATCCAGGCACAGGACAACAGCTCATTGTCACTAATGGGTTGTAAGCCTGAGGTATGAGGGTTGTTAATAATGCCAATGAAGCAAAGTTTAACAATAATTTGCCCTAATTTGGTCGTAGCTTTGAAGAAAAGTCCATTTTTTTTATCGTTATGGGCTTTTTAATGGATATATCTTTTTTTTTTTGTCTTTAGGCAGCAAGGTTTTTGTTCTTGTAAGTTTAAACTTTGTTTTAAACACAACTTTTTTTAGTGGTTAAAATATTTTAGTTTGCAAAATGTTTTTTGTATACTAATTTTAATTAGGGAGGGGACAAAAAATCACAATGTCGAACGAACAACATTTTCACGAATCATTTAAATGCTTGGTTTAATTAGGACTTTAAGGGCATATCATGTTGCTAATGCTATAAGAATAAGAATGGTTCTTTTAAGTAGAAATTAAACAAGTTTTGTTTAATTCAATGAATGGTTTTCCTTTCTAACTTTACAGGTAAGTTTATTATTTTTTTTTTGAATAATAAGAATAAGTTTGGAGTTTATTTGACTTACTAAATGCCAAATAACGCAATGATTGTCTATCGATCTCAATTATATAAAATAATGTAGGGATCTTCTAGTCATATTTAAAATGTCAAAAGTGTAAACTTTTTTGATTGGTCGAATAACATACATTTAAGCGTGAATCTTAGCTAAATTTTTGTAATTTTGTTTTTAAATTAAAACTTATATGTAATGAGTAAATGCAGATAAGAGTTGACTTGTTTTCAAAATTTATTTTTGGACTTAAGCTACTCTGTCTTAATGCCACAGACATATACTATTTGAAGAGGTCACTACAAAATTCCTATAAAAACATACAGGAATCAAATTCAACTGATGTATACACATAAGACATAACCAATGCTGACTGACACAGAATATTTGTATAATTACTTACAAAATATTTTTGCTAAGCCGTTACAATTCGCACATTATTTTCTTATATTGTTATGCAAAACACATTATTTTCTCACTCAAACCGGTTTGGCACAAGTAACAACGAAATAGTACTATTTGTTTCTACCTAGCTAGGAAGAGCACTCACGTTCAGGAGAGAAATCAAATGGTGCATTTGTTTCGGTGGAGTGGGTCTCATTTTTATCGCACTCTATTTGGAATGACAATAACGAATAGGGGACGTATTTAAAATTAATGCACACTTTTTTTCTTTTTAGTTATACCCCTGTATATTATTTAAAATTGCTTTAAAATTCTTTGGCGTATTTTTTTTGGCGAAAAAATGCTTAACTGGCACAGTATCAACCAAAAAAAAAAGATGAACCATAACCAAAAAAAAAAGATGAACCATATTTAACTATTCAAGGTGGAAAACTGATATTTAAATTGAAGCAACTGTAAGTTCTTTCCAATAATTTTATTCAATACTTGGAGTCGTCTGTTCATTCCACGAATTAACTTTTGAAGGTTTTGATGTAACTCTTCTATCACAGCAGTTTTTAGTTGATCAAGACTGCTTGCAGGTGGATTTCGGTCGGGAATGCATCGCTTCAGCATTTCCTAGGCATGTTCTATTGAATTTAAATCCGAATTTCTGTGTGGTCAATCCAAAGCTGGCATATTAAAATCCAAACCGTGCATCAGACTAAACTGTGGATCAAATCTAGGGGTGTTTGGAACCGCATGGTGTTCGAGGATATCTGTCAAGTATCTTTGGGTACTTAACGTAGGTCTAGGAGTGCTCACTAACTCCGTACGTGTTGTAAAGCTGGTTTTACTCCATGAAAATGTATGACTCTTCTCTAAAAGGTTCATGGGTTGGCTTCAGCAAATCTCTCCCAAATTTTCCCTGCAAACATTTTATTCCATACCTTGAATTTAAGATCACTCCTGTCTCATTTGAGAAAATAACCATGATACTGTGACATAAAAAAATAATAGGACTTTTCTGTAAAATAAATAGGATGTGCTTTAAATTTGAGCAGGAGTGTATAAACAAATGTAAAAATAAACGAAGAAAAAAATAATGAAAATTATTTTTATATTTTAAGTGGAGCGATTGAATATAACTGATCAGCCCACTGTCGTACCTGGGTGAAACGCTTTCGGAGTTGAAGTCACTTGAAATTTAAAATTCAAATATAAAATATATATTTTGTATTCGACCATATTATGAAATAAGCCGAAAAGTAATATAATAATTTTTTACTGTTTATTAAAATAAAATAAGTTGCTGGCAAAAACAAATTATTTAAAACATTTGTTTTTTTTTTCGTATCTCTGCCACTTACCCTTTAAATCTTGTTCGTATACTATAGACTACAAAATAATTTTGAATGAAATGTTAAAGACATTGATTGATTTCTTGAAGCATCCGAGATATTTTCTCATTAAATTTTTGTTCTATTACTTCTGACTTGCGATATAGCTAGGTACTATAAGTAATGGTCGCTTGACAATGTCGCTTTATTCAAAGCAAAAGTTAAAACAATAGGAAACTATGCAGAATGCTCACAAAGCAAACAAAAAAATAGCTTAAGCTTTATCTCAATTTTCAGTACATTTTCGTGAGATCTATCTCAAGATAATGAGATAGATCTCAAGAAAATGTAGTGAAAAGTGAGATAAGAGCTAAAGCTCATTTTTATTGCATACGAGCCCAACTATACAACTGATTGTAAGATCCTTTCACTCGGTTCATATTGATAATATTCTCACTTTTTTCTTTTCTGTCCCAAAAACTTATATACAAAATCTAAAGCAGAAAAACTTTTTATCTGCAGAGGGTTACATTTGAATAACAGCTCTTCGTCTAATCGTTTATCATCTCAAATTGATTAAAACTTAGATAAAAATCAGGATAATTTATATTTGTACTAGTTATAAAAAAACGACAATATAACTTTTCCTTAAAATTAGATAAGTAAGAATATAATAACAGCATAGAGAGAAGCAAATAAACGCACTCAAAAAGAAAACCATTTCAAATATAAAACAAGAACACAGCAACATGAGGCCGTAGATATGTAAATCAACAACAACAATTAAATTATAGTTGTACAGCCCTTGAGAAGCAAAAATTTATTATGTATAACAAATTTTTTTTTTATTAGTGCATTATTTGTATTAGTATCATAAAAGAAACGAAACAAGGGTAATCGAAGTTGTTTGGTAAAGGTAAAATGATAAACAAGAGAAAAAGAGAGAAGTAGAAAACAAAACTCCAAACATGAAATTAAAAAAAAATTATATCAACGGAAGGATTAATTTAAAATAAAAAAATAAAAAAAAATATAAAATTTAAAAGGAATAAAAAGAAAACAGCAAAATTGTATTTGTTTAATAAAAACAATTAATTTAAAAAAAAAAAAAAATCAAACGTTTTGCAAACTTTTGTTTAAAACTCTATCGGAAATTGTCTTCAAAAAGAATAATATCAACATAGATATACATAGTTATCAATCAATTTTGTGAACTTTATATTTAATCAACAAAAAGAAAGGAAACTCTGTTGTGTTTTCTTAAGATTTATAAAGTTTAGTTTTTTTTGTTAATTTTTTGTTTGTTTTGTTTTCGTTTAAATTACCCGTCTTGATTAACTATTGGTTGCAACGTGTGCGGATTTATGAGGACACTGCCTCGTGGCACACTGGCTATATCAGTGACGGCCCATACGAGCCCACATGGA
Organism: Episyrphus balteatus; assembly: GCF_945859705.1. Taxonomy (NCBI): domain Eukaryota; kingdom Metazoa; phylum Arthropoda; class Insecta; order Diptera; family Syrphidae; genus Episyrphus; species Episyrphus balteatus. The sequence goes on from NC_079135.1 coordinate 37,712,805, forward strand.
GCTGGTGGCGGCGAGTGGACCACAGACGGTTCTGGCGTGTGCTCATCACTCCCATATCCAGTCGGAGAGGGAGTTACCGAATCTGACCGCAGGGATTGTGTTTGTGTTTTATATCTATTTATTAAAAAACAAAATGGGAGAACACGTAAATTCAGTGAGAAAGAGAGATCTGTTTTCAATATTATGTACATCAAATTGTAATTTTGACTTTTTTTGTAATTTTGTATTTTTCTTAAATCTCCATATGCACACTTTCTCATTGTCAGAAATAATATACTTTAATATTTCATGAACAAAATTTAATAATTACATAGCGACTAGATGCAATCTGTATACTCATAAAAAATAAACACCTTAGTTTTATAGAAACCCATTTAGATTTGGGGTACTTACCCGCTACTTGAAGGTGACAATCTCCAGGGTGTACTATTGCTGCCGATGGAATCTTGTTTCGAAAACATTCGTGGACCTGCACTTTTTGTGGAATTCATTGAATCGCCACGCATAAGTGGACCACCACCACCACTATTGTTTGGTGGAGGACCACCATAGCCGCCGAAGCTGTGAGATTTTGAAACGCTTGGTCGTCCATCGTTGCGCATATCATTAGATTGCTGAAAAATGAAAAAAACGTTACGTTTAGCTTGATTTGTTCATCAAAAAAGATAATTTAAATTACCGGTGATTGAACTTTAAGCATTTTATTACTCTGACGCATTCTTGAAGCCTGTTCTGAGTTTTCTTGCCAATTCCAATATGGTTCCTCCATCATTTCACCATTCTCTCGGTTACGGAATATTCGTCGGCGCACTTTTTCATATTCCTCTTCACGTTCTTCGAAACTCTTTGCTTTTCTATCGAGTGTACCACGATCGGGACACAAATAACTTTGGCGAGCATCATCGAAGCTATGAGTATCACGTTTAAGAATTGATTTTCTTGGCTCATCTGACATGCGTTCACGGAAGAGCGATTTAAATCGAATCTAAATTATAATAAAAAATGCAAATCAGTTGTGATGTCATAAATAAAAAAAAAATGAAGTGTTACTCTAGAAGTTTTTTTTTAACTATCGATTGCGAGCTTTTTTTTGAATTATCAATAGCGGGCTCTTGTGTATCGACCAGTTCTCTACTACCTAACTTTTCACACAAGCATGTATACTTTACAATTTGGCCACTAAGTCTTGACTCTTCGTTCCATAAGTTTCTTATTTTTTTTAAACTTGAGTTACATGCTTACAGTTTAAATAAAAAATGGGTGTTTTTATAGAAACTATTGAGTCATTGCGATTTTATTCTTGCCTTTCTAAAATTTATATTAATTTTATTTCTTTGTAAAAATGGGATCTCAATTATTTTTCATAATGTTTTACTATTCTGGAGAACCTCAGGGTAGCTACTTTGCGTGTAATTTTTCGTTTTTTTTTTCATCAATGATCTTGCCACAATACATATTTATGAATAATCCATGATTGAGATTATCAAATAGATCCAGAGATTTGTTAAAAGCTAACTTATATCCCAATTCCTCAGCGTCAGGGACTTTTTCGTATTCTCCTTCAAAGTCTAAACTTTTCATAGTAAAAAAAGTAATTCACAACTTCCTCAGAGGAGGTCACAACCAACAAATTTATTTGAGGTTTGACTTTTCATTATGTATTAAAATGGAAGTGAGAAAGATTATGAAAAGACGAATTTTATTGAGGAAGTTTCATTCCAAAATGAAAAGTAAGAATTTTAAAACAGCACATTGTTTTTAACAAACTTGTATTGGGAAGATTGCAGCGAAGACGGCTTTCAAGCACCTGGCTCTCCAAAATGCAATACATATTGATAAACGTTATTTTCGATTTTCTAAACACATTGTGCTGGGATTTTATTCAAAGGCAAAAATTTTGATCTGTTTTTTTCGAGGTAAACATTTTGATCTTTATTCAGAGGTAAATTTTTTGATCTTTTGCCACGGAATTGATTGTTGACATTTCTTAAATATTGCTCTTTTCTCACATGTAACTCTAGTACTTATAACTCAGTCAGATTTTTGTCATGTCTAACTTTCTTCCTACTACAGCTGGAAATTTGTTAGTTTTTTTCAGAATTTCATTTTCTAATTAGATTCTGTCAGCATATTTTGTATGATGAATTATAAGAAAAAATACTTATTGCATATATCTTACATCTGGGAGACGAGTGCCTTTCGTTGTTGCTACAATAACGCACTGTTGTGTTGCCGGATCAACGTTGTGTTCCATTCCAAAGAATGCAGCTGTCCTATGTATAAGCATTCGATTGTAAGAGGAAGCTGCTGGAAATCGCATCTCTTGGCGTCTATTTTTTTAAATTGTAAATTAAAAATAAAATTAATAACATTTAAAAACCACTGCAAAAATAATTATTTACGTTTTATCTTGAGCCAGCTCAATAAGATCCTTTTCAATTTTCATCAAGGTGTTTCTATCTTTGGGATTTTTATTTAAGGTCTCCTTGAAGAAAAGAACCAGATCGACGCCACTCTGGTCAGTAAATTGCTCCATTGAGCTATCTGCAAATTTTGAAAAAAAATCAAATTAGAATTGCAGTTTTGATTTATTTCGATAGAACTACCTCGTGATATGAATCCAGAAGTACTGTTGCTATTGCCACCGTCCATGCTGGACGAGGAACCCATGTTTTTTAGTCGTGGTTTTGAGCTTTTCGAATTGGAGTTCGTCCTGTGTTTCTTGCCCATGCGTTCGTGCTTACTAATATCGCTTGGACTATCAGTCAGACTATTTTGATTTTCATCTGGTGATAGCGAGTTGTTGCTATTTTGACTGTCATTTCTTGGACAACGGTTTTCTTTGTCATAGAATGATATTGTCCCTTCTTGGCCCATACCTCGGGCATCTGGATGCATATAATGTGATCCACTGCCATTGTTATCCGTTTGGTTATTCATGTATTCCATATTACATGAATTGGAAGCAATGCAATTTCCACCTCCACCTCCGCTGTTGCCTCCTCCACCTCCGGTATCTATCGTTTTTGTTATTTCCAAAACAACTTTCTTGCCATTACCGTTGCCGAATTCGATTTTGTTGGTGTGTTGTTCACTACCACCGCCACCACCACTAGCAGCTGATGCTGATGCTGAACACTGTTGTTGTTGTTGTTGATGGGCGTTGTTGAACTTGTCCATTAGATCCCGATTACTATTATTGTTATGGTTATTATTATTGTTGTTGTTGGAATTTCCGGAATTAGGATTTGTATTGCTCGATTGTGAATTTCGAGGACTTTTTGATGACTTGGGTGGAGATAGCTTTGGAAAGTCCGCTTCGTTGCAGATAACGCTCTGCTGTTGTTGTTGTTGTGTTTGTTGGGAGTGTTGACTAGTAACAATTACCGAGGGAGTTTCTAACAATGGGGTTGGGGACAACAAAGAAGATGATTGTACATGCATTTTGCAATCGTTTGTTTCCTGCGATGGGCTGTGCGTCGATGATGTAGACGATGACGACGAAGACGAGGACGACGATGCCAAACCGCAATTTGTTGATGTCACTTGATGATCTGTACGAGGAGTAGGTGTCCGTGGTGGAGATGTTGATTCACGCATTGCATGGCTTCTTGTCAAGTGCTTACCTTTCATGTTTCCCTAAAAATAAAATAAAGTCAATAAAATTCATTAACTCAAAATTTAAAATTAAGGTAATAATAGATTTTAATTTTTGGAAAAGAAACGTTATGAATTCTATCTTCGCTTAAATGAGGAAATGCTATTTCAATTTAAATCATGGTCTTATCCAGAAATTGATTATTGATAGGTATAGCGTCGAAGTGGCCAATAATTTGGTTTACACCTTGCCTTTATGCTGAAATATCAATCTGAAATAAAGCTCCGTTTCGAAGAACCAATGGGTAGCTGGATAAAACAATCAGCCTTCGTCCTGCTGTATTGTGCAAAGCATTGAGGATATTTAAGCTTTCTTAATTTATTCGAGTTTACAAACGCTTTATGATCCGATTGGTATCAAGAGATGAAACAAAATCTAATAGTGAGGATATACGGATGAGCTGTTCAACTATTGTCACTAAAAGCTAAATTTTGTTTAAACATACACATATTACGAAGGAATATCAACAGTCAAGTCCGCAAAGTCAGTAAGGCCAAGGCAGAAGGTACGAGAAATAGAGGAAGACATCCTTTGCAATGGAGTTATAAGAGAGTGCAATTTAAAATGCAGCGGAATAGAGACCGATCTGAAACCAAAGGCTTTTGAGCATCTTAAAAGCTAAAACGCCATCACAACTAAGTAAAAAATATTAAAAACACAAATTACACAACCTACAATCCCGGCGAGATCAATTTGATAACAAAAAACCAATACATAACGTCATTCATGACAATATGATAGCCTCATTATTAAGCTTGTCCACAATCGTTATAACACAATGTAAACATTTATTATACCACCAAGACCATGTTGGTTTCGGTAATTTCATTTTGAACAGAACAAAAACACCAAGTACACAGTACTAAAAGCAAAACCTATAATAACTAACCTTAACTGCTGATTAATTACTAGTCTACAATCACAAAAACTCTCTTTCTTCATCCTACCAAAGCACAAATTGATGACCTTTCACTTTTTCTTTCATCGATTTCCAAACAACAGTGTGACATCACTATACCATTTTAGGGACTTGGTTAAACTATGCAAAGTCAGGCAATCTACTGCCACTTACCCTTCTTCTACTATACATGAAAACCCTATATTTTAAAGCATTAGACGAGACAAGCAAACAATGTAATAGGTTCTGCCTGCACATCCAGATACTAGGCCGTTTACTGAGAAATGAGTGTACGTAAGTAAGTATACATTGGTTGGTTTTAGTAGCGATAAACATAGTGACATGTAGAAGTACAGTGTACAAATACAGGGTTGTATTTAATATTCCAGAACATGATTTCGGTTTATTAAATGATTCATTTATTAGAGAAGGGCATTTGCACAGTTTTGAGAATTTACTCCTTTGTAAATGAGAATATGCTTAATAGTATTTAACCACCAGAGAAGCGAAATGTTTCTAGTAATTCAAAAAGATATCTGCATATGTATTTCGAGGCATGGATACCGATTTCTAAACTTTTCGATTGTTTGTGTGGTCTGCTATATTTTTGGTACCGAGGTGCTAACAAAAGTTTTATCAAATGAGCTGATCCGTCTAATATTTCTTAAAGGTACAAATGAAAAAGGAATGAGGACCCAATTACAAATGGATTAGTCGCCTTCTATACCTCTAACACAAATAAAACGGACCTGAACTACAACAAAGGCCAAGGAGCACGTGAGTTTATCAGATCGTGATTGACATTTATAGAAATTACTCTCTAACACGATAAATAATGCCGATATGTAGTTCGTTTCGTTTCAACTGCAATGTGGTTTAGATTAAAACAAATAAAAAAAAAACTAAAAAAAACCTAACAAGTGGTACGGTACGAAGAGACTTGCGTGCCAATAGCGGATGAGATTTCACTCAAGCGTTCACTTAAAGCTTCTCAGAAAAAAATATATAAAAAAAAAAGAAAAAATCAATAACATGACCTTGATAAGCAGTTCCTTTGCAACAAATAAGCAAAAACCATCGAATAACCGAATATGAGGAAATAAATGTAGACTCGGTGGTATCAGAGAATACCTTGAACCTGAGATGGAAAATGTCGGCTGTACGAGTAATTATTATTATTCGAATTAACGTTAGAACTTGGAAATAGTTTTTTTTTTTTATTTTCAAACTGTGGGAAATTCCTATTAGTGTTGAACATACGAGTAAAAAAGATCAATATTTTTGTCCCAGAAGACAAAAATGACTGATATGTGGGGAGTAATTATTATTTAAATTATAATAAAAGCCCTTGCACGGGGAATTGAGGTTATTGATTTAATATGCGTCAGTTAAAAGAAAATTAGCAGGTTTATATCTAATTCAATTATATAGAAATTAGTAATTTGTGTGTAATAAACTTATAATAAACTTACTCTAGATCTACTATTGCCAAAGCTATTTTGTCTGTTAAGTGAATCTTCGCTGTAGTCTTTTTGAATTTGGGATGTGGCCAAGTTATGGACGTTTGAAGTCACAGCAATTTGCGTTTGCGCCGAACTCATAATCACACCTCCGGTAATAATTCTGCAATAAAAAAAAATATAATACAATGTTAAATGGTGAAAATCAACAAATTTAATTAAGGTGGGAAATTAGAATTTTATTGAAATTGATGAAAAACTTTTAAAAAAATATACTAAATTCATTAACCATACAATTATTTTACATACATATGTGGATTACCGGGAAGGATCAGTAAAACTGTTTGTGATTCATACTTTGTACTGGATAGATCTCATAAATATCTCCCCAATTAATTTGCATATTGTTTACAGCTATACGATTGAATTTGAATGACATAATTACCTTAAATACCAAAATACGAATAATCTTTAGCCAATAATCTTCAATTTCATTTTGGTTTTTGTTATTTTTAATTTGTTTTTCTCTTTTTTTTTGTAAGGGGTTTTAGGGCCATTTGCTGAAACGAAACTTAAGTATTTTTGCGCAAACTGGCACATAAGGTTTTATGTAGAATGTAAATCCTCAATTTTCGTTTTAGCAAACGGCTCTTATACACTGTTATACTTAATTTGTTAATTAAATACAAATTGTTTAACAGGCAAGATAAAAATGTATAGGTTTGGAATTTATACAGAATTCCAAAAAGCAGAATAATGGATTTGCAGAATTTTGAAAACAGGATTTTGAAATACAGAATAATAGAAAAGAAAATAATGGAATACAGAATTATTATGTTCTTACAGATTTTTTTATTCAGATACAGAATTTTGGTCATACAGAATTTTTGAATACAGAATTACGACCCGTTCCCTAATTATATCTTATATCCCGATAATTTTATCTTATACCGAAAAACATTTGGAAGCATTCGGGGATTAATCAAAATCTATCCAGATATGTTATGTTGTTGTTATCCCATAAGAAAAAAAAAAGATGATTAACATAACATTTGCTGTCAAAAAGAAATCTCGAGTTATCCTAATATTTTTGGTATACAGGGTGTCCCAAAAGTAATGGTTCAAACCAAATATGCTGATAGGCCAAATCCTTGCGGTTTTCGATGAAATGTAATTCTTGTGGATTTGCGAAAAAAATCCTACTTTGGAACTGTTAATTAATTTGTACCGAAATGGAGTATGAAATAAAAAATATTTTTATTAATTAATTGTTCCTAATTATTAGGAAATGTTTTAGTGAAAGAATTGTGAAAAACAAAAATCAATTATGGGCGTAGGAAGTAAAATACTGGTGCAAGGTAGAGATTTTTCGAAATTTCACAAGAACTGCATTTAATCGAAAACCGTAAGGATTTGGGATGAACAAGTCACTGAATTCTGAAAGATCTTAAGTTGGCCTATAGCATATTTTGTTTGAACTATTACTTTTGGGACAACCTGTATTATATTCAACAACACAGATATTTATGTTCGCAGCTGAATTTCGCTAGTTTCTTGGATTTGCGTTATTTGCTTGTTGTTTCTTAATTGTTTTTAAATTCCTGTATTCAAAGGATGTAGGCATTCCTGGTAGGTATCTGTACCTACTCAATTTATTTATTTTTAATTTTTGACAAATAATAATGTCATATGTCACCTATCCAGTTTGGTGCTTCACAAAAATATGGAACACTCAAGTATCTCAAATATTCAATTCGATTGATTCTCAAACGCGAAAATTTATTACATTGTTGTTGTCAGCTGATTTTTGTAACTTTCTTAATATGAGTAACAACACATACATACAGCTGATCATAAGCTTGGCAAATCGATTTGAGAGATGACAGCAAGTTTTTGGATCTTTATATATTATATGAAATGTTTTTTGGTATTTATTTTAAAATTGCTTTTCGCTCTGGGATTACTATCTTAATTTGGATATTTTTAATCGAAATGGTAATATTTTTTTAGAAATAGAAATATCAAAACCCTACAAAGTCAAAAGGTCGATGTTTTCAAAAGCAACAAAAACTTGTTTCAACTTAAGTTTTCTATATTAACATTTGTAATGCGATTTGTATCCAAAAAATTATTCTCAAAATTTGTCACTTGTATTAAAAATCTGTATAAGATAAAGAGAAATTTCTTAAGCTGAGAGAATCTCTTATAAGAGGGCAATGTTTTCTTTTACATTAAACAAAAAAATATATAAATAAAATATTTAAAGCTCACACTTAAACGAAAAAGAAATGAAAGAAGAAAAAAAAAATTGAAAAAATGCCAACAACTAGGTGTACATACATATGTTATATGTATATACTCTTTAATGTATATTATATATATTTATATATTCAAAACAACTCTATGAAAGCAAACATTTCCAAGAATTTTCCTTTTTTTTTTATTTATTTATTTTGTTATCTCTTGGTGCTACACAGCTGGCCCCCAAGTGGGATGTTACTCTCAAAAGATCAACGTGACGTGCTTTAGTATATTCCACTTGTGAATTTTGCTTACCTTTGCTAACATTGATTATCCACATATTTTAGCAGTAAAAGCATCAGTTGGTGTTGTTTTTATTATATGAAATGTGTTTTCGTCGAGTCGATTGGTTCCCAACGTACCTCTTTATGTGTGCGGACTTAAGGACAACCAAGTTCAAATAAACGGAAACGGAACTTTGTCCCAGCAATTGATTTTTGTTAGTTCAAAGACTTTTGGATTTTCTTCACTCATTGTTGTTGTAATATTATAATTTGGCAGTGCAGTTTATATATTTTTTTGTTTAGTTAATGCTAAAACGGCAAAGACTACAGAATGAGTTTAACTATTTACGCACTTTTAGACTTTTCTTGTTAAAAGTTTATTTGATTTTATGTCATTTTAGTCATTTAGTCATGAAGAAATGTAGGTATAGGTAAAGGGTATAATGTTATGGGTTTTTTTTTTTTTTTTGTAAAAAAATTAATACAATTATAATAATAATTAACAATTTAATATATAGAAAATATTTTTTGTTGTATAGAAGGTTCCTATCACATAACACATCACTATCACTGTATGTTTTTATTTAGTTTTTATTTTTGTTATTGTTTTATTTAGTATTATTAATTAATTAGATAAGTTATAAATATAATTTAATACTTATATACAATTTTAGAAATAGTTTTTTGGTATTTATTTTTAATTCATAACAAATTTGTTTATTTTTTAATTTTATTTTAAAGCTTTTTTCGTAGATTGATTACTCCTGCATTTTTATTTTTTTCTGTTAAATTTATTTATTTTTGCCATTGTGACCACAAATTCGTTAAGATATATTGTCTATACACAAAGAACACAAACTTTGCAGGCTTCCTGTTTATTTATTTTTTTTTTTTTTTGGATGAAAAGAGTTGATTCTTTAGCACATTTTTTGTATTCTTATTTTTCAATTTTATTTAAGAAAAAAAGCTTTTATTTTATTTGTTTGGAGATCGGGTATTTTCTCAAGACATTGCACTATGTAATTATAAAAAACAACTACATTAACATCAGATGACTGTGAAATGAAATACCATAAATACTTTATATTTCGTTATTATTGATTTTTCTTTTCTCAGTCATTGTTAGTATGGGTGTACGTGTTTGTGTGTGTATTTGTGTATCTTATGCGTTGGCCCAAAAAAAATTGAGTATATCCTTTTTGGTATGGAAGTAGAAGTAGAACAAGTTTTATTTTTTTGTTCCTTTAATCACACAAGAGAGCATAGAAAAAGACACAAAAACAAAGAAGGAAGTGAACGTAAACGTAGCATTGTAGTAGCAGCAGCAGCAAAACAGTAGAACCTAGAGAACAGGATAATAAAATGAAGCAGCAGCACAACCCTCAACTGCCTTTAATATAAGCGAATAAACGTGCGAATTATGAAGAAAAGAAGACACCAAAAGGGGATTTAATAATATACACACACCATTTCGTTGACGAGGATGACTACGATTACGATTACGACTACCTATACCTACTGATACAGAGCTACTATACTAAATACTACAGTGCGTTGTGGTGCAAAGTCCAAGTTTTTAAGCCAACAACGACGACGACGACAAAGACGATGAAGATAATGCTTGTCGGTGGTTGTGGTGGTTATTGACATTGGTATTGAACGGAGAGCGAAGGGATGAAGTTGAAGACAAGAGTTAAGAACTGGGGTAAGGGCGCATTTGTTCTTCTCCCCAAATTCGTGACGGTAAGTTCGCAAATATATTTACGGTATTGCCAGTTAAATGAATTGTTATATTGAAAATAAATTAAATATCTTTCAAGAGTATTTCGGGTAATATGGAGAAGGCGGATAATATGGACCCCTGCCATAACTTTTTATTGGAAGTACAAGAATATTGTTTTCCTGAAACGTAAGTTCTCTAACGAAAAGACGTCCATTTAGTTAATTGTAGATTTTAATATTTAGTTAATTTGTAGAAAGACAAGCAACTATCTTAGGTATTATTGAAAGAAACATTTCAAAAAAAAATAGTCCACACTTTAAATAAAGTAAATAAGGTAGGTATTATTTTAAACAAAAAGGATTTTCCAAAAAAAATTTAATTAAAAATTTAATTAAAAAAAAATTAATTTAAAAACAAATGAAATTCAAAAAAATTTAATTTAAAAAATGTGAATGTAAAATGTTAAAAAACCAAAAACAACTATTCCATTCCATTATAACAAATTATTTAATTAATTATATAACTTTTTAGACTTTCGCGGTTGTTGTTAGACATGATACAAATTATTTATTATTTTATTAAGCACTGATTTATATTGAAAATATTTTTTTGTATAATAGCTATAATGAAAAAGTAGTTCAAAGCTGCTTTAAGTACTAAGCACTAGATAAATGTTTTCAAAGGAACGCAGCTAATATACAATTCTCAAACATTATCGAAAACAAAAATTGGTATGTCGTCCTGCAGAAAAAATTAACATAAAAATGAAAATTCAAGAAAAATCTCACACCACATATTCAATTTTTAACAAAAAATTGATTTTTTTTAATCCGAAAGTGATTTTTTGATTTTTTTTTTATAAATTTTAAAATTAGGCATATTAAAACGTTTTCTACAAAAAGTTAGGTTATAACACTGGTCTACAAAATTTATGCTATGATATACTTTTCTATAAGTTTTTGATGTGCTGAACTCGAATCTGAAGTCAGAAATAATATCCTATCAGCTCCCGTTTTTGAAATATTACCGTTAGAAAGTTCGAAAAAAATCGTTTTTTGAATTTTTTGGAGTTAACAAGATCTTCCCCACATGAACCAAAATATACTTTTCTGAAGGTTTTGGGTGTGATGAACTCGAATCTGAAGTCAAAAATATCCTATCAGCTCCCGTTTTGGAAATATTACCGTTAGAAAATGCAAAAAAACGTTTTTTTACCACTTTTGATGTTATGCCTTAATTTGAAGAATTTTTTTTAAATAGAATTCATAACGGTTTCTATTAGAACTATTTTCCTTCTTTCAAGAGCTGTTTAAATCTTTGCAATATCTCGTTTACTGCCGGAGATATCTTAAAATGAATTAAGTTTGTTTTTATCAAAAAGGAGATGAAAACGTGATATCTGTTTGATACATTACAATAACCCAAACAACTGACGATATCTCGAACAATAAAAAAAATATCGAAAAGATTTAAAAAGGTCTTGAAAGAAGGAATATAGTTCTTATAGAAACCGTTATAATTTATATTTAAAAAAAATGTCTTCACATTAAAGCATAACCTCAAAAGTAGTTTTTTTGCATCTTCTAACGGTAATATTTCAAAAACGGGAGCTGATAGGATATTTCTGACTTCAGATTCGAATTCAGCACACCGAAAACCTATAGAAAAGTATATCATAGTCTCGGCACCAAAAACCTTGTAGACCTGTGTAATCGGTTGAATCTCTAACGAGAGAGCGAAATATAAATAGAACAGTTCTGTGGCAGGTAGAAAAAAACAGTAGGTAAACCTAGTTTGCTTTTGTTATTGTTTTATCAAATACCTAATATATACTTTTCGTTAGACAAAAATCTCGTTTCAGAATTCAATTAAAACTGCATTTTTATTTTTTGTCTGTTAGGGATATATGAAAAAAAATAGAAGTGAAATCCTGGCAACTTTTATGTAGATTAAATCCTATCAACCAAAACGAGAAGCACTCTATGATGCAAGCAGCATTCGAACAAGTATAAAAAAGTAACCTTCTATCTATGTTTTTTATAATATGTAATGCACTGTACAAAAACAAAAAACATCATATAAAATGTAATAATTTTTTTTTTTTTGTATAAAAACATCACCATTAGTTGTATAGTATTATGTACATTTCATATTATCAGAAAATATAGAAGACAAAATTATGGCGCAATATCAACAGAATCAGAAACAGACACTTCCACAGAGGTGGAAGAAACAGTTGTTTTTTTTTTTTGTATTTATTTTTTGCAAGAACATAAACCTGTCAGCCTACGTTTTTCTTTTCGTTTCTATTATTATTTTTATTTATTTATTTTTCTTCTTTTTGTTGATATCTTGTTGTGTAATTGTACATTTTATGACGGGGGTTGTATGGTTGTAGGTACATATCTTTATCTATATTTTTCATGCAAGACGAGAAAAATTGCAAACAAACAAAAGCCGAGTTTTGTATTTGAAAAAAAAAAAAAAAAGATTTGAAATCCAAAGGATATCTCTCAGGCGAAAAGCAATTTCAAGGTTTTCTAAACAGGAACACAATGAATAGCGAGAGAGAATGAAACAAGAACAACCAGAGACAAATAAAAAAAATGAAGAAAAAAAGAAATATAGAAATAAATAAAGACGGGGAAAATAAGCACTATGCCATCAACAAGAAGACAATAACAACAACAGAAAAAAGTCCTAGTACGTATTGCTCTGGGCTCTGGGGGCATATTATGATAAAAAGAAAAAGTTCAACCAGTATCTTGCTTTTGTTTCTCTTTCGTGTGTAAAGGGTGTTTCAGTATGGGTAAATTATTTTGTACAGTTTTAATTATGCTGGATTTCTACGTGTTATTTTGTTTTACAAATAAAATACATACTTTTTAAGTCCGTTGACATAACAAGTAATTCTGTGCAGAATTGCACAGTTTTACAGTACGCAGCTTGTTTTTGGGAGATGATCCTTTCATTTTTCTTGGAAAATTAACTGTCTGGAACATACATTGTGGAAGTTATGCTATTACATTTCTATTTTGTATGTTTTTATTTCCAGGATAATATTGATATGATAAGTATAACACCATCAGGAAAGTTTCATGGTAAATAACGTTACATTCAATAATCATTTTTAGAAAACAAAACCGACTTCCATGGACCAAAACTGGGTTTTTTATGGTTTTTCTCATAGTTTCTATAGCCAACTGAACGAATGGGGACCACACTGCAGGCACCAGCTTTTCCAAAACAAAAAGAATTATCAAAATTGGTTCACTCAGTCCAAAGTTATGAGGTAACAAACATAAAAAAAAATACAGACGAATACCTCCTCCTTTTTGGAAGTCGGTAAAAAAGTTTCTTATTTCTGTCAATTTTAATATATAATAAAAATAATAAAAATAATAAAAATATTATCCAAGAATGTAGCTTACTAATTACTCCTATAAGTATGAAAAATAAAATTCTTATCGTAGAGTCCGATGTTATATACATACATTTTCAGTAAGATTTATAAAATTAATTTATTTTTAGGGATGTTTTTTCTACAACTCTATAATAACTCGTTTTTTTTTTAATTCGAAAATAAAAACAAATAAAATGAGAAGCTACTGAGTATTAGAAAAATTACGCTTTTTTCTTAAATTCATTAAGAAAACCAACATTTGTTCAATATTTCATACATTACATAAAGTAGTAAAAGCATGTTATCTGTGGTTTATTGATACAATATTAAAGAAAATGATGCATTTTAACTAAAGTTATTTTAAAAGACAATATTGTCTAACGCTATTAGCTTATAAGGGTTAATTTATTTAAGCGATCATAAAAGGATGTTATAGATATAAATAAATAAAGGTCTATATTGTTTTTTTTTTTAAATTTGTTTTTCTTTCTGGTTTATGTATAGTTTTTTTCTTTTTTGAAGTTGTAAAGCTTATACACCAAAAATGCTTGTGCAATTGGCATTCATTTATACTCCCCAAATTAAATTTCAAGTTATAAAGGCAAAGGTATAAAAAGAAATTTGTTTTTGGGCACTTGCAGAAAGAGTTGCCGTTTGTAAGTAATGATTTGTCAAAAAAAAACTGGCATAATTTGTTAACACTTTATGTTTTGAAACCAAAATAAAAGTGTTGATGCTATCGGTGATTCGAAATTTTGGTTATAAGAAAGAAAACACACCCAAACAAAAAATTTGATAAGAAGTAAGTAGTTGGTAATTGTATCTCCTTTTATAATGCACAAACAATTTTTGTAAAAAAAAAGGACTTTTCAGTATCTAGAAAACTTTTTTTTTTTGGTTTTCATGATTGTCGTGGCTTCAGATATACTATTCTGAATACAATTTAAAATTACTAATGGAATTGAATCGGTCATTTAAAAAACAATTTAAGTCCATCAGTTTACTGCTAGACTTAAGTCTTTTTGAAATGCCCGATTCAATTAAAAATAAATGTTGTATCATGGGGAAGGGTATAGCCCGACTCAGGACAACACGACTTTGTACACCTCAACTCACGACAGCCCGATTCAACCCATAGCCCGACTCAAGATAACCCGACTCATCGCAACTCGACTCAGGTCGAGTTCTTACCTGAGTCGAGTTGCGATGAGTCGGGCTATCTTGGGTCGGGCTATGGGTTGAATCGGGCTGTCGTGAGTCGGGGTGTACAAAGTCGTGTTGTCCTGAGTCGGGCTCTGCTTCTACTTACATGGTGTTTACTAGTAAATATCATTACATACTCAAAAACAGCATTATTGTTTTTCTTTTTAAATTTATGTTTATGTATAAACCATTTTAAAAGCAGAGGGTTTCTATTCTTATTTAATTATAATAATTTATAATAGTTACTATAATAATTATTATAATAATTTATAATAATTATTATAATAATTTATAATAATTATTATAATAATTTATAATAATTATCGAAATTCAGAAAAAATAGTTTTTCTGAATAAACCAATGGGGTTTTATTTTTGGATTTTAGAAAAGTGCCTAAAAATATCGAAATAATTAAGTAAATAATGAATTTATCGAATTTTTAAAAAAAATACGTGTTTTATTATAGGTAAAGGCCAATCGTTTTAATAACATACAAACAATTAGTAATTTATTTGTTCAAATGTAACATTAAAAACGTTAGAATAGCCTCAAAATAAAAAAAAGAACAATCGCAAAAGTAAAACAAAAATCCAATATTTTGCATTTCGTTTGTTTTTAAGCAACTTCTGTTTGTGAGTGCTGATTTATTGTTGTTTCTTAATTTTTGTATGTCAACCATATAAGACCATAATACGGAATCATAAAGAACACAATTATGTAAAAGTCGAATCTGGAAAGTATTGTGGAATATATTCATTCAAATTTTTTAAATTTAAATTGATTATTAAATTCGTATTAGTTTTAAATAGTAAAGTTTATTTGTTTTTAAAAACAAAAATGCCATTCAAACAACTATCATTTTAAGAACGATTGCAGTTGCTTATTTTAATATGCTTATTATTAAAAGAGTTGTTATTATTTAGTATTTAACGAGGAAATTTTGTAGACGCAAATTCAACAAATTATTATTGACGAGGATTGATGTTTTTGGCAACTTTCTGTCAACAAAAATTTTAATCGATTGACAATGACTGACAGGTGGGCAAACTATTTCACTAGCAAAAGGCGCCCACCAGTTGAAAACGGACGACAGCATAAGTGAAAATAGCTGCCAATGCAAAGTCTACGAACTAACGAAATACACACAAGTAAAAAGTTTTTGACCATTAAGTCATAATCCGTAGTTTAAACTTCAAATAATAAATAAATAAATACTAAATAGTAAGTCCTTCTAACACTGTTATGGAAAATCAATTGTTACACCCTTATTAGATAAGATACATAACAATTATTCAAAAAACAAAATATTCAAAACAAAAAACATCTTTTTTTTTGCACAATAATATAAAATTGTGATCAACAGTATTTCTTAAATACATATCATAAAAATTATCAGAAAAATTAAATCAATGTCAAAAACAGTCTTTCTGTCAGTACACGTAAACACACAATTATTGAAACACCCTTTATTACATAGTCAAAGGAACAAGGATTAATTTCCTTGAATATTTCAAATTATAGGTATGTAGATAAACAGTATTTGAATTGCACAACATGTACAAGAGAAACAAAAAAAAAAAAAAAAAAAAAACATGTGCGACACGTGCGCACTACGAATATTATATACTTCGACAATGTAGTAGTTTTGAGTTTTTTTTTTCTTTCTTGTTTTAATACGAGTACAGGAATGCTCTTCTTCATCGCCATCTTCGTCGTGACCATGGTGAGGATTTTGACGTAATTATACATAATCCATAAAATAATAAATTATGTTCTTAGACACATTTCTCATAAATATTTAATCAAAGATACTTTTTTCTGATGGTAGAACAACAACACGATTGTTAAGCAAACCATTTTACAGCCCTAAAGAGTAAATAAACATGAATTCCAAAAATGTCCGTAAAAGCTAACAGATTTGCAAGCTTATAAGGGTAGTTAGGAGGTGCTACAATTTCTTCATTGTCTGTGTATAAAAATTTCACTGTGCTAGCTGTGTCCACTTCATGTACCTCTACAACTTGCTACATCAACCATCAACCAACATTGGCAAACATTAGAAAGGCGAAGTTCGAAAATTTGGGCCATCGCATAAAAGCTGCACAATCGATATAATTGAGAAAAATTCGAGCAAGGAACAGAACAGAACACACAATACACAAACTATACTATTCACATCCAGCAAAAGCCATCAAGTTTATGCACTAAACTGTGTGTGGAATGCAATAAGATACATATATACACACTTTTGTGTCGAAAGGAGATAAATACTTCCTGCAAACGCAATCTCAATTATATATGTAAAAATATATGTACTTGGACTCGGACATGTAGTGTATCTATGTATCTTTGTTAGAATTTAAATAGATTCACACGACGAGAAATCCCTGTACTCTACTTCGACTTTATCGTGAAAATTTCGTTTTGTTTTTTTTTTTTCTTCAATAAAATTTTCTTTTTTTTTTTCACTCACTTTTCTGCACATTTATAAACTTTTTCTAGCTTTTTCTCGTTAATTTCTATTTCTTGATTATTTTCGTTTCGAATTTTGTTTTTCTTCCGATGTCAGCTTCCCATTTGTAAAAATTTATTTTTTGTTCCTTTTTTCTCAGATGAAATAACACGGCACTTGAAATTTTTATTAAAACTTTTTTTTTTTTGTTAATCCAACACGATTTGTTTATTTTTGTTTTTAATTAAATTGAAAATCTATAAATTTTTTGAATTAAAAAGGTTACATGGCTTTTTTTTCATTCTTTCTTTAAATTTTTATTAAAAAAAAAATAATTCCTGCCCGACTTCCATTTTTATTGTTGGGTATACAATTTGTCCGTGCTTCTATTCCAAGTTGATATACATGGGAGAGCGTACGAATTGATACTGGGCCATGAGCATTTCAGGGTTGCTTTTGGCTCGTTCGGGAAAAAAAAGCTCCCGGATACTCATCAAGCAAGCAGTCTTCTAGTGCGCTGTTGCCTTTTTCGTTTACCTACCAATGCACAATCATACAGTAGTCTGTGAAAATTTGGTTTAAATCTAATACCTGCTTTTTAGTTAAAAGTTCTGTGAATTCATAAGGACAGTTATAATTGTTAAATAACACATAATATGTATTGCAAAAATAAACAAGAAAATTGGTTTTCATAATCTTGTGTAAATAAAATAATAAATTGAAGAATATTTTATTGACATACTTAAAAAATATATATACTAAAAAAAAAAATAGACTTTAAATGCGCCATATTAATATTATTGTTTTGATTTTTCAAGTATTAGTTTTTGAACTAGTGCTATCGAAATATGCTTACGAACAAAAAGTACGTAAACTTCCTTTTTTGAATAGTACGGTTTTTTCTCATAGCAATTTTTAAAACAAAAATGTTGACAGCGTTCAATGATGGATTCAATTACATAGGTATTTTAATGTAAACAAAAATTATTGCTGAAAAATGTTTTCTTCCACTTTAAAAATGTCTTGACTTTCCCCGACCGAATTTTTGTTCCCTGATTTTCCAAGCGAGTGGCAACTATGTAATTGACTTTAAGATTCCAAGAAATCTAAAAAAAATGTGGTTAAGCTATTTGACAAAAAAAATGTATAAAACCTTAAAATTTGCAATTTTTAGTGGCCTTCAGATCTGCCTTATTACTTCTACTAATCTGGAAGAAGAATGTACAGATACTCCAAACGTCGGCGTCGACATTAAGCCTGATAAGAATTACCATTTTGAATCAAAAATAAATGTCAATAATAAAGCAATATTCCATCTAACTATTTCAATTGTTTCATTCCACAAAAAAAAAAACACTTATAGCATGCTAATTTTTTTAACTCCCAATATCTCGAGGATAACTTGTTGCACAGAATGAACAAGTATGTACAGCTGTGTTCAAAATAATAGTAGCGCCTGCAACAAAATAATATTTTTTATATTTACGGTGCTTCTACGGTTAAAAATTTAATTTTTTTGATGTCAAAGTTTGTTACGGTCAATTACTAATTAATGTATCGTAGTTTTAAAATGAAAAAGAAGGTGCTAAATAATTTTTCATTGACCTTTGGTTGTTCTTCCTAATTTGGCCTGTTCAAAATAATAGTAGTTAAAGTTATTTTTGAAGAATTTAAAAGCGGTTTATAACTTAGAATATTTATTTTTGCTTTAAAAGTATGTACTCATATAATTTGAACAATTTTTCAACAAAAAACGATTTGTTTCGGTTTTAATCTATTTAAAGTTCGAAGAGCAGAACACTGCAGTTCGGATAACGGAAACTTATACGAAAGCTGCTTGAAGAAGGGAAAACCTACTTGGAAATTCAAGGTTATATTAGGATAGTTACCTACAATGGTAGCCAATGCAATAAATTCAACAAAAGACCCGAAACGCGCGGTAGAAAAAGAAAAAAGACCGTCGTAGATGACAGGCGTATTATCCAGATGGGCAAAGTTGAGCCTTCTGCATCGCCGTTTCAAATCCGGAGGCGTTTGCAGTGCAGTGAACATTTGGGGGCGACTGTTAGAGACTAATTTGTACGCTTGAAGTCCACGAAAAGTTCCGCGGAACATATTAAAAAGCGAAACCAGTTTGTAAAAGACCACATAAACTGGCCAACGAACTAATGGCGTAACATATTGTTTACTGATGAGAGCAAATTTGTCCTCTTTGGTGGTACTGGATCTCCACAATACGTCCGACGTCCACCCAATACGGAATATGTTCCAAAGTATACGACGAAAACAGTTAAACATGGAGGGTCAAAAATTTTAGTATTTTAACATATTTCTTTGTTAACAGCGGAACTTTTCGTGGATTTCAAGCGTACAAATAAGTCTCTAACAGTCGCCTCCGAATGTTCACTGCACTGCAATTCAGGCTTAAGGCCTTCTGAATTTGAAACGGCGATGCAGAAGGCTCAACTTTGCCCATCTGGACAATACGCCTGTCATCTACGACGGTCTTTTTTCTTTTTCTACCGCGCGTTTCGGGTCTTTTGTTGAATTTATTGCATTGGCTACCATTGTAGGTAACTATCCTAATATAACCTTGAATTTCCAAGTAGGTTTTCCCTTCTTCAAGCAGCTTTCGTATAAGTTTCCGTTATCCGAACTGCAGTGTTCTGCTCTTCGAACTTTAAATAGATTAAAACCGAAACAAATCGTTTTTTGTTGAAAAATTGTTCAAATTATATGAGTACTTACTTTTAAAGCAAAAATAAATATTCTAAGTTATAAACCGCTTTTAAATTCTTCAAAAATAACTTTAACTACTATTATTTTGAACAGGCCAAATTAGAAAGAAC
The DNA here is from genome assembly GCF_945859705.1 of Episyrphus balteatus. Taxonomy (NCBI): domain Eukaryota; kingdom Metazoa; phylum Arthropoda; class Insecta; order Diptera; family Syrphidae; genus Episyrphus; species Episyrphus balteatus. The sequence continues at coordinate 37,732,976 of NC_079135.1, forward strand.
AACCAAAGGTCAATGAAAAATTATTTAGCACCTTCTTTTTCATTTTAAAACTACGATACATTAATTAGTAATTGACCGTAACAAACTTTGACATCAAAGAAATTAAATTTTTAACCGTAGAAGCACCGTAAATATAAAAAATGTTATTTTGTTGCAGGCGCTACTATTATTTTGAACACAGCTGTATGTTACTATTACATTACTCAATGTACCTACTGACCTTGTTCATTATTCCTAATATTTACACTTAACCTTAACAATGCCAAATATTTATGGTGGCCGTAGTAATGTGATCACCCACTGTAAAACAATGCAAGTAAATATCAAAAAATGTAATGAAAAAGTAAATATTTTTTAAAAATTTTAATATTTCGGATTCTAAAGGCTAAATATCTTTTCTTTTTTTTTCACCTATTCAAATTTCTTCTTTTTTTCAAAATGAATTAAATAAATAATATGCAAAAAATATTTCCTTCGACAGATAAAATAATTTTTCGCTTTAAATTTAAATTTTCCTAAGCAACACAAACCATCTTTAAATATTCTAGCACTAAAAGTAATTAAAAACTCATTAGCATTTAGGTACATTTAATTTAGAGACAGCAAAATGCACTATAAACTAAATTTAATTCAAAATATAATAATAATAATAATAGAAGTATGTATTAAAAGAGTGACTTCAGATGGACAGTAACTTATTTATTTAAGTATGAACTGCAAAACGTTGTATAGTAAAATGATGAATCATTTTAGATACATAAACACAGCTGTCAATACAATCATTATGTCAATACATTATTGTATTGTATTCGGCAAATTAAAATACCTGCAGTTTTTTTCAATGATAAATTTAATACCATTATTATGAACATCTAATTTTCACTTTAAGTAAACTTAATATTAAAAAAATATTTTTAAACAACATGTACTCGATTGATTCAAAGTAAAATCAAAACTAAAGATTCAACAATATTGGTTTTCGTTTCATTTTTCATATTCTAATATCTAATAGGTATGTATTTGACCCACCAAAACATAGAAAATGATGCCACCGAAGTCTTATAGCTGAATTTTCACCAGCGCAGCGCCAATTTGATCTCATAAATAAAAAAATATTTTTGTCACTAACAAATATTTATTTATTTATGTTCCACATACGCCACAATGACCGTTTTTAGTTTGAACTTTGGACATTTATTCCAAATTTGTTACCGCTATTACAAAACACTGAAACAAATGGACTTTGAGTGGAGATAACTCTTTAAAACCTAAATAAATCTATGTATCTGGAATTTAAATTGGCATTTAAGCCAATCAGGAAAGAGTAGAATTTCGAAATACGTTAAAAAAGTAATTTAGGTTTTTTTGTATACATATTTTTTGATAAATAACCAAGTTTAATTTTCAACTGAAAAATAGTTTTAAGATGTCAATGAACATAATTAATAGCTTTGCTGAATTATGGATTTAAAAATAGCTATTTTTTTATTTCCTTGTTTAATTCAATCAGACTTATTCCAGAAATTTAAAAAAAAAATAAATAATTTTATAAAAAATATTATACACAGCAATGTAAAAAAAAAATATTTCATAGTTGTTGTTTCATTACAAAAATGTATATTTAATGTTTCTGCATTTTAAGAGTTCTTTTTTTTTTTATTTTGAAAAGAGAATTATTTTCTCTTTGAAATTAAACAAAAAAGCTCAACGATAATTCTTTGAAAAAGCCTGATATGTCCCAGATACGAAAAACTACACCTTCTTACCTATGGATATATTGGTATAGTGTGTCCGTGCATAGATGTGGTATATGAAGGAAGGCAGTAGCATATCCTATCCCTATGTTATAGGAAAAAAACACATCACATCGAACGCAATGTAGGAACAACAGCAGCCAACGACCAACAACCGACAACGACGACGAAAAGCAAAACCAGCACGTATCGGATAAATTTTATTTAGGTCACGAGTGAAACTTGCTGCGCGTCTTGGGAGAGGACATCATACAGAACCCTTCTTGCCCTTTTGATGCGTTTACTACATACAAGATACAATATTATACATAATGTACAACTTATGTCGACGTCCTTTTTAATTTAATTTAAGTTTCTTGTTTTTTCTTCTTTTCTTTCATTTTTCTAATGCACACCCTTGAGCCTTGAAGATAAATAACAGAGAAACCAAGAGAGATCACTTAATAAAAGTGGTTTAATGCGTTTTAGAGAATAGAAAACCGGAAAAACGGAAATGTTTTCTGAATTAAATTTGAATAGTTGGAAAATTTATTATTCTTCTACTTTTTCTGAAAAAGAAAAAGAGAAAACATCATTTACGCATATTTGGAATTGAATAAAGTTTTTTTTTTTATTATTATTATTATGATGGAAAAGGACCGTGATATTTGAACGACCATACACTTTAATCAGTCAAGGCAATGTTGTTATTGATTTTCAACATTCTCTTGTTCACAAAACAACGAACCAAAAGCAGCAGCAGCAGCAGTAGCAAGCATGTACTCTTTGATGGTGGGGTGTCGGGTCTTCTATATATTGTACATGATGGTATGGAATAGTAGGTATAGTCCTGTGATGCTCAGGTATGTCAAGGCATGTGGCATCTTTGTACATATGTATTCTAAATAATGATACATATAAGTTGTGTGCACGACGAAACATGGGGTATTGGTTTTTCGCTATAAATTCACCTTAATTAATACTTTGCTCATATGTCATCGTCAAAATTTTGTTTGATTATGGTGATAATTTTTTTTAAGAGAATAACTGGAAAAGTGTTTTACATTTTTAATTACAATCAATTTTATTTGAGTGTACTTTTCGTACAGTAATGCTATTTAGTGTAGGTATTAACTTCCCAAAAGGGATAATAACTATGTTAAAGTTATTGAAACAGCACAATGGCTCACCAAATCAATAATAATTTTGAATTGACAATCGTTGTGATGAGCAAAGAAACATCCGCATTTGGGTAATTTTAACAAAATTATTAAAGTCAAAATACGAAAGATAAAGAGACGGGACGACTAAAATCGATTAGAGCTATAAAAAAGGAAACTGAACCTAAATATGTGTAAACTAGAGATAAAACAGACTTTTCTATTTGACACAGGTTTACTGTAACAACAAGTTAAACCAAATATCATTCAAATTGTGTTATGAAACCAGAAGCTAAAAATTATCATTTGGGCGTATGTCTCAAACAGCTTGTTTTTCATTTTCATATTATTGCCCCCGTTCTAGGTCGTAAAATTTTGAAATTATACCATAATGATTTGACAAATAGAAAAGAGACCACTTCTTCGATTCAGTATTCAGGTTTAAAGTTATCTCGAATAAATGATGACAAATTATTCAGAGTATGAGTTTATAATCCGTTTGCCACACATTTTTCATATTAGGTACCACTTTCTCAAGTTTTATTCGTGTCTATTGACAATTCGGAAAGATCTTCCACTAAAATGTGACGCACATCATTGCTCAGAAAGATTAGTTTTTCATCATGATGTACTTGTGAAAACATTAGAACAATAAAGTTGTCCCCAATTTAACTTAAACTTAAAGTAACAACTACAAAATTGTATTCAAGTGATTGTTCTAAGCCATTTCTTTAAGCTTCCTAACCATTGTAACGTATTCCAAGCCAAAATTCTAACGTAACATAGTATAGGATCCGAAACCCCTCCGTTCCCTCTACTCTCGTACGACCACTCCTTCCTTATGGTATATAGTACATATATTATAAATATAATAGTATAGTGTTCAGGACTTAACAAAGATTGTGTTATAAAAAGTTAGAAAAGATGCAAAGGTGAGCTAACGTAGGCACCACAGAGGCAATTAGAAGCTGATACACCTAGCGTACTCTTACACCTTTTACCTATTGATCAGCAACTTTTATAAACTCTTCTTCCTCCAATAACACCAGCTACTTCTACTACAATCCCTACTCTGACCCTACGTTAACTTTGTAATCTTAAACTCTCTTCTAGAATTGTATGAAAGGATGATGAAGTTATGAGAGATTTCGACAAAAATATCTACCACCGATGATGGCTCAAAGATGTAGTGCACCAGCACGATTGGATGTCATCGCAAGTTTACAAATCGCACTTTCGTTTTGTGTTTAATTTTAATTCAGCCTGAATATCGGACATAATGGGAATAGGACCCATTGGTACTGAGTTTGGGCCAAATATAATTAAACCAGTGCCTTTATTCGTTATGAGCACTCGGAATAGTAGATCAAAGTCTAGATCGCTTTCATAAATGCTACGGAATGGCTATAAATCGTATTCTCATAAATATTTAAACGAACTTTGAATATGCTGGGTATCCTAGAATTCTTTATTAATGAACAAGCTGTAACAATCACATCAATTATAATTGTTTATTTAATATAACGCGGACCTCAAATCGATATTTTAAACGTAGGTACTTTGCAAAATGTATCTTTCTAAACAAATTGAGTGAGCTGAACGATCAAATTCAACTAAGCAGTGAAACATCCTGCTCAAAATAGTGTTTCATTGCGAAATGGAACAATTCAAGTACTAGCTAGTGTCTACTGAACATTCAATTAAAATAAACGATTCGAACAATATTTAATGTTTCAAATATAAAACCCAGAAATATGTACATTGTACATTCATTAAATAAATTACTTCGTCAAAAAAATGCATCCTACGCCTCACCAACAAGTAAAATTTTGTTTTTTAAAAGCTTGCTAGTTTGCATTCTTTCATTTCTACTACGCCACAAAAGTGCGCATGATAGAAATCGTCATTTTCCTGTCATCTAATTTCCGAATGAAATCACTAAAAGACTTTTGACATTTAACCAGAACCACACATGAGGCCCAAAACAACAAATTGTATGCGTCATATATTTTCATGTCATTTTACACAGAGTGGCAATTTATTCTATGCAAGTTGTGGTTTTCACAAAAGCTTTTTTCTAAATTTTTATACTTTCATACTATTAGTAAATTTCAATTTTAAACAAAACAAAATACATAGAAATACTCGTTTCTACATACATTTTAAAAAGAAACACCTTTAAGAATGATCGATGGCGAAGTGATTTTTAAATTCGGTTGCAAGATCTGACATAACATAAGCAACGGCTGGTTGTTTTCCGTCACTAGCATCATTGATCTTGAAATGAATGAAACTTTGACGTAGGCAAGAAAATATAAATTTTTGGTTTATTTTGCATTCAATGTTTCTTCAGTCGCTTTATCTCGATCGATGATGATGGTGTTGTTGTTGTTGTTGGCGAAGATAAATTCATTCCCCGGGAACACTAATGATAATTGGCAAGTATCCCAAAAAATAAAAAAAAAAAATGCTCGATGTTTACATATAAATATATAAATTTACTAAATACTGTTGGTTGTGTTTCACACTTAGAGAAATGCTGTGCTTTAGGTTTTCAAAAAAAAATTCTAAAATTAAATTCACTCTCTTTCTCTACCTTGAGTCAGCCGTTTTGTTGTTTATAATCTTAAATTTAAATATTTTAACGTTCGCGTGTTTACATAGTTTTGCTGTTCTTCTTCTTTCTTCACAATCAAATAATGATATGTATTGGCCAACTCAGAATTTAGCGTGGGAGTTATTGTTTGTTTAGTATTCTTATCAATTTGACAAATAAATGCAATTTGTAAAGAAAATATTAAGAAAATAATTTTAAGCATGTGTTTTTAATTACATTATTATGTAGGTTATAATTTAAAAAGCAAGTTAAAATTCACACAAAATTCAAAATCGAATTTTTTAACGGTTATATCTTTTATTTTCAAACTCAAAAGGCCTAACTATGTATATTAGGCTGTGTCATTTTAAGGCAACTTTTCTTTTTTCAAATAAAAAACAGGCTTAACATTTTCGAAAATATGAAGATAAAAGTCTCTCAAAAGATGAGCTCTTATAATTAATATTTAGAGGTGCCTATTTCTGATGTTCTATTTTCCATATAAATAACATGGGAAAACAAAAATTTTTTTCTTATTTTTGTAGTTTTACAAAAAAAGCATTGTAAAAATTAACTGAAATATGATTCTTATAGTAAATTGAGCGCTCTTTGTTTTTTTTTTTTATTTTTACATTTAATGTGTAAAGAACGACTTTTTAAAAAAGTCTGAAAAAAATCGTTTTCTTTACCAAGCTGAATTTTCGAATTTTGATAGCTACAACTATAAGGTTTAAGTCTGTAACTTTAATTTTGTTAAACAAAAAAAAAAAAACAATCTGTAAAAAACTCTTTTTCAGAAACCAACTGCGCTAGCGAGAAAAAAACTAATTTTACTTTTGCAGAAAGTTTCGAATGTCTCTAAGATAATTTCTAGTTTTTTTTTAATTTTTGAAAGAAAAAAGTGTTTAGTGTTTTTTTTTTGTTTCGATTTACAATCAAATATGAATTCAGCACCCTCACAATAACAATCAAAAACTTGCACACAACCGTTTGAATTTTGGTTAACTTTTAAACCAATCTTAAAATTAGAAAAAAATTAGAATTCGAAAAAAAATTAGAATAGAAAAAACATAAGAATATAAGCTTTTTCATATTTTAAGCCATTATAATTAAAATAAGACTATCTCAAGAATTGTTCATTATAACATAACTTTAGGACACGTCATAATCATTTGATTTGAAGTAACCATAAAGAGGAATAAAGATTGTTTGATGTTGCGCGATTTTGCTGAAGCTAGAGATCGTCGAAGTATTGTCTTATTCTATGCAACAAAAAACAATCTCGCAACAATGGGTCTATAGCGCTCACCAATAAGCAAAACATATTTGAAATTCATATTTATTAGAATGAAAGTTTGTATAAGAATACGCATCAAGCAACTAATAATAAAATTTAAGTTCCCTGACAGAAGTTTTGAACCCTGACTGACTGACCATCCAAAGGAAGGTTAGGAAGAACGGACAATTTTATGAAAGAAAATGATTTTGTCAAGCCTTTTGGATGAACCATTAAAAAGATAAAAAATTCTAAACACAAATACACAATCTTTCCCATATAAATCGTATGGGAAATAGAAATTTGCGACGCGGCGGTACTAAATGTTAACATTTAAGGGCTGAAACTTTTACAGTATTTTTGTTTCGTCATTTCCAACAATATTTTCGGTAATGCTTTGAACAAAAAAAAAAAAAATTTTTTTAATCAGTCTAAAATACACCTTCATTTTCGAACAAAAAACTATAGAAATAAAGTTATACTCCGAATATGAAAAGTTTTTTTCGTCAAGCTTATCACATATCTAGAATAGCTTATTGAGCAGGTTATGAATAGATAAATACCTACATACATAGCGTAAGGGGTACAACTATTTTTATACCAATTTATTGGCACCCTTCATGCAATAAAGCATTTCACAAAAAATACTATGCCCAGGAACAAAAATCATGTTTTTTTAATAAACTGTTTTAATTCTCTACAATTCTGCATTTTTATTTAGGTCTATTTCATTCTCAGTTCCTTTTAATTAGTAAAAAAGTAAAGCCGTTCTAAATTCATGAAAAAAGTGCAAAAAATATAGTGTTCCCGCTAAAGAGACTGAATTTGATAACTATCCGTATTTGATTATTTTTTGAGTTTTTGGATGAAGATTTATTTTTTTTAGCTTAACAATATAATAAATTAAATGTTTTTAATTATTGTTTTTTATATGAAAAATATGTTTAAATTAATTAAAAAGGGGTGTCAATAATTGGTCCCATATAAGGTAGTGGTTTTATTATTGGCAGGGGGGTGCCAATAATGCTTGCTTTGAGATATCAATCGTTGGCACTGCCAATAATTGTACCTTTAAGACTTCCAATAATTATACCGTGTATCCGTTATAAGTTTATGTTTGAAAAATTGGTAAAAAAAAAACAGCTCAAAAGGTTTAATAGATTTGCCAAAAACTCGTTACAGACGATTTGTACGTAATTTCCAAGATCCGTTTTTATTTTATTTTAATATCTCGTTCTTAACGGATATCTTCTACATAAAGTTTTCGAGATATTGTAATTTTCGCGAAAACGGCTCCAACGATTTCGATTAAATTTAGCGTACGCAATGCTCTAAAAAATTTTTAACAAAAAAGCGTGTTTAGTTTTTCTCAAAAAAATTGTACAGCTGAAATATGACGTTTCTCTTTTTTGCGAAAAAGATTTAACTTCCAAAAATTATCTAAGATAAAGGTAGGTATGTAATTTAAAACGCAAGAGCCAGTACATACGACCCAGTCGTACATTTTATTTACTTTTTTTTTTAAATTGCGTTAAATGAAGATTTTTTGTTATATTAAACCGTTTTTAACCAAACTTTGATAAAAAACTATCATGAAAAACACTTGTATTTCTTTCAATTTTGCGGGTGCCAATAAATTGCACCCTCGGGTGCCAACAATTTTACCTGGGTGCCAATGATTGTACCTTTTGGGTAGCTTTTCCTATATTTAAAAATAGTTTTTGTTTTGTAAACATTTTTTTCTAATAACATTAAAGTCATAAATTCTTTAAACTTTAATTTGACATATCGTCGCTGTAGTTCTAATACCTAGTAACCCAGAAAAAGGCGATTTTGGACTAATGATGCAATTATATTGTTGAACAAAATCCGGATGTAATAGAAAAGACCTTGTTTGCCTAACATCGATATTTTCAGAGCTTCGCTTAGTCAAAACCAGATCATTTGTATTGATTCTCATACATTTCATACTTAGTTTTTTGCCTCTCCTGAAAAATAGACTTTTCTGGGTTACGAGGTATTAGAACTACAGTGACGATATAAAACATATTCCTAACTCTTTAAATGCGAGAGTAATTCGCAATTCAAAGTGAAAAAATGCTTAGAGGTGAAAACTAGGGCTGTAGAAGTAACGACAAAATGAGTACCCGCATGTATACGTTACTTTTGATACTAGTACCCGCATCAATAATATCGTTACTCGTTACTTTCGTATGTTTCGCATTTTTCGCATATTTCGTATGTTTCGTTACTTTCGTTACTTTCGCATGCTTCGTGTGTTTCGTACATTTAGTATATTTCATGTATTTGATACGTTTCGTATGTTTGGTATTTTAAGTATGTTTCGTACATTGGTATAAGGGTGTACATTTTTTTTTTTTGAAAAAAAAAACAAAAACAATTTCTATAATCTAAGCTACATTTAAAGGTCTTGAACATTAAAATTAGTTGCGGCATTCTCATGTAATAAGAGTTTAAAGGTAGCTATATTGAATTTTTTGGTTTTTTTTTTTTTAATCAAACGTGGAAACTTTTTTGATTTTTTTCCAAATTTTTAGACAAAACTTTGGTAATTTTTTGTTTATATTCTTTCAGTAATCTTATCACAATTCTTTAGAGACCTTTATTTCAAAAGTGCAACGCGCAGATCTCGAAATATTAACACTTCAATACAACCATGTCAAACAATTTTTCATTTATTTTTTCTATTGAGAGTGATTTTCAAACCTCGTTTTCTCTGCTTTTTTTTTGTGTTGAAAATTTTGCACCGAAAATAAACTAATTTTTTGAAAAACCAAAAAACTTTTGTACATTCTTAAGAAAAATATCAATACCATTAACACCAAGGCCATAAACAGATTGGTTGCGTCGTGGATATACATATTTCGGCCAAATACGTTACTCGTATGTTTCGTATCTCGTACGTTTCGTTACTTTAGTACCCAGTAACGAAACATACGAGTAACGATAGTGTTTAGAAAGTAACGTTTCGTTACTCGTTACTGAAGTGAATACCCGCATTTTAGTAACGAATACATACGATTTGCTACAGCTCTAGTGCCAACCATTGTACCCGCTAGTTAATTTTCCAAAATCAATAATTATTCCTATTTCAGTGAAATAATAATCCTCTAAGGTCTAAGGTCCAATTTATTCACACTCCATTAAATTTAAAGTCGCCATTAAAAAAGGGAAATTTTAAAATTTGTATGCGATTTGACAGTTTTATAATTTTTAATGGAGCCTTTAAAAATAATGGAGACGGAGAGTGAATAAATTGGGCCTAAGTGGACTCAAGGTCTCAGGCAAAGACTTTGAGTTTGCTTAAATTTCAAAATCTCAATAAATTACATATATGTGTGGATCAGAATCAAAACCCATTTTATCCACTTTTTTTGATTTCGAGTAAATCGAGAAAAACTTGTATCTCGTAAACGAAACATTTTTTAGTACTTTTTTAAATGCAGGATTGATTCAATTAGGATTCCCTACAGTTTAAGTCCAGAAATCGTGATCTGAGGGTTTTAGTTTTAGAGTTATACCCAAAACAAATATGGATATAATGGATTTTGAAAATCACCTCTGAATTTCAGACCAAAAAAAGAAAATATGGCATTCAAAAAAACTCAATTAAAAACGAGAAAACTTTATTTTCCTTTTTTTAACTACGCCTACTTTCTTGAACAAATAAATTCAAACCTAAATGCCGAATTTTTTTTTCAAAAATCCGTATAAATTTTCGGATATTCCCATCTAATCTCATCCCATGGATAAAATGGTTTTTGAATTTCAAATTTATTTTAGAAATAATATTTTGAATGGATATAATGGATTTTGATCCGAATAAAATTGTTTGGATATAATGGGTTTTGAAACAAAAACTTAAAAGGATAAAATGGGTTTTGAAATTAACCTCTAACTTTGTGGTCTGATTTCTACGCCAAAAAATGAAGTTAGAGACTCAAACTTGGGCGCAACGTATGTATTTGTATAATAGAAACAAAACCACATACCTAAGTCATTTTTTTTGAAAAGTGGATATAATGGGTTTTGATTCTGATCCACACATATAATAATTTAAAGAATTGAAAAAAAATTTGAATTTTGAAATTGAATTTCGGGTTTTGTGAAAGAATCTGAAACTAAAAGTCTGCTGTGCTAAAATTGGTCTTTCATTTTAATGGTCTTAAAATAAACAGTCACCTTTGAGGTATGCCGTTTATATGAAATATCTTTTTTTACAAACTTCAAATTACTGAAGGATCAATTAGAAAAAGTTCATACAATTGCATTTACAAATTAAATTATATAGATACCTAAGTAATATGAAGTACCTAGACAAAATATTTTAAATAGGGCATTTGTACATATACATAGAACACATATACGACATTGATATGTACAAATGTTTTTTTTTTTTTTTTTGCAAACAAAAGTTCAAATGAATATTCTACAAGCTGTGTTAATACGCTCATACTGACTCACCTAAATATTGACTGCGATTTGTTCTAATGATGTTATTTGGTCTTTTTATTTTTGAAGAAACATTTTTTTCCAAAAAAAAAACTATTGAATATTTTTCAACAGTGCAAGAGAAGCCTCTTTTTCTACACGAATAATGTTTAGATTGCAACTGAAAAAAAAAGAAACGAAAAAACATGATAAGTTTCTTTGATTTACTAAAAAAAATTATAATTTATTTAAAATAGTTCGTGCTTTTGCTGGTTGATGTGATGAATTTATTTGTTTACCTGAGACTCTGTCTGGTGCGTCTGTGACCTTGTGCGGTGTCCAGTCCAGTCTACTCCAAAATATCATTCACGTTTGTCAAATGACAATTAATAATATTTTATTTAACTCGAGAAAATTTGATTGCAATTTTTTTTTGTTCAAAACAGAGACGCAGACTCCGAACCGAACTCCGATTGCAAATCTAAAATTCTAAAAGCTGAACTGTCGAGGTCGATCGACTGTCCTATGGAAATGGCAGTCGTTGTGGCACGCGTTAATTTGTTAATTAGTCAACAAGAAGAAAAAAGACGTTGACGAAGAAGAAGAAGAGCACATCAAAACAAAGGAGATACGAATGAAACAAAACATAAACAAGAAAAGAAAAAATTATAAAACAAGACAACAAAATAATAATAAACTTTTTTAGCCGCGACACAAGAAAAGATGAAAAGAACACAAAACCACTACAGGGACAGACTACACAAAGAATTTCGCACACGGCGACGAAGGCTTAAATCAGCCCTAGCTAGCTCTATGCTCTACTATATCGGTGCACTTACGTAAACTTTTAAAAACTGTAAAGAAATTTTCGTTTCGTCGTCCACCACCACACCACTAAAAAGTCTAATGGAATGGGGGAGAACGGGGACAGTATTTAGTGGAGACTCCTTTGGCCATTTTGGTGTTGTTGGGTGGCAGTGGCATTGGCAGCGGCGGCGCGGCGATGCAATGAAAATTTTACTCCCTTGCAAAAATTTCTCGAATAAATTTTGATTTATTTTTTCGTCACCAAAATTTGTTTATTCAAATTAACTTTTTGAATGAAATTCTATGTAATTGAACACTGATAAATTCACGATGGTTTTATTGACTGTTTTATTGCAATTTTTATTTCGAATTTTTGTTAATGGCACAAAAGAAATGGGAATTTTGGGAATTTTTTATGACGAACTTTTTTTTGTCTGCTCCTAGGTATTAAGTGGTTCTTCTCCAAACAAGTAGCGCCATACTTCTCATTTTACTACTAAAATTTTTTGAAGATTTTTGTTTTGTTCTGCAGTCTGCACTCTTGTTAGCTCTCGCTCATGTGCTATTTTTTTCGCTAGTGAATGAAGGGTAGGGATAGATTAGGCCATTCATACACTTTTCTCTTTCTTTTTGAGTTTTAGTACAATGTCTGGGCGTACACAGCAAGTTTATTAAAAGTGATTGGAAGATGGCGTTGAAAATTAATCAAAAAATAAAACCATATTAGTACACTCAATTCTTAAAGCACCATACACATTTAAAAAAAATCACAGTTGAGTTTTCAGGTGTTATCAATAGGTGTGTTTTTTATTACAACCGGTCTTAAGGCTTGGCCACACCGGAGGGTATGCGGTAGCGGTCCGGGTAGCGGTAACGATATTTGTATGAACAAAATTCTACATCTGAACGTTGATGTGTCAGTTTGGAATTTTTTTCATACAAGTACCCGTACCGCTACCGCATGTACCCTTCGGTGTGGCCAAGCCTTTAACTGGACAAAAAAAACGCAGTCGGGGCTAAGCAATTTACATGTTAAATACAACAACACCTTAGCCCCTTGGGCTTAGTTGTTTAGCCCGGAGATTTCTCTGGGCTTAACTTTTTGAAGAGTTTTAAATCTGTGCTGCCAAACTAATTTTTTCATAAATTGTTTAGAATTTGTTTAAAAACGTAAAAACTCACGTTTGGAAGGACAAAATGTATTAAAATAGTTTTGCTAGCATACATTTTTGTATCTCTTTGTAAAACATACATGAAAAATACAAAAAAAATGACTAAAGCGAAAAATATGACAACTCTAAATTTTAGTTGTGTCTGCTGTTTTCGGAACATTCAATATACAGTGCTGCCAAGATTTCAGGTTAAGCCTCGAGGCGTTTTGTTTTGTCCAGTTAAGACCGGTGGTAATAAAAACACACCTAATGAATGACTTTATTGTATCCTCATACAACTTCGAATGTTTAAAAAAATACCTAATAAGAAAAAGATTAATGTTACATCAAATTAATTAACCAACAAGTTTGGTCACATAAAACAAAAATAAAGGGCTTTCTTGAAAAAAGTAGTTTTGATATTTTTTTATTGAAAACTAAATTAGTACTTTAAAGCTATGTATACAGTTCTTCTAGCAAAAACAAAACACCAACGTATTTCTTATGGGAGAGATTTTTTTTAGATTTTTTCCAAAAAAAATATTTTTCAACTCACCATAGCTGTAAACCAAAATCGAAAAAAAAATGTATACTCACCACGATTTTTTTTCTTGCAAAATTTCACCAGTTTTTTTTTAATCAAAAATAACTGTATACTAGGCTTTAATTAACCTCAGTACCCAGATCGCGTTAAGGCTTGGCCACACCGGAGGGTATGCGGTAGCGGTACGGGTAGCGGTAACGATATTTGTATGAAAAAATTCAACATCTGAACGTTGATATGTCAGTTTGGAATTTTTTTCATACAAGTACCGTTACCTCTACCCGTACCGCTACCGCATACCCTCCGGTGTGGCCAAGCCTTTAAACTAAATTTTATCTCGACAATTTTTATCTCTACACCGCGACTAACAAAATTTGCTTCTATAAAGGCTTGGCCACACCGGAGGGTACATGCGGGAGCGGTACGGGTAATTGTATGAAATAAATTTCAAACTGACATATCAACGTTCAGATGTGGAATTTTTTTCATACAATTACCCGTACCGCTACCGCATGTACCCTTCGGTGTGGCCAAGCCTTAAAGCTTTACAGGTGGTAATGTAGCTTCTGTAAAGCTTTATAGAAGGGATATTGTTAGTTGGGGCGCTATTCTAAAGAAAAGATAAATGACGGCCCAAAAAATAATGTTGCTTCTGTAAAGCTTTACAGGTGCTTCTATAGCTTCTGTAAAGCTTTATAGAAGCAAAATTGTTATTTAGGGGTTGAATCACAATTTCATTTACTTATACCATTTACATTCAATATTACATACATACATATTTTTTTACCTGCAGAAAATCTTTTTTACTCTCTTATCCCAAGTAACAATTTAGCTTTCATAAGGGTCAATGCAAGCTATTTTTTGGCTTTCATAACAAGAAGGACAGGTCTTATGCAAATCATTTTGGCGCATTTTACCAAAATTGCATAGGACTTTCTTTCACAGGTAATCCACAAGCAAATAGCTTGTGACAAACAGCTTAAAATGGTCTTGCGGAGGTCTTCATGCAGAGGGTTTATCTAATGCACAAACCGGATTACTTGCGTAGGATGTTATAATAAGGCCTTATAGAAGTTGTTGTAGGTGTTGTAGAAAATGTTGAATTTATGCATAAAAAAGTAAGTAATTGAATTTTATTTAATTTTTTTATTTTTTCTGTTTAGCAATTTCTTAATTTTTTTTTTTTTTTAATTTTTTCCTATTTTGTTTCTTTTCCTTTTTTGGAAATTCCACTGCTTTTTCTGTTGTTCTGAAATGATGAGAATATTATTTTAATTGAAAAAGAACACATTTTTTTATTTTCATCACATGGCCCGGCCAGGAATCGATCCCACGTACCTCTGCATACCAAGCCAGCATCTTACCAGTAGACCATGCTCGAATATTAAAGATGAGTGGAAAATTGGGAGGTAATTGAAACCTCACATTGTAATGCAATGTTTTTTTCTAATGCGTTACAAACATTGCATATCTGCAGGATAAAAACTTTGCATACTTACAAGAACCTCTTGGAACAGGTCGTATAGAGGCCTTCTGTCACTTGAAAATACAAGGCTTCTTTAGAACGGTTCAAACAGGTCTTATAAAGGTCTTCTTTAACTGATATTTACAAGGCTTCTTCTTAACACTTCTAGATAGCCTTAAGGAGACCTCCTTTCTTTCCAAAATGGATGACTTGAGTAAGTAAGCCTTAAACTAAACGTATACAAACTATAGCTTGTCGAATCGAACAAAATGGACATTATGCAAGTAAAATTGTTACTTGGGATTTTATTTGTTATATATTAAAACAAAAGCAAGTCCTGTTTGATCAGCTGATCCTAGGTCCCCTATTTATAAGTAACAGCTTGGGAAAAATATATTTGCTTTTTTTATCAATTGCTCTATTTTTTGTTCTCTTTTTTTTTCTTAAAAGTCCTCTTTTTTTGACGGTTTGAGAGTAAAATGTTCTCTTTTTAGTAAGGTCCAAGATGGACACCCTACTTTAGGTGCACCAAACTCCGCGCTTCAATTCACACAACCAATAGAGAGAATACAAGCAAAGCAAAAACTTTTTTTAAGGGATGTCACATTTTTAGTTGCATGAGATGCAGCATTACTAAAATAAACCTTAGATCATGTGCCATAAACTAACGGCTCGCGTACATCAAATCCGTCATCGGCAGAAGTATTTTCGGGCGTTGTCGGCCGAACTCGGCCGATAGAACCAAGCACATAAATAGGTGTGTTTTGTATTACCACCGATCTTAACTGGACAAAAAAAACGCAGTCGGGGCTAAGCAATTTACATGTTAAATGCAACAACACTTTAGCCCCTTGGGCTTAGTTGCTTAGCCCGGAGAATTCTCTGGGTTTAACTTTTTCAACAGATTTAAATCTGTGCTACCAAGTTAACTTGTTCGTAAAATGTTTAGAATTTGTTTAAAAACATCAAAACTGATGTTTAGAATGACAATTATTATTTTAAATATTTATTTAATAGATAGTTAAACTTTTTTTTTTGCAAAAACACACAAGAAAACCCAAAAGCGAAAAATATGACAACTCTATATTTTTTTGTGTCAGCTGATTTCGGAACATTTAATATGCACTGCTGCCAATTTTTCTCGGTAAGCCCCGAAGCGTTTTTTTTTATCCAGTTAAGACCGGTGGTAGTAAAAAACACAACTAATAGAAAGAAAAGAGAGTGCGTACACCACTGAAAGCGACATCGTCCGTTGACGTACGATGACTCCCGATAATAACCGATCAACCGGCATAATCCGAACTTGTTTGGATTTTTTGTCCGTTGTCGGGTTGATTTATACAAAGATATTGCTAAAAGCCTTTTCTTTGCAAAAAATGGCGGTATGAACTTTCAAAAATATAAATTTCTTCAAAATATTCCATTGAAAACAATTATTATTATATGAACTTCAAGTTTCACAAAGTCAGACTACAGACCGGCGCAGCACTGTCCTAGATCGGAAGCAGTGTATGCAGACGATCGTCCGAAAAAGTCGTCCGAGTAGTTCCGACCCGATGTCGGCCGATAATTCGGTTTTAGTGTACGCGAACGGTAAGGCCCTTATTGCGAGTGTCGTTCATCTATCGATAGATTTGTTTTGTCGATAGTCGATCATCGAAAAACAATTTTGTTACTGTGAATCTCTATCGATATCGAAAGACGACTTTTGCCGAAAATCAATCATCGAAAATTAATTTTGGTGTTGCGAAACTCTGTTGTGAACAATATTTTTCGCTTTATTGTTAGATCTTTTTCGTTTACTATTTTGGCAATCTACTCAAATAAAATTCAATTTATAAGTTCAAGTGACCTCAACTCCAAAAATGTATAAAGCGTTTCGCCCAGGTACGACAATGTGCTCATCAGTTAGATCTGTCGTACCCTTACTAAGACGCCTTATTTTGGTCGATGCTTACCGACACTATATATAAAACTCACAGCATGAATATACTGTGAATTTTAATATTCTAAGGGAATTTGTTTAAATTCACAATAGCAAATATCTTTGTCGGAAAAGACCCACAATACCAAACCAGATATTTATCGATTCGATCGACTTTTGTTGCATCGAAAGTTGAACGAAATTGTTTTTTTTTTTTTTAGTCAAAATGCTCATGATAAGAAAATGTTACACTTTTGGTCTGGTCTTTTGCAACGACACAAGACCATTTGCATCTAATCGTGAATACCCTACCCCTAATTAATGTAGATTAAAATACTGCATATGAGAAAAGATTGATCCGCTTGTAACAAATTCAAGTCGGACCCGAAAATAACAATGCAAATCAGTCTAACATCAAATAATATATGTACAACCTTGTTAATCTTAAAAGTTGCAGCATCCTAACTAAATGCGAGCGACATGGTTTTCTGTGTGAATAAATGAGACTCGCACATTTAATTTTGATTGAAATTCGTTGTTCATCAAGAAAGCGACTAATGTTTTTTTTTTTTTAATTGCTATAACCATCATATTCAAACAGTAAACCTAATTTATGAATGCTTCAACTCGAAAGAGTTTCGTGATTTGCATTTTTCCAAGACCATTTTCTTCCTTCCACCAATTTACAGTGTTAAGAAAAAAATGCATAAATTAGGCAAACTTATAGTCCCTACCTACTCTTTGAAGTGCGTTCCAATAACAGAACATAACATTTATAAACTTATATTAGTGTTTATGTGTATCGACACTCGTATCACATTTTAATAGATTTCATGTCCAATCAACCGTTTTAATACCTATTAAAGTGATTACGGTGATTTTCATGCTCGAATTAGCAAGTTAAAAAAAAAACCTGTTAAATCTTCATTAAATCTCATAAATAATGTTGTTAATGTTGTCTATGACTTTCAGCTACCTTACCAATTTTCGCATCATCGCCTAATCACCATCTTCTTGCCTCATTTATGTAATTTTAGACAAAATAATGTTATTTATTGAAGCAAACCACTTAGTAGAGCTACCAATTTTGCAAATTTAAACAGGAACTAATTATGAGAAACTGTTTGTTGGTATTCGGCTAGTCGGAAAAAACTATGTGTAACAGTGAAAAGGAGAGTTTAAAAGTATTTCTATAAAGCAAAATCAATTTATTTTAATGACTATGTACATGAATAAACAAAAAACTGATCTTTCCAAAACCACCTTCCACTACTTACTAGTTGAAATTTTTGAGATATTTGAGGAATTAGTATTGCATAACATAAAAGTTGGTAATTTATTTAAGTCAACTTGAAGCGGTACAAACTTCATTTGAATTAATTAAATTGGTAATCATATATTTAAGTCGTACAAAATTAGCATACAACAAGCCATGTTTCATTGGAAGTAGTTGGCACAAAAAACAAACTAAGTGAAAACATTATATTTTTAACGGTATTTGTGATAAAATACCACTTTCTGTACAAAACTAAATATATCAAAGTGTGAAATTTTCATCCGATTCAACACCAGTTAAATTTGTTATAGACCAAGAGCTGGCGGAGGATTTTTTGACTGAGATGTAACCAATTCATATAGAAATTGCAAGCAGGTTAATTTAAAGAGATACCAGATTGTAACTCCACCACTTTTCGTTTGCTTCCATGTAAGATGAGAACGGAACTTTTTACATGATTATAGAACATAAAAAAATTGTTGGCACTACAATTATAGATCTTCCATTTCTGATAAGAAAAAAATTATTGGAAGTGGTACACTTCACATGATTAGACGATCTAGTATTTACTGGACCTACACACAGAGAAAAAAAATAGTCATTTCTAACTATTTTCATAGTTAAAATCGGGATAACTATTTTAAATAGTTAACAATATTTATTTGTGACTATTTAAAAAGTCAATCGGAGTATTTTCACCAAATTCAATATTAAATAGTCATTTTAACTATTAAAATAGTTATTTGTGACTATTTAAATAGTCAGATGGAGGGAGGAGATATGGGACAGGGGGGGGGGGGGAAGAGGATGTTGATATATTGAAGGTGGTATAAATAAATTTGGGGGTGAAAACCCGTTAAATTTCTTTTAGAATTTTAAATAATTTGACTGCGTTTTAAAATTTAACATGTTAATAATATAACATGCATCATCTGAATTCCCTAACATTTACCTTTATATTAAAGTACTTAAAAACACAAATCCTTTAATATTTTGAAACATGAAAAAATGGACTTTACCACATTCAAATACAACGGCTCATATATCGGTTAGCTGTGACATAAACTTTCAGTTTTAATGCCTACTGCCATTGAATAATTAAAAAAAATATTATAAAATGTATATGTATAAGGATATTTTACTCATACATACAAAATTAAACAAATATCAAACAAAAATATTCAGACAACAACTAACTTTTTTTCGTAAATGACTTAACCGATTTCTACGAGAGTTTCTACGCTTAGGAGCAAAAAAAAAACGGAATCAAATAAATTCGTGTATTAGAAACAAAAATTGCAACGCATAAAATATTTTTTCTTCAAAGTCTCATGGTCTCATTTTTAAGCTTGATTTTTTTACTTTGAATTGTTGATAAAAACATAAAAATGCATACGATAGTATTAGCGCTAGCATTAAATTTTCCAGAAACTCTTTGTTTCCTTACAAACTTCATTTATGTTGATTGGTTTGATTTTTTATGTTCTTAGCATTAAATTAAAGCTTTTGTTTCAAGCTTTTGTAATGGTACCATCAACATTCATGTATGCCCAACTAACAACTAAAAGAAGCATGTATAAAGCTTTACAGAAGCAAAATTGTTAGTCGGGTGTCAATTACATCCTGATCAATTATTATCGTTGTTAATCATTTATTTAGCCGTAAAATTCACTTGTAAGTTTTCATAAAACATTCTTTTGTTTTTGTTACCCACGTATGAACTTCTTACACCTTTTAATACTAATCCCTTTCACCCCTACTCAAAAATATTATAAACTTTTTAAGAGTGGTCGTTTGGAGTCTCATTCCATTCAGCATTATAAAGTACTTTAAAAAAAAATTGTGTCATATTGCATGAACAAACCTTTTCTTAGCTTGATCCACTCTTCTCTTGTATATGCGGTTTGAAAAAAAAAAACAGTAAAACAAATATAGCACGTATACGCCACAGTGGACAAGCAAATAATTTAAATGACAACTTTAGCCTAGACCCTGCCTAGATGCTGACACACCCTAATCAAAATTAAATAATTCAATAAAATCTTCATCTTTTTGTCTTCTTTATTTATGAATAAAATAAAAAAAAAAACAAAATCCTTTCAAATAGTAATCAAACATTTAAAAATACAAATTTCTTCAGCCTCGTAAAATTCTGCTTATTTTTAAAATATTACAAAAACAAAAAATCAATAAATACAAGCCTAGCGCCTGATTCACAATATTGCGAAGAGCGTTGCGAGAGTCTCGAAAATGATTTTAAATACTTCCAATCAATGAAATTGTATGAAGCAATAGGCAATATCTATTGTATTGAATTTTCGCACATTTCTAAAAAAAAACGAGACTACGATTTTTCGAAAATGAAATATTATTATTTCGTTTAACCCTCTGTAGGCACACCTCTTTTTTGCGAATTTGGTTTATACTTTTTCATGTGGCTGGAACTTTTTTCGGTCTCACTATTTTATAGAGAATCATATATGAAATTAATGTAGAATTTTCCGAGGAATTCGAATATTGTATTCGCAATTCCAAAAAAATGTATTTTCACCCTTATAAAGACACTTTTTTGTGACCACTTTTTATTTTTGTCCTGCCAAATTCGCACCCGTGTGCCGACAGAGGGTTAAGTATACATACAATTTTGCTGAGCTGTCTATTCGTATGCACTTACGCCTGCGCCTGCGTCAGAAAATAATTTAGAATCTTTTAAATTTGCAAATGGCGTTTGCAAATGAAAATCCTTAAAATACTTACAATTGATAAGATTTTTTTTTCCAATTCGTAACTTTCATTCGCAATTTTTTTTATTTCAATAAAAAAAAAAATATTAATTTAAAAACAATTAAAACAAGTAATATTTTTTATTGTTTTATAATGATGTTGTTCTTCATATTTTATTTATTTTAAAGAAATTTTAAAAGACATTAATATATTGATCGTGCCAAACCCGATTTCTATTTTAAAGTGTTTCCAAATAAATACCTACTCATTAGGTATTTTTTAAATATCTAACTTAATTCTCAATTTTTGAAAAAAAAAAACAAAAAATCTTATTAAATTAAACTTAGATACTAAGCCCTGTTATTTACAAAATGTCATTTAGGTTCCGGATATAGTATCTAACTTAATTTACAAGAGATTTAAGAAAATCGTTCTATTCAATATACTTTTTTGACGTTTCGTTTCAAATGCCATTTTGGCCTCTTCCGGTGTGTTAAAAGCCACCCGAGCATCACCGGTTGGCGATCCATCGTCATTATAACGGCGTATGATGTCTTCAGCTTTCACTTTAAAACCATCGAAAAATTCAATAATATCCTTCAAATCAGATCGATAGGGTACATTTTCCATTTCCACAACGCAACCGGGACGTGTGAATTTTTCTGGTATACCATCACTGCCAACGCCACCACCATTATCATTATCATCTTCCTCGCCTTCTACATCTTCTGCATCACCAGTATCAGCATCAAGGTCTATAACCTCATTATTTGATTGATTTGAATCCTCAAACACGTTGGCATTCGGTTGGTTTTTATTGAAAGGGTTGTTTTTTCTATTGTTTTGCATGTTGTTCATATTATTCGGTGGCCCGTTGAAATTACGTGGTCCCATCATGTTGTTGTTACCACCACGGAATTGATGATGATTCCCACCACCTTGGTTGTCAGGTGAAAACATATTGCTCCTATCCATTCCATTACGGTTGTTATTGTAATTTCCCCCACCCATGTTGTTGAAATTATTATTTCTTGGACCTTGGTTTTGCATCATCATCATCATATTATTTGGCTGCTGTTGGAAATTACCATTTGACGGGAAGAAATTCATAAAAGGCTTATTCAGTCTATCGGCAATTTGTTGGGGGCTTATCAAAGATACACGAAGAGCTCGACTGTTAAATCGGTTATTATTGAGACACAATGCTTGTTCAGCTTCTTGACCGTTTCGCAGTTCCAGAATAAATTCACCACAAGGCTGATTTCGATGGTTTCTAAGCATTTCTATATGATTTGGCATAAAATTATGCGACATAAAGTATTCGCCAACCATTTGAATAGAAGTCTTGTATTCGCAGTTTTTAATCAAAATAAAATTGTTAAGCTGTGGAGCCATTTGTTCGGGATTAATTTTTGGAGTATCGAACCGTGATGGACGACCCTGTCGAAGACGTGGATCTGAATTTTTTTCTGGCTCATTTTTATTTGGTGATGGCATGTCTAGCAAACTTGGAATGCCATTAAAAGGATTTGATGGATTCGAATTTTTCGATTCTCCCTGTTGCGATGACTCATCATTGAAATAATTTTCACCGTCCTCGTTGTTAAACTCCTCATCATCTTCCATTTGTTCATAGTCGGCATTTGTTTCGTCGTCATTATATTGTGTTGAATCACGATTTCTGTCATCACTGTCAACTGCGATTGCATCATTCTGATCGGCTTGATCTTCCTTTTCTCCTTCTTCTGGGTTTTCTTCTTCATCGCCATTCTCTTCTGTAGGATTGTCAGCTTTAGCTAGAGCTTCAGCCTCAGCTTCGGCTCTTTTACGATTTTCAATTTCCTCTTGTTCTTTTTGTTCTTTCAATTGTCTCTCATTTTCTATACGCATCTGTTCCTTAGCATCTTCGTATTCTTCTTCAGTAGCAATGTGAATTCGAACCGGTCTCTGATTGATTCTATGGTTTGAGTGTTCTTCATAAGCTGCTTGGGCATCTTCAACTCTGTGGAATTTGACATAAGCTATGATTTCCCGGCGGTTGTCCGGTTTATGGGTCAAAAGAATATCCAAAATTGTGTAAGATGAAAACATCTTCATCACATCTTGCTGGGTAGAGTAAGGTGGGATGTCTTTAACATACAATATAGAGAATGGTTTATCAGAACCTCTGCTGCGGGGTTTATCATCTCTATACGAAGAGCTATCTCTTTCTTCTCTTTTGTTATCATTGTACCTTGGATGATCGTAGTTACCCCTATTATTGTTGTCATTATAACGCATATTCCTTGCAGGTTTAAATGAATCGACTGCTTCGGCAAACTCTGCATCGCTAACAGCTTCTAAAGAGATCTTCTTATTTTTAAACGTTGTACCATCGCGAACTAGGGCCTTGGGAACATTTAATGCCCGTACAAATCGTATAAAGGCCGTTCCCACACGCAAACCATGCGGATCGTTGATCATTTTGATTCCATTATTTGGGATATAAAGTCCAGAGAAGAATCTTCTAATATCACTGTAGCTTGTACTTGGACACATATTGGATATTTTTACACAGCTGTTTTCTTCTTCGATGTCTTTTCTGTTCTCATTCTTTCTCTGGAATTCGAATCTCTTATTACCGGTGTCACCTTTTGGAATATTTCTTCCAAAAGCATCTTGCCAACCTTCTTGATTATTTGAGCCACCATCTTTGTTGTATTGATTTGATTGTTGGAATCTGCTACTGCTCTGATCCTTCATCATTGAAGATTGTGATGAATCATTTTGATTATTAGATGTTTGTGAATTTGAAGCCTGTGTGTATGGATTTTGAAAGGCAAAAGTTGGTCGGTTCTCAAGTTGATTGATATTTAAAAATGATAACGCTGATACATCTTGAGCAGGTTTAAGTGCTGCAGACTTATTGCCAGCCGAAGCATTACTGTCACTTGGAGAATTAAAGCCCATTTTTACCGCAGATTGGTTTGGACTGTTAAAAGCGGAATTAATTTCTGGATCCATAACACCTGCAGCTGCAGCACTTTGCAAGGCTTGAGCTGTATAGTTTGCAGCAAAACTGGTAGTTGTGTAGGCGTTTGTTGGTAAGATGTTCCACATAGGAGTAGGTGGTAAGATCTTTGGGGGCTCCAAAGATTTTTCTGGAGATTTTTTTCTATCAACACTCCGATCGTGGCTATAAAATCCACTATCAACATCTCGGCTATCTTTGCGGGATCCTCGATTACCATTGCGATCCCGGTCCCTGTTTGACCTATCCCTGCTTCGATCACGACTACGTTCGTGACTTCGATCGCGACTTCTTGATCGCCTTGATCCTCCTCTACGAAGTTTTCGGTCACGGCTGCGAGTTCGGCTTCGATCGCGTCGACGACGATTGCCTGAACGATCATTGGAACGAGATCGACGACGTTCTTTAGAATCAGAACGACGCCGATCACGTGATGTTTCGCGACTTGTTCTATTAACATCAGCACTTCCAGCATAGCTACTTTTTTGCTGTTGAGAAACAGAAGTGTACGCTTGAACCGGGTTGAAGTTATTGACTTGCAGATGGGCCTGATTTGAGAGGATAGTATGAAGTGAGTTTGTTGTTATAACCGGAGGCTGGGGAGTTGGTAATGATTGCTGATTAGTTTGTGGTATAATGGCAGCAGGTTTAGAACCTGTCATTTGTAATTGTAATGCTAAAGATTGTTGTCGCGCTGTTTCGATAACTTTTTGCATTTCAGCACGTGACGATAAAAGCAACCTTATCTGAACCTCGTTGATTTTACCACGATCATGCATCATTGCTTGACGAGCGTCTTCATCAGTGCTGTTGAAAGTTAAAAAAAAAACATGCTTTGTAAGAAAAGGTCCTAATTTATTTACTGGTGAGACCATGTTTCTAATCATCCAAATTGTCCTTTATATGCAATAAGCATTAACATATTCAATACAATAAACCTATCCTATCACAAAAAAAAAAACTCCTGACTAAATATATTTTGAAATTTTTGGTCGATTTCAAAAAAAAAATAACTTTAAGATCTTCCTCCGTCAATGTATGTTAAAATCAGAAAACGTTTTGTAAGTTGTACAAGTGTTTTTACATTGAGTTCAGCCATTTAATTAATATTTTTGTGTATTGAATTCACCATTTTGTAAACTGAATGCCTCAACAAGTTGACCAGAAAATATTCAATGTGATTGAGTTTTGAGCTGGAACAAAGACGGGGTTGAATCATGTACACAAAAGTAGGCGTGGCAGTTGGCGAATAGGGTTGACACTATTTTGTGTTTTTAAACTCATTTAGATAATTAAATTTCTTCAGCAGTTTTCAAGATATAAATAATCATATACAGAAGTGGGCGTGGCATGGGCGTGAAGATTTCGCTTAACTTTGTAAAACTTGTTCCATTTTTATAGTGTTTTTTTTTTTTTTGCTTAAATTTGGAAGATTGATTTTTTTCTACCATCGACGACGTACCAGCCCCACCGCGGGCCTACAGCCTTGGGCCTTGACAAAATTAGGGGCCTTACAAATAAACAACCACAAAAAACATACAAATCAAAGACCCTGCATAAGAGTCCCAATATATGTAACTAAACAATAAGACCCTTTCTTTTAATTTATCACTCGATGAATTTGGAAGAAGTTTTTGAAAATTCTTATTTTTTCTCGAAAATCTTAAAAAAATAGATTTGTAATTTTTTCACCTAAATGGATAGGTCTGTTTTTTGTGAACTCATGTCTGGAAACTAGGGATGGGAAAAACCGGCAGGTTTAAATCGGTTTCGTTTTTTTTGCTTCGGTCAACCGATTTTTTTCGGTTTGTCCTCGCGATTTAAACCGGTTTTTTACAAAAAACTGAAAAACCGAAAAAAAAAAACCAGAAGAAAAAAAAACCTCGAACAAATAACTGAAAACCGTCAAAACTTTCATTCCCTCTCTCAACTAACCATTAATTACATTTTCATTCATATTCAGCTTTAAAAATTCCTTAAAACTCCTACTAAGAGTGAGTTAAGAACTCTTATAACAAAATCAAACTAAAAAAGCTTTGCTTAGGGATTTTCTTCATAGAGCTTTTTTTTTTGTCTGACAAATTAGGTTAAATTTTTTTTACTGTCAAATCAAGCAAAAAAAACGAAAACTGGTTGTGAACTCGTATCTATAAACCAAGTCTTGTTTCGAGACCTTGATCCGAAAATATCTGCTTCGGAATGTAAGAAAACAAACATTTTTTTTTATTTCGATTGCAAACAATTCATCAACTAGACATGCTAGAAACTTTTGGTTTTCAGTTATGAATAGAGATTAAAAAGGCCTTTCTTTTGATATATCAGTCGATGGATTTGGAAGAAGTTTTTGAAAATTTCTATTTTTTAGGCTAGGGGTTAACCTTGATTTTTTCTCGAAAATCTTAAAAAAATAGATTTGTTATTTTTTTATCTTAATGGATAGGCCTGCTCGTTGTGAACTCATATCTGTAAACCAAATCTAGTTTCGAGATATTGATCCGAAAATATCTGCTTCCGAATGTAAGAAAAAAAAATTTTTTTTTATCTCAATAATTGCCAACAATTCAGCAACCAGACAAGCTAGAAACTTTTGTTTTTGGTTATGAATAGAGCTTATAGATAAACATACTCGGGCTCAAATTTCAAAAACCGAATTTCGGATTGATAAAGAAACAATAAAGAAGACAAGAAGACAAAGCAACAATAACAAAATTCGAGAAGACATAAAATACACTTCAATCCTCTTAAAAACTCAATCAACAAACATTCATTTTATGTGGCAAATTAATTAGGTAATAGCTGCCTCAATTTTGTGTTGCCTCCTGATTCATATCAGCCTGAGCAGTGTGTTTTTTTTAAGTAGCAAGCTAACTTATGTTTAATTTTTTCAAAATAACATTACATTTTTGTTTCTTAAAAAGAAAAATATGAAAAAACAAATTGGTTCGTACAAACAAATGGTTGTTGAAACTATTTTTGTCATATAGTCTGAGTAATTCTACAGGGCGGCGGCGGCGCCTCCGCTCTCGTTTAAATCCGGCCCTGGGCTGATGCAAAAAATTTTAGTTGGTATCACATAATGTTTTTTTGTTTAATCAAAAATAACAAAAACTACATTTGTCTTATCTTTCAGAATGTATGGTAAGGAAACGCACTCTTTTTTCTTTTTTAGACCGTGTGCGAATTGCGTTAAAATGTTGGTAAAATTTTCTACCACGATCAAAAAATTTACGTTTGGTTAAAAAAAGGATCAAATTTATTTTTTTTCTGTGCGAATTGGGTTAAAATGTGGTAAATAGGACTTATTTGGGCACTTCTTCAGTTAAAATTCACTCAAGATAAAACAAAATTACCCTCAAAAATGGTTTTTCTTATATTAAATTTATTATTTTTTTTTAACAAAACCCAGCTGAAAAAATATAAAGTTAAACATTCCAGTATGAAAATGTAAGAAATTCTCAACTTCACATACTTTTTTTTATTTTTATCGATAAATTCCCACTTCATTACGATCAAAAAGAAATTTGTAATTCAGTCTTCTAACACTAATTCATAGTTCACCATCTGCCAACAAAATACACTCCTGCTCAAAATTAACGCACATTTTTTTCTTCTTTAGTTTTGCCCCCATAACTTATTTAAAATGGCTTTGAAATTCTTTGGTGTATTTTTTTGTGTTTGCTTATTGTTTTAGCAAGTCGACAAAATGCTAAACTGCAACAGTATTGTCAACCAAAAAAAGACAAACCAAATTAAGCAATTCAAGGTCTGATAACTGATATTAAAATAATTTTTGTTTATTGAGAAAAAAATTTAAAAAAAAAAGGAAGCAAGTGACAGTTCTTTTCAATAATTTTATTCAATACTTGGCATTGTCTCCTCTAGCGCATATGACAACCTGGAGTAGTCGTCTGTTCATTCAACTAATTAACTTTTGAAGGTTTTGTTGTAACACTTCTTTCACTGTAGTTTTCAATTGATCAAGACTGCTTTGAGGTGGATTTTGGTCGCGAATGCATCTTTTCAATATTTCCTAGACATGTTCTATTGAATTCAAATTAGGATTTCTGTGTGGCCAGTCCAAAGCCGGCATATTAAAATCTTGAAGATATTCTCAAACCACTCTAGCATTCATTATCGTGCATCAGACTAAACTGTGGACCAAATCTAGTGGTGATTGGAACCGCATGCTGTTCGAGGATATCAGTCAAGTACCTTTTGGTACTTAACGTAGGTCTAGCAGAGCTCACTTACTCCGTACGTGTTGTAAACCATAAATTACTGCATGAAAATTTATGACTCTTTTCTAAAAGGTTCGCGGGATGACAGACACTTCAGAGATTTCTCCCAAAATCTTCCCCACAAACATTACATATATTCGATACCTTAAATTTAAGATCACTCCTGTCTCATTTGAGAAAATAACCATGTAATACAGTAAAATAAGGCGAAAAAAGGGGTAAATCTCGGAATGAATGCTAATAGAAATTTTTTTTGCTCAATATCTTCCTTTTGGCATTCTATAACATACCTCAAAAGTCTAGAAAAATCTAATGTCCGCGAGTCGCGATTTTCAAGGTCAAAGCGCGAAAGGAAATTTTCAAAATTAGCAATAATAGACAATGGTATTATATACACATATGATGCATGTCTTCGAGATATTTTTTAATGCTGATGCCAAAAAATCTAAAATCAAGACAATCTGACGTCTCTGAAAAAAGTCATACCAGTTTTTCATCTGTCAACCCATATTATTATAACAGTTACAAACTTACTACCGAAAAACCCTTAAAAGTTATGGTAGAGGAACCAAATTTTGCATGAAGGTTTTCATATCCATTATTATTAGGAATCAAAAAAATGCAATGAAAAAAACATTCATATCTATGAAAAATTGGTATTTTTTGAAAAAAGGGGAAATTTTGGGATATGCACTAAAAAACATCCTGGTACAATCTTGGAATTAGTGCTAATAGGCTAATTTTTTTGTTTCTATCTTTGTTTGGATATTCTATAACTTGTGACAAAAATCTAAAAAAATCTCATGTCCGCAAGTCCTAATTTTGGAGGTTTAACTAAGTTAGGTGCAGACTTGTTTAAATTTGTATATGTATACCAACATAAGCGACATGATTTAAGACTGGGTTCCCTTTTTCAGCAAAGTCAAATCTCATGTAAAAGCATTTGTGTGTATTAGTGAATGTGTTTCGCTCTCTCGCCATCGAATTCTCTGGTTTTTACTCTCAGGATGTTGGTTATGGTTTTTATTTAAAGCTGAAACACAATCACGCTTCAGGGCGTCGCTTCGTTGCGTTACGTTGAGAAATCCTCAAAGCGCGCTTCTGTCACTTTGACTTTGAACAGCTGATTGCAACATAAAATCTGCTGTCAAATAAAAAAAACACACTCACTCACAAAATTATAGGGCCAAGTCTTTATCTTGATTTAATTGTGGAAAAATGAAAAAGGATATTAATGTGTTTAAAAAATGCATAGAAATTTGTTTATTCTTTAATCCTATATTTATAAAAACAAAACCAATCAAAATATATTGTTTTTAACAATAAAACTCAGTCTAAAACATCATTAAATTTTTTTTGTTTTTAATACGTAAATTGTTTTGATTTAAAATATCTCGATGTCGTTTTTTTGTGCAAAATCTATATAGAGAAATTAAAAAACACACATAGTTTTGCAATAATTTTTTTTTTTTATTCACATTTGGCGCAATAATAATGTGGGTGACTGTAACTATGTCTGTTAA
The DNA here is from genome assembly GCF_945859705.1 of Episyrphus balteatus. Lineage (NCBI taxonomy): Eukaryota > Metazoa > Arthropoda > Insecta > Diptera > Syrphidae > Episyrphus > Episyrphus balteatus. The sequence goes on from NC_079135.1 coordinate 37,762,855, forward strand.
ATGTCAGAAAGCGAGCAAAAGTTCAGTCTGGTTGAACTTTTGCTCGCTTTCTTACGTTTCCTTACGTTTGTCAAAAAAAGCGTACGTAAGAAAAGCGTCATTGTGTGAGGATACACAGATTTCCTATAGTTGAACTTTTCGCAGTTGTCAAAATCGACGGCAAAGCGTGATTGTGTTTCAGCTTTTATTGTCTCTTTGTGAGATCGCCATCGCACTCACGCGTGCGGGGTGACATGCAAATGGATGTAGGTATACTACATAGATCTTTATATGGATATGGTGTTTGTGGACGAAAACTGGTTTGAAATTCAATATTTTCATGAAAGATTTCTGGAGTGTATACCTATTTATTTTTGAAATGAAAAAGAAACTTGTTTCCATGTTGCTGTTGTGGATGGCATTTGAGTTTTTTGTGTATCAGAGAAATTTTTTGCATTATAATAATTATAGTTGTTCAGCGGAGAAGCAGGTAGAGGATGTGTTATATGGGTGCATTGATATAATATACTTGACAGTATCCTTTGTGTAGTTTGTATAAAAATATGAGTAGGTAGATGCGCAGAAGGATTGATTTTCAGGTTCTTGCTCACTTTTGAGTTGTTCTTCGTTGAGAAATTTTTTGTCTCGCACACGCGCGTGCCGGCTGAAGGGCCCAACCCATAGAATCCGTTGCGTCCGTTCCGTCGAAGTTTTTGACTGACAGCTCAATAAAATACACACGTTTTTATGGGAAGCGACCCATAAGCGACGGATCGGACGGAGACGGACGGTTTCGACGGAAGAAGTTGCCCAACTTTCTACTTTTTCATCCGTCGTATGGTTTGACATTGGTTGTCAACAATAGATCTGTTCAATTTTCTGTTTTAGAGTGCACACCGGGGAATTTCAGAACTAAATGAACTGCGCTCTCTTCTTCTCCGATTTTATGAGTTGTGAACTTTCAGTATTCATTAGTGAATTAATTGTAATAAAAGTAACATTTAATGATATATCTAATAAATTATATCAATTAAATACTAAAATTCTGTTGTAGAGTTCAATTTTACTATGCCAAAGTCATATCTACAAATGATAATCTGTTATTAAAAATTGTTTTTAACTGAAGAGCAAGTACCTACATGAAATCTAGTCGCGCATTTTATTTTATTAAAAAAAAGAACAACAATAATAGTTAAAAATTTTCTTGCATCAGAACTTCCTTAGTGCACATTCAGCGATAAAATTTCGAACACACCTCGGAATTTGAAGTGAGCTGTCAAAAAGCAATCCGTCGTACGACGTATTCTATGGGTCACCCCTTTCTGTCCCAAACTTCAACTTCAACGGATAGATTGACGGAACGGACGCAACGGATTCTATGGGTTGGGGCATTGACATGGAAATGTATTTACTTACAATATATAGAATGTTTAGGTTCTTATGTGTATGTTGTTTGAGGATGGACTCGATATCAATGCAATTTACTTTCAAAACCTTTTTAATAAAGATTTTTTTTAAAGTCACCAATGTAATGAACTCAGTTCGTAACTGAATCGATTTTGTTTTTTATTTACTTATACCTACCTACATTATTAGGAAACAAAAATAAGGCAGCATTAATAACTTATAAGTTACTTTTTTTCAAACCTTGAAATTAATTTTTCAATTATGTAATCAAAGTTTAGGGAAGTTTTCAAAAATAATTTTCAAGCTAAACACTTTGAAAAACAATGATCTATTTTTTCAAACTGATATTTTATTTATAAATTCAGATAGGCATTAGCTACTTTTTTGCTTCTGTAGACAATGAAAAACAAAAGGACATATTTATATTATATAACCCCGCACGCACAAGCGAGTGTAGTATAATAAACAATACAACCCAGAAATCAACCTAAATATGGAAATCAATCATTGTGCACAAGCACATGTCAAATGTCAATACACATTTTTACACACAAACAAATACATACCACATATCTAATCCTTTACCTATATCCCCGCACGAGCGATGTGAATATTACACAATGCAAAGAATTTCGCTGGCACAAAAAAAAACCCAAAAGTGTCAACTCGCAAGCGCGGGTGCGTCATTATAAACACGAAATGAATTGTTAGGAAAAACCCAAGAGTCAACAAGAACAAAACAACCCTTTTTGAAAACCAAAGATAATGATCTTGCAAAAAACATCTACTATCTACCTACTCTCTGCATCATCTTCATAATTTCATGAATGATTTCTGCCTGCCTGAGTGAGGAAATAGAAAACAAAAAAAAAGTATTATGTAAACACAAAAAAAAAAACAAAATATAACGAGAAAATGAGAGCGCAAGAGCAAGTTTTTTTTCAATAAATAGAAAAGAACAGAAAAAAAGAGTTCATCAGCGCCAGCTTATGCGTGGCATTCTTTTGAACTAAATTTGCATGTGTGCGTGATCAATGGAATTTTCAAAGTAAAAAAAGCTAAAATAGACACTTTTTCAACAATTTATATTAAAAATACTGTGAGCAAAAATATATATTTTTTTTTTGAAACTCATTTGAAATATAATGAAAAAAAATAATAAAAATAAATTGTGGATGCTTTGACTGCCCCTTCCTCAAAAACAGAATGCAAATATTGGTTTATTAAAATCAAATTTTTAGTGTGTAAATAAAAAAAATATTTTTTTTTGGCACACGGGTTGCATGAAAAACTTTATTAACTTCTCATTAAAAAATACAAAAACATTTTAAAAAATAATCACGCTTTGCCCCACGACTAAAATGCTAAAAAAGTGCATTTTGACACCTTTCCTTCAAATTAACCGTTCAAACTATATTCAAATTAAATTTTAGAAATTTTATTGGATTATCCTAATTTCACTTTATTGTTTTCTTTTTGTTTCATCTAAAAACACTAATAAACGGTAAAGTTATTCTAAGAAGAGTGAGTAAAAAAACATGAAATTACAACAAATTAACGAAGCTTTTTTTCTAATGAAAAAAAAAAAAAATCTGTTTCACGTACTGCATGAAAACACATTTGATCATTATAAAACAAAAAAAAAAAAAATAAAAAGTTTATAAACAACGGTGCCCCAACCAAAATTCTGATTCAATCTAAATTTGCATGAAAAAAATCATTTTCGACCCTTATAAAAATCGCACAAGAAATGTTTCTAAAATTTAAATATTCGTACGTTTATTACCTTTTCAAAAAAGTACGTTTCATAAGATTATCTTATAAACTGCAAAAGTTATACAACAATTAATCAACCATCTTCCATTAAAATGCTATGGAAACCCCCCCTTAAGGGTATTTTTTAACACTTATTCCAAAAAAACTCACAATAAGTCAACCTGACCATCCCTGAAAAGTAATGCACCTTATTCATGTTGATCTGACACAAATATCTGAAGTGATGTTTTTCAATTTTTTTAAAATCTGCACCTTATCTTCAAACCAGGAAAATTAGGACTTGCGGACATGAGATTTTTTTAGATTTTTGTCACAAGTTATAGAATATCCAAACAAAGATAGAAACAAAAAAATTAGCCTATTAGCACTAATTCCAAGATTGTTCCAGGATGTTTTTTAGTGCATATCCCAAAATTTCCCCTTTTTTCAACTCGAAGATACTCGAGATAACAATTTTACATGACATTACGATGACGGAGAATGCCAAAAAAGTGGGTCCGGCAATTCTGTCTGTCTGTCTGTCTGTGTGTCTGTCTCTATCTGGAGCTGCAGCCTAAACGAGTGAAGTGATTTTCTTCAAACTTGGTAGTTAGCAGTTTTTGGTGATTCCCTAGAGGGGAAATTGAAATTTTTTTTTATGACCAAAACTAACGGTACCTGCCATATAACGGAAATACAAAAGTTAATTTTTTTCAAAAACGACTCTAACGATTTTGATTAAAATTTTTGTGTGTAGTACTACACATAAGGGCCAACTTTTTGAATAAAAAAAATATTTTTTGTACCGATGTTAACGGTACCTGTCATAGAACGGTTTTTTTCGTTTCTGAATATCTCGTACAACATTAACCCGATTTTAATGAAAATTTTTATACAAAAGTGTGTAAGTAAAGATAATATTAAAATTTTAGAAAATTTTCAAAAAACGCATTTTTGGTTTTTTTAAAAATATTTCAAAATTTTTTTTTGAAAAATCAATTTTTTGAAAACGGATCAATGAAAAATTTTGAAATTTAGTTTTTATGTGTAAATTAATTATTTCTTCAAAATGGCATACCAACTTTTTTTGTTGAAAAATGTTAAAAATTTGTATATATATAAAATTATTTTTTTAAAAAACGGCTCCTACAATTTTTGAAAATTTTTTTCTAAAAATACCTTTTTATACAAGAAATAAATTGGCATATTTGTTTTTTTTTTTTTTAAATAATTTAAAACGGAGATTAATTAATTATAAAAACAGATTTAATTTTTTTATACTACTTATGAAATTTCTTCAAAATATCAAATTTTAAATTTCTTGAATAAAAAGCTTTAACATTATAGTTACTTTAAGCATAAGAGCAAGTACGTGCGACCCCAGTCGTGCAATTATTTCATTGCATTTTGTTGATTCCTAATAATAATGGATATGAAAACGTTCATGCAAAATTTGGTTCCTCTACCATAACTTTTAAGGGTTTTTCGGTAGTAAGTTTGCAACTGTTATAATAATATGGGTTGACAGATAAAAAACTAGTATAACTTCTTTCAGAGACGTCAGATTGTCTTGATTTTAGATTTTTTGGCATCAGCATTAAAAAATACCTCAAAGACATGTATCATATGTGTATATTAGGGTGGTCCACTTTTTTGGTTTTTACATTTCCGTTGTTCCCCACTCAAAAATTGGTTGCATATGTGTTTTGTATTACACACGTGAAATTTCAGCTTTTTAGGTGAAGTGTAAGTGGGCGCTCAACAGGCTCAAAGTTTTTGCTCAGATGCTGGTATAGCTGGGTCCTCATGCCTAGTAATTAACTCCTGTTTTGATTTATCAAGTGAATTAAGTTATGATGTGGTAAAGTTTTTCATAAAAAACCAATAGTTAAGTGATATTTTCACAGATAATAATTTTTGTTCATTTAAATTCGTCTGTAAGTATTTTTTGCTTAAAGTTATCAAAACAGAATTAATCAATGAAATACGAGCTAATGACTCAAAATCAAAGAAACGTGAAAATCATTTACTTGGTTGTCGGGAACATGCGTGTTTATCATGTTTAATCCAAATTGCAACCTCAAGCCAAGTCCTAATACGATATAATCAGATATTAAGGGTAAGGTAAGGGTAACAAAGTCTAATATTCCAAAGCTGATGAGCGCCCTCTTCCTTTTAGTTTTGAAGGCTAAAACTTTCAGCATATGTTGGTATTGATGTCTGTAGCAAAATAATGGGTGGGGAACTAATGAATTATATAGTTTATTTTTTTGCCTTATAACGTGGACCACACTAGTGTATATACATAATACCATTGTCTATTATTGCTAATTTTAAAAATCTCCTTTCGCGCTTTGATCTTGAAAATCGCAACTCGCGGACATTAGATTTTTCTAGACTTTTGAGGTATGTTATAGAATTCCAAAACGAAGATATTGAGCAAAAAAATTTCTATTAGCATTCATTCCGAGGTGAAACCCTTATTTAACTGGATTAATGATACTGTGTCTGTGACACATGGTATAAAAAGACAAGGTATGATCATTAGAGCCGCCATCTTACAAAATGGGGTAATAAGGTTTTGACGTTTGGCATTTGGCAAAGTCAAAAGCAACAACAATTTCCAAGACAAATTTGTTTACAACAACAATTTCAATGGGCTGAGCTGTCAAAACCTTAAGTAGCCATAAGTTTTGACAGTTCTCCATACTGAGTTTTTTCTAATGATCATACCTTCTCTTTTTATACCATGTCTGTGACATAAAGTTATAATAGGACTTTTCTGTAAAAAAAATTGGATGTGCGATAAATTTAAGCAGAAGTGTATAATGTAGTGTCACATATCTTAAAAATATGTACTGAAAATAATTATTCGAGTATGCTGAACACGATGGCGTCCTTAGTTTTTCAAAGTTTGCTCAGTTAAGAAAGATTTTGGACTTTAAAGTTTTCTGTTTTAAGTCAACGAAAAACCCATCATATATTTGGAATTTATTGGTCGACGATATAGATGAGATAAGTGTTCTTTTAGGAAAATATCAATTTGATATTCCATCAATAAAATTATTAGTTTGAAACTTTTAAACATAGTTTTTTTGACATATTTTGTTCCGTTTTGCTTCATATTTTATTATTTCAGTTTTATATCTAATGATTCAATAACATGACACTATTTTAAAGTTACATATTTCCTACAAAAACTATTCGAAATTGCATGTAGTCTATATCAACATACAAAAATTTTCAGTCAGGCAGGTATTTGAGTGTAATTTAAAAATATCATTTACAAATTACAATATGGCATCTGTACAAAGAATGAATTTGCCTTTGTAAAAAAAAACAGAGATATTACCTTTTAATGTATACTGTGGATGTAAGGTAGCTTTCTCGTTTTCGTTCAATTTTTAAGTTTTGGGTGTTACTTTCTTTAAATAACTCTATTTAAGCCAAACTTTAACTGATTTTTAAATATTCTGGGTGCTTTCATATTTGCATGGCTGCCAGTGTTGCCAGGACCGGCTATTTATAGCCAAACCGGCTCCTTCAAGTTTTCTCCGGCTCCTTCAAATTCTGATTCCCGATTTATCAAAATTTGGCTCCTTAAGTTTTCAATTTGGCGATTTTTGGCTCCTTCTACATTAAAAAATTTTATAACGAAAGAACTTGATTATTATGATCACGCCTTAAAAGTCTTCGAAGTAGAACTAAACTTCTTCGAAGTAGAATCTGACGTCTTGCTGAAAAGCGCAATTGTCAATGTACCTACTTCCATTTTCATTCATATATTATGAGGCGTTCAGAATTATAATGGGTCAAGTGCACTTCTCCTTAGGTTGGATGTTTAAGGGTCTTAAAAGTTAAGATTTTCATTTTATATCAAATAAAATAAAAGAAAGATATTTTGGGGCTATCGATCTGTGAAACATTTATTTCAAAAGTTCCGTTAGTTTCTGAGAAAAAGCTTCTCAAAGTTAAGAATAATACACAATTTGAAATGGACTTGACCCACTTGAAGAATCTAACTTGACGTCTGATAAATTTAATACCGAGTATTATTTCTTTTTTATTATTTTTTTATATTTTTTGTTTATATTATCATAATGTATATATCTAAGTTAATTTGAAGTTTGAAAAAAATTATGAGTTTTTATGAACAATTTTTGAAATTGGCGATTTTTGGCTCCAAGACTTCTAAAATTCGGCTCCTTGCCTCTAAAATTCGCTGGCAACTTTGTTTACATGCAGTTATTTGCGATCAGACTAATGTTAGAGAAATTATTTGCGCATGTATTTTACCTACTTTGGATAAGTGAACACTTTTTCGGATTTGCGTCAGCTGTAAAAATTTTTAAGTTTGGATTTCGATTTATTTTCTTAAATATCGCACGTTGAGAAAGATAGTGTCACAACTCAAAAAGTGTCGATTTTAAATTAAGTCGCTAGAGAGCAAATTTAAAAAAAAAATTTTTTTCTTATTTTAATTCTGAAGAATCGTTTTGAGTTGTGAAACTATTATTTTCAACGTGCGATATGGATTCCACAAGGTATTTGAAGAGTTTTATCCCAAAAGTTAACGTCGAAACGAAAACGGTAGATAGGGTAGGTGGTGACAGTTATCAGAAAAATAATAAAAAAAATCGCAGCCATATATTTTGGGAGTTATGGGCATTTGAAAAAAATTCGAAAAAATGGTCACCCTGTGACGGTTTTTCATGTGCCTTGACTACAAATCTTAATTTTTCTCATTTTTTTTCTTTTGTTACGGAACCTTGAATAACCCTGCTATCAAATGCATTCAAAAATTTTAACTCAGCTGCATCAGTTTTAAAAAAAATATTACTTTTTTACCCAAATTAGTACTAAAAAAATTTACATGACTCTAATTCAATGAGCCGTAGTGTAAAAAAAATGCACTACGATGTTTCGGCAAGTTGCCTTAAAAGTTGGTGTGTTCAATTCTCTTTTCAAAATGGTACAACATTGTTGGGAATATTTCATAAATAACCGAGATACAATTTTTTTTTCTTAAGAAATCCGACTTTTTTTAGGTAATTTTTCCATATTATTTAAGTTTTTGTATTCTGAAAGGTTCTGAAAGGGTACAAAACTTGAATAATATGGAAAAATTACCTCATAAAAAAGTCGGATTTCTTAAGAAAAAAAAATTTATCTCGGTTATTTATGAAATATTCCCAACAATGTTGTACCATTTTGAAAAGAGAATTGAACACACCAACTTTTAAGGCAACTTGCCGAAACATCTTAAGAAATCCGACTTTTTTTAGGTAATTTTTCCATATTATTTAAGTTTTTGTATTCTGAAAGGTTCTGAAAGGGTACAAAACTTGAATAATATGGAAAAATTACCTCATAAAAAAGTCGGATTTCTTAAGAAAAAAAAATTTATCTCGGTTATTTATGAAATATTCCCAACAATGTTATACCATTTTGAAAAGAGAATTGAACACACCAACTTTTGAGGCAACTTTCCGAAACATCGTAGTGCATTTTTTTTACACTACGGCTCATTGAATTAGAGTCATGTAAAAAATTTTAGTACTAAGTTGGGTAAAAAAGTAATATTTTCTTTAAAACTGATGCAGCTGAGTTAAAATTTTTGAATGCATTTGATAGCAGTGTTATTCAAGGTTCCGTAACAAAAGAAAAAAATGAGAAAAATTAAGATTTGTAGTCACGGCACATGAAAAACTGTCACAGGGTGACCATGTTTTCGAATTTTTTTCAAATGCCCATAACTCCCAAAATATATGGCTGCGATTTTTTTTATTATTTTTCTGATAACTTTCACCACCTACCCTATCTACCGTTTTCGTTTCGACGTTAACTTTTGGGACACCCTGTATATTGATTTAAAAATTAAAATTAAATGTACAATTTTGACTTTCGGAAATGGTATCATTTATTACTGTAAGTGTTGCCGTTGTTTTTTAATAATTTTTTTTTTAGAAAACTGCCCCTCCCACCTAAACGGGGGAAGATAGACCCGCTCCCATAGAAATAAATGTTTGTATTGAACTCCTCTACAAAAACCCATTATCAAATCCTGGCGCCCAACTTATCCTACTACGTACCAAAATAACATTTTTGTTCTATGCCTAACAGCCATATTATTCACTAGTTTAAAAAATATATCTGGATGTAAAGAAATTGAAATGTCAAAAATAAATCCAAATCCATGATATTCACTATCATACAGAGAAAAAATGGGAAACAGTTGATGTCGAAGTTGGGCAAATGACGAAAAAAATGGAATTTTTGAACTTTGTCAGTTTATAAATTCTAGGTGGTATAATCAAACCACATATTTTATACATTTTTGAAAAGGTCTGAATGTCTTAACCATAAAGAAATCTAAAATGGGTAAAAATTGGACGAAGCTAGAATTTTTTCAATGGGTGAAGGTACAAAAAACCGCTTTTTGCCCCTAACTCCCGATTTTGGGGGTGTTATTGAGTTTTTTAATAACGTTTCGTAATCAGTGCAACTAGCTCTACAAAACGTGATAGGTCTCCGCCCGCGTTTATTTAAAAACCTTGTTTTAATTTAATAACACAGTGTTATTACTTTAAGAGTATTAATTAAGCTTGTTTTATCTTTTAAAAGTCAACACCTAACTACATACTTCTAAAAATACAAATTCTGTACAAAAAAATAAATAATATGGAAAAATTACCTATAAAAAAAGTCAGATTTTTTAAGAAAAAATTTTTTATCTCGGTTATGAACTTGTTACCGGTAAAATGGCCATCGGCACAAGGTAGCCGGTATCCATACACTAACGGTATGTAGGTACTAGCACTACGTAATTCCAGATATTTTATTCTTGAGAAAGTAAGTTATGTCTGACGGCTCTGGAATCATGCTCTATAGGTATTGGAAAATTTTTTATATATTACAAATTATTTTTTTTTAAACGACTCTTATGATTTTCAAATTTTTTTTTTTTCTAAAAATACAAAACAAAGTATACAAAACAAAGTATACCATCTGATTACTTGTATGAAATTAGATGATATACTTTGTTTTGTGATAAAAGTAATTTAAAACGGTGTTTCATTAACTTAAAAGACACACCCCTATGATTGTCAACTATCAATAATTGATAGTTGATAAATACTGAAATTAGGTGTTTTAAAATGTAATTTGGGGAAAAATTGGTCATTTTTTGAATGGAATTTTTCAATTACATTTCAAATAATAAATGGTTGTCATCATTCTTTGTTTTAAAATTTTTTTTGCAAATTAGATAATAAGAGATCGAAATTTATTTTTTATCAACTATCAATTGAAAGTTGACAATCGTAATAGGGGTGACAGATTTTATATATTTTTTACATTGCTGGCGAAATTCCTTTATTAAATTTAACTATAACTTTTCCTGATTTTTTGAGACCTACCTACTTTTACCATAAAAGCAAGTACGTGCGACACGGTCGTGCATTTTATTTCTTTTTAATGCAAACTGTTTCATAATCTAAGTAAAACACTGGATAGCTGGATTCATGAATCATGATTCACTTTCTTTTTTTTTTTTTATTATAACGAAGGTGCGGGGGAGGGGGGTTGGGAAGGTGCTATGACTGTATTAATTAATTATTATTTTTTAAACATCGTTACATGTAAGCTTGTTTTTAAATAGTTATATGTATTACAATAAAACCAGAATGTAGATAGATTTGTTCACCTATTAAAAAAATGAAACTGGAATAATTTCATGAAACCTATTAAAAATGTTTACTTTCATAAGCTTATTATAACGTCTCAACTTCTGAAGAAAAATAAATAAAACTTTATCTTTTCTTGTTAAACCTTTCCAAGTTCGGAAATTCATTACACTTACCTGTTGTGTGCTGCCGCTCATTTAAGCTTTAAAGCAGTGATTGCTTAAACTACTTGATGGACTTAGTCAATACAAGTATCCTGATGTTTTCTACTTTCATTTGTTTTTACCTTATATTCATTCTTCTTATTGAATAAAATATCATTCAAGTATTTTTCTGATTCACAATCCGATACGGCTGTATATCATTGCTAAAAATTGCAACATTTTCTTGCAACATTTTTTTTTCATTTTGCAAAAGTTTCGCACATTTACTATATCCTCCTCCAAACCCTATTGCTATTGAAATATACTATAGAACTGGGTTATATGAAAAAATATTTTTTTATTGCAATCCATCACAAATATTTATTGCAAATGAAAAAAAAAAATGCATACAAAACCAAACGTTATCTGCATTAAAAAAATGTAATAACAACATATATATTTAATTTTTGTTTATTACAATTTTGACTTATTTTGCCTTACATTAGCTTTGATAATACATATCCATTGAAAGGTCAAATTTGTTAGAAATTCGACAAATATTATGGAAGAAATTTTAATGCAGACATTTTGTTTTGTATGCAAATAATATTTATACTTTATCACACAAGATCTATTTTAAATTAAAAAAATTATTTTTAATGCGAACTATTTTTATTTGCAAAAGCCTTTTTTATTTGCAATACAAAATTGATTTTAAGGGGTAATAACACCTTGTAAACCACGAAATCGAGTCATTTTCATCAGCGTATAAAACAAAGAAGAAATATTATTTTCTTTTGGTGTTTGTTTAGTTTAATTAAGTATATTAATAGATAACAGAATAGGCTAGTGTTAAATTTTTTAATGATGTGAAATTTTTTAAATGGCGGTGTAGTTCAGGATGATAGTAAAATCCTGTGCTCCCATCGGGCGACCAACTAACTCCTACAGTTTTTAACCGATTAGGCTGAAATTTTGTGTGGAGCTTAAAAATGCTATTCTCTAGTGAAGTACGTAGGATTTTTTTGAAATATTAAAATTTAACGATTTTATAGTCTTTTTTTTCAACGAATTTTGTTTTTGGAATGAAATAATTTTTTCAAACTAATGCCATTTCTTCAAAAACTAATATTTCAAAAAAATCCACACAAAATTTCAGCCCAATCGGTTAAAAACTGTAGGAGTTAGTTGGTCGCCCGATGGGAGCACAGGATTTTACTATCACTATCAACTATCAACTACACCGCCATTTAAAAAATTTCACATCATTAAAAAACTTAACATTAGCCTATTCTGTTACCTATTAATATACTTAATTAAACTAAACAAACACAAAAAGAAAATAATATTTCTTCTTTGTTTTATACGCCGATGAAAATGACGCTCGATTTCATGGTTTACAAGGTGTTATTACCCCTTAAATGCAATAATGTTTCGATTGGCATTGTATGTACAAGTTTTTTTTTTTTTTTTTTCATTTGCAACAAACATTTTTTTAATTTCAAATACTTTTTTTATTGATATCTACAACCCTTCTATAGAATAGGGTAAAATTTGCCTTAATCTGTTAATTATTTTTGAATGTTGCTGCAGATAAAAAAAAAGCACTCAGAATTTCATGAAAAAATTCAATTTCGCATTTAACTTCCCTAAGTTGCACCGTTTCGTGAATAGCTTTTATGTCTCCACTCAAATTATAAGTAATTTTAAAGATATTCTAGAGCAGTGTTGCCGAAAGTACTCCCATAGGAGTATTGTGCTACTTTCAGCACCTCCGTACTTCCGTACTCCTCCTTTCACATTCGTACTCCTATTTTTTTAATGACATAAAATATTTTACACTTGTAGTAAAGTGTAATGTCAGCCTAAATAAATTTAATTTACTTTAAATTTAATGCACTTTTACCTTCAAAGGGAATTTTTACTAGGTGTTTAGCTCTTGAACAGGTTGTGGCAAGAACGCTAAAACAGTGGCCTGCATTATTACATTATTTTTTGGAGAATTCTTTTGAATCTTCTTACAACAATCTAGATCTTGTTCACAAGATTCAAGAAGAACTAAATGATAATACAAAATTGTATTTATTATTTCTGTCCTATGTTCTCCAGTTGACTAAGCAGCTAAACTTAGAATTTCAATCTCAGTCCGTCCGGATTCATAAATTTTTGCCTTACGTAAAAACGTTCTATAAAACTATTTTACAAAATTTTATCAAATCGGATGTGTTAAGCGACGAGTTTCTCTCTAATCCGAATTTTTCTGACATTTATTTAAAAAATATTAACTCTGTATACGTTGGGGCTAAAGCTGAACTTTTTATTAAAACAAACAAAATTGAAATAAATGAAATAATTGAGTTTAAAGGTGTTTGCCGAGAATATTATAAGACCCTGTGTGCTCAAATTTCACAGCGAATCGATTTTGATGACGAAATTCTGAAACATATTCAAGGCATTGACCCTTTATATTTAGCAACTTCCCAACTCTATCATCAAAGATAAAAAACGAAACAGATTGGAAGTAAATATAATAAATGCAATTATGAGTTGCAAGGAATTGTTAAATAGAGTTGATTGCCACAAATGGAATCCTTCAAAACAACTTTTAAAAGCGTATACAAAATAATATTTGTTTTTTTCTTATATCATTTTATACTTAGGTACCATATAATCAAAATACCTTGATTTTTGCAAAACCACTTCTATTTAATGTATTTAATACATATATTTTTATTCTAAAAAAATAATATTACTATAAATTAAGCTATCTACCATAAGACAGATATTTTATTACTTTTGTTATTTGAATTAATAATTTATTTATTTATGTTTTGTTTTTTATGTTTAACTTAATATATTTTATTAAAAATAAAACTAAACAAAATTTCAAGACAAAAAAATGGCTGTACTCTTATTTTGTTCAAAATACTCCCCTTTCTTTTCTGCCGTACTACCATCTAATATTTCTCTCCGGCAACACTGTTCTAGAGTAAATATAAACATCCATTTTTATTCAAAAAGAGAGAAACCCATACAAAGTTAGATTTTTAATTAGTTTTTGTTTATGTAGCTGTTTAATCTACCATTGATGTCACAAAAATTGGTGCTCGGAGATGGCTCCTCCCCTTTCAACTTAAATTCTTATTGGACAAAGTAGTACAGTGCATTTATATTTTGAACCAGCAGTTTGTACCACCCCCAATTTTTTTTAATCATTCCATAGAGAATTGACTAAATATCATAATCCTAATTTTTTTACCTAGGATGAACAGAAGTCGAGATTTAAATAAAAAATAAAATCTAAAATGGCGGCCAAAAGGTGGATTTCACGAGTGCGAAAAAACAGGGTTATGATATTCAGCCAATTGTCTGTGGAATGAGCAAAAAAAATATGAGGGTGTTACAAACTGCTGGGTCACCGATATATGAACATCATAGCTGTGTTTTGTTGGTAACTCAGTACTTAGCTCAGTAAAATTTTGCACGGGAAACAACAACAAATGATTGATAAGGATAAATAAGTTTTTTATTTGTTGGTTTACAGACAAATTTTTTTTTCTAAACTTATACATTTTTGACCCTTCAACAATAAGGATTATTAATAAATAAATAAAAGCAATCAATTGTTGTTGTTTACAGTATAAAATGTTTACTCAGTAAAATATTGGGTACCAATAAAACTCGGCTTATAAATACACTGTACTGTAATTTACCAACGTAAATTTCAAAGGCCAAAATCAAATTTGTTAGTAGTTGTTAAATTAATTAATCTGTTGTATGTGCACAAATTAAGCTTTGCTTCATCCTTATTTTTTTTGTTTGCATAAATTGAGGGTAATGCATCAAAAGGGGTGCAGGTCCATATTTTCAGCCTAGACAGAATGTGCAAATAAAGATATTTTTATTTACAAAACTTTAAGATTATGTTTTAGAGCCCCCGCACACTACAAACTTTCTATCGGCCGATAGTTTAGTCGGTCTCTTCTCTTAATCAGAATAAAAATATATGAGAGTGCGCACACTACAAAGATTAAGTATCGGCCGATCAAAAAGTTTGTTTGATCGAAAAAAAAGTTTGTTTTGCTACACAATTGCCTTCAAACTAAAATGTTTCCTAGCGACCCGACTGTTTAGTCGGCTGCCTGTGCGCACACTAGGAGCCCAACCCGACTAAACTATCGGCCGATAGAAAGTCTGTAGTGTGCGGGGGCTCTTAGTTATCATTCCAAGTTTTAACCTTCTTCGCTTTTTTGACTTTATTTCACATTTGGATTTTGCATCTAATTCCTACAATAAAACAATGCAAGGAGTGTTTTACTAAGCGTTCTCCTTGTAATATAGGAGGTCAACTGAAACTAGGTCGAATTCCAGAGTGTTCTTGTTTTAGAGTTTCTTTTTGATCTGGTAAATATTTTCCTGGTTTTTTAATAGTCTTAATCATAAGGAAAGTTTTCTTACAGAGTTTATTGTGTCCCAAAGGTTCATTTTGTATCAGGATTTTTTTAATTTCGAGTGACTTAATTTAACCTAACCCTGCCATAACTTATCTCCGAGGTTATGGCAAAAATTTCGAATTTTTAAGCAAAGCTTTTGCTATATTTTAATTAAAAAAAGACATTTTTCCTAATAGTCCTGCCAGAAAAAAATCAATCCTTGATCTACAAAAGATAAAGTACAAATTTTCTCTTCTGTATGTAGCTTTGGTTTTTAACTTTATAAAAGCTGTAATTTTATAACCTCGTTTTTTTTAAATGTAATTATGAGAAGATCTACCACTGTGGGGGTTAATAATGTTACCTAGTTTTGGATTTATAACCAAAGTAAATGGGTTAGGAGTTAATTATGACATCTTTTCATTTTCAGTCTCAAAGGGAATCCCACACTCGAAGGAACTCCAAAGCGGCGACGCGGAACTACCTGCCAACTAACCCCTATAGTGCCGGGCCACAAATATTCAAAAAATTATTTGTCTGTGCAGATCTTAAACCAGATTGAATTAATTTGCCATAAAAAAAAGGGATTTCAGACGAGAGAATGTATAGAGTCGTCACAGATTTTACTTTGGATAGTAACTCAATTACCACAATGTCAAAGCTAGTTAATTCCTTCCTGATTTGTAGGACTGTCTATTTTTAAAACGCACCTAAACTGTCGTGTTGAATGCAGTTTAAAAATAGATTTCACATCCACGCAGTTCCGTCGCAGACCAGTGGTTATTTCGAGTGCGGTCTTACCTTAAGTCACGATATACTTAAGTCGTTTATGATATGGTAAAAGGTTTTCCTATCAAGTTGTGTTCAAAACATAAACACATGCCAATTAAAATACTTTTTGAACTTCTGAATATGTTATTTACATACACAAGTTCGGGTACAAAAAGAGTATAAGTAAACATTTCCCTGCTCTCTAAGCTACTTGAATTTTGTGTCTTCATTTTTGTTATTGAAGTCTCTTCCAGTTATCAAATTGGATAATCTTACATTCGAGTACAGGTACAAGGAGACGGATCGACTTACCTGAATCTCCTGTTACGCGGTTTAAACTTTCTCATATAATTTTTTTCTAATTTTATTTTTGTGTTGACATTGAATTATCATATATCGACCGACCCATGCGTTAAATTATTTCAACTCCATACCATATACCTATCATCGGACATTATCGGCAATAGGAAGCATGATCTCGCCTCAACTTATTAAAATTAAATAATACTTATATTAAAACTTAGTCACATAGATACCTGAAAGCAATAAACGCGTCTCCATTTTCACCACCGACAATATGAACTCCACCGTCGGGTATAGCTAGTCCTCTGAAGAAACCTCGAATGTCCAAGGCATTTGCCGACCATGGCAAGTTTTGCAATCGAATAATAACGCTCATTTTGTGTTATTTTATATTTTATTTGCAAATAACATTAAACACGAATAGAGTTGAAGTTTTTTGAGTCCCGCCGACGATGTGGTTGTTCGGTCGCTGGACGCTGGATAAGTTTAAAGAGATCAACTGGGAGAAAGATAAGTATTCTCCTACAAAACGAAAGGAAAAGAAAAAATTGACAAACGACAAAATTTTTAATTAATTTGACTTAAAATGCCTACAAGAAAATTGTTTTTTTTTTTTTTTTTGGACTTAAGAGTGAACACAACTCAATCAAAGTAAAATTTTAAATCAGGAAAATTAGCTTAATATTTATCATACATGAGCAGTGTCTAGATAATGGAACCAGAAGAAGTTATGAATTATTTATACTTATTTTATTAAAATCGGGAAAGACTTGTCTCATCTTATTAAGACGTTTCAAAACAAGATGTAAGTTGTTAAAAATGAGAGGTATTTCATCTTTTCGATAGCCTTAAAATTGGCCACGGTTGATACCTTAAGTCGCATTCATACCAATAAAAATTTGCGTTTTGCGCCTAACACCTGAGGAAAGACTTTTCAAAAGGGGATAAAAACACTTTGTCTTTTCTCAGAAAACTGAAAAAAAAAACTAAAAGCAAAATTGTAATTTTTCATATGCTTTTTGATAATAGAATAGTAACAAGATTGATATTGGAATCGATAGATATTATATGTAAATATGTAAATACATACATGAAAGTCATACATACAAACAAAAAATGTAAAAAATCTGCAGCTGGACGTATGGACGTTTGAAATATAAAACCGTGAAATTCGATGTTTGAGAAATAGTTCACCAAAAAACAACATAAAATGTATTTGAAATAATTTGTATGTTATTGGAGAGCAAAAATAAGAAAGCTTGACACGTCGTTTCTGCCGATTTTTTTTATTTAACTTAGTTTGTTGGCTTCTGTATTTTTTAAATACAAAATATCAAAATACAGTCGACTCCCTCTAAGTCGAACTTTCACGGGACTCGAAAATCGGTTCGAGTTAGAGGGATTTATTTAAAAAATTTTCTTCAAAATTGTTCATCAAAAATGGTGAAAAAGTTCGACTTAGGCCCAATTTATTCACTCTCCATTATTTTTAAAGGCTCCATTAAAAATTATAAAACTGTCAAATCGCATACAAATTTTAAAATTTCCCTTTTTTAATGGCGACTTTAAATTTAATGGAGTGTGAATAAATTGGACCTTAGAGGAAATTAGACTTAGAGGGAGTCGACTGTATTTTTCTCATGACCCAATATGTTTTGTAGAGCATATTGAATATACAGTTGTGTTCAACATAATAGTAGTGCCTGCAACAAAATAACATTTGTTATATTTACGGTGCTTCTATGGTTAAAAATTTAATTTCTTTGATGTCAAAGTTTGTAGCGGTCAATTACTAATAAATGTATCGTAATTTTAAAATGAAAAAGAAGGTGCCAATTCATTTTTCATTGATTTTTGGTTGTTCTTTCGAATTTGACCTGTTCAAAATAATAGTAGTTAAAGTTATTTTTTAAGAATTTAAAAGCGGTTTATAACTTAGAATATTTATTTTTGCTTTAAAAGTAAGTACTCATATAATTTGAATAATTTTTCAACAAAAAACGATTTGTTTCGGTTTTAATCTATTTAAAGTTCGAAGAGCAAAACACTGCAGTTCGGATAACAGAAACTTATACGAAAGCTGTTTCAAGAAGGGAAAACCTACTTGGAAATTCAAGTTTATATTAGGATGCTCCCCTACAATGGTAGCCAATGCAATAAAGTCAACGAAAGACCCGAAACGCGCGGTAGAAAAAGAAAAAAGCCCGCCGTAGATGACAGGCGTATTGTCCAGACGAGCAAAGTTGAGCCTTCTGCATCGTTGTTTCACATCCAGAAGGCTTTAAGCCTGGATTGCAGTGCAGTGAACATTCGGAGGCGAATGTTAGACACTAATATGTACGCTTGAAGCCCACGAAAAGTTCAGCGAAACATGTTAAAAAGCGTATCCAGTTTGTAAAAGACCACATAAACTGGCCAGCAAAGTAATGGCGTAACATATTGTTTACTGATGAGAGCATATTTGTCCCCTTTGGTGGTACTGGATCTCCACAATATGTCCGACGTCCACCCAATACGGAATATGTTCCAAAGTATACGACGGAAACATTTAAACATGTAGGGTCGAAAATTTAAGTATTTTAACATATTTCTTTGTTAACAGCGGAACTTTTCGTGGACTTCAAGCGTACAAATTAGTGTCTAACATTCGCCTCCATATGTTCACTGCACTGCAATCCAGGCTTAAAGCCTTCTGGATGTGAAACAACGTTCAGAAGGCTCAACTTTGCTCGTCTGGACAATACGCCTGTCATCTACGGCGGTCTTTTTTCTTTTTCTACCGCGCGTTTCGGGTCTTTCGTTGACTTTATTGCATTGGCTACCATTGTAGGGGAGCATCCTAATATAAACTTGAATTTCCAAGTAGGTTTTCCCTTCTTGAAACAGCTTTCGTATAAGTTTCTGTTATCCGAACTGCAGTGTTTTGCTCTTCGAACTTTAAATAGATTAAAACCGAAACAAATCGTTTTTTGTTGAAAAATTATTCAAATTATATGAGTACTTACTTTTAAAGCAAAAATAAATATTCTAAGTTATAAACCGCTTTTAAATTCTTAAAAAATAACTTTAACTACTATTATTTTGAACAGGTCAAATTCGAAAGAACAACCAAAAATCAATGAAAAATGAATTGGCACCTTCTTTTTCATTTTAAAATTACGATACATTTATTAGTAATTGACCGTTACAAACTTTGACATCAAAGAAATTAAATTTTTAACCATAGAAGCACCGTAAATATAACAAATGTTATTTTGTTGCAGGCACTACTATTATTTTGAACACAGCTGTATGTATGTATGTATGAATACTGCAAACTTTGTTTTTTCAATATACTTAAAAAATCTGGATTTGGGGACATTGCAAATAATCTAGCTACTCTACAATATCTGTCGATTCCAATATCAATCTTGTTTCTATTACTTAAAGGGGTTATATCTAGTTGTAAGTGCAAACAAAACCTTCTTTTTTGTGGATTTTTTGTGAGGAGGCATTTAATTATATAAACATAAAGAATACATATCCATAAAGCAAATTTAATGTATTAAAATAATTCGCTGCGTATTTAAAAAAATAATGGGTTCCGTTATTTTTGTAGTAGATTTCCTAGACGACCTCCAAAAAATAGGTGTCTGGCGGTGAGCAAGATATCTCTGATCCAAGTCACTTAAAATTAAAAAAACCAAAAGATTCATTTTCAGGATAGACGAATGCAGGTAATGAACGAAGGAATAGTAAAAATTTTGATTTTTGACAAAATGGCGGCTTCTCAAAGAAAAAAATCGTTGTTTTTCAGAAAATTTACACTTTAAAAATCGAATTATTGTCAAAAACCTTTTTCCTTCGTTCATTACCTGACGAAAGTATCTAAAAAAATTGTGTACAAATTTCAAGCCGATTACTCCAGCCGTTTTGCTCACCGTCAGATACCTTTTTTTTGGAGGTCGTCTAGGAAATCTACTACAAAAATAACGGAACCCATTATTTTTTTAAATACGCAGCGAATTATTTTAATACATAAAATTTGCTATATGAATATGTATTCTTTATGTTTATATAATTAAATGCCTCCTCACAAAAAATCCACAAAAAAGAAGGTTTTGTTTGCACTTACAAACAAAACTTAAGAAAATAGCGTTTTGATCTTTTTCCAAATTAACCATACTAAAATTTAAAATTTCTAAAAAACCTAAATAAATTCAAATTTGTAAATTAAATCATCTCTGACATATTTATTTCTTTACATTAGACCTGTTCCTTTGGGAGGTGGTAAAGTACTATTAGTAGCACTTTCAATACAAATCTTATCTACTCGGGAAGAAGATAGAAGAGCATGATTAGATGATAGTACCTACTAGATTAACCAAAACATCTACAATTTAGTACACTACCACCTCCAATGGAACAAGGCTATTATTTTATGGACAAAACTAGGTGTATTGGATTTATGTTACATTTGTACTGAAGTTAATGCATAGTAAATGTAATACACAAATCCACTACACCTGATCATGTCCACAGACAAAACATGAACGACAGTCATGTCAACAATTGCAACGAATTCATTTGTTGCATTTGACACGAAGCTCGTTCTAAAAAAAAAAAACATCCGTAGAACATTTTGCATTCTGTTTTTAGGTTTTTAAGAACACATTTTGGTAGGCACGGCTACTATTGTAGAATGAATAAGGCAAAACTTGTAGAAACTTTTATTCTTTACAACTTTTATCTTAGTCGTTTGGTTCAAAAATAGAGACTTTTGTCTAAAAAGAATTGAACTTATTTTTTGTTTCATTCTTTTTATACAAAAGTCTCTATTTTAAATACAATTTTGTTCAGGGTGTTGCTCTCAAATAAAAGTAAGAAATTGAATTTTATATAAACTTCTAATTATTGTTAACTTATTTGTGTACGTTATACCATCTTTGAGTTTAGATTTTGGGGGTTGTTTTTAGAGGTGAACTGCGATTTAATTTTTTTTTAAATTACTGTCGTTGGGTGCATATTAAAAGTACTAAATGCTTTGTAAAGTATGAATTTTTTCCTTCCACATTTTGTGCATACCAAAACTAATTTATAGTTATTAATTTTCTAGTAGAAGTATTTACTATTTTGTATGCATTCGGGCTATTGCACAGTGGGTAACCGCCTATACAAAGTGCGGTCAAAAATATAATGCCCATTTTTTTTTTAATGAAACGCCTGTATTATGAATTTATTTGATTTATTTTTGCAAATACATCATTTCAGTTTTTTTAAATTTTTTGTTATCTTAAAAATCTTAAAAAAGGTAGATAAGTGTTTTGAAACAAATTGGATAAACATTAAAACTTAAGTCTTACAGAATAATATTTCGAAACGGGACATTATTGTCTGAGATATGACTCGACTGAGCTTTTATTTCAATCTCAGAATGGGGAAAGTAAAACTCACCTCAGTTTCCTTATATGTACTTCATTTAAAATTTAAAGAACGGAACAAAAATTTCCAATGAAATGTTACTTAGGATCAAAATATGCATTACATTAAAGTTTCTGCGGTGATGAATGTCCTGAAAACTTATTACCTTAACAAACTAAAAACTCAACTTGTCAAAGCTTAAGTTAAATTGTAATTTCATTTTTTTAATTAGCAAGACGAGGAAGATAAGAAGGATTAAAAAAAAAAATATCAATCAAAACAAGTTTGCAAGAAAGTATTTCTCAAACATATTTACGACAATAATACTTCCGGTTAGGGCAGTGTGTAATATTTTCCTTTTATATTTTTCTATAAAAAATATAAACAGATTAAATTGCTTCAAATCTTTTAAAGAAAATGCAGGTTAACGTGTTACACAATAAAACGTAAAAATTCCGTAACAATTTCAATTTTATCAATATGTATTGCATACGAATTAACCACATTACAATCAATTAATTTTCATCCTCTATCACATCTCAAATTAAACCAACAACTCTTAAATCCTGATAATTGTGTCAGCTCACTCAAAGCGCGCTTATCTTCTATCTATGGCACTTACTTTGATAGGTACAGGGGACACACAGCATGACGACCAGTACATTAATTATGTCCGACGCTCCTTCGCAACAAAAAGATATACCTATCCATCAACATGTGTAAAATGGATATACTAGTTTCTCCATACAAAATAAATCCAACTACGCGATGGACGCTTACATGTCTTCAGTGTTTATAATGATGATTAATTTCACAGCCCAATAAGGGTTCCTTCACACATGATCTTGCTCTTTACGCTGCGTCAACAGGTATCTGTCCAATGCGAATCGTCAAAATCATTGACATTCTGTCGTGCAGCTTTATAAGCTAAGCTGGCTATACCCCCAAACCTCATCCTCAGCAACGAAGGCTCCTACACTCTGGTTAGACTTGCACTTTCCTTGGTATTTTTTTGTGTTCGTTTTTCCTTATTTCCTTGTTTAGCAACACAATAGTACCGTTTTGACAAGTTTTTTTCTGATTTAAACATACAGGTTTGGATTTACTTTTGCTTACATAAGTCATAGTCTTAATTAGATTGAATATATATAATGGAAGAAAAGTCTTTAAAAAATCGCTAATAAGATGTTCAAGAGGAGGGAAAGTCTGATAGTCATATAAAAGACCTTGCCATGTATTGGGAAATGCTACTCAGTAATAATAATTATTTCGATCTCAAAGAGTCGTGCTGTTCGTGCAGCCTATTTTTATAAACTATGAATGTGTATATAGTAAGTGAAGTTCATTTATCTAATTCAGTGTTATAATGTTTAAGAACAGTTCAAGCAATGTGATCAACTTTAAAAAGGGCATCCCTATTAAAAACACTTATAAAAAAAACTTGCCTTTCAATCTCTAACCGCAAAATCATAAACAGCCTTATTAAATTGAGTATCCGGTTTTTGTATTAGTTTTCTTGTCGATCTAAAGAACATCTTAAACAAAAATAAAAAAAAAATACTACCCGGCTCAATGTCTGCTGAGTGCGTTTAAAGATCGAATTTGTGGTGCTATTATAGCATAAAGCCTCGAGGAAAATAGTTTCGTCGTGGTCTTGTGGATGCATTTCGTGACGTCACATTGTCATGTTTACTTTTAATGAATGTGTAAACAAATCACCGAAACAAAATTGGAAACTTATAGGCCTTGTGGATTTTAAATTTTAGTACTGAATTAAGGTCCATTTTCTTCACTCGAAGTTGAACAAAACTTGAGAATTTTTATATTAAAAATTCTCAAGTTATGTTCAACTCCGAGTGAAGAAAATGGACCTAAGTGAATTTGAATTTTCACATACATCTTTTTTAAGTTATCTTTATCTCGAAAACAAACAAGATATAAAATATATGTTTTAAATCTGTCCAGTGCAATTGTGATTAACGATACCATGGCTGCCAAAAAAGAATACGAAACGATGCAGGCAAATTTGGATATTAGAACACTCCACTTTAAATACAAATTGTTGACATTGTGGCATAAGTAAAAAAATTTGCTACACCAATTTTGAAATAGGTGCAAAAAGAAATAAGTACAACTAAAAATGTGTGTTTGTAAATTGTATTTTGTGCTACAGGGTCCTGGATTTTTTCCGGATGCAGCAATCAAAAACGACTTGTTTCACTCTTGACTTGTTTAGCATGGCCCAATTATTTATTATAATCAGTAGCTACTTATTTGTTAAGGTATGACCTTTGAGAGCCATTCAAAAGTTTAAATTCGTATAATTTAATTTAAAGTCAGTAAGCAGTAGCAACCAAAGATTAATTACTTTAATTATTTTGCAAATTAAGGAATTTTTTATGACAAACAAATATTCCTCATACGTCATAGTGACCACGTTTAAACTTTAGAAATTAATTTAAAAAGTTATCAATGACCAAATAATGACTTTTAAGAAAATCGGCTAAGCTTTGAAATTTAGTTACATATTTGAAATGTTTTTAAACTCTCCTATACATAATTTTTTTGGCTCAGCTTTGAATTTGAAGATTAGTCTGATGTCGGAGTTCACCGTCGGAGTTAAGAATTGACCGAGTTGACCCCATATGCGTTTGCGAAATCAAGGAAATATTATATTGGAGTTTTCACGATACTTTTCTAATCTGTTTTGATTCTGACAAAGAACAAGTAAAATAGAATCAAGTTTAAAAATTGACCTTTTTCAAAGTTACCATTATTTCGCTTGAACTTATTTATTGGAACCGCAAAATTAGATTTAGTTTTGAACCACTCATACATATATTCTTTCTCCATTTATTAGCTGTTTGTTTTAATGAAACTTCTTTCAGTCGATAGAAAGTATTAATCTCCAATAGCTGGCATGAATAGCCTTAGATATTTTGGACATAAATATGAAATAAAAATTAAACATCACTGACAAGTTGGCACTTGCCACCTATTTTTTTGCTCTCAATATCGCAAAATTTAAGATTTATTCTTATTCTTTTTATTTATTGTTAATGGGAAACAAGTAAATGTTAAGGAATAAAAAATATTAAATAGCTCTGATCACTTATTGGACATGAATTGAACTTACCTTTTACTGTATGATTCAATTTATAATCTTGTCTTTCTTCTTTACAGATTTTCTTGATATTAGGATATTTATCATTGTCATCATCGCTACCAACAAATGATGCTAAAAAATTACCTAAATTTGAAGATAGTAGTTTACAGTCAAAAAGAGACTTAAGTCTTAGTTATTCGGCCACAGACATAGGTTCTAAGGATGGATCACGTGCAAAAACAATTACAGTCATAAAAAATGTTGCTGGTAAAAAAGAGGAAGCCCTTAAAATTGATCCTAAGT
The DNA here is from genome assembly GCF_945859705.1 of Episyrphus balteatus. Taxonomy (NCBI): domain Eukaryota; kingdom Metazoa; phylum Arthropoda; class Insecta; order Diptera; family Syrphidae; genus Episyrphus; species Episyrphus balteatus. The sequence goes on from NC_079135.1 coordinate 37,788,140, forward strand.
TGCATAAACATGAAAACTGGGGTTCTGAATTCCGTGATAACTTTGATTCGTATGGAATTATACCAGATGTACCTGATATTGATGATCTATTTGAATTTGTAAACAAAAAAAAGGAAGAAAAAAAACCTAAGGAAAAAGATAGCCCTGAAGCTAAGGAGCCTAAAGGAAAGGATAAAAAACCAAACAAAGGTAAGGAAGAACCACCCAAAGAAACCAAAAAAGAAGAACCAACCCCATCACCTCCTCCAGTAGAAGAAGTCACTGAGGAGGTCAAGGATGAAAAAGTTGAAAAAATTGCTGGAGATGCTGAGTTACTTATGCCTCCAGGCAAGCAAGGAAAAGTTAAATCCCAATCACTAGATATGGGTAGATACAGCGTTCGCGAAAATTTTAATGATGACAACTATGCAGCTCCACAACATTCAGGTCAGCAACAATTCTCTCAGACCGAAAAGAAAAGTGAGAAATTCATTCTACCGCCTGCAGGTCCTTACAACTATCCGGAACCGAGTCTTAAAGGGTATGTTCCGCCAAATGGTAATCCAGCACAACCACAAGCGCAAGCAGATGTCCCTCGAGGAAGTATTATTGTGACAACACCCTCTGGCAAATCATTTGACTCTCCAATCGAAAACTCAACATCTAATACTCCTTATCTTGCGCCGAACTTTAGACGAAACCAAAACTCAGTCCCCAATCAGCAATTTCCATCAAGTTCTCAGCGGCCGTATGTTGCTCCCAACGTCCGCAAACCATATGAAGTGACGATTAATAACAGCAGTCCACCACCAGATTGTGCTCAACCACCAGGTGTATTCAATAATAGAGCGCCAATTACTTTCAATGGCTATAGAAATGTTGTACCTAACATTAGACCAGATGTCTTCAGAGGCTACAGACCACGATCAAGAGGTCTGCGGTTCTACTAATCATATAATTTTAAATGAAGCATTTAGCCTATATTATAATAGTACTTAAAATTATTATGTGAATAAAATAAATAAATCAATTGTTGTGTTTCTTATAGAAATGAACTGGTTTTGTCTCTCGCGAAATCCTAAGTTTCACTTTTGAACTGAATTTATGACTTTTGGAAAGTATTCAGATGAGGAAGAGATTTTTGACTTTTGAAACGTTTGGGTTTTGTATTTAAAGCTGCCAGACTTTTGAATTCGTTATAAGAACGCAAAAGGCTATAAAACTGCATACTCACATTTTGGTTATACCTCCACTCCTAAAATTTGCTGTGGGCTCTTAGACTATTATACATATTATGGAAAATCCAATTATAGAGGTCGAATAGTTACTTGAAAAGTTAGACTTTCACTAATATATAAATATAATTTGCAAATCCTAGTTTTTGTTAAATTGTAACCTTCATTATGTCCCGAGTTTGCTCGAGCACTCTCACGTTTCTTCAATATGCATAAAAACGAAAAAAAACCTGAATGAACGTACATAAGTCAAATTGAATTAACTAGACAGTGTTATATTGGTATTTTCCTTATATGTTGTATATAAATGTTAGTTTTTTTTTTTTGTCTAAAGCTTACCTGAAGTGCTGATAGAAAAAATTATAAAACAGTAAATTTTATATACATTTATGTATAACTTAATTAAAGAGATTATTAGAATTATTAAATTTCCATTACAGAACTTTTTAAGCTTCCTTGCACATTTGTGTTCTCTTTTTGTTCCGCTGTTCTATAACTATCATAATGGCGATACAAGAATTTAGAATTGCTTTTAAATCCATTATCTCATGAAACGGTTTCGTTCAAAATAATAATAAATTCTGAATTTGAACAAACAACTGTTTCATTCTTTTGATAAAATGGTATCGAACTTGTATTCATTCAGGCCTAAGAAATAATTAAAAATAAATTAAAGAAATAATTAAAGTCAAAACAACAAATAAGTTAAAATCGAGTTCAATTATTTTTACAGCTTGAATTTTCATTTTATTTACATAAATCATGTGTTCTATATTTCAATAAAACTTCATGTTTGTTTTCAAAGCCTTCGCAACAGCATTCGACATGGATTTGATATAAGAAAGTAGTTTTTCAGTTATTATAATAATGTGCAGATCTTTTTTTTTTGCTTATATGCTAAATATGACTTCGGCAAATTCCTGCGACACTGTAACGTCAGGAACATAAATTTAAAACCTATTTTGTGGCTTAAAATACATATAACATCTATCGAACGTACAAAGAAATCCATATTTATTATACCCAAAAATAAACTTCTGGTCATCTTTTCTCCTAATGCAAACTTTCGTAGATACCAAATCGCTTTGAGAGTATTCATGCTTATCCTAAATTAACACGAAATTCTCTATTGTCTTGAGTTTTTGGAGCTGTTAAACTTCTATTTATTATCGATTTTATAGAGGAACAAGAAACAGCCTTTAATTGAAATGCCTGTGTATATCTAGGTCCTCGGCGAAACAGCATAGTGCAAATAATGGCTAAGTTCATTAACGGCTCAAAAAATTGAATCCAAAATTTCTGGTGCAAACGTGATTCTTTCAATTCCTAACTGCAAACCTCTAATACGAACATTTTTAGATATGATTCATATTTGAGAAAAATCTATGACTTTTGAATTCTGGAACATCAATTTCGATTTTTATCAGTTATTGTAATTTTTTGGGCATTTGATGTTCAAATGGTAGACAGGTGCTGTTAGGGTGATAGGTTTTTATCAAAACCTAGCTCTATCTACCAACTTCTACTTTCGCCCTAACATGGCCAACATCGAGTGCCTAGTACTTCAGCCCAAGGCGGCTGATACCAGGATTAACTGCTTTTTAAACACAATATCGGCTACTTCGATATAATTCGCAGCTAAGGCCAATAAGGAGTGGCTTGACAGACCTCCCGTGCTTTAAGTTATTTAAAGACCTGCTCCCCTAGTTGGCGGCTCTTGCCGTTGCCCTACCAAGAGTAGGAGGTAGTTTTGGAACGATGACAAGTCCCGGATACAAGCGAATTTACGACATTAAGCGTGTTTTTTTGGCAAAGCTATCCGCAGTAGGATTTCCCAAATATCAATACTGAAGAAAAATGTATATGCACACACCAGGAGAAAGGAAAACGTAAACTTATACACTTCGTCAAAAGTCTATACGCAGATTGGTTTAGCTTCTATTTATCGGCAGCTGCTTGTTTTAGCAATGCATTTAAACGCCAACTGCGGATAGGGATAGCAATGCCAATAAAACACAGACGTCATTTCCTCGTCAGAGAGTCAACGCCTCGATTATTAAAGTTAAACCAAGCTTTCTTATTTTTTTTTTTAACAAAAAATTTGTTATTAATTATCACAAGCAAAATTTGCCTGCAACAATGCACACAATTCAACAAGTTATAGCAAACACTGAAAATTCTTCATAATATTGTCACTTCCTCAAATTCAGCAAAGTTCACTGCCTGATTAGTATTCCTTTGGAGGTAGCAAAGAATGGAAATAATAATCTTCTGCTTATCTGAGCTGTTATTCATTATGTAAATCATATGCCGAGCGGGTAAATGGGAACTGCATTGATTTCCTTTAATATCCATTCCATTGAAAATTACTCATGAGTACTTCGACACTTGTAAAGGAACGCGGCTATGATTAGAGTAGACAAAAACATTCATAATCATTTTGTAAGCAGTAAGAAAGTGTCATGAATTCTCTTACACTAATAGGAAATACCTAGTTCATGGTATGTCTTGTTTACATATCCACAAGAGCACTCAAATTCTTAAACACGTACCTACATAAATGTATGTGTAAGACCTGATGTTAACTGGCAAAAAATACTATCCAGTCAGTACCTCAACAGATACACATGTCACATTCAAATGCACAGTCAAAAGCATTTCCCACGCATCTTTTAAAATTATTGGGAAACAAAGATTAGGTTTGATTTTCCATTGATTATATTTATTTTTTGTTTTCACTTCGAAGTGTGGAAAGTAAATTCTTTGTAAAATTTAAATAAATTCACATGTGAAATAATATTTCTGTAATTATTTTCCTATACATAAACGTAGTCAGTGCAAAACAATAATGGCATGATTTAGTATTGAGCAATATGTCTTGTCTATAACATCAGTAACGAAAACGCAGCATAGACACCTTTCCATTATCCATCAAGAAAAAAGTAAATTCATGTGAAATCCGCAGCGTTAATGAATTCTTAGTTGTTCGTTATCATAAACACACTCTTTTTTTTTTTTTTTTTCTTCTTTTTTTGACGATTGTTATGTTCTCGACTTGTACCACCTGTGGTATTTACCAGTTTGACCTGAGAAACTTTAGCAATCTCCCAGTTTTCCATTGCTTTATTTCTGAACCCAACAAAAGCAACTCTTGGCAAACAAGGTTTGTCTTTTCTTTGCGATTGCATTGCAACTTCAAAAGCTTTTACCTTTGAAATGGGTTTTCTAGGTTTTTTGCTTTGATACTCCTGTTTTCAATGGGGCAACGTTTTTAGACTCTAGTTTATCTTAGACTGAGGTTTATCCAATGTTATTTGTATACGATAAACTATGGCCCAATGTATTTATCGCAACTTACTCTTACTGGAAGAAAATAGCTGAAGTAATTTCCAGTAAGTTTTTGTTGTTGGTGTCGATGTTAGATTTTAACCGACTTGAAGAAGTCTCACGAAAACACGGCTAGGTTCTTATGAAAATACCCACACCAAAAAACGCTGTTGTCGTCGATTGCATACAAAAACGCTGTTGGGAGAGTTTTTTGTCGTCCGTCGTCGTTTGATTGGGACATTTTTTAAATCGCATTTATGTCGCTGTCACTACAACGATGACAGAACGACAAAAGCCACCAACAACATTCCTTGGAAAAACGCTATTGACTCCGTTTTTTTTTTGTGGGCCTTTCCTTGTTACTCCTACTGTAATTTGATGTATGAGTATCACTTATTTCAGCTATTATCCTCAAATTGTGAACCCTATGCTATATCAGATGAGACACTCGACAGAACAACTCCAAGCCGAGTCTATTGGGAATAGCTTGTTTTTTTGTAAATGATTCTTTTTTTTTTTTTCATTTCAAGCTGGATGATGTGACATTCTTTAGGTTTACATAATGCTGGTCCCAGTTGCGAATTTGCCTTCCGACTACTGCTCAAGTTCTAATTTTAGGTAGCAAAAATTCCCTTTCCACATTTTTTGATCTGGTCATTGCTAAGGATTCAAAGGAGAATGGGCATTTTAAACGTTCGGCGGCCATTAATGAAATTAGTATCAAATGAAAGAACTATAACTTAGGAATAACTTTTACTATGGACGTTTTGCTGCAAAGCATTAAAAATATAAGATATTGCAATATTCATAGTGTTAATGCATTGTGCAATGTGAAAAGGACAAAGTGAATAATATAATTGATTTTGAATATAAAATATAATGCTCTGTCATTTTCCCTGAGCCTAACAACATTAATCTGGAATCAATAGAACTCTTAATATAAGCTTTTTAAACCAACACTATCGAGACTTTTTTTTTTAGAGTTTTCATGTGATTCAAACTAGCAAAATATTGAACAAAAAACTCTTAAAAAAATGTTATATTTTGGTCTCTATTTGTTTGATATTCAAGGTAAAAAAAACTTTTGCAAAATACTTATATGACTTAACTAAATCAATAAATGAGAAAAATCATTTTTGGCCGCCCAACGTCCGCGTTCCATACAAATTTTCCCATTCTCCTTTTGAAAGGAAGCCGGGAAATGACCACTTAACTCTAAGTTACAAGATGTCCCATATGCCAGAAAATGCAACTCAGAATCAGAAGCCGACTAGTTTAATGTCTCCAAACACGAAGCTCAAAATATTTAGTCAAATGGGTGAGTGTGAGTGTTGTTTATCTTAACTGATTGCAATATAAATGAATGTTTCCAGAAGCATTTCTTGTTTTTTGTCTAAAATTCTTTGCTTCAGGGGATGGGTAATTTTTATCATTATAGAAGAAAAAACCTATTGGTTATGTATGTGTAGCTTTTTTCCTTTCATTTTTCAGTAGACAATACAAATATGCCACCCTACAGATAGACAGACAGATTAATTTTATTTTGAGGACGTTGTAGGTACTTGCCTTGTTTTATAGCATATATTTTAAAGAAAGAAAGCATATTAATACATGACTTGCCAACAAATTATCGAGAATTCGTTTTCTCATAGGTATACATATTTTCCGCAACTTTTCCAAATCAATTTCACTTATGTATTTTATTCTTCAGGGTCAGGGAGAGAAACCACTTTATTTCTTATACATTTTATTTTCACTCATGAAAAAATAACGATCAAATAAATGGGCGAACGCTTTAACATTTCTTTTTTTTTTTTTTCTTTTCTTTAATAATCAATAAATAAAATAAAAAAATAAACTTAAAAAACGTGAGAAGAAAAAGCACAAGGAAATTTTTACAATTTTATTTTTTTTACGATGTTGTGTCGAGTTCTACCCTGAGTTCTCATAACTTACCAGAGGAGAAAATATTTAACAAAACTTATTTCTTATTTAAAAAGTATTTCTTCTGATCTAGGGTTATTCACAAATTAAAATATATAGTTTTATTATTCTATTTGCATTAATAGGGTAGAATAAAATATGAGTTTTATTAATTTTCTTTCACAGATTCATAAAAACACTTTTTCATCGAACGAAATTTTCTGCAGTATATTCGATATTTGGCGAGAAAATGAATGGAAGAAAAAAAAATGGCGACTTGACGCGAGTTTTTTATCACCACCACAGTCCCTTAAACTGTGGACTGGTTATCAAGAAAAAGTGATGCCAAAAGAAATATTTTGGTGTGATAAGTTTTTTTTTTTAAGAAAAAATGCTCTTAACTTAATGGACCACTTTTTGTAAAAGTTAAAAATTAAAAATATTTTTTTTTTGCGAGTGGTGCAGTTGTTTTGCAAAAAAGAGTTTACAAATTGTTTCATATACCAAAAACTAAGCTTTCTGCATCATTTTTTTAATTTTTCCAGCCAGAAAATGTAATACAACGTTTCCACCTACCCTAAATCCGAGATTTAGCTAAGTAGATTTGGAATAAATCTCGAGTTTTATTCTAAATCTCGGATCAAAAGTAGGTGGAAATCTTAGATTTAGGGCAGCTGAACCCAAATCTGAGGTTTAGCGATGTAGAATCTACACTTGAATGTTGACGTTCCGGTTTTGAATTTTGTTCACACAAAAACGCTGTCGATAGTTATTTTTTGGCATCGGTTGTTGTTGCGTGGGACAGTCTAGTAAGCAGTATTGCTGTAAATGCTGAACTGATATTCCAAACGCGTTCCATTCGCTACTTCCTCTGGTAAGAAGTCCGTTTGGGTGCACCCCAAAACAAACAAATGTTAAAATTTTAAACCCAAGTTTTAAACGTCAAAAAGCTGTCATAAGAGAGCAATTTTATTTGCTGTGCTGGCAAAAAAATTTAAAGCGGTAAATGAAATGTCACATCGACACAAAATTTTGACACATTTACCACTTTACCCCGTTTACCCAGAGCTTACATCGTTTCATGAATACCTATAATTTCTTGCTGCTAAATTTTGAGTATTGTCAAAATTCGTTTGATATGGAAAAGAAAAAATAGTGGCTGTATTTTTTTCATGCAAAAAGTGAATCATTCGGGGTATTCATGAAACCTTAGAGGATATAATAGGTGTGTTTTTTATTACAACCGGTCTTAACTTGACAAAAAAAACGCAGTCTGGGCTAAGCAATTTACATGTTAAATACAACAACACCTTAGCCCCTTGGGCTTAGTTGTTTAGCCCGGAGATTTCTCTGGGCTTAACTTTTTGAAGAGTTTTAAATCTGTGCTACCAAACTAATTTTTTCATAAATTGTTTAGAATTTGTTTAAAAACGTGAAAACTCACGTTTGGAAGGACAAAATGTATTAAAATAGTTTTGCTAGCATACATTTTTGTATCTCTTTGTAAAACATACATGCAAAATACAAGAAAATGACGAAAGCGAAAAATATGACAACTCTAAATTTTTGTTGTGTCTGCTGTTTTCGGAACATTCAATATACAGTGCTGCCAAGATTTCAGGTTAAGCCCCGAGGCGTTTTTTTTGTCCAGTTAAGACCGGTGGTAATAAAAAACACACCTAATATATGGAGTGCTTGTGCTATTAGTTCCGTGAAGCTTTTATAGAGGGCTCTAGTTTCTTTAAGTTTTTCGATGAGTGCATGCCTCCATTTTATTTTCATTTGATGGCTGTCATCAACAAGCGTGTTTATTTACAGCTGCGGAACCGGACTCTCACTCATATGACGTTACAAAGGTATAGGAACAAGCACTCCATATATTAGGTGTGTTTTTTATTACCACCGGTCTTAACTGGACAAAAAAAAGCCTCGGGGCTTAACCTGAAATCTTGGCAGCACTGTATAATGAATGTTCCGAAAACAGCAGACACAACAAAAATTTAGAGTTGTCATATTTTTCGCTTTCGTCTTTTTCTTGTATTTTTCATGTATGTTTTACAAACAGATATGAAAATGTATGCTAGCAAAACTAGTTAAATACATTTTGTCCTTCCAAGCGTCAGTTTTCACGTTTGTAAACAAATTCTAAACAATTTATAAAAAAATTAGTTTGGTAGCACAGATTTAAAACTGTTCAAAAAGTTAATCCCAGAGAAATCTCCGGGCTAAACAACTAAGCCCAAGGGGCTAAGGTGTTGTTGTATTTAACATGTAAATTGCTTAGCCCAGACTGCGTTTTTTTTGTCCAGTTAAGACCCATAAACAAAAAATACCAAGACTGGAAAATTTCGTACGTCTTTCCCCCCAAAACCCTTTTGTGTACAGTGCTGTCTGTGAATATATGTGAAAGCCACCAAGTTGGTAAATGACGTTAACACGCACACATTTATAGATTCACGACATTCAACACACATTTGACACGTACACAACGATACCCTTCAAGCAAGAAAACGGAGTCCAGAAAAGACAGTCCGACCTCCGACCGAGAAAAGCGGGGTTGCACTCACACACTTGCAACTTTTTGTGTATGAACACAAAGTCGAACGAGAATCGTGGTGGAAAGTGAGAAATGGAAAAAAAAGTGAAACAGACATAGCCAACAAGAGCAAAAGCGTCATTTTGTTATGTTTCGTTGAAGTGTATAGTCGCGTCGCGTCGTGTCTCGTGTCGTTGTTATTATAATATTAGTATAATTATAAACAATATCAAATTATAAACAATATGGAAACAAAAAAAGGTATGTTGTATATATCGCTCAAAGTGTTTGGGTTAAAATGTTATTTCTTCTTGTTATGTAGATGTAATCTCTAATGATGAAGAAAAATCTAGAAGGTGAAACATGCGATTGGGTATCTAAAAAAACACCAAACACCAACAACAGCAGCAGCATCAAATGAAAAAAAAATGTATTGTATTTTATATTGTATTTATTGTAAAAATTTCGTTTGCCTAAATAAAATAAAAAATAAAACAGTTTCAGTGAAAAAAAAATAAATCTTGTTCTTTTTTTGGTCGCAAATCCCAAGTAACAATTTAGCTTTCATAAGGGTCAATGCAAGCTATTTTTTGACTTGTTTAAGAAGAAGGACAACTCTTATGCAAATCATTTTGGCGCACATTACCGAATTTCCCCAAGACCTTTCTCCACAGGCAATCCACAAGCTAATAGCTTGTGACGAACAGCGTAAAACGACCTTATGCAGGCCTTTTTACAAGACAATGAAACATTTTAGGGAAGCTATAGCTTCGCTAAGGAAACTATCATTTGCATTGGATGTTATAATAAGGCCTTATGGAGGTTGTTATAAGATGTTGAATTTATGAATAAAAGAAAAAAGATTTTATTGATTTTTTTTTTTTTTTTTTAATTTTTTTCTATTTTGTTTTTTCTTCTTTTTTTGGCCATGTCAATGCTTTTCCTGTCGTTCTGAAATGGGAAGAATTTTATTTTAATTGAAAAAGAACACATTTTTTTTTAATTTCACAAATGGCCCCGCCAGGAATCGATCCCTAGTACCTCTGCATACCAAGCCAGCACCTTACCAGTAGACCATACTCGAATATTAAAGATGAGTGGCAAAAAGGGAGCTAATTGAAACCTCACATAAAAATGCAATGTTTTTTTCTAAAGTGTTACAAACATTGCATATCTGCAGGATAAAAGATTTGCATACTTATTGGTGAAAAACATTGCATACTTGAGAGATGAAAACATTGCATACTTACAAGAACCTCTTGGAAAGGTCTTATGAAAGCCTTCTGTCACTTGAAAATAGAAGGCTTCTTTAGAACGCTTCAAACAGGTCTTATAAAGGTCTTCTTTGACTTATATTTAAAAGGCTTCTTCTTAACACTTCGGGATAGCCTTATGGAGACCTCCTTTTTTTCCAAAATGGATGATTTGCGTAAGTAAGCCTTAAACTAAACGTATGCTAACTATAGCTTGCCGAATCGAAGAAAATGGACCTTATGCAAGTAAAATTGTTACTTGGGTTGCGAAATGTCATCCCTTTCTTATTCCTCTTTCTGGTAGGTTTTCGCTGCTCCGGCTCAGGTCCGCCTTCGGCTCCGTTTTCTCGGAATGGAGATTTTCACCACACCAATACATATGCAATCGACTTCGCGGTGATTATAATTTCCATACTAATTTGAGCCGCCTTCGGACCAGTTTCTGATCCGAAGTCGGACTCAGCTCCGCCTCAGGCGGAGCGGATTCGGACCGAGGTCGGACCTGTTTGCTTGAAGGGTAGGTTCACGACATTCACCACACTTCGCAGCTTGTAGGCAAACCATAAACAAAAAATACCAAGACTGGAAACTCGGCGGTCAACTGACGTTTGCCTACAAGCTGCGAGGTGTGGTGAATGTCGTGAACCTATCGTTGTGTACGTGTCAAATGTGTGGTGAATGTCGTGAATCAATAAATGTGTGCGTGTTAACGTCATTTACCAACTTGGTGGCTTTCACATATATTCACAGACAGCACTGTACACAAAAGGGTTTTGGGGGGAAAGACGTACGAAATTTTCCAGTCTTGGTATTTTTTGTTTATGAGGCAAACGTCAGTTGACCGCCGAGTTTCCAGTCTTGGTATTTTTTGTTTATGTTAAGACCGGTTGTAATAAAAAAAATACACCTATTATATCCTCTAAACATGAAACGGATGTAAGCTCTGAGTTATTTCGAGAAAGGTTTGAGAGATTCTGTCTCAGCGTTTTATTCAGTTTGAGAAAGTCACACTTTTTAAACTCAGATCCACTAAAACTGTAGAATGTAGTGTAAACGAAGTCACAGGGGAAATCAAACATCTGTTTATCAAATGTCAAATGCCAGCCAAACCGCGCTAAAAAAAATAAACAAAATAAACATTTTTGATTTATTTTACCCCAAAAATAATAATTATAAATGTTTTGATGGAGCAAAATAGCATTGAATTTAATTCCCAAGGAATTGTAGACTTTGAAGAACAACTGGAAAGATTTACCGTACGCTCAAATAAACAACAAATTTCAGATCGTCCATCCACATCTAGAAATTTCAAAGAAGAAACCGATGTCATTCCACTGTTGATAGAGGATATCCATCAGCTCAAGTTACCTGACCGTAGCTTTGCTGAAGCAATATCTGCCTATGGAGTTTTATTTGGATCAGTTTTAATTTACGGACGAATCTCATCGACTGGTGCTGGTGCAAATGGAAAAATTCGCTACTGTCTAGACGATGGAACCGGTCTCATCCAAGTGAGACTAGTTAAACAGAATGCTCTCAAAGACCTCCACCAAATTGACCTACAATGTTATCGAACCTTCGGCAATAACAAAGAACTTTACAAAAGCGTGCAAAACATCTTGAAAACCACTCGCCAGCAGTTATTAGATGTCGGCTTGCTAAAGTACGGAACCAAAGCTTTACTTATCGGTCGCCCTCATCGACTCTACAATGAAGTCATCTTCAGCGTGTTCGAAATGATTATAGACTCACAAAGATCCAATGATTTGGAAATATCTGTAAAGAATTTCCTAGTTGATTGGTACACCACCCGTTACAAGTCCCATCAACTCCATGATCCCCCTTCATCCCATCAATAGAAACTAATCTAATTATACGAGTTTATACACTCTTTTTATTTATATTTTGCTTCACTGTAAATAATAATACAAAAAAAAAAAATTATTTCATAAACCGTTTAGTTGTTTTGTTCATTATTTTTTTTATATATATATAAGTTGCATTCATTTTGTTTATTAAAATTTGTAAATTCGATTAAAAATTTACATAAATTTTACTTTAAAATATATATAGTTAACTGTCGAAACAATTGCCCAATGCCAACGGTTAAAAAAAACTACGATGATGAAGGATTTTAAGTGGTTTTCGCTCTGATGGCAGCACGTTTTCCAGTTACAGCCTGGAAACCAGACTTGATACTAGCCACCGAACACCTTGATCCACAAGATTCGCATTGAAGAAAGAATAAACGTGTATCCTTTTGGAGGATTGTTTCGGCTGAACGACAGGTGTGGCACGTTACATATTCTTTAATGTATCGACGGAGTACGTTTTCGATTTGTTTAGGTTGGAAACGACCCTTGATGATGAGTTGATTGTTACCATCCAATGAACCACTTGTACCCAATTCAGCTAGTAAAAAGTCAAGTAAATGTTTCGGCTGTCTGTGCAGGGTCTTGCTAATGTCCAAAAAGTTTGCAAATGATGTTTTTTTGGTGCCAACACGGAGTACTTGTGGTGGTCTCATAACGAATTTGGGTTTGCGTCCAGCAGCCATATCTGGATTTTTGTCCAGAATTATTTCGAAAACTCTCTTAAGCAATTCATCGTATGTGTAATCACGATCGGAGCCAGCCCATGATGAACTGTTTTCATCGACTATATTAATTTGAGTAGAGATAAAATAAATTAATTAGTAAATGTATTTCAAAATATTTTAAAGCCCTAAGTTTAAAGCACGAGTCACAGTATGCTTATGCAGGCCAAAAAGACTCATCAGACACTGTTATTGTCCCGGGTAATGACTCTAGAATTCGATGGATGACTAGCAAAAAGCATAATGTGCCCGGCTTAACAAAAGTTTTTGATTTGGTCAGAAAAAACTTTTATAAAACGAGTATGTGGGGGGTTTGATGAATATATTTAAATTAAAAATAAAATCGAACAATAATGAAATAACAAAAAAAAAAAAACTATAAATTTGAATAAGATGAGTGTCCTAGTATTTTAAAATATCGCCGGTCTCATAAGGAATCCTCGTAAGCCCACCTTTTTTCAAAAATGACTTTTGAATGCCATTTTTTAGAAAATATGTCAGCGCAGCAACCCAGAAAATTTCATTTCGAAAACTCTAAATAGACTTAAATTCAAATTTTGCACAGCATGTTACTCCCCAACTAGGTACTCTGTAATCTCTCTATCTTTCGTCTCTCCTGTAAAATTTTGAGTTTGGGAGTTACGAGGTTTTTTGAGGCCGACGAAATTACGATTGCGCTATTTTGTGTTTGCTACCCACAGTCAATATAATGTAATGCTAAGCGCATGTTAGATTTAATGAATGCAAAAAACAACTTCAGATTCCATTTCATATAAATGAATAAGTAAATTTTTTGAAATTAAACACCTACAGCCCTATTATGAATTCTACATGGAAATCTATTTTACTCGAAATATTTTGTACCCTGGGATTTTTCAAAGCTAATGCGAGTTTTGCCCAAGTGAATTTTCAGCTTAACTGATTTCTGTACTTGTATTTGAACTCCATTTTTTCTCTTTGTGCAAATTTCTTTATATATTTCTTATATAGAACTTTTGTTGATAGATCGATGACATCGAGAAACCAATAACCTATGCTTTCTTCAAATGTTTTAAAAAAAGTATTCGTATCGTATTCGTAAACTTTATTTTTCAATAAGTCAAAAGGATTAGTCGAATGAAGTCTTTTTCCATCTGTTTTGTTTAAAAAGACCTGCTTTGCATATACAAAGACTCACTCTGTTTTTAAAGTAATTTTGATATTGAAGATACAAAATAATAAAGAATGAGTTTTGAATAAATTTGTAAAAGAGATGGACGATATCTCGATGATTGGGAAAGAAATGCAAGTTGCAAGTTGATTCGAAATCATGAGTGCTTTTGCATACATTCTGTTTATTTTTTAAATCGATTTCAACATACATTCGGCAGTGAAACCGAAAGTTGTTTTTAGAAATAAGTATAAACCAAAAATGGTTATTTTAAAGATTTCTATGAAAAATCCCCCTTTCAAAATATTAGTTCCTAATTATTACCAAAGCGAATAAAATAAATAAGAAATTGAATTTTTATAAAACTTGGAACTGTAGCGCAATGGCGTGTAAAATAACAAATACATATTTTCATTAAATAATTGTTTTCTACCATTATACAATATTTTTGTGAAAGAATTGTAAAAAAAAAAAACTAAAGTCAATTATGGGCGGTGAAAGCAAAACACTGTTGCCAAGTAGGGATTTTTCACATAAGCTGCATTTAATCGAAAACCGTAAGAATTCGAGATGAACAAGTTACCAAATTCTGAGAGCCCTTAAATGACCTATCAGCACATTTCTTTTGAATAATTACTTTTGAGACATCCTGTTTAAAGATAATATTTGCATTTGAAGTGAAGCTTAAATTTTTAAATACAAAACATATGTTGCCAAAATCTTTTTCTTTTTTTTGAGCAAATGAACATGTAATGTTTTGAAAATAATCGATTAGATTACGAATATATAAAAAAAAACAAGTCTTTCTCGAGTTTAATGGATAAAGATTATTTGTGAATTTGTTAAAGCAAAGAAAAGTTAGTGTTAGATGTCTTTCAGTCGCGTTCAGCTAATTTGAATAAGTCTCGACTTTGTCGCCCATCTCGATTTTACTAAAATACATCTTCTCGATAGTCAGGCTGACCTAAAATCCTCAACCACTCTCAAATTTCTATTATATTACTAAATTGTTGATTGATGAAATTGCCAAGTCAAATGAACTCGTCAAAATTCTAACCATCGCTAATTCTAAACATACACCGCAAAACTCGGCGTGCTCTTCTCTCTTACAACTAAGGAACTTAAGTATTCTTTATAGCTTCGTCACCTTCAGAAGCTTCAAGCGGTTTAGCTTACAGGAAAACTCATTAGTGTGCCCTGTTCTTTACCAGAGAACCAACAAAAATGGATTGGTATCGGAGATTGTTTTTTCTCACATGACCTTACATTAGACTGATTCAAAAAAAAATATTTCTTTTTTGTCCATAGTTATATGGAAAATATTGTTGGAAATGACGAAAAAAACATACTGTAAAAGTAACAGCCCTTAATATTAATATTAAGTATTGCCACTGCGCAAATTTCTATTTCCTATATAATTTACATGGGAAAGTTTGTGTTTTTGGGTTTGGAATTCTATAACTTTTTAATGATTTATCAAAAAGGCTAGATATAATCATTTCTTGTATAAAATTGAACGCTCTACAAAAAAGCTCTTATTTATTTTTTTGATTAACCGCTCTGTTTAAAGTTTTTCAACTTAAAAATATAAAATGTGGTATTTTTCTTCATTTTTCCAATTTTTGACTTTTCGTATTTTTTGTATTCTATGTTGTTTTTTGGTTTTACAGATCCTTTTAAACTCCAACTCCTAATACTATCATATTTATTAGAATTTTTCAATAAATTCGAATTATTCATTTTTTTAAAAACATTATTAATTTTTCGCGTCGGTTTTTTTTTTTTTTAATTTTATACAAGAAAATGATTGAATCTAGCCTTTTTGGTGAACCATTAAAAAGTTATAAAATTCCAAACTCAAAAACACAATCTTTCCCATGTAAATCATATGGGAAAAATTGAAATTTGCGCAGTGGCAATACTTAATATTAATATTAAGGGCTGTAACTTTTACAGTATGTTTTTTTCGTCATTTCCAACAATATTTTCGATATAACTATAGACAAAAAAAATATTTTTTTTTTTTAATCAGTCTAGCCTTACATCCTAGCACTAAAAAAGGCAACATACTTTTACGTGAGAAAAATTCTTAAGTTGAAAATTATTTCAAAAACATAACTCGAAGTACAAGCTATGCCATGAAAAGTTAGAGCCACATGGCATTAGGGTTTTGGGAGCGAAACATTAGCATTAGCAGCAATGGGGTGGAAGACAAGATAATTGCTTTGATAGTGAAGAATACTACGGCTAAACCTATTTAAGAAAAAGGCAAAACTTGATCTATATCATCTTAAAATGCCGGTATTAAAAAAAAAAAAACTAAAATTTATAAAAAAAAATAACTATGAAATTATTAATTAAATACCAGATTCACTGAAGCTCAAATCCGCATCGGTAAGGCATGTTGTGATTAAAATACAAAAAACCAAATTGATTCCTTTTTACAAAAAAAAACTTTAAAAATCTTACCATTTTCTTTGTCATCGCCCTTTTCTTCGTTCTTGTTTTCAGCAACCAGTTCATCGAGTTCAACCTTCTTCTTTTTCTTCTTCTTTGTGGTCTTTGAGAAGTCCATATCCAAATCGTCGACAGTTTCTTGGGATTCTGTTTCAAGAAGTGCCACATCAAGTTCTTCCAGATTGAAAGGCTTCTTCTTCTTCTTTTTTTTCTTGCCAAAGCTGTCTAAGTCCAAAAGATCTTCGGCGTCATTTGGCAAAGCTTCCTCTGCTTCTTCTTCAACAGCACCTTCAGTTGGCTTTTTAGCGCTGTCTTCGATACCGAGAGCTGCATCCAAATCGAATCCCTTCTTCTTCTTTTTCTTTTTCAACAAAGTAATATCGAAATTCTGTGGGTGTTCCAGAATTGTTGAATTATTAAAAAAAAAAATGTTTGTGAATCATAACCTAATTCTTTTCGTTTTTTTTTCCATCAAATGTGGCTTTCACATTTTTTGTAGCTTGTTTTATAGGAAATTTTTTTGTTTATAAACTTACCGCATCTTCAATATCCATGATGAAATTGATTTATTCGCTTAATCAATTTATAATTTGTGTAATTTTGTTTTAAAATAATTTACACGGAAATAAATTATTGCATCAGAAAAACTTTGTGAGAGAAGAAATTTATGGTGACAGGGCAGGTCGATGCTTCTTTTTACAAAAAAAAAAATTGACAAGTTGCTACAATTGTAGTAGAAAAAAACGAAATTGTAGCAGATTTATTATATTAAATAGAGTTATAGATGGGTATTATTGGTGTGTAAAGTACAGTACGAACGAAAACAGTATTTATAGAGATGTAAAAATCGTCGCCTCAATAAAATAATAATGTCGTATGTTACATTCGGCTAATTTTGGGAAAACCCAATTAAAGTTCAGATTTTTTTTTCTCGAAAACTGTACTGTGAATTTTTTTTAAAATATCATGACATATACAGAAAATATTTGTCTATTGAATTATGTTAGAATTATTTCAATATTCCAATCCAGAAACAAATAATTAGTCAATTTTCTCCAATATGCCAATGTCGTATGTAACGTTTTCACAGAAACTATTTGTTAGCCAAACACATACGACAAATTGATGACACATACGACGAAAATAAGCAAAGTTTTATTCCACACTTGTTTACGACATACGACAAATAGATGTCAAATTCAATGCGAAAAAAACAAATAACTAACATTAATTTATTAACTTTCATTGACATTCACATTGGCTCTTGTTAATAACCCGAGCAGAGATGGCAAAAATGGGATTTTTTTTTATTTCCTACATTTGTTACGTCTACTACATAAATGAGGTAGTTAACGTAGTTTAATGTAGTTAACGTAGTTAAATGTAGCAGACGTAGCGCTAGACGTCAAAATGTAGTTTGAAATGCCAATTTTACCACCAAATTGTCAAAGTCTTATTCAAATCGAAATACATAGCTGTGATAGTGTGAATTTGAATAGAATATTTGAAACCAGATGGACCAGATGGATGGGTGGTTTCTTTGAAAAGGTTTTATTTTACTAAACCAAATTCTCACGAAAACACAGCTATTTATTTTTTAATATTTTTGAAATTTAACGTTTTTTATGTAGTTATTGCACGTAGCAAATGTAGGTAGTACATGAAACAAATCAAGCGAGTAGTTTATTCGATTAACTACGCGTAGTTAACCGAGTAGATTACCTGACGTAATCTACTCTGCCATCTCTGAACCCGAGTCTAGCAAAACTCAATTTTAACAAAAACATCAATGGTAAAATAACATACCTACATCTAACTTCTAAACAATTGGTTTAGAAGCAGTTCACCTATAAAATGATAAAACTTTTTTTATTTGGAAGTGAGAAATAACAAAAATCACATAAATAGCAAAAATAATAATAGGTACATTATTTTTAAAGCAATTTTAGAATTAATGAGATCACAGTTTATTAAAATTAAGTTATGGGGACTTTTCACGTGCCGCGAAGCTTTTCGACCAGTGTGAACGTAAATCGCAGGCGACTACAGTGACAGTCCCCATAGAAAAATCCTAGTCGACCGACATATCGTGCGGCTAAAATCGACTCGTGAAAAGTCGGCATTACTATTCAATTATTACAGTTTTAAGATAGCACGATAAAAGCTTCATACAAATTTCGTAGGGCCAAGTTTTCATTGCCACTGGATTCGAAACATTGGGGGAAGCTAAAAGATCGGCATCAAAGAATTCATCATCATAAAACCACTATTTTATGCATTTTGTATGCATAAAATAGAGCATAAAGGCTTAACTACATTCACTTTTTGATTTCAAAAAGTGAAAAAGTGAAAAATACACACATACTACTAGCGACATCTTCATACGAAATTGAGTATCAAAATTGTGTTTAAAACTTTAAGATTATCTGTCATTTTTATGAAAAAAAATTGTGCAGTTATTAGTTTTTGTCTTGCGGTCAAGATGTGAGTACTAACATTTTTGTTTTATTTCTTAAGATTTTATTATTTTTATTTTATAATTTCTTTTAAATATGTGGGCATAAAGAAACTTCATCATTGAACTGTATGCATTCATTTCCGTTTTTCATCTAGCTCATCGCCACCGCTGGAAAAGAAAACAACAACCAAACCAAAGAGTCCCCGCTTTTCCGAGAAGCATCACGACATGGTGTTTTCCAATTTAATTGGATTTTGTTATTGCGCTATTCATGCAAATACAAATATTGGAAATAAACACCACTTGCTGGGTGATGGTGTGGTCCAGTATGATAAGCTTTAAGGATAGATTTATTCTTGGAGTAGGAAATTGTGATTGGTGGTGGTGTTGCGGTGGCCGATAGAAATTTCTTTTTGGAGGTTACCATCGAACTAATACCGTCTCCTCAGTCGGTGGAAAAGCAACGAAACAAAAAAGAAACCAAAGTGAAATAAGCAATTATTATGTATCTTTTGGGCCAAAGAAAAATTTTAAATTGAAAACATGTGTTCGGGTTTCATTTATTGTATTATACCGATTGTATCAAGATATGTGGCAGGAGGGCTACAGCTTCCAAGGCTATAGAAATGATATATTTTTACATCAAATCACAAAGGAAAACCTTTTGAAATTACAACAAACCTTTTAAAAGATTATGTTGGATTGGAATTTGTTTCGAATTTATAAATTTTTGTTGAAATTTTTTTTTGTTTACAAAACAAATCTGTCAAAAAAAGGCATGTTCATTGAAAACTATCCTTTGCAACGCCATCTAGCAATCATTTTCTTAAGTTGTTGGTTTGCATGTGTTGGTGTTTTCAAAAAGTGAAAAAGTAAAAGTTAAAAATGTTTTAACTTTCACTTTTGTTTTTCTGAGATGAAAGATAGAATTTTGCAGTTTGTTGGTGAAAGACAAAACATTTTTTCACTTTTGTACTTTTTGAAGTTGAATGTAGTTAAGCCTTAAAGCTCCTCGGATAAACTTGGCGCAGGTCGACTCGTCCGACCTGCTCGACATCTTGATTGCAACTGAAATTACACTCGTCATCGTCAGTGTATTTCCTTATGAGACAAACGACAAACGTTTACTGAAATTCCAGTAAAATATTGTTGTATGTATTGCAAAAACAGCACATTTACCGAACGAAGAAAAACACTGATTTGTATGAAAAAATTGTAGTATGTGGTAATTTTTGTCGTATGTGCACGTTTTCTGTGCACTTACGACAAAAAGCTACTGAAAATGTTTGTAAGCCTACACATACGACAAAATGCATAGCGATTATCTCGGAAACGGATACAGATATCGAAAAACGGATCACAGAACGAAGGAGAAAAAATCAATTAGCAAAACTGCATTCAAATCTCGAAACCTCAATTTTGCACATACGACAATATTTTATCGAGGCGACGAAATATCAATTAAAAAAATGCATTTGAAATTTAAAAAAAATTTATTGCAACTAAAAATATTTTGCATTAAAATAAAATGTTATTGCAATTGAAAAAAATTTGCATTTAAAAATTTTTTTTTATTGCAACTGAAAAATATTTGCATTGAAAAAAAATATTTATTGCAACTAAAAATATTTTGCATTGAAATAAAAAATTTGCATGTGTCACTTTTTGAAAACTGACACGCGTCACTTTTGAAACTGACGCGTTTCAAAAGTGACGCATGTCAGTTTTCACAAAGTGACACGCGTCATTTTTTAAAAAAGTGACGCGCGTCAGTTTTCAAAAGTGACGGGGCGTCAGTTTTCAAAAGTGAGAAGCGTCAGTTTTCAAAAATTCAAAAATCAAGGACTTTTCCAAAAATGCCAATCACTATGCTATCACTCGCACCAAAAAATTGCTTTAGGTTATTGATCTATCTCTATACAAATACCCACAATTAATAATAAACAAAAATACAACAAATTACTCAATTTCAATACTTGAGTGTCTGTTTCTTTTTTTGTTATCGTACCTAATTACGTAATCGCATTAGAACAAGAACGAAGTAGTTTCAACGATAATCGTTTAACAAAATAGGGCCCCTGTTTTGTAAATCCACAATCTATTTTCTATCCTTTCCATAAGGAACAATAACACAGCCACACAAAAAAATATAAAAGTTCTGACCTGGGGTTGCGACTAGGTTTTTCATATAGTTTTTGGGTCGCTGAAACCAAATCCGAAGTCAATTTTGCCCTATCACGTCAGGTTTCTGAGATAACCTCATAAAATGTCATGAAAACAAAAATTTTTTTTCTCTGATCTGGGTGTGGGAATATGTTAATCATATAGTTTTTGGATCGCTGAATCCAGATTCGAAGTCAATTTTGCCCTATCACGTCAGGTTTCTGAGATATCCTCAAAAAAATGTCAAAACCAAAAAAACAAAAGTTCTTATCTGGGGTTGCTACTAAGTTTTTCATATAGTTTTTGGGTCGCTGAAACCGAATCCGAAGTTTATTTTGGCGTATCACGTCAGGTTTTTGAAATATCCTCAAAAAATGTCTAATCTCAAAAAAAAAGTTCTTATCTGACATTTTTTGAGGAGATCTAAAAAACCTGACGTGATACGGCATAAAAGAGTTCAGATTCGGTTTAAGCAACCCAAAAACTATATGAAAAACCTAGACGCATCCCCAGATAAGACCTTTTGTTTTTTTGGTTTTGACATTTTTTTGAGGATATCTCAGAAACCTGACGTGATAGGGCAAAATTGACTTCGAATCTGGATTCAGCGATCCAAAAACTATATGATTAACATATTCGCACATCCAGATCAGAGAAATTTTTTTTTTGTTTTCGTGATATTTTTTGAGGTTATCTCAAAAACCTGATGTGATGGGGCAAAACGGACTTCGGATTCGGTTTCAGTGACCCAAAAACTATATGAAAAACTTAGTCGCAACCCCAGGTCAGAACTTTTATTTTTTTTGTGTGGCTGTGTAATCAATGTATTTCTTTTATTTTTGCACCCATTTACCCTGGCAGTTAGCAACAGCGTAATTTTTTGTCAAGAAATTGATAAAGGTAATAGAAAACCTGAAACCCAAAAGAAAAACATAGAGCACAGAAAAAAACGTGTTTCTTTTGGTTGTTTGTTTATGTTTTCTTTTCTTAAAAAAAGAATAAGGATTTAAGGGTAGAATTTAAGAACTGAGATTGAAGCTCGTGACCATCGTTGATTGCGAACTACTCAATTTGTTTTATTAGAAGCACCTTTATACATTCATTAGTATGGTTCTCACACAGGAAGTCTACATCAATGTTCCCTTTCCACAAATTTGAAAGGGAAATGTATTTTCCCAAATCTGAATAATTATGTGGGGAATAGGTATGCTATAAAGAATTCTTTATACCATGGGGAACAGAAAATTAAAAAAAAGATTTAGTTAATCCTAGGAATGACGTGGTCCAAAGCCAAGTTTATCTTGGAACATTTATTAAACCGGCTTCTGAAAGCAAATAGATCATTCACTAACAACAACAAAAAATGAAAATGAACAAAAAATATCATACTCTTCAAGTTGAAAAAAAAGAAAATTTTATTATTTAAAGAAACAATGTGATCCAAGCCAACAGCTTTATTTTTTTTTTTTAAACTACACGTTCAATGGTGTAAACAAATTCGTTAAATACATAAACAAAGTACTTGGAACAGTTATAACAAGAAAGTTACTGTAGAAAACTAAACGAAAAAAAGAAAAGAAAAAAAAAAATAATGTGTGTTCTCAGTTAAATAAATAGAAAAATTAAGTCGAAGTTAAGTCCAGGAAAAATTTTATAAATTCACCCGAGTCTTCTACTTTTTCTTTCTGCCTTTCTTTGCGGCTGGTGCTGCTGCTGTCTCCTGGATTGTAGTTGTTGTCTCTTTTACTTCTGGTACATCAACATTAGCATCTCCGTTTGTTAAAAGTTCAGTTTCTTTTTTTTCTTCTACCACTGTTGCCGCTGTTGTTGTTGGTTTCTTATCTTTTGTCTCTGCTACTTTGGCTACCTGGGTTTTCTTAGGTGCCTCTTTGACCTCAGCAGCTGGACTGTCATCAGCTACCAAAAATATACTATGCTGTCCACCGCCGTATGCTTGAAGAATCTTTTTGTCTTTTGTTTGTTTGCTCTCGATGAGTGTTGGCACAAGAGCGTCATCTTCTTCGCCCGTGCCCAACTGCAGACTCGAGCCCATTCCCCAAGCGTATAGCTGTCCATCTTTTGTGATTGCGAATGATTGCGCTTCTCCTCGTGAAATATTCACAATCTCTTTGTCCTTCAATGCTTCGATGAGTTTCAGTTCTGTTACATCTTCGGGGGTATTGCCAAGCCCCAAACGGCCATAGTCTTTGCGCCCAATGGCATAGCACGAGCCATCGTTTTTGAGCACCAAAGTGTGATGTTGACCTCCGGCAATTATTTTAACATCTTCAAAGCGTGTATTGATTGGGTTTATGATGACCGATTCATCCTTTGGGTAACCCAATTGCTTATAGTTGTTCAATCCGAATGCCCAGATAATTGAAGAACCAGATTCTCTGAGGAATGTGCAATATGTAGCAGCCCATATGGCCTCAATGTGTTTACCTGCATGAAAAGAAATGTTAAAAGATAGTTTCAATTATGTAGGACCAGCTTTACTAAAAATAATAAATCATTCATTAATTAATGGGATTTTTTCAGACAAAACATAGATGTTGGAAGTAGTTCCGGTTCAGAAAATTGCTAACTCGAATAAATGTGAACATTTTAGACCGGTAAATATGCTACCATTACATGAAAAAATATTAGAAAAAGTGGTAGAAATCCAGTTTGCAAAATACTTAAAAAACAATAGTATATTATAATGGAAGAACAATCGGGCTTTCGAAGAATCTGCCTTAAAAACTGTGGCAGCTGATTGAAAAAAAAAAAAAAAATACATGGAAAAGAGAAAATAGCAGCAGCGCTTCGGGCATTTGAAACCGTTGATAGAAATATACTATTAAAAAAATTGTACATAATATGGGGTAAGAGGAATAGAATATCAATGGTTCAAATTATATTTAGAAAATAGAAAACAAATGGTAAATTTTAATAATGAATGTCAAATAGTATTTCTGTTGAGTTAGGTGTACCACATTGGGACAACGTTGGGCCCATTATTGTATATATTGTATATTAATGATATAAAAAAAAAATAATATGAAATTCACAAATAGTTTTTTTGCTGATGATGGTCTTGTTAACAGAAAACATAAATAATGAAAAAATTTATCTAAATATGAATAAATTGGAACTAAATATTAAAAAAAAAAACAAAAATAATATTACTAACGGCAAATAGAGAAATGAATTGTATTGATGAATTTAGATGTGTTCAAGAAATTAAATACTTGGGAATTACAATAGACAATAATTTAAACTTAAAAAAAAAAAACTCTTTGAAAATATTTGTAAAAAATTAACCCAGAAAATCGTTTTCTTTCGTAGAATTAGAAAGAAATTATGCATTCCAATGGCAATTAAAATATATAACACCATAATAAAACCACATTTTGAGTATGGCCCAAGAATACTAATATTGGGGTCTACTGGTATGATCCAAAAACTTCAAATATTACAAAATAAAGCAATGCGGTCAATTTAATATTGCAGTAAATTTACGTCAATATGTTACATGTTAAATATGTTAAAATGGTTAAGTTTTAAACAAAGAATAATATTTTTGCACACTTTTGTTTTAAAAATACAATCCTAAGTGGGCTTTAGGTCTGAAGACTGTAAACGCGGTCGAAACGTCGGAGACAAGATAGAAAAAACACTTTTGTTTTATACCTACAAAATTAAAAATAATTTAATGCCAAGTTATCTTCAAAGAAGATTAACAAGAAGAGCTGATGTTCAGCCATATAATTTAAGAAATAATAACAATTTTAATGTAGGTTAAATTTTCTCAAATAATAGAACCCAAAATATGTTGTTTTATAAGGAAATACAAATTTTTAATAGTCTGGTAGACTATTGAATGATATACAAATTGAAAATAATATCACAAGATTCCAAAGTTAAATATCAACTGTTGGTAAAACTAATTGTTTAAAACTTTTGATATAAATATGTAAATAATATACAGCCATGGACAGAGAAATAGCACACTATTGAGAAAAATCATGCGAATCGAATTTTAGGTATTAGGAATGCTTTTTATATTTTCTTTTCTTTTGGTACCTATATTGTCTAAATAAAGTGATGGAGACAAAAATATCTTAAAAATACCGTTATTTTCTATATTTATTTGCACTAGCAATATAATGCTTTTCCTGTCTCTTTCGCTTAGTGGACACAGAAATGGCACACATTTGTTTAACCGTTAAATTTTTATTCCGCGTTCAAAAGTTATAAACGAAAATACATTTATTTTATTGCTACTATTTAATTAACAAGTATTTAAAAAAAAAATAGGCAGAAAAAATTATTAAACTGCGAAAAAAGGTAGAATTACTTTCGATCTCCATAGTCAAGGGAAAAATCCTTCTTAATTAGCTTTAACTCTAAATTTTTTGAATAAATGATGGATAAAGCCATTTATTTAGAAAGAGGAAATAGAAAATTAAACTCTGATATTAAATTGCGTTAACTTCTTCCCCGCAAAACTACCATACGAGTGGATCACAAAGAAACGCAAATGTGGACCTTTTAAGTCATCTCGTACGATTTTGCACGAAGTAAATATAGAATTCGGTGAAAAAAGTGTCAAGCATACTTAATGATGCTGAGTTATATAGACAGGTAAGCTAGAAAAATCAAATGAAATACAAAGACACATCAAAGATCTCCTAACATTAGCTAAAAAAACATCTGAATAAAAACATGCAATTTTAAATGAGAATCATAGAAAATGTATAAATTGATGTCAAGTTTAAGCTTGGGGAAACAAAATTCGAAAATTCAAACGATCTTTGGGCCAGAATCAAAGAAGCATGGTACCGTACTCCACAAAGTGGATACCAGACGTTAGTTGAAAGTTTACCAAAGAGGTGCCAAGGAACTTTGAAAAACCGTGGTCTACTAACAAGTTACTAACTTAGTAGTATTGAATTTATTGGAAATTGTAAGAATTTTTGCTTAGAAATGATTATTTTTATGATTTTCGGAATGTGTGCTATTTCCTTGTACAAATCATAATTTTTTTTTAATTTAATTGAAAAGAAATAATTTATAATTATTAATTTTATGAATCCCTAAAAGCTAATGCATGTCCTGATATAAAAATTATAATACATAAAGTTAAAAGGTCCCAAATAAATCCAATTTTTGTAAAAAAAAAAAAATCAAAAGCGTGCTATTTCTTTGTCCAGGGCTGTACCTATTCATTCATTCAAATGTATTAAAATTGTAAAAATACCTTTTTTAAACGCTAAATAAACATTAAATTACCTTTTTTGATTGTGACCAGGCCGGGTTGCAGAAGTTCGGTTTTTCCACGACGGCTTTCGCCAGAAGCTGAACGGATAGAAACCCGCCCAAGCTGACCTTGTTCTGCACATCCCACTGTATAGACTTTGCCATTGCATGTGAGAATGACTAGATGATCTGCGCCCGATGCGATGTCGCAGGCAACGATTCCCGGCTTAACTTCGATAGGAAGTCGCTTGTTGCCTTCGAGAGTGAGGCCCATGTTGCCATGTGAATCACGGAATGAACCCCACGCGTATACTTTTCCGTCGTCAAGTAAACAAGCAGAGTGCGAGTCCCCTGCGGAGATTTTAAGGCATTTTCCTGGCAAGTCAACTTTCTTGGGAGTGAATTCAGAACCTTCTTCGGAGCTGTCACGTCCAAGTGCGCCTTCGTCGTTGCAGCCAAACGAATAAACTTGTCCATTTTTATCCAAGCACAGATTGTGCATTCCACCCGCTCGTACATCAACGATGTCTGTGAGATTTGGAACGAGAGCGGGTCTTTTGCGTTCCATGTCTTTTTCATCGTCACCGAGTCCGAGTTGGCCCATATCGCCCTGACCACATGCCAGTACTTTGCCGGTAATGGAGTTGATTTTGGGAAGTGGCAGGGAAAATAATGTACGTTGGATTTTTTTCATGGGACCTTCTTCATTGTTATTTGTGGCGGGTGATGCTTTACGTCTTATTGCTACTTTGGCTGCTCGCGGCATTTTGAGACTGCGCGGGTTTGGATTTCGATTAGAAATTGAGGTTATATTTTTTTTATATATTTGAAAATACTTACTCGTTTCTTTTATTTGGAAGAAATAATTAAAATTGAACTGCGAAGCGGTAAATGCCGATTGCGCTGAAGATCTGAACTATTTGAATTTTGAAATTCAATTAGGATAATATTTGAAAACGCGGGAAAACTTGGAATAGTAGAAAATGCAGCAGATGTGTTTTTTTTTTGTCTTTTTGCAAAATGTCACGTAAAAAATGGAGTTCTCTTGTCAATGCCGATGAAAGCATTCAAGGTTTGATAAAATGACAAAAAAAAAAAATCCCAGTATTTTTGAAAGTAGTGTTTAAGGTGTGCGCATATGTAGATTCGTTAAGGGTGAAACACATTGTTAGACCCTGTTTGGATTAACGCGATTTTATTTATTATTCAAAAAATTTTACAGACATTTTTCTCAGACCCCTGAAATTTGGATTCTAGATTTCTCTATAAAACTCAAATAAAAAAAGGAAGGATAAATCAAATATGTCTGCATTTACCGCGGGTTTTGTACAAATGTGATTTAGCCTTGGTTCAAGTTTTTAATTCGGCGTTTGCGGTGGATAATCTGTAGTTGAATTCTGGGTCAAGCATGTTTCAACAAATTTAAGTCTACGCACGTTAAAAAAAGCTACCGACAGCGTTTTTGTATGAAAATAAATCTTACCGGAACACTGACGTTCAGGTATGAAATTTTTTCCTACACAAGCACTGACTTTTTTTTGTCAATGTTGGTTTGAGAGAGTTTTCAGGCCGATATAAATAAGGAAATATAAGATTATCTACCACGTTATTTTCAATGCTAGCCGTGTTGTATTATTCTTGTGACACAAATTTGTTATATATTGCGATCTAGTTTTATAAGGGGTATTTATGAAAAGTCGTAAACATGGTAAATGTGGTAAATGAACTGTCAAAATTTGTATGGAACCTACAAAATATGAGGGGTATTCACGATCCGGTGTAACAAAAAGGTATAAAATTGCTAGATTTGGTTTTCTAATACTACAACTACAACAGACAAATTTTGCACCATTGTATTTTATTTTTGCAATAGGGTTAGGGTATAGCAAAAGTGTAAACAATTGTAGTCTGTATAGGGGTATTCACGATTCGATGCAAAAGTGTAACATTTTCTTAAAATAAAACAACCAAATATACAGACTAAAATTTTTTTACACTTTTACACTTTTGCTATACCCCAACCCTATTGCAAAAATTAAATACAATGGTGCAAAATTTGTCTATTGTAGTTGTAGTAGTAGAAAACAAAATTTTTCATTTTTACACCTTTTTGTTACACCGGATCGTGAATTCCCCTTATATTTGGTTGTTTTATTTAAAGAAAATGTTACACTTTGGCACTTTTACAACGATACAAGACCATTTGCATCGAATCGTGAATACCTCTATGGTAAAGTTTTTCGTAAAATTTTGTGTGGTAAAATTTACCATCTGAATCAGGTAAATCTGAATGTTTAATTTTGACGATAAAAGCGCTGTTCTGTTGGAGGTGGTAGTTTACTCGAGAGTAGAAATCTAGTACAACTACACATTCCTATCTCCTCGATTAAGGCTTAACTACATACACCACTTTTTGAAAAAGTACAAAAGTGAAAATATTTTTTTTCTGCTTAGCGAAATTGTTTTGTGAAAAAGAGTATATTTTTAGACTTAAAAATAAGCTTTCTGCATCATTTGTTTTAGTTTTCTAGCCCGAAAAACTATACAAAAATGTGTTTGAAAATGTTCACTTTTGTACTTTTTCACTTTTTGAGCCAATAGGGGTATTCACGATCCGATGCAACTGGTCTAGTATCATTGCTAAAGTGTAAAATCTTACAACACTACAACAACAAAATATATGGATTGAAATTTTACAATGGTGTTGCACTTTTTCTATACCCTAACCCTATTGCAAAATAAAAATACAATGGAGTAAAATTATTTTTGACAGATGGCAGCTCACCGTCGCGTCGCCCATGATAAACAGTTTGTCTTTTTTATTCTGTTTATAATGGTTGTCGCTACTCATGTCCCGTAATTTAGTTTCTTTTGATGTAAAATAATTAGTGAAAATTAATCAACCCCAACAAAACGAAGAATTAAATTATAAAAAATGGAAAAAAGAAGAAGCAACGGTGGAGGAAAAAAAAAACATCATTCATGCTTCAATATTTACTATAGATAAGAAGAGGGGCGTTCACAATCTGTTGTAAAAAAATAAAATTTTACATTAGTAAACCTAGTAAACTAGGCTTGTTGCACCAGATCGTGAATACCCCTAATGTAGTTAAGGCTTTAAGCCCAGTACGCAGATCGCGCTAAACTAAATTTTATCTCGACAATTTTTATCTCTACACGCGTTCGCTAAAAGCCAAGATAAATTTAAATTCAAAAATAACGGCTGAATCACAGTTTCATTTACTTATACCAGCTTACATTCAATATTACATTACATATTTTTTTACCTGCAGAATACCTTTTTTACGCTATCATTTTGTTTTATTCCTCTTCTTTTATATATTTCAAGGTTTTTTTTGCCTCTTATTCCTTGCAGCAACAACAACAACCACAAAAATGTCAAAATTTATCTGTGAAAAAATGCGCTGAGCATTATTTCGCGAGCTAAATTGAGTGGAGACTTTTTGCAAAAGTAGTAGATGAGAATTCGAATTTAGCACGTGAACTGCGTACTACCTGGCTAAAAATCCTCGCTAAAATTTATCTTTGGAGGAAATTTGTATGAAAGATAAATTTTAGCGCGATCTGCGTACTAGGCTTTAGAAGAGATCCCAATCTTGATAGTTCTTGTGACTGTAACAAGTTGTGACCGTGGCGGAGAATACGAAAAAGTCACAAATATACAATGAACTTGTGAGGTATCAGTATCAGTGACTTTGGGGGACAATAGAGCGAAAGTGAAAATTTTCAAATGTACAAACTGTTTCGCTAGAAAAAAAAAAAATATTTTGTATTTTTGCCCTTAAAAGGTGTGCCAGAGGTGTAAGGTTTTGTTAAAATTTCAAATTTTAACCGTCAGTTTCATTCTGAAAAATCCCAGTATTTCCCCAGCTGTCAGTGACGCCATCTTTTAATTAAACCACGCAGCTGCCTGTTCATGCACAAAAAAAGCCACACACTCTATCGGCAATATTCCGTATCATGCCTAAATTTTCAGGAACGTGATTTAATTTTCTTTCTAATTCCACCAGGCAGAAATAATACACTCAATTTAATTAATTAAACACTGAAAAACATAAATTTGTAAATTTTAAACACCAAATAATCAAGTAAGTACCACAAGAAGTTTACAGAAAAAATCAATGTCTGCGGAAAAATTGTAATGGCCGCCAAACTTTGCCAGCATCTGCAGCGCCAATCGGTGATAAATTTCCAAAGTGCTTATTTTGTGAATGTGAAGAGCCCCCTATCTTTCAGTAAAAATAATTTATTTATTTATTGTTTACATTTTTTTTTGAGCTTGTATTTTATTTGATTCTAATAAAATTATATTTCTTTATATTTTCACAAAAATGCCTTGAATTAAATTCAGAAAAATTATGTGTGATTACGAAACATATGGCGTCGCGTATTTTTTTCATTTGAAATTAATTTTTTTCCTTTTGCCACTGAAAGTTGAAATATGGGAGATTATGGTTAGAGGTTAGCCTTCAACTTGAATGTTTCTGATTTTTGGTATAAAGTTAAAGTTAGTTTGTCGAAATTTCAATAGAATGAGACAAGTATGGAAAAGATAGAAGTGGGTTGGGCATTATACACTTTTCCTTTCTCTGCTACTGTCACTTCCTTGCCATGTGCTATTGAACTGGCTCAGTCGATTTGCTATTAGCTGCTTGTATATTGTATTAACCCACTCCTATCCTAATGGTTTCGATAATCATTATTCGTCACAATTTTATGGAATCTACTATTTAAATCATTCCGTGAATATCTAGCTCGGTAAACAGAGTCGCTTAATACATATATAGTCCATACTACGCCAAAGTCACCTAAAAGCTTAAGAAACCATATACACTTGGTTGGCTGACGTAGGACCGACGATATGCATATCTGAATATGGCTTTTTAATAGTGGCCAATTTGATATTGATTTATTTTTCTCAGAGAAGGATTCTGTATTTTGTCAAACTTCCTTGGTTCATAGTAACGCTGATATGCGAAATGTGAGTGAAGCTTTGCTTTGAATTAGAGTTGGGCACTTTATTTCGTTTGAGTGATCGATGAATTTAGTTCAAATCACGCTACTGAACTAGTTCTGTACTAGTTCATTTTAGTTCAATTTATTTTAATCAATCCGAAATAAAAAAAAAAAAAAACAAAATTACTTTGTTCAAACTGTAGGTATCCAAAGCATTCTACATATAAAACAAACATCAAGTTAAAAATAATAGATTAACATTTTATTTCTTATAAAAATTCTTAATTTCATTCGAGCTTTCTGATTCCTGATAGAAGTCAAGGAGATGGTTTTTTTGCTTTAATTAAATTGGAATCAATGTAAGATGCTACTTGTTTTTTGTTCTAGCTCTGAAATAAGTGTAGTGGGGCTTGAAGTAGAAACAGTGAAACAGTTGAAAATTCCCTATACAGATGGGACTTCCTTTCACCCAAAGAATATATGTATGTGCCCTTAATTATGAAAGTGGACTAAGTCACTCCCAAAAATGGCATCAAATCTAGCCTAAAAATAACTATTATTTAAGGGGTAAAGTTTATTTGAAAGCGAAATCGCAGTTAATAAACTTCTTTATTGCTCCTCTAGTGATTTCATAAAAGAAATATAATTAAATCGTTATAATAAAATTATTATGTAAGCTTTTCTTCAAACAATGCAAAAAGTGACTTAGTCCACTTTCATAATCATGGGCACATATAAAACAAAAAATAATGGTGTAAGGTGAGCTCAAGCTATTTTGTCTGTCATATTACGACTGCTCTAGGTTGCTGTTTATTTTGTTGAAAAAAATCTTCGCTAACCGCGAACTAAATTGAACTAAGTTCACTAGTTCACGCAAATTAACTTATTCATTGAACTAGTTCGTTCGCGAACGACACAAGCCTACTTTGAATGATTTTGTGGTGTCGCAATTAATTTTGAAAGAATTTACTAATAGCGTTTTCGTTTGGTAATTCTTAGAACGGTCCGGGACTGCCCGTTCCGGAATTCCAAACGAAAAAACTTGGATACTTCTTTTTGATTCTGAAGTTTGGGTTTCTTTGTATTTGTGAAATGCCAAATAATGCGAACGCCTGATGAAATTTTTATTTTGTTTAATTTGTTTATACCATAAAAAGTTATCGTTTTTTTTTTGTTTTCTTTACTTTATTTCAATATAATTTAAAGTTTGGAATAGTCAAAAATCTCAATATTCAGAAATGAAGAACAAACAATAACATTCCATTACTTTGACGTCTTAAGTGTGAACATTTGTGCGTGATTCTCGTTTTGATTCTGCCTCAAAATTAGGAATCGATTTTCTCTTCTTTTCAGAATTATAACTGTCATTGAGTGCCAAACGAACAGTTTCAGAATCGTTCGAATGAATTCCGGAGAGTCCCGGACGACCAAACGAAAACGCTATAAGTTCGACAAAAGCCTTACTACCTTAAATTTAACTTCACACTGCGTCAAAGGGTTCATTTTGTCTAGTACTACCAAAACATCAAAACATCCGTTTCGTTCGGGCATTCTTAATCTAAATGGATATATTCTTGCTCAGGGGCATCAGGTCGTGTAGTTTACCGGTGTATCTTGTTCATCATATTTTCTTTGCTGCTAGTTGACTTAAACGTAAGACCCTGCCTCGTTTCGAATGCATCTAGATAAATGCATTTGCTTATGCATCTGCATTAAACAGAAGGGCCGTGATTTTTATAACTGACTCGAGAAGACTTTATTTCTCTATTGACTACAGTTGCACTTGAATTAATTAATGACGAGGTATATATCTTTAAAGTTAGGCAATAAGGTCTTAAGTCACAAAATTGCATTTTTAGATTTTGATTTAGTAAGAATAAGCTTTTTATTCTCTTTATTTTCGTATCATAAACAAACCTAAAATAACTGCTTCCTATAAAAATAATAGGGTGAATACTCAAAAATTTATCGATTTACATGCATTTCTTAAACTTTATTTATTTCAATTCGTTAAATACTAACGTGAATATACTCATACATACATATATAGTACATAATACTTAAATCTAAATTAATTGCTCTAAGCTATTGAAAAACATAGTTTTGAAAAAGCTACAATTCATGACTTAAGACCTTGCTGTCTAAAGCAGAATCTGCAGTTAGCACTGTCAGCCAGGCCAAGTTTGTTGAGGTGTTTTCTCAGTTTGCAGTAGTCCGTAAAGAACCTTGTTATTATTTTCCTGTCTCAGATAGATGTATCTTTTTTTGGTTTTAATTACCAAGTAATTATTTTGCATTTATGCGTTTAGGATTTTTCAAATTTTTGTTCTTCTGGCTTACTCTTCTTTTTTAATCATTTGTTTGATCATGTTATCCCCAATACCTGGACCCATAAGAAGTGCTGTGAATCATGTTGTCAAATGCAGAATGACCTGCATCACTGCTGTAGGGCAAGTTCACATTTTATCCGTAATGCATGTTCGAACTTTGTTTAGTGCACTTTTAAGTTGCAATCATTTTGTGCCAGACAACAGCTCTCCAATTATGTTACACATCCGCACAAAGATATTTGGTTTGGTCTTCAGTTTTATAACCTTACTAGCTAGTTGGATAGGTCTAATATGAAAAAAAATGTTTCCTTGTAACTGTACGATTGTTGTTGATATAAAAAAAAGACAGTGAATAATCAGGAATGTAAGATGTTCTAGTAATTCATCTACTAAAAGACTCCACAGGGAAAGCTATAGTACTCCTCCCTGTGGAAAGCCTCTTATTGTAATCACTCTGCGTTGTTCCACCCATAGTTAAAATCATATTTCCTGAACAGAAACTATCTTCTATCTCTGTATCAAGTAGCCTAAAGAGGGAGATCTTCATGGAAAATAAGTATTAAGCAGCAGAGTTGACTTATACTTCGCTTTCCAGTTAAAATTTTATCCGGTTTCTGTTTTTTAATGGGTTTTATAAAGTTCATTGCACCACTGACCTCATTTACTATTTGCTACAAATTATAGTGATATGTCATTCTAACTAGATGAAGAAAACTCTTAAGGACAGTTTTGAAAATGTTCTAGTTTGTTACCCCTGAATTTCTTCCATAGGTATTCTCTGAAGGTAGGTCTTCTAAGTTAGCAGCCAGTTTATCTCCCTTCATTTCAATACAAGCACGAAAGTTCATTTTCTTTTCTCTACAATATCACTAGAATATTCTCAGGTCTCAAGCCTCAAATCTTTACTTTTGAGTTTAATAAGAGGTTGCTTTAGTTTTTTCTCGGCATCAAAGGCCTCCATGATGCTCTGGCACACTGATTTTTAAGGCAATGAATTGTATGTGTCACAGTAGTATGAATCTTTACTTGTACTTTTTTTACTTTTATTCTTATCTAACAGCCCCAGCATTATGAAATATCTTTTACAATTTTTTTAAAACTTTTTTCCTTTTGTTTTCTTCCATTAGAATTCAAATATGTCTCGAATAGCAAATGGCAATGTTCAGATAAAAATAGAGACCAACGAGCTCCAGACATACTTGGATACATTTAATAAAGAAATCGAAGAAGGCAGTCGTAGTGTTAGTAACACCCTCGTTGATCCTGCCGATTTATTGAATGCGCATGCTAACAGTGATGACGAAGAAGAAGAAGAAACAGGAACATACTTTGTTGATGAAGCCGGTAACTATTATTATCAAGCGACCAAAGATGCAGAACCAGTACCTACAGATCCACCAGAAAATGTTCACATTGTTGGTGAGGATAGTGACAGTGATGGAGAAGAATTCACATTACCAAAAACAACACAAAGTAAAAATCGTAAATCATCCACATCTACCGATAAAAATGCTTCTAAAAAGCTTAAGACCAATGATTCAAATGTTGATTATGTGCATTTAGGATATACACTTGGCGAGAATGATGTAGAAGTCGATGACATAAATGAAAGTGAAAATGGTGCCAATAACGAGGAAGATGATGAAGAGGGTAATGACGAGGAAGATGACGAAGTCGGTGATAATGAAGATTTTGATGACAAAGAGATTTTCGATTTTGACGAAAATGAAGAAGGCAGTGTACGACGCTCAGATTTACGCTTATCTGCAAAAGTTGTCCATTTAAGTACGAAAAATGGCAAAACAGCAACTCACCTATGTCCCCATTGCGAATATGTGTCTCCAAAAAGATATCTATTAGCTCGTCATATGAAATGCCATTCGGACGAACGCCCATTCAAGTGTTCAGTTTGTGAACGGGGTTTTAAGACGAATGCTTCGCTTCAGAATCACGCCAATACTCATACCGGTAACAAACCTTACAGGTGTAAAAGTTGTTCAAGCACTTTTACAACATCTGGAGAACTGGTACGTCATGTTCGGTACAAGCATACCCATGAAAAACCACACAAGTGTTGCGAATGTGATTACGCCAGTGTAGAATTAAGCAAATTAAAGCGGCACATTCGATGTCATACTGGAGAGCGTCCTTTCCAATGCCCTCATTGTACTTATGCATCACCAGACACTTTCAAGCTAAAACGTCACATGCGCACCCATACGGGAGAAAAGCCATATGAGTGTGATATTTGTCATTCCAAGTTCACTCAGTCAAATTCACTTAAACAACACAAACTTATCCACAGTGTGGGTGATAAACCTGTGTTCCCGTGTCATCTCTGCCCAACGACTTGTGGCCGAAAAACTGACTTGAGAATACACATTCAAAAATTGCATACATCTGACCGACCTCTGAATTGCAAGAGATGCGGCAAGTCTTTTCCAGATCGGCACACCTATAAGGTGCACTCTAAGACCCACGATGGTGAGAAATGTTTCAAATGCGATTTGTGTAACTATGCTTCGATATCTCAACGGCATTTGGACTCGCATATGTTGATTCATACCGATCAAAAACCATTTGAGTGCAAGCTTTGCTGCCAGAGTTTTAGACAAAAACAGCTTCTGCGGAGACATCAAAATCTCTATCACAATGAGAGTTACGTCCCACCACAACCACAGGAAAAAACTCATTCATGTCCCGATTGTCAGCGTGCATTTAGTAGAAAAGGAAATCTTATGAGGCACATGGCTACACATGACCCAGATTCAGCGTTGAATGGAGAGAAACAACAGATAAAGATGGAACGAGTAATTCGAGGGGATAACGATGATGGAACTTTGGAAGTACTGAGCGAAGTTGAGGAAAATGAAGAAGAAGAAGATGGAGATGAGGAAGGTGATGGAGAAGTAGATTATGAAGTTGAGGAGGAAGATGAACAGATGGAAGATGAAGAGGCAATGGAAACATATATCGAAACAATAGCCGCTGACATAACCAATTTCGAGGAAGTTATAATTAAGAAAGAGGAAGAAAGAGAAGAGCGAGATCTAGTGTCAATCGAAGGATTAGATGATCAGCAATACATGGTCGTGGAAATTATTCAAAGCGATGATGAAAATGATTTACAAGAAACGGCTATTAAAAATGAGCTCGATGATGATGAATTTGTTATTTCAGGTAATATATTTATTTTTATATGCTTTCATTTGGTCTAGAAAATTCATGTAATGATTTTATAGAACTCACAGACGATGGGGTAAATATAATTAAAGGAAGAAAAAACCAGAACGAAGCAATGGAGGATTTTGGATTTAGTGTAAGTTGTTGATCTTTTAGTCTTAATATATTTTGTTTAATTCTGTTTTGTTACTTCTTTAAGGAATCAGAAGAAATATTAGATGAATCAAATCATTCAAATGTGCATGGCGATTGTAAAAGTGGTATTGAGTTGCTGGAAATATTACAATAACAAAAACAAGTTGTGTAAATATGTATTTAATTTTTCTCAGGTTCATAGTTTTTTGGAATTAATTTTAGCTTTATTTTTAACCATTTCATAACAAATAATGTAAAATGCGCTGTTATTATTTGTAATAATATAAGCGAAGTTTTATTGAAATAAATCA
The DNA here is from genome assembly GCF_945859705.1 of Episyrphus balteatus. Taxonomy (NCBI): domain Eukaryota; kingdom Metazoa; phylum Arthropoda; class Insecta; order Diptera; family Syrphidae; genus Episyrphus; species Episyrphus balteatus. The sequence goes on from NC_079135.1 coordinate 37,825,397, forward strand.
TAAAATGTTAAACAAGATGAAATTTTTGGTTGTAAGAAAATATTTTAAAAAATGTGGTTGATTATGGAATGATTAGGCAGGACCAATTTCACCATTGGAAATTTTAAGTTGCTTTGGGCCTAGAAAGCAAATGAGGAATAAAGTCATCTTGCGAAGAACCACTGAAAAGCTGTATAAAACAGTCATCATCATCATAAATAATGAAGGCTCTCTGGGCGTATTCGAAATAAAGATTCTGCATACATGATTTATTGCCCGGTTTGCATTAGTATTGGATTGCAGCGAAGGAAAAACCGCGGGCCGACGGAACATTAAAGCTGTCTATTAGTTACGTTTACAAGAATTTAAAATCACTGGTAAACGTAAAGCGACGTAACATTTACGCTTTAGCCAATTAATATTGCAAAAACAAACAGATAGACGGTACTTAGAATAGAGGCACTATGTTGGAGGTGACCGAATTTTGGTAAAAATTAGAATAGTGTTGTAGTTCCATCATAAGTAAGTAAGTATAGTATGCATTGATGGAGGCAAATCAAAAGTTTTTTTTAAATAGAATTCTCCTTTCAAAAATAACTTGAGCTGGTTTCAATGCTGTTTTTCTCATAGTTCTGTTTGCTTTTTCAGGATTTTCTGTACAATTTACAGAAATAAGTAAAAATATTGTATTTCCCTCAAAAATAAATTGGTTTTGCTATTTTTGTTTTTTTTTTGAAAATGAAAGTGATTAACGCTATTATTTATGAATTGCTTTAATTTGGAAAATGTGTTTAAAAACCTTGTTTGTTGTTGTCTTATAGCTGCGAAGCTTATACACAAGAAGAGCGAGATGGTCTTAACCTTGAATAACTTTATTAAAAAAAAACATATTTCCCACAATTAAAAAAAAAAAGTAAACAGTCTAATAGAAAAAAATCTAATTAATATTTCTATACTCCTTAGGTTTCCGGAACGTGCCCATTCTATTGTTTAATTTTTAAGTGTACTTACAGTGCTGCTAAAAACATTCCGGATTTTTTTACCATTTTCATCAAATAAAATTTTAAAACACAAAACTGAAACAAATTATTGTTTTAATATTTTTTCTAGGTAGTTTATATATCAATTAAGCAATTTCAACAGAAAATAATGATCTTTAACACATTACAAAAAATTTAAAAATTGAAAAATGAGGCAAAGCCAGAATTACGGCTGTGAAAAACTAACCGGATTTTTTAATGTTAATGTTTAAAGTTAATATTTTGTTGAGAAACCTTTGTTTTCGAAAACTGCTTGGCACCAACGAGACTTGGACTCGGCCAAATTTAATAAAATAGAACTAGGAATATGCTCCTAGTCATTTTTCAAAGCTACGAGTACGTTAGTTGCTGAGGTGTGCTTTTTATTCTCTACTTGTCACTTAAAGATGACCCACAAATTTTCAATCGGGTTCAAGTCGGATAATTGTTGCGGCTATGTCATACTAGGAGTGTTGTCTACCCCGAAATACCGTTTTACGAGCTTTTAAGAATTTTTGGCATCTTAACTTGCAGGAAAAGCCAATGTAAAGGCATTTCTTTCTCCTTTTATGGAGCCATTATCGACTCCAACATCTCTCCATTCTGGAAATGATCCATAAATCCGTTGATTTAGTGCAACGGGGTAGAGCCTGCAGCTGAAAAAACCCCAAACCATCAATGATCCTCTACTGTGTTTCACGGTATGGAGCACATTTTTTTGGTTTCAAACATGTCCATGTTTTAGCGCATGGCTGCCATTTTACAATCGGAATAGAACAAGTTAAAATTGCTTTAATCATTGAAAACATATTTTTCAGATGATTTTTTGTAAATACAAGCATGATGAAGTATTTTCATTTTAAAATTTAAAGTTTTTCTTAAGATCCTTTCATTGCCTACCTTTTTAGACAATGCTTAGCATTAAGGAATGGCTTTTTTCTGAGCGGAAAGAGATTTAAACCAAATCTCTCAAAGCCTTCCTTACTGTACTTGATGTTGAAGGCAGATTAAGCTCCTCACAAATCGATTAAGAAGTCGCAAAAGGATCTTTTATCAAAAACTCTTTATTCGACTATCAGTTTTTATGAATATTTTGTTATCGCATCCAACCTAGTGATCTGCTTTAACTAATTTTTCTCTTTTTTACTGTTTGACGATATCATACTCACTTGACGTTGCAATTTACAACATCCCAAAGGGATAACATTTAGTTTTATTTCGACTTGAAAGTGTTCTACGACTTAGTACCGAATTTTATGACTATAATGCATTTTTTTCCGTTATTCCATTAAATAATTTGTACAATTCACAAAGCTAACAACTTTGTTTGTCACTGCATACAAAAATTTTACAGAAGTGACGCTTAAAACCGTTACCTCAGCACCGAGAATCGAAATCCTTGAAAAATCCGGTTAGTTTTGCACAGACGAAATTCTGACTTTCCTTCATTTTTCGATTTTTAAATTTTTTAAAATATTAAAGAACATTACTTTGTGTTCAAATTCCTTAACTGATATATTAAGGATCCAGAAAAAATACTAAAACAATATTTTGTCCCAGTTTTGAATTTTAAAATTTTATTTGATGAAAATGACAAAAAAATCCGGAATGTTTTTAGCAGCACTGTAAATTTCCGAAAAAATAAATAAAAATAAAAAGTAGGACCTATACCCCCTCTCACTTAATACGGCTTTGGTTAAGTTATTCATTTAGCACGATACTTTTCTCATGCTGATGAGTGATGATAAATAAGGTTCATTTAATAATGCCGGTTTATTATGTCTGCTCTGTCCCTGCCGCAAACAAAACAAAGACATTCATAGTTCATACATACAAACACATAGACTTACAGTAATTATAGGAGAGTAGAGATCACTTTTGAACAGCTTAAAAAAGGTTATTATTTAAGAATGCTTATTAACAGAGTTAAAAAAAATTCAAACTAAATTCCGACACAGACAAATACATATCTGAAAACATTTGTAGAGAAAATTTTAAAAATTAAAGAACTTATCGAAAAGTAATACATAGCTTTGAAATTCACGTGTTTGATACAGGTTATTAAAAAAAAATCCGAGATATCTTAGGACTATTTGAAAAAGGACGCACGTCCTTATCTTAGCATTTAGTTTTAATAATCAGTTTCTTGGTTTTAGTTTTGTCCAATATGAAACTTAAAAAACAAATCCGTTTTTATGTTAAGTGATCCTGAAGGATTAAAAAAAGTGTTACCTACTCCTTTACTCCCATACTCCCCTACATCAATATGTTTATTTATGCTTGTACTTTAAAAGTAATAATATAAACATTGATACATACTTTTTAAAAATAGAATCATTTAATCTCCAGAAATCTTGTATTAGCATTAGGGTGATCCAAAAATCTGATTCTCTGATATCGAATGAAAATATTATAATTAAAGAAATGTTTTAACTCTTCTGTAAAGGGGGTGGGATTGTCCTGGTTTTGGTATCATTAGATTCATTATTAAAAACACAATTGTGTACCAAAAATTCACTTATCTCCTGAGCGAGATTGGAGAAATTCCGAACTGAGTTGTTTCTTAAGGATGTTAAATTTTTCGAAATAGAAGACTTTCATTTGGGCCACCCTAATTTGCATACATATGGAATTTGATGATAAGAAATCAATATCTTATCGAATTATGTACCAGACATTCACTTGAGAGTGTCAATAAGCACCGTTTTCCGTATATTGTGTGAGGCAAAGGGGAAATAAATGCACTCGCACTATAGACAAATCTGATTTAAGTGTTATCATGGTATTCATTTAGTTGATTAACTTCCACAGAACGTTGTGGTTGTCTTTTTTACAAAAATAAATTTTTAAGTCTTTCATAAAAAGTTTTTTAAAAACTTTTTTGTAACGTTTCTAAGTTTCGTTTCAAAAATTAAAATATGAGTATCTCTTTCATTGGTTTTGCTGATCACAATTATGTTGTAAGTGTGTGAAGTGTGAAGATTGATGAGATAAATCGGGCCTAAATCTATATCAGAGATTCTGCAACTACATCTGCAAATTAATGGTCATCATTGTTGCTTGGAACAACTTAAAATCGTACACAGTCGTATGGAGTAAAATAAGATTTTTTTCTAAGACCCAGAAGTGTGCAATTATTTTTAAACGAAGCAGTACTTAAAACGGTTTCTAGACTTGGAAAAAAAAAGCTGCAAACATGAGAGGTACTTAGATGAACCGTTTGTCAAAACCAATTTTTATTTGCTAAAAAACATGAGGTTAATTCAATTTTACTTCACTTTTGACTAAGTTTTAACATTATTCTTCTTATAAGACTATGTGGCTACATGCATACAAATGTATTTTCAATTTGAATTAAACATTTAAAAAAAGTCAACATTATTATTACACTCTTGTGTATTTTTTCTGAACGCAAATATTTGTTTAATGGATTTACTGTAAACATATTGATATCATGCTTCATCAGTCATGCTCTAGTGCCCTGAACTTGATATTGATAAAGGCGGGGTAAAATTATCTCCCGAACTTCAGTTGTCTTTCAGATAAATGATACATTACTCAAATTTCAAATACAAAGTTCAAAATTTCTTAGTTTGTGATTAAACCGTCCCGTAGCGTAGGTATGAGCTAGTTTTTGTCCTTATTTACAAATATTGTCTATTGTTGTTGTGACCCAATGAAGACAAGGATCAGATAAGATTGTTCTTTTTATTACTTGCTCTATAGGGCAAGTATTGGTTTCGTGTCGAAAAAAAAAATTGAGGTTTTAATCAAAACCAACATTACGATGATGGAGAATTCCGAAAAAGTGGGTCTCGCAATTCCGTCCGTGCGTCTGTGCGTCTGTGCGTCTGTGCGTCTGTGCGTCTGTGCGTCCATCTGTACACATTTCTACTGGCTAAACGGGTGGTCGGATTTTCTTCAAATTTGGTACAGATGATTTTTATAGAATTTCGAAAGTTGGTTTTTTTTTGTTTTTTTATATCTCGTTTATATCGTATACCTCCCATACAAAAAAATACGATATTGCAAATTTCTCGAAAACGGCTCTAACGATTTTGATTAAACTTTGCAGACTTAATATTCAAGGCAATTGCAATAATACTGCATTTTTAGATTTTCTCAAAAAAGTCTAAAAAGTGTACCTCCCATACAAATTTTTCAGTTCAAACCAAATAACTCGAAAACGGCTCTAACGATTTTGATTAAACTTTGCAAACGTAATATTCAAAGCAATTGCAATAATACTGCATTTTAAGTTTTTCTCAAAAAAGTCAAAAAAGTGTACCTCCCATACAAATTTTTCAGTTCAAACCAATTAACACGAAAACGGCTCTAACGATTTTGATTAAACTTTGCAGACGTAATATTCAAGGCAATTGCAATAATACTGCATTTTTAGATTATCTCAAAAAAGTCAAAAAAGTGTACCTCCCATACAAATTTTTCAGTTCAAACCAATTAACACGAAAACGGCTCTAACGATTTTGATTAAACTTTGCAGACTTAATATTCAAGGCAATTGCAATAATACTGCATTTTTAGATTTTCTCAAAAAAGTCTAGAAAGTGTACCTCCCATACAAATTTTTCAGTTCAAACCAAATAACTCGAAAACGGCTCTAACGATTTTGATTAAACTTTGCAGACGTAATATTCAAAACAATTGCAATAATACTGCATTTTTAGTTTTTCTCAAAAAAGTCTAAAAAGTGTACCTACCTCCCATACAAATTTTTCAAATTGTACCAAATAACTCGAAAACGGCTCTAATGTAATATACAATATAATTGCAATATAACTGCATTTTTTTTTCTTCAAAAAAGTCAAACACAAAAAAAATTCAGCAAAATCTGTCCTAAATGTCGGCTCTTCCCTTTTATGAACCAAATTTTTCTAAAAATTATATAACCCACATTTCTTAAAACCTACAACTTAGCTTATATTTTTTTTAACACTCAAAATAAAATTTTAGGTCTTTCCACGTTACCCAGGAGGTAGACCCTTCACGCGTTTTTTTTACCGAGGTTTCCCCGGTAGGCATAGTCCTCATGTTGTAATGTAAGAAATACGGTTATGAACAAAAAATGTATGCAAAATGAATGTAACATTATAATAAAGAAAAAAAAAAACAATTATAAAAGAAGAACTATGAAAACCTAACCAAAACCTATTCGATCATCTCACCATATTAATTATTCTTGTGGAAATATAAAGTAAATTGGTTTATGATCTGAGAAGAAGCTTTCATACACTCCACACTCTAGTGGATGTATGTTTGAAAATATGACATCAATTTGGGTATTGTTGTCTGTAGTAACTGTATTGTTAGGTAGTGCGGATCTAAGATTCCATTCCGTCAAAGTTTCATGGAGAAATGTGTTCGGCTTATTTCTTAAATTGATGTTAAAATCTCCCAACAGAACGATTTTTCCAAGTAATTTGTGTCTTATTTCATTCATAAAATCTTTGAATTGTTCCCTAAAGTCTTCAAATGAAGCCGAAGGAGATTTATAACCTGCGATAACTAAAACTTCACCTAATTCAAATGAGAGCAAATCAATATGAGTTTTCTTTGTCGAATCTATAATTATTTGTATTGTAGCCGATTTGATGCTCTTTGTGTCAATTGATAAGGTTTCCTTTACAAAACACATTAATCCTCTGGGCTTACGCTTTTTATAATCCTGATCTGACCTATAAATTAGTTTAAATCCCGGTATATTCAAAGAATCTGAATAAAGTGTTTGAGTTTCGGAAAAAACTAAAACATCACAATTTGAGTACCAGTGATCGGCTATAACGCAATTTATGTTCTTTTTAAGAGAACGAGCATTTTGGTAAGCAACAATTAAGCCGGTTTTTTGGTCAAAATTTTTAAACGACAAATTCATTTTACAATCATTTCTAAGACGTCTTAACTCATCCAAAATCAAATTTTCTTCGGCTGTAGCATTTGGTGGTGAGAAATTACCAATTATAAAAAGCCCTGTCAAAGATGTTACTCTACTTAACGCAACGTACATCATAGATCTTCTGATTTTTTTCGATTTTCTCAGATCGATGCACACTTTATCGTATGTTTGGCCTTGGCTTTTATGAATTGTTATGGCTTCTGCTGGAACTATTGGAAATTGTTTTCTAAGAATTTGGTATGTGTTAACGGTATTCACATTTATTGAATGAACTTTCCTTTCAATAGGGACCAAGTTGCGGTCTATGTCATTTAATTCTATGAATTTATTTAAGGACTGTCGGGCTTTCAATCCAACTTGAGGATTTGGTGGAAATAAAATCCAAATTTTGTCTACTTCACTCGTATTGGGTTTCATTGAAATGTGCTTGAGTTCACCACAGGCTCCGTTCACCAAACCGTCTTCAACATCTATATTTGTTGTAATCATATATTTTATGTTTTTCTTAAGACGTACTATATTTGAAAGACCCCCTAAATCAGACAACTTTTTCTTCTGAAGTGCTTCCAATGCTCGTTTTTTAATTGCTTCTCCCACTTTTCCAAGCACAGAATCGATGGATGTGGCACTTATTTCTTCACCCGGTGCTTTTGACAGTTTTAAACTATTATACTCATCAACGTCATTATTCGTTGAGTACAATCGAATTACGTCTTCAGGTATAGAAGTGCTATCAACTTCACGACTCTTAACTAGCTGAATATCTTCACTTGTCATTGTTCCCGTAGCAAGATTATTCAGTGCGTTTATAAATAAGGTTTCATTTTGTTGGCGCATGATTTTGGTTAGCTCAAAAATTTTGAAAAGTGCCCATAACGTGTTCGTTTCGGCAAAAACATTTAAGTCGTTATTTTGTGGTGCCTTAAATATAAACGTGTCAAAGACAGGAGGTAACTGGTTCAAGTCTCCAACTAAAATAATGGAAATCCCTCCAAATGGTTCATTTCGGCCCATAACCTGTCGTAGTCTTGTATCTACCCTACTTAGAAGACGACTTCCAACCATTGATATTTCATCAATAATAAGCAATTTAAGATTGATTAACTTTTGTCGTATCGTGTTCGCAATATCACTGGAAAGATTGGGCATGGTCCCTCCGTACTGAGAAACGGGGAGAGCGAAAGCTGTATGAAGTGTCACCCCATTAATCAAAAAAGCAGCTTTTCCTGAGGGAGCAGTTAGCAAAACTTTTATGGAATCTCCAATTGCTCCCGGTCTATTATCAAAATATTTAGTAATTAGTTGGAATATGGAGTTGATTACCGTAGATTTACCGACTCCAGCAGAACCACTTAAGAATATATTAAGAGGCAAACAGTTTTTCGTTTTAAAACAATTATATACATGCATTACAAATTCTCGTTGGTCTTTGTTTAATTTGTTCAGCAGTAAAATCATACGCTCTTGGGAAATTTTGGGTGGACTCACGAAACGATTAACTAAATTTTCCTTTTTATTTTCTACTCCGCCCTGCTCTAAAATATCTATCTGCTCTGGTTCAGGAAGAAAATCTGATGGAGTGCATTCATGCCTTTCGTTGCCTTGTCTTATTTCTTCAAGTGCTTCATCTAAAATATCGTCTTCTACTATGGCATATTTTAATCTATTCGCTTCAACTAATGTTCTATTCCTCAAATAAGCTTCCTTAGAATCGATATTTTCTATTTCCTCGGCCTCATTTCTCCAAGGCATAAATAAAAGTATCTGCTCACGATAATAATTGTGTGGATCCTGTGCCAATTTGTATCTTCTATATCGAATTATCTTAGAATTGTGCCTTAAATGATAGTTATCTTCGTTTTCATTTTCTTCATCATTTTGCCTACGCGAATGTGTGAAATTCGCAACAAAATCTGCTAAGCATAATTCTTCGTGTTTCACAGGCCTTTTTGAATATTTTTTAAAGTCATTTTCGACAAAAATGTCAGTGGAATCAGAGTTAAGGTTCTGAAGAAACTTATTGGACTTTAGCATCATTAATCTACTTTCAATTGGACTTGTATTTATAAAAACATGTCCTCTACTACTTTTCGACAATGGCAAAGATAGTACGTGATATGCAGCTTCTTGAGCAGACATCAAATTGCTGTTGAGAAAAACATTCGCGATATTTCTAAATTTGTCTTTAATATTTTTATGGCCCTGATTAATATCTGATGCAGCATCTCTTAGAAGCTTGGATAAACCAGCATCCACTTTGCTAATGTAGTTCACAATATAATTAGCTATTCCGTATTCCTCCAAGACAAACTGAACATCGATGTTCGACTCAAACAAATTCAAAACGTCCTTATTGTAGGAATTTATTGCAACTTCTAAACTGTTGCGTTTTAAAAATACTTGGGGGTTCTTTAAGGAATTCCTGATCGCATTAATGTATTGGGACTCTGTAATTTTGAGTGAATGCAGTATCTCACCAAAAGGAACAAGGGATGGTTTTTCAAAATAATGTTGCATTTGGGTCCTAATTTTTCCTAAAATAGCTGAAAGTTCTTCTTTTTCTTTACCTACTGGAGTTTCGGGAAGAGGTTCAAGAATTTGGGTTTCTAGCATAACTGGTATAGGGAAGTTAAACCTGCATTTGGTTTTATTTAACTTTCCCTTATTACAAGTATGCGAATGCCTATGGCGAAGGTAGGGTATATAGGGACTAATAGGGTTATCTTCGCACGTGATAAACCTATCAATAAACGAGGTGCATCGCGACTTGCTTTCCTCATCGTTTAATTTATAAACAGGAGCATTTTTGAGCCATAAGAACATGTGCTCATGGGGTGAACCACGCATCTGGAATTCTACTCTTTGATAACTGTCTAGGACTTCAAATTCGTTGAATGGCCCATTTTTGCTTTTTATGTACTTCATAAATTTGGCAACTTTATGGTCAAAATATCTAGCACAAGTAACAGGGTCATTTCTGATAAGCTCAGTTTTTTCGCAGTTTTCTAGTGACATGGCTTCTTCAATACTAAGTGTTTGGTTATTTAATAGTTTTGAAAGAAGTTGGATTAATTCCGGCCAATTCGATTCGGCAGCAGACAGAGTTAAAAAGAGTGTAGGTTTGCCCAATTGGCGAATCATTGCCATTAATTGCATTTTTTTTAACTCCCAGTATGACGGAGATGACGGAATACGGTTTAAAATCCTGTACCCTGCGTCGTGTTGAATAAGGGAATCAACAAAATTTTTCTTTAAAATATTGTCTGCGGTCACTTGATTTGTTCTTTTGCTCTTCCGGAGGCAAATATTAATATTTGAGAGACACGATTGTTCGAGTTTCTTTTTTGCCATGTATAAAATTTTAGTGGGAACACACCCGCGCCTGTCATTTCGCCGAGCGATTGACTTTGCTCTCTCTGAGTAAGATATTTTGTTTGAAGATTCTAAGGGATGCCCACAATAAATTTTAGGAAAACATAGTTCCTCTAAATTTGGGTATAAGTGCCATGGTACTGGAGTCTTCCCTTGACCAGGTGCTATTATTGGAATGCAATCTGCTGCTTCTTTGTTTCTATCAATAACTAAGACCTCATCGTGAATCTCTTGTTGTAAAACCTGATACTCTTCAAATCTTTTGCCCTTATTTGATGTACTAGGTTTTGCTTTCGGTAACCCTTTGAATTCATCCAAATTAATTTCTTCTAACATGCTATCACCTTGTAAAACCTATCGAGAGAGCCCTGTGGGTTCTGTGCATCATTAGAGTCCACAATGAACTCAACTAATTCATCATACTCCTTGTCATACTGATTAAAGTAAGCTTTATCGATTTGAATGTTGTTTTTTATATAGAGAGGTGTGTCATGAGGTATTTCAAAGCATCACACACAACTGCTGGTCGAATAGTCTCAAACATATAGTTTGTGGCATGGTCAAGATGTCGCCTGAGTTTTAACTGAATCGTCTTCATATTGTCAAAACGCCGTGGCAGTACCTGCAGCATATCATTCACCTCAACTGAAATATTGACAACGCTTCCTTTCATTCCAAGTTGGGGATTCAGGGCAAAGGGTTTCAAATCGCGAATTTGCATAAAATTGATGAAGGGCGCAACCATTCTTTCTTCAAGAGGAGAAAGTATTTGTATACAATTTGGAATGGGAATAAATTTAAGTCATTTGTGGTCGCTAATTTTGGAATAACACCTTTTTGGACGTATCTATAACAAGTCTTACATGTCCACGGTGACAAATTACTTCTCAATTTATCTATGCTCTCAACAAATTCTTTTCCAAAATATTTTTTGGAATAATTAGTTTGGTATTTTACAACTGAATGCGCGAAAAATAGCCCTTCACAAAAACAACAAATATGCTCAGGACACATGCTTCTTTCTTTTAATAAATCTAAGCTTTGCTTGACAGTCTAAACTGTTTTTCTTTTGCAAGGTATTGTAATATTGTTCTCGAAATTTGTATAAATGATGTTCTCGCTTTTCTTTCCTTTGTTTAGAATTGAGTGCCTTTTCTTTTTGTTTTAATCCAGGGATGCTGCGCCTTGTTTGCATTCTTGTCAATAGTCTTGCATTTTCTTTTTTTTTATAAGTTTCTTTAGTCCTTAAAATCCTTTTCTTAGCTATATCCTTCTTCTTTTCTAATACTCGATTTTCAACTAGGCTACGTCTTGTCTGCATTCTTGTCAATAGTTTTCTCATTTTCCCTTTTCTTATAAGTTTCCTCAGTCCTTAAAATCCTTTTCTTAGCTATGTCCCTTCTTCTTTTCTAAAATTCGATTTTCAACTAGGCTACGTCTTGTCTGCATTCTTGTCAATAGTTTCTCATTTTCCCTTTTCTTATAAGTTTCCTCAGTCCTTAAAATCCTTTTCTTAGCTATGTCCTTCTTCTTTTCTAAAATTCGATTTTCAACTAGGCTACGTCTTGTCTGCATTCTTGTCAATAGTTTCTCATTTTCCCTTTTCTTATAAGTTTCCTCAGTCCTTAAAATCCTTTTCTTAGCTATGTCCTTCTTCTTTTCTAAAATTCGATTTTCAACTAGGCTACGTCTTGTCTGCATTCTTGTCAATAGTTTCTCATTTTCCCTTTTCTTATAAGTTTCCTCAGTCCTTAAAATCTTTTTCTTAGCTATGTCCTTCTTTTTTTCTAAAATTCGATTTTCAGCTAGACTTCTCCTTGTCTGCATTCTTATTAAAAGACTATCATTTTCCTTATTTTTAAAATCTTTTTGAGATCGCAAGATTTTTTTCCGTTTTACGTCCATTTTTCTTATCGCATGTAGAATTGCTTCATTCTTCCCTTTTCTTGATTCTATTTGGGTTCTCCGTTCTTTTGCTTTAAATGTCTCATTCAAACGTAAAAGTCTTAATCTAGCTTTGTTTTTTTCTAAAATTTGTTTTTGTTTGAATGAAAAACTTTTTCGCTTAACTGTCCACGGAGTTTCATTCTCACAAAATGACTCATACTCTATTTTTAATGGAGTTATACTAAATAGAGGCTTTAGCATTGAATCTAAGGACGATTTAAAGGTTGAAACTAGTTCCTGTATGCTTTTAAACATTAGAAGAACTGCTACACCATTTGTTACAGCGTTAAGATTTTGATCTCTACTATGAGGATCGAACAAACAAATCAAATTTTCGTTCTTTAAAACTGCAACCGACAAATTAGCAACAGTCAAAACACCAAATAATTCGTTGGAAAAAAAACGATTAAGCTCCGTAAAAAAACATTCCGACTCATCAATATAGCCTTGAAAAGGATCTAACTTATATTCTACATGAAAATTGGTATTTTCAACCGAAAAAAATTCAAGAACTTCGTCTGCCGCCAAGTAAAAAGATGACGGCGGCGGTTGGCCAAACCTTTCAACAAAACTGGAAATTGATTGAACATGAAGCTCATGTCCCTGTACCAAAATCTTATCGATGAAATCAGTGTTCCAAGTTGTCACGGATTTAAGTTGGGACATACACAATGCCATCACCGCATTGCTGGTGCACTGAGTATTTCTAAAATTACCGTCAAATATGTCACTGTTCTGACAGAAAGACCCCTTAATACAACTAAAATTGTCATCGTTTTTAGGAATAACGTCGCTACAGACTTTATTTAAGTTTTTATCAGTTTTAGAAAAATTAAATGTTCTATTTTTTTTCCCCTTATTGGTGTTTTGAGATTGTGAAAAATTGTTTTCCATTTCAAATTCAATGTAAAATTTTATCAAAATGTCAAAATCAAATTATGAACAAATTATTTATCTTTCAAAATAACTCACCAATCAATATCTTAACACAATTTGGTCAGTTTCACCGCCTTGCTGGTAGTAGTTTTTTTTTTCTTTAGCTGGATCAAAACAAAGGCACAGTATTTCACAAAACTTTGTTTAAAAAAAAAAATAAGAAATCAAATTGATAAAACTTATGTTTCCCTTTTTGGATATTTAAAAAAAAATAGTATGTTAAATTAATCTTCAATATCTATGTTAGTGGTTAAGGCTTAACACTTCACTTTAAGTACTTAATAAGAAAAAGCAAAATTAAACTTTGTCTTTTACTTCACTTTTCACTAGTTTTAATATTGAGGCACTTTGCTGATATATTGCATTAAAAAATGCAGTTGGTTTTAACACAATTTTTGGATTAGATGTACACTTTTAAAACCTGTGTTTGCACAATTTGTTTTTGTAATTGGTTTTAACACAATTTCTATTATAGAGCACTTCCAAAAACTTTGTCTTTACAAAATATTTTACTTGCTCTATAGGGCAAGTATTGGTTTCGTGTCGAAAAAAAAAATTGAGGTTTTAATCAAAACCAACATTACGATGATGGAGAATTCCGAAAAAGTGGGTCTCGCAATTCCGTCCGTGCGTCTGTGCGTCTGTGCGTCTGTGCGTCCATCTGTACACATTTCTACTGGCTAAACGGGTGGTCGGATTTTCTTCAAATTTGGTACAGATGATTTTTATAGAATTTCGAAAGTTGGTTTTTTTTTGTTTTTTTATATCTCGTTTATATCGTATACCTCCCATACAAAAAAATACGATATTGCAAATTTCTCGAAAACGGCTCTAACGATTTTGATTAAACTTTGCAGACTTAATATTCAAGGCAATTGCAATAATACTGCATTTTTAGATTTTCTCAAAAAAGTCTAAAAAGTGTACCTCCCATACAAATTTTTCAGTTCAAACCAAATAACTCGAAAACGGCTCTAACGATTTTGATTAAACTTTGCAAACGTAATATTCAAAGCAATTGCAATAATACTGCATTTTAAGTTTTTCTCAAAAAAGTCAAAAAAGTGTACCTCCCATACAAATTTTTCAGTTCAAACCAATTAACACGAAAACGGCTCTAACGATTTTGATTAAACTTTGCAGACGTAATATTCAAGGCAATTGCAATAATACTGCATTTTTAGATTATCTCAAAAAAGTCAAAAAAGTGTACCTCCCATACAAATTTTTCAGTTCAAACCAATTAACACGAAAACGGCTCTAACGATTTTGATTAAACTTTGCAGACTTAATATTCAAGGCAATTGCAATAATACTGCATTTTTAGATTTTCTCAAAAAAGTCTAGAAAGTGTACCTCCCATACAAATTTTTCAGTTCAAACCAAATAACTCGAAAACGGCTCTAACGATTTTGATTAAACTTTGCAGACGTAATATTCAAAACAATTGCAATAATACTGCATTTTTAGTTTTTCTCAAAAAAGTCTAAAAAGTGTAGGTACCTACCTCCCATACAAATTTTTCAAATTGTACCAAATAACTCGAAAACGGCTCTAATGTAATATACAATATAATTGCAATATAACTGCATTTTTTTTTCTTCAAAAAAGTCAAACACAAAAAAAATTCAGCAAAATCTGTCCTAAATGTCGGCTCTTCCCTTTTATGAACCAAATTTTTCTAAAAATTATATAACCCACATTTCTTAAAACCTACAACTTAGCTTATATTTTTTTTAACACTCAAAATAAAATTTTAGGTCTTTCCACGTTACCCAGGAGGTAGACCCTTCACGCGTTTTTTTTACCGAGGTTTCCCCGGTAGGCATAGTCCTCATGTTGTAATGTAAGAAATACGGTTATGAACAAAAAATGTATGCAAAATGAATGTAACATTATAATAAAGAAAAAAAATAAAATGCACGACTGGGGCCGCACGTACTTGCTCTTGCAGTTCAAAGCACTTTTATGTTAGCTTACTTGTAGGTTATTAGAGCTGCCTCTATATACATTTTTAAGAAATTTGGTTGATGTAGGGGAAGAGCCGGCATGGAGGCCAAATGTTAGTTAAATACAATCTTTTTTTATTTGACGTGACTTTTTTGAGCAAAACTAAAAACACAGTTTTACTGCAATTACTTTGAATATTACGTATGCAAAATTTTATCAAAATCATTAGAGCCATTTTTGAGAAAATTGCAACAACTCCATAATGATGTACGGGAAGAGCCGACATCCGCGATTTAAAAAAATGTAAAGACTATATTTCCACTATCCGTATTTTTTGAGAAAAACTAAAAACGCAGTTATGTTAGAACTATATACAGCATCACGTGTGTTAAATTTAATCAAAATCGTTAGAGCCGTTTTTGAGAAAATTGCAATAACTCGAAAATTTTGTATGGGAGGTATACGTTCTAAGCGAGATATTAAAAAACAAAAAAAAACCAACCTTGGAAATTACGAAAAAAACATCCATACCAAATTTCAAGAAAATCCGTCCACCCGTTTAGGCTGTAGCTACTTGTACAGATGGACGCACGGACGCACCGACGCACCGACGCACAGACCGACGGACGTCATGACGAAACCCACTTTTTTGGGCTTCTCCATCATCGTAATGTTAGTTTTGATTAAAACCTCGAATTTTTTTTTTGACACGAAACCAATACTTGCCCTATTGAGCAAGTAAAAACAATTATAAAAGAAGAACTATGAAAACCTAACCAAAACCTATTCGATCATCTCACCATATTAATTATTCTTGTGGAAATATAAAGTAAATTGGTTTATGATCTGAGAAGAAGCTTTCATACACTCCACACTCTAGTGGATGTATGTTTGAAAATATGACATCAATTTGGGTATTGTTGTCTGTAGTAACTGTATTGTTAGGTAGTGCGGATCTAAGATTCCATTCCGTCAAAGTTTCATGGAGAAATGTGTTCGGCTTATTTCTTAAATTGATGTTAAAATCTCCCAACAGAACGATTTTTCCAAGTAATTTGTGTCTTATTTCATTCATAAAATCTTTGAATTGTTCCCTAAAGTCTTCAAATGAAGCCGAAGGAGATTTATAACCTGCGATAACTAAAACTTCACCTAATTCAAATGAGAGCAAATCAATATGAGTTTTCTTTGTCGAATCTATAATTATTTGTATTGTAGCCGATTTGATGCTCTTTGTGTCAATTGATAAGGTTTCCTTTACAAAACACATTAATCCTCTGGGCTTACGCTTTTTATAATCCTGATCTGACCTATAAATTAGTTTAAATCCCGGTATATTCAAAGAATCTGAATAAAGTGTTTGAGTTTCGGAAAAAACTAAAACATCACAATTTGAGTACCAGTGATCGGCTATAACGCAATTTATGTTCTTTTTAAGAGAACGAGCATTTTGGTAAGCAACAATTAAGCCGGTTTTTTGGTCAAAATTTTTAAACGACAAATTCATTTTACAATCATTTCTAAGACGTCTTAACTCATCCAAAATCAAATTTTCTTCGGCTGTAGCATTTGGTGGTGAGAAATTACCAATTATAAAAAGCCCTGTCAAAGATGTTACTCTACTTAACGCAACGTACATCATAGATCTTCTGATTTTTTTCGATTTTCTCAGATCGATGCACACTTTATCGTATGTTTGGCCTTGGCTTTTATGAATTGTTATGGCTTCTGCTGGAACTATTGGAAATTGTTTTCTAAGAATTTGGTATGTGTTAACGGTATTCACATTTATTGAATGAACTTTCCTTTCAATAGGGACCAAGTTGCGGTCTATGTCATTTAATTCTATGAATTTATTTAAGGACTGTCGGGCTTTCAATCCAACTTGAGGATTTGGTGGAAATAAAATCCAAATTTTGTCTACTTCACTCGTATTGGGTTTCATTGAAATGTGCTTGAGTTCACCACAGGCTCCGTTCACCAAACCGTCTTCAACATCTATATTTGTTGTAATCATATATTTTATGTTTTTCTTAAGACGTACTATATTTGAAAGACCCCCTAAATCAGACAACTTTTTCTTCTGAAGTGCTTCCAATGCTCGTTTTTTAATTGCTTCTCCCACTTTTCCAAGCACAGAATCGATGGATGTGGCACTTATTTCTTCACCCGGTGCTTTTGACAGTTTTAAACTATTATACTCATCAACGTCATTATTCGTTGAGTACAATCGAATTACGTCTTCAGGTATAGAAGTGCTATCAACTTCACGACTCTTAACTAGCTGAATATCTTCACTTGTCATTGTTCCCGTAGCAAGATTATTCAGTGCGTTTATAAATAAGGTTTCATTTTGTTGGCGCATGATTTTGGTTAGCTCAAAAATTTTGAAAAGTGCCCATAACGTGTTCGTTTCGGCAAAAACATTTAAGTCGTTATTTTGTGGTGCCTTAAATATAAACGTGTCAAAGACAGGAGGTAACTGGTTCAAGTCTCCAACTAAAATAATGGAAATCCCTCCAAATGGTTCATTTCGGCCCATAACCTGTCGTAGTCTTGTATCTACCCTACTTAGAAGACGACTTCCAACCATTGATATTTCATCAATAATAAGCAATTTAAGATTGATTAACTTTTGTCGTATCGTGTTCGCAATATCACTGGAAAGATTGGGCATGGTCCCTCCGTACTGAGAAACGGGGAGAGCGAAAGCTGTATGAAGTGTCACCCCATTAATCAAAAAAGCAGCTTTTCCTGAGGGAGCAGTTAGCAAAACTTTTATGGAATCTCCAATTGCTCCCGGTCTATTATCAAAATATTTAGTAATTAGTTGGAATATGGAGTTGATTACCGTAGATTTACCGACTCCAGCAGAACCACTTAAGAATATATTAAGAGGCAAACAGTTTTTCGTTTTAAAACAATTATATACATGCATTACAAATTCTCGTTGGTCTTTGTTTAATTTGTTCAGCAGTAAAATCATACGCTCTTGGGAAATTTTGGGTGGACTCACGAAACGATTAACTAAATTTTCCTTTTTATTTTCTACTCCGCCCTGCTCTAAAATATCTATCTGCTCTGGTTCAGGAAGAAAATCTGATGGAGTGCATTCATGCCTTTCGTTGCCTTGTCTTATTTCTTCAAGTGCTTCATCTAAAATATCGTCTTCTACTATGGCATATTTTAATCTATTCGCTTCAACTAATGTTCTATTCCTCAAATAAGCTTCCTTAGAATCGATATTTTCTATTTCCTCGGCCTCATTTCTCCAAGGCATAAATAAAAGTATCTGCTCACGATAATAATTGTGTGGATCCTGTGCCAATTTGTATCTTCTATATCGAATTATCTTAGAATTGTGCCTTAAATGATAGTTATCTTCGTTTTCATTTTCTTCATCATTTTGCCTACGCGAATGTGTGAAATTCGCAACAAAATCTGCTAAGCATAATTCTTCGTGTTTCACAGGCCTTTTTGAATATTTTTTAAAGTCATTTTCGACAAAAATGTCAGTGGAATCAGAGTTAAGGTTCTGAAGAAACTTATTGGACTTTAGCATCATTAATCTACTTTCAATTGGACTTGTATTTATAAAAACATGTCCTCTACTACTTTTCGACAATGGCAAAGATAGTACGTGATATGCAGCTTCTTGAGCAGACATCAAATTGCTGTTGAGAAAAACATTCGCGATATTTCTAAATTTGTCTTTAATATTTTTATGGCCCTGATTAATATCTGATGCAGCATCTCTTAGAAGCTTGGATAAACCAGCATCCACTTTGCTAATGTAGTTCACAATATAATTAGCTATTCCGTATTCCTCCAAGACAAACTGAACATCGATGTTCGACTCAAACAAATTCAAAACGTCCTTATTGTAGGAATTTATTGCAACTTCTAAACTGTTGCGTTTTAAAAATACTTGGGGGTTCTTTAAGGAATTCCTGATCGCATTAATGTATTGGGACTCTGTAATTTTGAGTGAATGCAGTATCTCACCAAAAGGAACAAGGGATGGTTTTTCAAAATAATGTTGCATTTGGGTCCTAATTTTTCCTAAAATAGCTGAAAGTTCTTCTTTTTCTTTACCTACTGGAGTTTCGGGAAGAGGTTCAAGAATTTGGGTTTCTAGCATAACTGGTATAGGGAAGTTAAACCTGCATTTGGTTTTATTTAACTTTCCCTTATTACAAGTATGCGAATGCCTATGGCGAAGGTAGGGTATATAGGGACTAATAGGGTTATCTTCGCACGTGATAAACCTATCAATAAACGAGGTGCATCGCGACTTGCTTTCCTCATCGTTTAATTTATAAACAGGAGCATTTTTGAGCCATAAGAACATGTGCTCATGGGGTGAACCACGCATCTGGAATTCTACTCTTTGATAACTGTCTAGGACTTCAAATTCGTTGAATGGCCCATTTTTGCTTTTTATGTACTTCATAAATTTGGCAACTTTATGGTCAAAATATCTAGCACAAGTAACAGGGTCATTTCTGATAAGCTCAGTTTTTTCGCAGTTTTCTAGTGACATGGCTTCTTCAATACTAAGTGTTTGGTTATTTAATAGTTTTG
This sequence comes from Episyrphus balteatus, assembly GCF_945859705.1. Classification (NCBI taxonomy): domain Eukaryota; kingdom Metazoa; phylum Arthropoda; class Insecta; order Diptera; family Syrphidae; genus Episyrphus; species Episyrphus balteatus. Next base: position 37,845,098 of record NC_079135.1, read on the forward strand.
AAAGAAGTTGGATTAATTCCGGCCAATTCGATTCGGCAGCAGACAGAGTTAAAAAGAGTGTAGGTTTGCCCAATTGGCGAATCATTGCCATTAATTGCATTTTTTTTAACTCCCAGTATGACGGAGATGACGGAATACGGTTTAAAATCCTGTACCCTGCGTCGTGTTGAATAAGGGAATCAACAAAATTTTTCTTTAAAATATTGTCTGCGGTCACTTGATTTGTTCTTTTGCTCTTCCGGAGGCAAATATTAATATTTGAGAGACACGATTGTTCGAGTTTCTTTTTTGCCATGTATAAAATTTTAGTGGGAACACACCCGCGCCTGTCATTTCGCCGAGCGATTGACTTTGCTCTCTCTGAGTAAGATATTTTGTTTGAAGATTCTAAGGGATGCCCACAATAAATTTTAGGAAAACATAGTTCCTCTAAATTTGGGTATAAGTGCCATGGTACTGGAGTCTTCCCTTGACCAGGTGCTATTATTGGAATGCAATCTGCTGCTTCTTTGTTTCTATCAATAACTAAGACCTCATCGTGAATCTCTTGTTGTAAAACCTGATACTCTTCAAATCTTTTGCCCTTATTTGATGTACTAGGTTTTGCTTTCGGTAACCCTTTGAATTCATCCAAATTAATTTCTTCTAACATGCTATCACCTTGTGAAAACCTATCGAGAGAGCCCTGTGGGTTCTGTGCATCATTAGAGTCCACAATGAACTCAACTAATTCATCATACTCCTTGTCATACTGATTAAAGTAAGCTTTATCGATTTGAATGTTGTTTTTTATATAGAGAGGTGTGGTCATGAGGTATTTCAAAGCATCACACACAACTGCTGGTCGAATAGTCTCAAACATATAGTTTGTGGCATGGTCAAGATGTCGCCTGAGTTTTAACTGAATCGTCTTCATATTGTCAAAACGCCGTGGCAGTACCTGCAGCATATCATTCACCTCAACTGAAATATTGACAACGCTTCCTTTCATTCCAAGTTGGGGATTCAGGGCAAAGGGTTTCAAATCGCGAATTTGCATAAAATTGATGAAGGGCGCAACCATTCTTTCTTCAAGAGGAGAAAGTATTTGTATACAATTTGGAATGGGAATAAATTTAAGTCCATTTGTGGTCGCTAATTTTGGAATAACACCTTTTTGGACGTATCTATAACAAGTCTTACATGTCCACGGTGACAAATTACTTCTCAATTTATCTATGCTCTCAACAAATTCTTTTCCAAAATATTTTTTGGAATAATTAGTTTGGTATTTTACAACTGAATGCGCGAAAAATAGCCCTTCACAAAAACAACAAATATGCTCAGGACACATGCTTCTTTCTTTAATAAATCTAAGCTTTGCTTGACAGTCTAAACTGTTTTTCTTTTGCAAGGTATTGTAATATTGTTCTCGAAATTTGTATAAATGATGTTCTCGCTTTTCTTTCCTTTGTTTAGAATTGAGTGCCTTTTCTTTTTGTTTTAATCCAGGGATGCTGCGCCTTGTTTGCATTCTTGTCAATAGTCTTGCATTTTCTTTTTTTTTATAAGTTTCTTTAGTCCTTAAAATCCTTTTCTTAGCTATATCCTTCTTCTTTTCTAATACTCGATTTTCAACTAGGCTACGTCTTGTCTGCATTCTTGTCAATAGTTTCTCATTTTCCCTTTTCTTATAAGTTTCCTCAGTCCTTAAAATCCTTTTCTTAGCTATGTCCTTCTTCTTTTCTAAAATTCGATTTTCAACTAGGCTACGTCTTGTCTGCATTCTTGTCAATAGTTTCTCATTTTCCCTTTTCTTATAAGTTTCCTCAGTCCTTAAAATCCTTTTCTTAGCTATGTCCTTCTTCTTTTCTAAAATTCGATTTTCAACTAGGCTACGTCTTGTCTGCATTCTTGTCAATAGTTTCTCATTTTCCCTTTTCTTATAAGTTTCCTCAGTCCTTAAAATCCTTTTCTTAGCTATGTCCTTCTTCTTTTCTAAAATTCGATTTTCAACTAGGCTACGTCTTGTCTGCATTCTTGTCAATAGTTTCTCATTTTCCCTTTTCTTATAAGTTTCCTCAGTCCTTAAAATCTTTTTCTTAGCTATGTCCTTCTTTTTTTCTAAAATTCGATTTTCAGCTAGACTTCTCCTTGTCTGCATTCTTATTAAAAGACTATCATTTTCCTTATTTTTAAAATCTTTTTGAGATCGCAAGATTTTTTTCCGTTTTACGTCCATTTTTCTTATCGCATGTAGAATTGCTTCATTCTTCCCTTTTCTTGATTCTATTTGGGTTCTCCGTTCTTTTGCTTTAAATGTCTCATTCAAACGTAAAAGTCTTAATCTAGCTTTGTTTTTTTCTAAAATTTGTTTTTGTTTGAATGAAAAACTTTTTCGCTTAACTGTCCACGGAGTTTCATTCTCACAAAATGACTCATACTCTATTTTTAATGGAGTTATACTAAATAGAGGCTTTAGCATTGAATCTAAGGACGATTTAAAGGTTGAAACTAGTTCCTGTATGCTTTTAAACATTAGAAGAACTGCTACACCATTTGTTACAGCGTTAAGATTTTGATCTCTACTATGAGGATCGAACAAACAAATCAAATTTTCGTTCTTTAAAACTGCAACCGACAAATTAGCAACAGTCAAAACACCAAATAATTCGTTGGAAAAAAAACGATTAAGCTCCGTAAAAAAACATTCCGACTCATCAATATAGCCTTGAAAAGGATCTAACTTATATTCTACATGAAAATTGGTATTTTCAACCGAAAAAAATTCAAGAACTTCGTCTGCCGCCAAGTAAAAAGATGACGGCGGCGGTTGGCCAAACCTTTCAACAAAACTGGAAATTGATTGAACATGAAGCTCATGTCCCTGTACCAAAATCTTATCGATGAAATCAGTGTTCCAAGTTGTCACGGATTTAAGTTGGGACATACACAATGCCATCACCGCATTGCTGGTGCACTGAGTATTTCTAAAATTACCGTCAAATATGTCACTGTTCTGACAGAAAGACCCCTTAATACAACTAAAATTGTCATCGTTTTTAGGAATAACGTCGCTACAGACTTTATTTAAGTTTTTATCAGTTTTAGAAAAATTAAATGTTCTATTTTTTTTCCCCTTATTGGTGTTTTGAGATTGTGAAAAATTGTTTTCCATTTCAAATTCAATGTAAAATTTTATCAAAATGTCAAAATCAAATTATGAACAAATTATTTATCTTTCAAAATAACTCACCAATCAATATCTTAACACAATTTGGTCAGTTTCACCGCCTTGCTGGTAGTAGTTTTTTTTTTCTTTAGCTGGATCAAAACAAAGGCACAGTATTTCACAAAACTTTGTTTAAAAAAAAAAATAAGAAATCAAATTGATAAAACTTATGTTTCCCTTTTTGGATATTTAAAAAAAAATAGTATGTTAAATTAATCTTCAATATCTATGTTAGTGGTTAAGGCTTAACACTTCACTTTAAGTACTTAATAAGAAAAAGCAAAATTAAACTTTGTCTTTTACTTCACTTTTCACTAGTTTTAATATTGAGGCACTTTGCTGATATATTGCATTAAAAAATGCAGTTGGTTTTAACACAATTTTTGGATTAGATGTACACTTTTAAAACCTGTGTTTGCACAATTTGTTTTTGTAATTGGTTTTAACACAATTTCTATTATAGAGCACTTCCAAAAACTTTGTCTTTACAAAATATTTTACTTGCTCTATAGGGCAAGTATTGGTTTCGTGTCGAAAAAAAAAATTGAGGTTTTAATCAAAACCAACATTACGATGATGGAGAATTCCGAAAAAGTGGGTCTCGCAATTCCGTCCGTGCGTCTGTGCGTCTGTGCGTCTGTGCGTCCATCTGTACACATTTCTACTGGCTAAACGGGTGGTCGGATTTTCTTCAAATTTGGTACAGATGATTTTTATAGAATTTCGAAAGTTGGTTTTTTTTTGTTTTTTTATATCTCGTTTATATCGTATACCTCCCATACAAAAAAATACGATATTGCAAATTTCTCGAAAACGGCTCTAACGATTTTGATTAAACTTTGCAGACTTAATATTCAAGGCAATTGCAATAATACTGCATTTTTAGATTTTCTCAAAAAAGTCTAAAAAGTGTACCTCCCATACAAATTTTTCAGTTCAAACCAAATAACTCGAAAACGGCTCTAACGATTTTGATTAAACTTTGCAAACGTAATATTCAAAGCAATTGCAATAATACTGCATTTTAAGTTTTTCTCAAAAAAGTCAAAAAAGTGTACCTCCCATACAAATTTTTCAGTTCAAACCAATTAACACGAAAACGGCTCTAACGATTTTGATTAAACTTTGCAGACGTAATATTCAAGGCAATTGCAATAATACTGCATTTTTAGATTATCTCAAAAAAGTCAAAAAAGTGTACCTCCCATACAAATTTTTCAGTTCAAACCAATTAACACGAAAACGGCTCTAACGATTTTGATTAAACTTTGCAGACTTAATATTCAAGGCAATTGCAATAATACTGCATTTTTAGATTTTCTCAAAAAAGTCTAGAAAGTGTACCTCCCATACAAATTTTTCAGTTCAAACCAAATAACTCGAAAACGGCTCTAACGATTTTGATTAAACTTTGCAGACGTAATATTCAAAACAATTGCAATAATACTGCATTTTTAGTTTTTCTCAAAAAAGTCTAAAAAGTGTAGGTACCTACCTCCCATACAAATTTTTCAAATTGTACCAAATAACTCGAAAACGGCTCTAATGTAATATACAATATAATTGCAATATAACTGCATTTTTTTTTCTTCAAAAAAGTCAAACACAAAAAAAATTCAGCAAAATCTGTCCTAAATGTCGGCTCTTCCCTTTTATGAACCAAATTTTTCTAAAAATTATATAACCCACATTTCTTAAAACCTACAACTTAGCTTATATTTTTTTTAACACTCAAAATAAAATTTTAGGTCTTTCCACGTTACCCAGGAGGTAGACCCTTCACGCGTTTTTTTTACCGAGGTTTCCCCGGTAGGCATAGTCCTCATGTTGTAATGTAAGAAATACGGTTATGAACAAAAAATGTATGCAAAATGAATGTAACATTATAATAAAGAAAAAAAATAAAATGCACGACTGGGGCCGCACGTACTTGCTCTTGCAGTTCAAAGCACTTTTATGTTAGCTTACTTGTAGGTTATTAGAGCTGCCTCTATATACATTTTTAAGAAATTTGGTTGATGTAGGGGAAGAGCCGGCATGGAGGCCAAATGTTAGTTAAATACAATCTTTTTTTATTTGACGTGACTTTTTTGAGCAAAACTAAAAACACAGTTTTACTGCAATTACTTTGAATATTACGTATGCAAAATTTTATCAAAATCATTAGAGCCATTTTTGAGAAAATTGCAACAACTCCATAATGATGTACGGGAAGAGCCGACATCCGCGATTTAAAAAAATGTAAAGACTATATTTCCACTATCCGTATTTTTTGAGAAAAACTAAAAACGCAGTTATGTTAGAACTATATACAGCATCACGTGTGTTAAATTTAATCAAAATCGTTAGAGCCGTTTTTGAGAAAATTGCAATAACTCGAAAATTTTGTATGGGAGGTATACGTTCTAAGCGAGATATTAAAAAACAAAAAAAAACCAACCTTGGAAATTACGAAAAAAACATCCATACCAAATTTCAAGAAAATCCGTCCACCCGTTTAGGCTGTAGCTACTTGTACAGATGGACGCACGGACGCACCGACGCACCGACGCACAGACCGACGGACGTCATGACGAAACCCACTTTTTTGGGCTTCTCCATCATCGTAATGTTAGTTTTGATTAAAACCTCGAATTTTTTTTTTGACACGAAACCAATACTTGCCCTATTGAGCAAGTAAAAACAATTATAAAAGAAGAACTATGAAAACCTAACCAAAACCTATTCGATCATCTCACCATATTAATTATTCTTGTGGAAATATAAAGTAAATTGGTTTATGATCTGAGAAGAAGCTTTCATACACTCCACACTCTAGTGGATGTATGTTTGAAAATATGACATCAATTTGGGTATTGTTGTCTGTAGTAACTGTATTGTTAGGTAGTGCGGATCTAAGATTCCATTCCGTCAAAGTTTCATGGAGAAATGTGTTCGGCTTATTTCTTAAATTGATGTTAAAATCTCCCAACAGAACGATTTTTCCAAGTAATTTGTGTCTTATTTCATTCATAAAATCTTTGAATTGTTCCCTAAAGTCTTCAAATGAAGCCGAAGGAGATTTATAACCTGCGATAACTAAAACTTCACCTAATTCAAATGAGAGCAAATCAATATGAGTTTTCTTTGTCGAATCTATAATTATTTGTATTGTAGCCGATTTGATGCTCTTTGTGTCAATTGATAAGGTTTCCTTTACAAAACACATTAATCCTCTGGGCTTACGCTTTTTATAATCCTGATCTGACCTATAAATTAGTTTAAATCCCGGTATATTCAAAGAATCTGAATAAAGTGTTTGAGTTTCGGAAAAAACTAAAACATCACAATTTGAGTACCAGTGATCGGCTATAACGCAATTTATGTTCTTTTTAAGAGAACGAGCATTTTGGTAAGCAACAATTAAGCCGGTTTTTTGGTCAAAATTTTTAAACGACAAATTCATTTTACAATCATTTCTAAGACGTCTTAACTCATCCAAAATCAAATTTTCTTCGGCTGTAGCATTTGGTGGTGAGAAATTACCAATTATAAAAAGCCCTGTCAAAGATGTTACTCTACTTAACGCAACGTACATCATAGATCTTCTGATTTTTTTCGATTTTCTCAGATCGATGCACACTTTATCGTATGTTTGGCCTTGGCTTTTATGAATTGTTATGGCTTCTGCTGGAACTATTGGAAATTGTTTTCTAAGAATTTGGTATGTGTTAACGGTATTCACATTTATTGAATGAACTTTCCTTTCAATAGGGACCAAGTTGCGGTCTATGTCATTTAATTCTATGAATTTATTTAAGGACTGTCGGGCTTTCAATCCAACTTGAGGATTTGGTGGAAATAAAATCCAAATTTTGTCTACTTCACTCGTATTGGGTTTCATTGAAATGTGCTTGAGTTCACCACAGGCTCCGTTCACCAAACCGTCTTCAACATCTATATTTGTTGTAATCATATATTTTATGTTTTTCTTAAGACGTACTATATTTGAAAGACCCCCTAAATCAGACAACTTTTTCTTCTGAAGTGCTTCCAATGCTCGTTTTTTAATTGCTTCTCCCACTTTTCCAAGCACAGAATCGATGGATGTGGCACTTATTTCTTCACCCGGTGCTTTTGACAGTTTTAAACTATTATACTCATCAACGTCATTATTCGTTGAGTACAATCGAATTACGTCTTCAGGTATAGAAGTGCTATCAACTTCACGACTCTTAACTAGCTGAATATCTTCACTTGTCATTGTTCCCGTAGCAAGATTATTCAGTGCGTTTATAAATAAGGTTTCATTTTGTTGGCGCATGATTTTGGTTAGCTCAAAAATTTTGAAAAGTGCCCATAACGTGTTCGTTTCGGCAAAAACATTTAAGTCGTTATTTTGTGGTGCCTTAAATATAAACGTGTCAAAGACAGGAGGTAACTGGTTCAAGTCTCCAACTAAAATAATGGAAATCCCTCCAAATGGTTCATTTCGGCCCATAACCTGTCGTAGTCTTGTATCTACCCTACTTAGAAGACGACTTCCAACCATTGATATTTCATCAATAATAAGCAATTTAAGATTGATTAACTTTTGTCGTATCGTGTTCGCAATATCACTGGAAAGATTGGGCATGGTCCCTCCGTACTGAGAAACGGGGAGAGCGAAAGCTGTATGAAGTGTCACCCCATTAATCAAAAAAGCAGCTTTTCCTGAGGGAGCAGTTAGCAAAACTTTTATGGAATCTCCAATTGCTCCCGGTCTATTATCAAAATATTTAGTAATTAGTTGGAATATGGAGTTGATTACCGTAGATTTACCGACTCCAGCAGAACCACTTAAGAATATATTAAGAGGCAAACAGTTTTTCGTTTTAAAACAATTATATACATGCATTACAAATTCTCGTTGGTCTTTGTTTAATTTGTTCAGCAGTAAAATCATACGCTCTTGGGAAATTTTGGGTGGACTCACGAAACGATTAACTAAATTTTCCTTTTTATTTTCTACTCCGCCCTGCTCTAAAATATCTATCTGCTCTGGTTCAGGAAGAAAATCTGATGGAGTGCATTCATGCCTTTCGTTGCCTTGTCTTATTTCTTCAAGTGCTTCATCTAAAATATCGTCTTCTACTATGGCATATTTTAATCTATTCGCTTCAACTAATGTTCTATTCCTCAAATAAGCTTCCTTAGAATCGATATTTTCTATTTCCTCGGCCTCATTTCTCCAAGGCATAAATAAAAGTATCTGCTCACGATAATAATTGTGTGGATCCTGTGCCAATTTGTATCTTCTATATCGAATTATCTTAGAATTGTGCCTTAAATGATAGTTATCTTCGTTTTCATTTTCTTCATCATTTTGCCTACGCGAATGTGTGAAATTCGCAACAAAATCTGCTAAGCATAATTCTTCGTGTTTCACAGGCCTTTTTGAATATTTTTTAAAGTCATTTTCGACAAAAATGTCAGTGGAATCAGAGTTAAGGTTCTGAAGAAACTTATTGGACTTTAGCATCATTAATCTACTTTCAATTGGACTTGTATTTATAAAAACATGTCCTCTACTACTTTTCGACAATGGCAAAGATAGTACGTGATATGCAGCTTCTTGAGCAGACATCAAATTGCTGTTGAGAAAAACATTCGCGATATTTCTAAATTTGTCTTTAATATTTTTATGGCCCTGATTAATATCTGATGCAGCATCTCTTAGAAGCTTGGATAAACCAGCATCCACTTTGCTAATGTAGTTCACAATATAATTAGCTATTCCGTATTCCTCCAAGACAAACTGAACATCGATGTTCGACTCAAACAAATTCAAAACGTCCTTATTGTAGGAATTTATTGCAACTTCTAAACTGTTGCGTTTTAAAAATACTTGGGGGTTCTTTAAGGAATTCCTGATCGCATTAATGTATTGGGACTCTGTAATTTTGAGTGAATGCAGTATCTCACCAAAAGGAACAAGGGATGGTTTTTCAAAATAATGTTGCATTTGGGTCCTAATTTTTCCTAAAATAGCTGAAAGTTCTTCTTTTTCTTTACCTACTGGAGTTTCGGGAAGAGGTTCAAGAATTTGGGTTTCTAGCATAACTGGTATAGGGAAGTTAAACCTGCATTTGGTTTTATTTAACTTTCCCTTATTACAAGTATGCGAATGCCTATGGCGAAGGTAGGGTATATAGGGACTAATAGGGTTATCTTCGCACGTGATAAACCTATCAATAAACGAGGTGCATCGCGACTTGCTTTCCTCATCGTTTAATTTATAAACAGGAGCATTTTTGAGCCATAAGAACATGTGCTCATGGGGTGAACCACGCATCTGGAATTCTACTCTTTGATAACTGTCTAGGACTTCAAATTCGTTGAATGGCCCATTTTTGCTTTTTATGTACTTCATAAATTTGGCAACTTTATGGTCAAAATATCTAGCACAAGTAACAGGGTCATTTCTGATAAGCTCAGTTTTTTCGCAGTTTTCTAGTGACATGGCTTCTTCAATACTAAGTGTTTGGTTATTTAATAGTTTTGAAAGAAGTTGGATTAATTCCGGCCAATTCGATTCGGCAGCAGACAGAGTTAAAAAGAGTGTAGGTTTGCCCAATTGGCGAATCATTGCCATTAATTGCATTTTTTTTAACTCCCAGTATGACGGAGATGACGGAATACGGTTTAAAATCCTGTACCCTGCGTCGTGTTGAATAAGGGAATCAACAAAATTTTTCTTTAAAATATTGTCTGCGGTCACTTGATTTGTTCTTTTGCTCTTCCGGAGGCAAATATTAATATTTGAGAGACACGATTGTTCGAGTTTCTTTTTTGCCATGTATAAAATTTTAGTGGGAACACACCCGCGCCTGTCATTTCGCCGAGCGATTGACTTTGCTCTCTCTGAGTAAGATATTTTGTTTGAAGATTCTAAGGGATGCCCACAATAAATTTTAGGAAAACATAGTTCCTCTAAATTTGGGTATAAGTGCCATGGTACTGGAGTCTTCCCTTGACCAGGTGCTATTATTGGAATGCAATCTGCTGCTTCTTTGTTTCTATCAATAACTAAGACCTCATCGTGAATCTCTTGTTGTAAAACCTGATACTCTTCAAATCTTTTGCCCTTATTTGATGTACTAGGTTTTGCTTTCGGTAACCCTTTGAATTCATCCAAATTAATTTCTTCTAACATGCTATCACCTTGTGAAAACCTATCGAGAGAGCCCTGTGGGTTCTGTGCATCATTAGAGTCCACAATGAACTCAACTAATTCATCATACTCCTTGTCATACTGATTAAAGTAAGCTTTATCGATTTGAATGTTGTTTTTTATATAGAGAGGTGTGGTCATGAGGTATTTCAAAGCATCACACACAACTGCTGGTCGAATAGTCTCAAACATATAGTTTGTGGCATGGTCAAGATGTCGCCTGAGTTTTAACTGAATCGTCTTCATATTGTCAAAACGCCGTGGCAGTACCTGCAGCATATCATTCACCTCAACTGAAATATTGACAACGCTTCCTTTCATTCCAAGTTGGGGATTCAGGGCAAAGGGTTTCAAATCGCGAATTTGCATAAAATTGATGAAGGGCGCAACCATTCTTTCTTCAAGAGGAGAAAGTATTTGTATACAATTTGGAATGGGAATAAATTTAAGTCCATTTGTGGTCGCTAATTTTGGAATAACACCTTTTTGGACGTATCTATAACAAGTCTTACATGTCCACGGTGACAAATTACTTCTCAATTTATCTATGCTCTCAACAAATTCTTTTCCAAAATATTTTTTGGAATAATTAGTTTGGTATTTTACAACTGAATGCGCGAAAAATAGCCCTTCACAAAAACAACAAATATGCTCAGGACACATGCTTCTTTCTTTAATAAATCTAAGCTTTGCTTGACAGTCTAAACTGTTTTTCTTTTGCAAGGTATTGTAATATTGTTCTCGAAATTTGTATAAATGATGTTCTCGCTTTTCTTTCCTTTGTTTAGAATTGAGTGCCTTTTCTTTTTGTTTTAATCCAGGGATGCTGCGCCTTGTTTGCATTCTTGTCAATAGTCTTGCATTTTCTTTTTTTTTATAAGTTTCTTTAGTCCTTAAAATCCTTTTCTTAGCTATATCCTTCTTCTTTTCTAATACTCGATTTTCAACTAGGCTACGTCTTGTCTGCATTCTTGTCAATAGTTTCTCATTTTCCCTTTTCTTATAAGTTTCCTCAGTCCTTAAAATCCTTTTCTTAGCTATGTCCTTCTTCTTTTCTAAAATTCGATTTTCAACTAGGCTACGTCTTGTCTGCATTCTTGTCAATAGTTTCTCATTTTCCCTTTTCTTATAAGTTTCCTCAGTCCTTAAAATCCTTTTCTTAGCTATGTCCTTCTTCTTTTCTAAAATTCGATTTTCAACTAGGCTACGTCTTGTCTGCATTCTTGTCAATAGTTTCTCATTTTCCCTTTTCTTATAAGTTTCCTCAGTCCTTAAAATCCTTTTCTTAGCTATGTCCTTCTTCTTTTCTAAAATTCGATTTTCAACTAGGCTACGTCTTGTCTGCATTCTTGTCAATAGTTTCTCATTTTCCCTTTTCTTATAAGTTTCCTCAGTCCTTAAAATCTTTTTCTTAGCTATGTCCTTCTTTTTTTCTAAAATTCGATTTTCAGCTAGACTTCTCCTTGTCTGCATTCTTATTAAAAGACTATCATTTTCCTTATTTTTAAAATCTTTTTGAGATCGCAAGATTTTTTTCCGTTTTACGTCCATTTTTCTTATCGCATGTAGAATTGCTTCATTCTTCCCTTTTCTTGATTCTATTTGGGTTCTCCGTTCTTTTGCTTTAAATGTCTCATTCAAACGTAAAAGTCTTAATCTAGCTTTGTTTTTTTCTAAAATTTGTTTTTGTTTGAATGAAAAACTTTTTCGCTTAACTGTCCACGGAGTTTCATTCTCACAAAATGACTCATACTCTATTTTTAATGGAGTTATACTAAATAGAGGCTTTAGCATTGAATCTAAGGACGATTTAAAGGTTGAAACTAGTTCCTGTATGCTTTTAAACATTAGAAGAACTGCTACACCATTTGTTACAGCGTTAAGATTTTGATCTCTACTATGAGGATCGAACAAACAAATCAAATTTTCGTTCTTTAAAACTGCAACCGACAAATTAGCAACAGTCAAAACACCAAATAATTCGTTGGAAAAAAAACGATTAAGCTCCGTAAAAAAACATTCCGACTCATCAATATAGCCTTGAAAAGGATCTAACTTATATTCTACATGAAAATTGGTATTTTCAACCGAAAAAAATTCAAGAACTTCGTCTGCCGCCAAGTAAAAAGATGACGGCGGCGGTTGGCCAAACCTTTCAACAAAACTGGAAATTGATTGAACATGAAGCTCATGTCCCTGTACCAAAATCTTATCGATGAAATCAGTGTTCCAAGTTGTCACGGATTTAAGTTGGGACATACACAATGCCATCACCGCATTGCTGGTGCACTGAGTATTTCTAAAATTACCGTCAAATATGTCACTGTTCTGACAGAAAGACCCCTTAATACAACTAAAATTGTCATCGTTTTTAGGAATAACGTCGCTACAGACTTTATTTAAGTTTTTATCAGTTTTAGAAAAATTAAATGTTCTATTTTTTTTCCCCTTATTGGTGTTTTGAGATTGTGAAAAATTGTTTTCCATTTCAAATTCAATGTAAAATTTTATCAAAATGTCAAAATCAAATTATGAACAAATTATTTATCTTTCAAAATAACTCACCAATCAATATCTTAACACAATTTGGTCAGTTTCACCGCCTTGCTGGTAGTAGTTTTTTTTTTTCTTTAGCTGGATCAAAACAAAGGCACAGTATTTCACAAAACTTTGTTTAAAAAAAAAAATAAGAAATCAAATTGATAAAACTTATGTTTCCCTTTTTGGATATTTAAAAAAAAATAGTATGTTAAATTAATCTTCAATATCTATGTTAGTGGTTAAGGCTTAACACTTCACTTTAAGTACTTAATAAGAAAAAGCAAAATTAAACTTTGTCTTTTACTTCACTTTTCACTAGTTTTAATATTGAGGCACTTTGCTGATATATTGCATTAAAAAATGCAGTTGGTTTTAACACAATTTTTGGATTAGATGTACACTTTTAAAACCTGTGTTTGCACAATTTGTTTTTGTAATTGGTTTTAACACAATTTCTATTATAGAGCACTTCCAAAAACTTTGTCTTTACAAAATATTTTTTTTTTTTTTTTTCAAATCTAAATTTTCTTCCGCACTCGGTCAAAAACGATTGTCAATTGATCAAGTGGTTTTGTTTTTAAAGTAAAAGAAACCAACGCGTAATTTAAGGGTTTTTTATAACTCTTAATAGTTATTTGTGACCAATACATAGAAGAATACATATTTGTATGTACATTTATGAATTACCTAACTTCCTATGCTCATGCAAATAGATAATAGATTGGATACCTTCAAGTTTGGTATTTGGGATTTTCCGAAAATATATTAATGAAAAAGAGTTAAAGACTTTAAAAAACTGTATGCATATACCTACACATGTTTGCAAATAACCGGACATATGTACCTGCTTCACTTAAGGGATTTTCCTACAACTATATGGCAATCTAATCACCTAACCCTAAAAATGTGGAAACTTTTTTACCTGAACTAATTGTAGGATTTTCCCAAAAACATTATCATAATGAACAAATGTTTGTCAATTTAAAGTAAAAGCAACGTTTATGAGTACAATAAAAATTGACTTTATCAAATGTATCCATAACAGAAAATGCAATTTTCGGACAATTCCAATTAATGCAATGCCCTAAAGAAATGGCATTGAAGTTTATAAAATAAATTTCTCAAAAAAAAAAAAATATGTTTAAAAAAAAAATTTTTCTAAAAATTCTTTTTTATACAAGAAATCAAATGGCATACTTGGTTTTTTGCAAAAAAACCATTTAAAATAGTGTTTAGTTATTTATAAAAATCAGATTTTATTTTTTTTTCACTACTTATGAAATTCCTTAAAAATATCATGCCTATTTTAAATTTTCCTAATTTTGTTAAATCAAAAGCCTTAACATTAGAGTAACTTTTACCATAAGAGCAAGTACGTGCGACCCCAGTCGTGCATTTTATTTTTTTTTTTTTTCAAATCTAAATTTTCTTCCGCACTCGGTCAAAAACGATTGTCAATTGATCAAGTGGTTTTGTTTTTAAAGTAAAAGAAACCAACGCGTAATTTAAGGGTTTTTTATAACTCTTAATAGTTATTTGTGACCAATACATAGAAGAATACATATTTGTATGTACATTTATGAATTACCTAACTTCCTATGCTCATGCAAATAGATAATAGATTGGATACCTTCAAGTTTGGTATTTGGGATTTTCCGAAAATATATTAATGAAAAAGAGTTAAAGACTTTAAAAAACTGTATGCATATACCTACACATGTTTGCAAATAACCGGACATATGTACCTGCTTCACTTAAGGGATTTTCCTACAACTATATGGCAATCTAATCACCTAACCCTAAAAATGTGGAAACTTTTTTACCTGAACTAATTGTAGGATTTTCCCAAAAACATTATCATAATGAACAAATGTTTGTCAATTTAAAGTAAAAGCAACGTTTATGAGTACAATAAAAATTGACTTTATCAAATGTATCCATAACAGAAAATGCAATTTTCGGACAATTCCAATTAATGCAATGCCCTAAAGAAATGGCATTGAAGTTTATAAAATAAATTTCTCAAAAAAAAAAAAATATGTTTAAAAAAAAATTTTTTCTAAAAATTCTTTTTTATACAAGAAATCAAATGGCATACTTGGTTTTTTGCAAAAAAACCATTTAAAATAGTGTTTAGTTATTTATAAAAATCAGATTTTATTTTTTTTTCACTACTTATGAAATTCCTTAAAAATATCATGCCTATTTTAAATTTTCCTAATTTTGTTAAATCAAAAGCCTTAACATTAGAGTAACTTTTACCATAAGAGCAAGTACGTGCGACCCCAGTCGTGCATTTTATTTTTGTCTGCTAATTCGATCAAGAATGCTAATGTAAATTTTTGGCAGTGAATAGGATAACTTTTGTAAATGCCCAGTTATAACTATCATTGAAATGCATCATTGAAATTTTTCTTTCCGTTTCTAAAAATATGAATCAATCTTAAATGGTTTTATAAGTGATAACAATTTTATGGTTATAAGTTAAAGAATATTTCATGTTAATACTCCATATAACCATAATTTGTCTTTAAAAGCAAAATAAAAATTTTCAGTAAATGCATTTAAATGGTTACTCCCTTCTAAGATAATTTTCCTTTGATGATGTAGAGTTTTAATTTTTTTGAAAATCCTGCAGCACCCAAAATATGAGGAGTGTGGTAAGGCCAAGTTTTCCAGACAAAAGTGTTTAAGTAAATATTATCTATAAAATACTTACATTTGCAGTCAATTGTAAATCTTCCATTTAAAAATATCATTCTGTAAAAATTTTTATTTACTAAGCTAAGCTTGATTAGAAAATCATAAAAAATCAAAGTCAAGCAATATTCAAGGGGGGTCTCCGCAAAGCACCATCAAGCCTTAGGGAGATATGATACACAACGTTACATTGCTTGATACATTTTCGAACAGGAAATTGTAGTTTTCGGCAAGAAAAAAATAAAAAGGTTAAATATTTGGATATACCTAGTTCTAATTCTGAATTTCCAATAAAATTGCTTGAATTAAAAATTTTTTTAATAGCTAACAGATCAGAAACAGAGAGACAAATGACTGTTTTTTAATCCCTAGAAGTTCTAATACTGTCCATTATTTTTTGACAACCAAACGATCCCTTGTCAAAACACAATAATGAATCCATTGTTAAAAAAAATTTACTCGATAAAAAGGTGGATCCATCAGCCTATGTGAACTTAAGTCAACCCTCATATTGATGTGAAACCATTAAGCAAAGCTTTTTAGTGAACAACAAAGATCAATTAATTTCATTATTGTGGCTATTGTGACGGAGATATTAATTTTTTTTTAATTTAAACGGTCACTGTGGTGTATGTGTAACACTATTTTCTAATTTCTATTTATACTCTGATGAAATAATTTAACTAGGTATTGGGCCTTTGTTAATCTTCTATTGATAATAAAATTGTTGTTTTCTGCTTAGCCGCCAGGTTTGTTCTGATCTGCAGAAGCTAAATAGAACAAAAAGTTGTACAATATTTATTCACATACGATTTATTGGTATAAGACATTTTTCTCAATCTAAATAACTCATATGGATCTTGTTTTTCCTTTTTTAAAACTTTTTCTTTAACTTAAGAATGATAAATTAAAAATAATAAACAGAGGACTATGTTTATTTTTTCTGGTATGGCAATATAAAATGACTATAATAAGTAAGTATTGTAAGTAGCTTTTATTCGTTAATTAAAAAAAAAAAAAACTGGAAGGCAAATACCAACAACTAGTCTCAAGAACCCTTGGGAATCGCATCTTATCAGATTCCAGTAAACCTACGAATGAACTGTTTCGTTGCAATTCAAATTTAAAGAAAGAATTTCAGGGCATGCGATAAGTAGATCAATTTGTTAGCATCTATTTGTCTCCCTGTATAATTATCCAGATAACGTTATGAGGTACTATATACTATTCATTTGCCTGAGGCTAGGGCAGTGAATAAATTTACTCACAAAGGATTTGAAATAATATGCTATTATTTTAAATAAGCTAAAATTGGCCACATAAAAACACAGTGGATTTCCGAAATAATTGAACTCATTACAGAAAAGAAGAGGTTATTCCTCTTGCATATAGGGAAGCCTGTACCATATATTCTCAAAAAGTAATAAAATATTTAACCTAACATATAAATGTCTAAGAAGAAGAATACCTACGAAAGATAAGAAATTTTCACAAAAGAGAATAATATAGCAAATATTTATCTGCATTCAATGATAAGAAATTATTAATTTTTTTTTCTTGCAAATCGTTGTAATATTCATTCAGTCAGATACGAACCACCTAAATGTCTGCGATGCAATGCTGTTTTTAACAAATAAAAATGTTACTGCATTAGTATCATATTTTACAACACATAACCTCAATGTTTTGTCAGCGATAACACAAATTTTGAAATTTGGTTTTGGCTTTAACATTTTTAAACAATTAAGTTTTTGTCATTTTAAAGCGGCCCAAATTCAAGGTACAACACCGAATAACAATGATTCTACCATTGTTATAACCATCGAGGCAAATGAAAAAACTCCACTCTTAGGAGGCGCTTGGAAGCAAAATCCATCGTCAGGAAATTGCGCACAGAAATTAAATGGCAGCGGTGGATTAGGAGATTTAAAATTTTGTGATTTTCGTGTGCTGGGAATTGCTGTTTTATTAGTTGGAGGTTTTACAATTGCCACCTACCTTCTGGTTACGGAATGTAAGTTTCAAGATTTTAGCAAATGAATAAATAAAAGAATTAATCACACGTTTCTTTTTCTTAAACAGCTCGTTTACCATCAGCTAGATTCGCATTGGACTTAGTAAACCGTGATGTTTGGACTCAAACAGTTATTCCTTTGGGTAAGCTTCTAAACGATTCGAAAGTTTTGCATATACTTATGGTACAAACTGGAGGTCAAATTTGTATGGAACTTTACAGCTGCATGGATGTTCTCAGAGAAATGCAGGTAATTTAAAAATGTTCAATCAGTAATTTTACTTTACCACTTTATTTTATATTTTAACAATTGATTTGGAAAGTAGATTTAGATTTTGTGTTATTGCACTGATAGCATTTCCTTGAAGAATATTACCTAAAAAATGTTGATGGGAAAGACCAACAAAAGTACTATATCTGCCTTTCCTTGATATAACAAGTAGTAGTCTAGTCTTAAAATAAAATAATAATACAAAACATGATCCAAGGAATTTAAACATCTAACTTTATAACCTATAAAAGGTCTGTAAATGGCCAAGGTTGCAACATTTGAAGAGTAAGCTTCAATGGTCACTGTGACGTAAGGTGCAAACATCTTGTCTATTAAAAAAACTAACCAACAAACTATTTGGCCTTTTCTTGATCACTTTGATGAACAAAGTCCAAATAGATACAACAAAAATTGAATTCGTTATGGTAGATTTGATTAATAGACAAAAATGTTACACATACACCACAGTGACCGTTTTAGTTTTCACTTCAAAAATTTAATATCGCTGTCACCATAGTAAAATCAATTGATCTTCATTGCTCATTTACAAACCTTTTTAATTATTAGGATGGTTGTTTGAAATAGATGGTTGCAACTCAGGCTATGCTTGATGATTCCAAATCAACATAAAGGATGTATGTCTTCAGTTCAAGTAGTAATGGCCATGTAATGGATCCAAGTCGATAGCGAGCAATTTTTTTTTTTATCGCTGGAAATCTCGCGCTTTAAAAATCGCTTTCATCATAACAGTGTAGCCTTAAAGATCGAAATCTTAAATCAAATGATTTAAAATCTCCGTTCCTTGGTATTAGAAATAAAATGCACGACTGGGTCGCACGTACTTGCTTTAAAAGTTCAAAACCTTTTTATGTTAGTTTACTTGTAGATTTTAAGAGCTTCCTCTGTAACTATAAATTTTGAAGAAATTTTGTTGTATGATGTTGGGGAAAAGCTGACATTTGGCAATTTTTTTTTAACTTTTTTGAGAAAATTTAAAAATGCAGTGTTATTGAAATTTCTTTGAATATTGCGTGTGCAAAGTTTGATCAATATCGTTAGAGCCATTTTCGAAATATTTGGTATAACTTGAAAAATTTGTATGGGAGGTACACTTTCTAAGTGACATATAAAAATACAAAAAAAAGCGACTTTCAAAATTCTATAAAAATCATCTGTACCAAACTTGAAGAAAATCCGTCCACCCGTTTAGGCTGTGGAAATGTGTACAGATGGACGTATAGACGTACAGACGCACGGACGGAATTGCAAGACCCACTTTTTCGGACATCTCCATCATCGTAATGTTGGTTTTTGTTGAAAACCTCAAATTTTTTTTTCCACACGAAACCAATACTTGCAAGTAAAAAATTTTAATGTACAAAAAGTTAAGTAAATCTCTGCAAGCAAATACGCCAAATGCAGTTTGTGCATCTATAACTCAATACGGGCGTGGCGAATAGATAATAATTGCTCGAGGTCGAATAGTTGAAGTTTTCACTTAACACAATAGCCAAACAATATAAACAAAAATTGGACCTTCACCACTTTTTTTACTTGCGATATAGGCACTATAGGGCAAGTTTAGGATTCGTAAAAAAAAATCGAACTCGAGATAACAATTTTACATGACATTACGATGATGGAGAATGCCAAAAAAGTGGGTCCGGCAATTCTGTCTGTCTGTCTCTGTGTCTGTGTGTCTGTCTCTATCTGGAGCTGCAGCCTAAACGAGTGAAGTGATTTTCTTCAAACTTTTTAGTTAGCAGTTTTTGGTGATTCCCTAGAGGGGAAATTGAAATTTTACAGTACCTGCCATATAACGGAAATAGAAAAGTTAATTTTTTTCAAAAACGGCTCTAACGATTTTGATTAAAATTTTTAAAAAAAATTTCAACATTTTTTTTTGAAAAATCAATTTTTTAAAAACGGATCGATGAAAAATTTTGAAATTTAGTTTTTATGTGTAAATTAATTGTTTCTTCAAAATGGCATACCAACTTTTTTTTTGAAAAAATGTTAAAAAAATTTTATATATAAAAAATTATTTTTTTAAAAAACGGCTCCAACGATTTTCGAAATTTTTTTTCTAAAAATACAAGTAATAAAATGGCATACTTAGTTTTTTGTAAGAGATCATTTAAAGCGGTATTTAATTATATTTTTTTTTTGCACCACTTATGAAATTCCGTGCAAATATCAAATTTTAAATTTTATTTTATTTTGTTCAATGAAGCTTTAACATTAGAGTAACTTTTACCATAAGAGCAAGTACGTGCGACCCCAGTCGTGCAATTCATTTTTCATTGAATTGAGACCACTGTAGCTGTAGGGTCATACATATAAAAAATGCTATTCTCATTCCGAATTTTTTATAGTACCATGAAAAGTGATCTCTGCTTAGCTATTCGGACAGGTCCCTTCCATTCTTGCAAAATAAAATTACACGGTGCGACACTGAAAATACACCCGAGAAATAACATAGTGTAGGCTGTTCGTATGGTCGAATAATGCATAAAAATATTTTTGTTATATTTTTGGAACCCTCCATCTTTTTTGTATTTACAAAAAACCATTTTTACAGACCTTACGATGTAATCTATCAATATTTCAGTCATTTTTCTAACAACTCTCAATATGTTATATGTTTTTATAAAGAAGATTTCCAGACCTTTTGAATGATGTATAGAAGTCTATTGTTTAAACAAATTAAGTGTAGGTTTTTATCCCACAAATCTTGAAAAAGTGATTTTTTCACAATTTTTTCAACTTTACCCAATTTTGTTTGCAAAATAAAACAAACAAAAAAATAAAGTAAGGTTATATTCTGAAAGAATATACATTTAGGCACAAATTGGCGTATTTTTTTTATTGAATTTGACCAAAACTGCGGAATCTATGCTATTTTTTCGTAAATAGAAAATGTGGTTTTTCATGATGTGAATTGCAAGGTGCACAATAGGGTGTTCGTTATTTTAAAATAATAAGAATTTCTATGCTCCTACGATCTTATATGGTTAAAAATAAACTAAAAAAAAATATTCCCCAAGTTTCAAGTCTCTAACTTAATTCTAACCTGTGCCGCCAAGCGGTTGAAGTTTCTTATGGGAATAACATGGGGTTTCTTGGACTTTGTTACATCAATTTTAAATTCCAGCCAAACTAAGTTCAAAAAATTTAAAACTTTACTGACTCAAATTTAATAAGTGTAGCTATCATGTGAAAATTTTTCAGATTTTTAATTGTTATAATTTTAGAGATTTAGCTTGGTATAAAAATTCTTTTTTTCAGACTTTTTCAAAAATCGCTTTTTACCCGTTTAATGTCAAAAAATTAAAAAACATACATTTTTATTCACAAATAGCTACACTTATTAAATTTGAGTCTGTAAAGTTTTAAATTTTTTGAACTTAGTTTGGCTGGAATTTAAAATTGATGGAACAAGGTCCAAGAAACCCCATGTTATTCCCATAAGAAACTTCAACCGCTTGGCGGCACGGGTTAGAATTAAGTTAGAGACTTGAAGCTTGGGGAAAAATTTTTTTAGTTTATTTCCAACCATATAAGATCCTAGGAGCATAGAAATTGTTATTATTTTAAAATAACGAATACCCTATTGTGCACCTTGCAATTCACATCATGAAAAACCACATTTTCTATTTACGAAAAAATAGCATAGATTCCGCAGTTTTGGTCAAATTCAATAAAAAAAATACGCCAATTTGTGCCTAAATGTATATTCTTTCAGAATATAACCTTACTTTATTTTTTTGTTTGTTTTATTTTGCAAACAAAATTGGGTAAAGTTGAAAAAATTGTGAAAAAATCACTTTTTCAAGATTTGTGGGATAAAAACCTACACTTAATTTGTTTAAACAATAGACTTCTATACATCATTCAAAAGGTCTGGAAATCTTCTTTCCAAAAACATATAACATATTGAGAGTTGTTAGAAAAATGACTGAAATATTGATAGATTACATCGTAAGGTCTGTAAAAATGGTTTTTTGTAAATAAAAAAAAAATGGAGGGTTCCAAAAATATAACAAAAATATTTTTATGCATTATTCGACCATACGAACAGCCTACACTATGTTATTTCTCGGGTGTATTTTGTTTTTTTTTTTTTTATTTTGTAGCACAGTGTTATAGGCAGACAAAAATGGTTGAGAGTTGGTTAGACAAGGCCTTGTACCTTCATGAGGTGTCGCATGTATCATGGCATGCCGTGTCACATTCAGATATTTCCAATAATATAGGGCATTATGTGTTACACCAATGCGGGATAAAACTGAAGCCTTCCATTATTTTCCCATGTAATTAAAAGTTTGAACCTTCAATTAAAAATATAATCGAAAAACAAACTTTTATTTATTTTTGATAAATACGCAAATGGGTGTAATCCATCAATCATGCAATGCACTTAGTGTAATGCTTTTATAATATTTTCAAATTAAAAGAAAATTACACTTTCTAGAAGATCCAAGGAAACGCACATGGTGAGATACCTTATAATTTCCTCATTGGCGGTGATGGTCAAACTTACGAAGTAAGGGGATGGAACCACGAGAGTGGATTGAGTATCTTACCACAGCAATCGTCTTTGGTAATTGGCTTTATTGGTAAGTTTTATTTTTGTGTGCAGTAAAAAACCAAGCAACTCAGACGCAAATCACTCCACAGCAATCAAACTCTTACACAACCAAACAAAATAAAAAAAAAGTGATTTACCTCTCTGACTAATGCTTAAAATGCTTCCTTATTCGCAGTTCAAATGAATTACAATTTACAATCAACTAATTCACAGGTAATTACACGTTTGTTCCACCAACCGACACACAGTGCACCAGTGCCCTGTCCATAGTCAATGAATCTATGCAAAGGAAGAAATTGCACAGCTCCTACCAAGTTTTCGGCCTGAGGAATCTATCAATCTCACACTTTGACGGCGAAGCGCTGTTCAATCGTATTTCGAAATGGCAGCGGTTTGTAACTTTATTGAATGTCTTGTAAAAAAATTTTATGAGTGTTTGTATAAAATAAAAATCTTTGTATTGTGATTTTAATAATTTTTTTTTTATTAGTTTATTTGCTATAAAATACATAAATTTTATATTTTTTTTTAATGAAAAATAAGGGACAATGTGTGGTCATATGAAAATGTGATTGATAATAATCTTAATTTAGCTAGTGAACTGGCTGAAATACTTTTATTAAATTAAATTCTTATCGTAGGATATTATTAATTTATTTTAATCAATTTCTAATTTACGGAAACTCCCAGCAAGGGATTCAAAGTGGGCAACAAAATTAGTGCCATTTTGGTTGGATTTATCTGGATTCCGGCTCGTTGTTATTCCTTGATCACTTAAAAGCCTCATGTTATCCAATCGAAGCAAAGAATCTCTCTTCTTTGCAAGTTCTATTTTCCAGGATTCTATCATTTCACTCATGGGCATTTTTCCACCCAATTCGAGAGGCAGACAATCTACATCCATGTGCTTTGGCAAATCTTTTTCGCTAACATAACAATTAAGACGATTCTTAATTTTTGGACTGACTCGAGTCTTAACAAAGTCAATTAACCATTTTAGAGATGCAGGAACATTGACTAAGTGTATTTCTTTGTGACGTATTGGCAGCGATTGTTCGCCCCATTTAAAAACTCTAGCAAATTCAGTTGGATTCCAATTGGTCACGTGTCCAGCAGTGACACCCGAAAAGTCTCCGACGTGTGTTAAACCAAGTATTTGATTCTCATGTTCCTCCATGAGAGTTTCATAAGTTATGAAATGTGCCTTTGCTTGCTCTTCGCTAGAATAAATTTTGGGATTGAAATGTCTAGCATTAATTATCACAACACGGCGTCCGAATTTATCACGAATGGGCGAGGTAAAAATATAACCAGCCGAAATTATTTCGTTGAGTCGAGTTCCTAAGAAATCCAAATCATTTGTCATGTGTGGAAATGATCTGCGCAAGTTCATGTATTTTAAGAGAACTTGTTGAGCCATGGGGACACTGAATTTTTTCACACGCAAAAATCTTAGCAGAAAGAGATCATCAATGCGTGTATCTTGAATATCATCGTTTTTATCCATCCAGCTACGGAGTTGCTGTAGACATTGTTCACGTGAGCAATTATCTTCACGTAGTTCTTTTTTGGCTATTTGTAGAAGTGCTTCAGAAAGAAGTGATTCGTTGAATGCACCTTCAGGTGGGTTGAGGATTTCCGATCCGATAAGAAGACCAGCAGAGGGAGCACGGGTTGTACCCATGATTAAGTTCTGAAAATAGAAGTACAGAAATTAGGTTTTCTTGCAGTAAATATAGTATTGATTTATTGTGAGATAATTTAGAATTAAATTCAAAATGGCGTTCAAAATCTGTAAAAAAAATTATGCAAAAAAAAAACAAATAAGCCTAGTTTATGTGTTGGCGTAATAATTTTTTCAACTGTTTAAGTTTTTCTATAGAAACAAATGTTACGCATACACCACAGTGATCCTCTACAATAAAGATGAAGTTGAAAATTGATCTTAAAACCTTTTTTATCAAATGAAAGCTGGTATAGTAACCAAAATATCGATAAAGAATATGGTTATTGCTTTAACTCATGATTCTGAATCCAGATTTTGTTTAAACTGGGTCAAATAATACAAACTAAACAACGAATACTCAACGTGTTCCACTTACCATCCATGTAAAAATTAATGAATCATTCCTTCGTAATCAACCTGAAAATAACTTTTGTTTTTGTTTACTTTATAAAAGTTCATGGTAAAGTTAAACGTCATTCACGAAAAATAATAAAATGCATTTAAACGAAATGAATAAGTAAACCATTTGGATTATGTAAAGTAGATGAATAACAAAAAATCGAGATAATTACTTGGAAACTCCAATCTTGTTAATTCACTTCCTCCGAAGGACAAAACAAAGTATGAGTGTAAACTTGAGTTTCTTTTATTTTACCTACATTATTATTTCATGTTCCAATTTTCTTTTAATATTTACCATAACAAATAAGTTAACCATTTGCATAAATCATTTCATTTTATAAGGGTGACAGTTTAAATAAAATTTTTAAGTCATTGGTCTGGTCCATAATTATATGACTGTGCCGGCTTCGATTTACGACAAGATACTTAAGTAACTCGAAAGCTAAGAAAATTCTTTATGAAACACAAAATCACCACAAACCAAATCTTCATGAGCAAATCTATCTAAACCGTTACTTTTATTTAAATTATCTCCCTGACCTTGGACTGAAGGTAGATGATAACACAAAATAAGATTCAATGACAAACAGAAACAGAAAACATTAACTACAAATACCAGCCGTAATGATTACAAAACATTTAATGAAACCCAAAAATGCTTCTCGCAGCAGACCAAGTGAGCCACAAAAACTATTTAAGTTCCATCAAGGTCAAGTAGGTTAGATAGATGTATACCATGAAACGAACCCTAGAGTAGGAGTCTATCTAACACAAAATAAAGATTTAGTTTCTTTCTGTAAGTGTATGGCTTAAACCCAACAAAAACAAGCCAAAAACCATAATAGTTTACCTACCAAAAATCTATATAGGTACCAAGTGTGTTTGCGCGTTTTGCTATTTGAATGATATAAAAAATTGCTTAATATAGCTCATAAAATTCATAGAGAGCGGATGAAGAGAAGTCTCAAACCCGTTTGGACCAATTTGGAGTTATGACTGCGACCGACAACGACGACGACGCAGAGCATAACATAACAAAACTATATTGCATAACTTTCTTCTCGTTTGGTTTTTATGTTTTATTCCGTCTTCTAATAGTTCATTGTATTTCCCGTCGGCCTTGTGATCTCGTCTTCGACTTCTTCTTCTATACGACATTGCACTGGGAGGTATTAGTCAGAAAAAAACCTTGCGAAAAACCGTATTTCAAGTTTTCATGCTTTGTTAGTCATAAGATACAAATTGGGCGTTGTAATGGATTTCCTTCAAGCAAACAATGAAAATGAAATGAAATTGCTGAATTGCATCTACTCGTATTCGATGAACGTAATATATACTTTTTTTTTGCAAACCAAGAGTTTGTCCATCGAAAGATATATGAGTTTGTTTTGCAAAATTGCAAATGGTCTTGAACTTATTTGACTGTCAATTTTAGCACTTTCAAGTAGACTTCTATATTTTTAAATTACGTTTTTTTTATTTTCTTCACTTTTTTTTTCGTTATAATTTTTAATTCATGTTTTAGCAATTATGCTAGTCAATGAAAAATTTACATTGTCACGAACAGCTATCACTTTCAATGTTTCACTGCTGTTCCAGAGTAAGGTCATAAGCGGTCAGTTTTCTTGTCGGTTTCATTTAAAAATGAAATAGGTCATATCTATCTGAGATTGGGAAAATGGAAAAAGAAACTTGTTCAATGTCAAAAATCTCTAAATTTAATTAGCACCATAATGAAAGATATATGAAAAAGTTTTGATAATTAAGCCCTATTAAAATATTAGTTTTGATTGAATAGGTTAAAATACTTATCAGCTATCGAGTACTTCGGATATGTAAGGTCTACAGTTACAGTAGTTGCCGGTTTGAAAATATTTTTGATATTTTGTAATTGATAACAAGCCGGCTAAATTTCTTGCCGAATTTACAAAATTTTTATTTGAAAGAGTACTACCCTAAGGTAAAAAAAAAAATGGAAAGAGTCCATGGTGCAGTCCACCGTCATGTACAGACAAATCTGCCCCATTATTGTTCATATTTTCAGAATATCTTGTTTAAACTAATTCTTATTTGGAAGCTTACTTCTTACTTTCTTTAGTTAGAGATAAAAAACCTGTACAAAGAACGTCACGTACAGAAGTAAAGAAATTGGATTGAATTCTATAATTTGGTGAAATGATTCTAAAGAACTATAGAACATTCATTTATTATTATGGCATGTTTTCGGAATTAAATAAAAATGTTAATAGTCATGTAAAAAAACCTTCTTTTCTTTAACATAATATGTATATTGTTTTAGTTGGAAAGTATTTTTGTTTTTTAGAAAAAATATAATTTTATGGGCATACCACTTTCGTTATTTAAGAAATTTTTTCATATCCATTCGTTGACAAAGCAGATGAATTAATCAGGTGAATGTCCCTTAAGTGACTATTAGTTGTAAACTGTCAATGGTAATTTTCTAAATTTTAAGCTATTGACTATTTGGCTTATTTTGAAATATTTCTAGTCAAGTAATTCCTTTGGAAAATTACAAAGTTAGAAAATGTTATAATAAAAAAATCACATAAAGTGAACATTTCCAAATATTGAATATGAAAATGGCCTATACCAAAAAGAGCCAATAGATGCGATTTCAAAGGAATGTTTTGAATACATAATGTATTTAATCAAAATGTTACTCTTGCCAACTACAGGAGAGGCTTAAATAATTGAAGAAATTGGACAATAGACGGAACTTCAATGTCAATAAAAATAACTAAACCAACTTCTTTCACAATTATTATGATCTTGAAAGATAAGATCCTGTTTGATGAATTAATACGTTTTTTTTTTTCAATTATCAAGTTGAAGAGTTTAAAATAGGAATGAGAAGGGGTTAAGTGACATTAAAAAAAAAAAAATAAAAATAGCAGATAAGCTAAGGGTGTCAAACGTCAACTTAAATTTTGGTTTTATTGGGCAGGTTCAGAAACGTAAGGGACTAAATATTTAGGTAATTTCTCGGCCTCTGATTGGTCAACTGTCAAAAAAAATCATTCCAATTTAGGTAATTTTCAACCTTCCTTTTTTTTATCATTTATCTGTCTGATGTTTTCAAAATGTAGTTTATCAATAAGACATTTTAAAATTCGTGTTCGAATGGCGGCATTGGAAACTGAAGGGACGTTAATATATTGTGAATAATAACTGTCTCTAAATAATCTGCAAGAAAAGAAAATGAAAGCTATGATAAATAAGTTATCTTATTTAAGTATACATACGACTATTTGATCCGTGATCATAATTGCAAAAACGAATGGTTTCAAAAATTTTGAAAAATCTGATAGACTATGTCCTTAAGATCGAGCAGTTTTTACTGATTTTTTTCGTATAATATGGGAGAAAATTTTCTAGGATTTTTTGGAAGTTGCAAATTTATCTGAAATACCTATTAAATGTATCACACATGTTAAGTTTAATTAAATTTTACGAAACTCACCGCGTATTTATAAGAAATATTAATTTTATTTCTTCGCCCCGACGTTTGAAAGTTCTTCGAAACGTCGGGGCGAAGAAATAAAATTAATATTTCTTATAAATACGCGGTGAGTTTCGTAAAATTTAATTAAACTTAAAATGATTGATACCCGCGAAAAGCATAACTTAAAATCGTATGTATCACACATGATCATAATGCAACTCGATATAGATTTTTGACATAAAAATTCCTCCGAAATTTTTTTGGCAAAGAAAGGTTTGAGGAGGATGTTTTTTTTTTACCATATTAAAAAGCGATTCTTAAGTAAACCGTTGAAACCGTTTAGAAAATAGATACTCAATAATTTACTGGGGGT
Organism: Episyrphus balteatus; assembly: GCF_945859705.1. Classification (NCBI taxonomy): domain Eukaryota; kingdom Metazoa; phylum Arthropoda; class Insecta; order Diptera; family Syrphidae; genus Episyrphus; species Episyrphus balteatus. The sequence goes on from NC_079135.1 coordinate 37,873,582, forward strand.
AAAGCTGAATTTTGTGTGTAAAAATATATTGCTTTATTTCAAGTTCAAATCGCGTTGGATATCGAAATAAGGCTAATTTGGGCTTAAAATAAAATAAGTCCAGTATTTTTTTTTTATTTTGGCTTCATTTCAATATTTATGGAAAATTTGTTTCGAAAAAAAAACTGTGAATCGAATTGCGTTAAGAAGATTAGGTAAATAAAATGTTGTTTTCAATATTTTGAAATGTTTTATTACTTCACCTCAAAAGTATCTTGAATGTTACTCTAAAAAAGTTTGATAATACCTTTGCTGCTATATTCATCACGAAACAAACTTTTTGGAACTTCCTTAAAATCATTAGGTATATTGTATATGATTAAAACATCGATTTTTTTTTCGATACGAAATTATTAATCGCAAAACAAAAGAATTTAATACTTATTATTTTGAACCAACTTGAGAGGCTGCCCTAAATTTGTTGTTTATTTGTTTCTTAACTCACTTCAACAAAAAAACCGATGATTGTACCTATTTAAATGAACTGAAGTGTAAATCAAAATATTAAAAGAAAGCATCAAAATCATCAGTATAAGCTCATATGAGTCATCAAAACCAGAGTTAATTACAAAATCTACTGGTACAAGGAAGTATTTTCATAACACTTTATAATGTAAAATTTATTAATTACTATTTTTGAACGTAGGCATATGCAACGATGTAACTGCAATTGCAATAACTAATCGCCTGACCGATCAGGGTAATTGAATTTTGTTACGTATCATAAATGATAAGTTACTATTGATGACTTTCAAAATAACAGGATATTTGCGTTCAAGTTCGGAGAAATATTAATTGTGTTATATTTGCATGCAAATAATACTTTGAAACTTGCAATAAACCTATATTTACACGATAGAATTTCGTCTCGTGTTAAATATAGATAAGTTTGTAAATATTTATATTTCCATCAAACTATTAAAACGTACTCAAATTATCAGCACCAATCTCGAATTCAATTTCCCACCTAAAAACACTCCTTTTTAGTTAACGCACAAATTGAAATGTTATGAAAACTTGTGAATGATTTGATTATGCGGTGTATTTGCTCTCGAACTTTGAATCCCACATCTTCTACCATTTGAGAGTATGAATTTCGTGTTCATGCCTTTTTCACTTTCTATATCACTCTATAATTTTTCACTTATGTAACAATTGCAAATTAAATTGGCCGTTATTTTTATTTTTTTTTAATGGTAACACTTGAAGGCTTTTTTTGGGAATGGGGTTTGCATCATTTTTTTTTTCTTCTTACTAATTCCTTAATTAGTTTTACCAAAATTAGATTAAAATTATTCAAACTATCACTTTTTTTTATCTTTGATACCTACCTTTTGGATGAAGTTAAATTAAAGTCGTGGCACTAGCTTAAGAGTACTGTGAATTTTTGGACTATGTTGGTTGCTTATCAAAGTCGCGTAATAAATGAATCGACCAAGAGATGCGAGCTGCTGGAGAAGCGTTTTTCGAAATTTGAACTTGTGGAAGCTGGTTAGTATGTAGCTCTGCCGAATAGACGAACCGTGTGTGCGACTCGACGAATGAATTTAAAATGAATCCGTAAGCATTCAAATGCCACCTAATGTACAGAGTTTGCTGTTCGTGGCCTGGCCAAGACAGTGAGTGTGTGGTAGCAGGTAGTTGTTGTATCTCTTGTAAGAAATTTACCAAAAAGTTTTTTTTTTACTGTGAGTGCATTCTACACATTTCCCACCTTATTGTTTGGATAGATTTGTATGGTCAATAGAATGAAGCATGAATATTATTTTTTTCTTTTAAAGATACCTCTTACGAATACGTCAAAAGTAAAACAAATAACAGTTAGTATAGTTTTTGGTTTACCTTATAGCTCAAATAGCATGATACAGTACCTAATTGCAAGTTGAAAGGTTGATATTATTGCGTTATAACACTTAATGTAATTTTTATATTTGGCATTGAACTGACCCGAACATATTGCAAACAAATTACGTTTGATATGATAATGTTTTAAGTACAAATATGGAAGCATTTCTTTATAAAAATAAGGCGTGTCTTTTTTAAGAAACTATTAAAAACATGTCTTATTGTAATATAGGGTATATTCATATGTTTGTGTACAAATATGCAAGTTAAATAGTAACGCTTGAAACATATCGTAGTTCGTAGATGTTGTGAGAATCTTAACTTTTAATTGAATTCGAAATTATTTGTAAATGTTTTAACCTTGAGTATAATTAATATTTAAACAGTTTAAAATTAGGAGTAATTACATTATTGTTCCTTCAAAAATTAGGCAAACCATTACAAAATCCTTTTGTTTTTAAAGAGTACTATCTACTACATATATACTTTTTCCGGTTATTATGAAAAAATTATTCCTTTTGTACTGATAACGGATTCGAAAATATATTTTTAATTTTATTATAATAAAATATGTGTTTTATTTTCAGCAATTAACAAAAACATTTGACCAAAGCCGCAAGAGACACTGTTATATTCTTTTCTGAAAGGGTCATATGATTTTTCAGTTTTTAAAGCTTGGAACTTTTAGTTAAAAAAAATCATCGATGTGGTTTGTGCTGAAATTCAATGTACATACATATGTATAAGTATATAGACAGAATTTCGCGACTCACTTTGTATACTTAATCTCTTTCATATCGTAATATCGTGTTTAATTATAACTATTAAACGTAGTGCCATTTTTTAAGGACACTGATATAAACTGTCACTGTTTTATGTTTGTCGCATCGTATCCGTATGGAATCAAACAGCAAGTACATTGTTGTAAAAATTAAAAAATCAAAAAAAATGTGTGGCCTACGTGACGTATACGTAATTAATTTGTAAATAAACTCAATTTTCTGGATATCATTTTCTTGGTATCTTCTTTATCCATGTTACTGGTTCGAGACATTAACCAAAAAATTATAATAATATTTTTGCGGGTTTTGTAGCGGTTTTCTGATATACGAAAGAAATTCGTAATGCCAAACAGTTCCGATTTCAATGATTTTACTAACAATACTTTAACCTAAATGAATTGGCGATGTTGCCGTATTGTTTTTTTTTTTTTTTTATTAAAATTAATTTTTTTGTGAACAAAAATAAAATGTTTTTTTAATTGTGTTTAAAATTCATAAATATCTGTTTTTCAAATATTCTTATAAAAATAATAGATAGGTATGTATATGAAAATTAAGCAGTTTTTTTTTATAATTTATTCAGCCATATTCTGCTTTTCGATTCATGTGAAAGTCTAAAATAAGAAGTTGAAATGGCGGTTAAAATTGACCTAAAGCAAATTTTTTTTCTTTAGAATGTCCAAAAACCAAAACTGATTTATAATAAAACCAAAACTGATTTATAATAAAAGAACATTTTTGTCTTCTGAGTTCAACTAACAGAAAGTGAATCCATTAAATTCTTAAAAATTTATATATGTACATTAGGGTGGGTCAAAATATAATTTTTTGGATTTTCAAAAAGGCTCAGCTATTAAAAGGTGCTAAATGGTTCGGTTAGCTTATAAGTAAAATTTCATTTCATTATTTTAAGCCTAAGTGCCTCCGGATTGTGGTTTCATTTTTGAAAAAAGCTGATTTTTGCCTAAAAACCACATACGCTTTGCTTAATTTATTATTATCTCATTTCTTATACAAGCTAATTCAAGAGGATGTGCCAAAAAGCTTTAGCGTGTAGAGGTTGGATCGGGACAAGAAAAAAATCGTTTTGGAGTTGGTTAATATTCGCCCCCGTTTAGCCAAGAGGGGCAATTTTCTAAAAATATGATTCAATTAGGAAAAAATATCATTAAAAATCAACCGTTATACCTACAACAACATGTTATACCTTTTTGTTGAACCCAAAATCTGTTTTTTATTTTGCTTTCAAATAAAGCTGTTTTATAAAACAGTTTTTGAAAAATTAATTTTCAAAATCAAAATTTTGAAAAATTTTTTTTAATTTGCAAACTAATTTTTTTTCAAAATTTTATGTGATTAAGTACTATTTAAGTTTTCAAAATTCAATGCTCTTATTTGTTTTCAAGCAAAACCAGAAAACCGGATGCAAAAATGTTTTGTCGTTTTTGAGAAATTAAAACAAAAACCAAAACTACATTTTTCTAAGACTTGTTAATTGATTTATGAAACATTATATATTTCTTTTATTATTTTTAAGGGGATACCACGCCTCCAAGGCAGAAAATCTGAAGTTTGAATATGTTTCCTTTGCATTAACTACAATTCTACCAAGTTTCAAGATTTTAGGGTATTCAGAAGTATACTTTTTAATAATTGATATTAATTCAACCAAAATGGGCGGTTACCACGCCCCCTGAATGTAAAATCTCAATTTTTCGATTTTTTTTTTTGTATGTACTTCAAGATCCATGACCATAACAAGTTTCTATGAAAACTAGAAGTTTGCCATAATTTTTATCATTTGTTACTTAGGGCCAATTTATTGAGCCTCCATTAAATTTTGAAATTTATCGTTTTAGTTAACAGCGTTGTTAACTAATGACGCCTTTAAGTATACATCATTAAAAAATTCATTTAATTCACTCGACTTTAGCTAAAGTCTTTACTTTTAATGGAAACTTTAAATTTAAAACTCCATTAAAAATATCCTAGGGATTTTTTAGTTTTTGAAAAATGAAACTGTCAAAAGCAGAAATTTGTCAAATCAAAAATTTTTAAATTTGAAGATTTGAAGATTTGAAGGAAGAAAAAACAATACAAAAAACATAAAAGCTATAGCCCGTAAGTATTTTGGAGCCGTAAAACGCCAGGCGAAAGCACCACAGACGAGAGTAACGATATACCATCAGTGGTAACCAAAGATTGTTACAATTGCAATGTTTTACTATGATTACATTATGAAGCATCTCATTAGTTTTACTTCGTGATTCTTTCAAAGTGGAGAAGATTATCTAGTTTTTGGTAGATCTATTACTATATATATGCTTCTTCTGCGCTCGGCGAAGTAGATGAGAAAAATCTTAAATGAATTGTTGTCTATTTAACCCTCATACGTACGTCAAACCCATAGGAAAAAATTTCTGGCGAGCAGTAGTCATTTTAAATTGTAACTTATTTATGGAATAAATACTTATGTATTTATGTCCCTACAAAAATATTCTATTCTGGACTGTTATATGTACATATGTACATAATTTTTGTTTTAATGATTTCTTAGCTTATTTCACGAACAAATTTTTTTTCAAATAAAATAATAATGAAATATTAACTGAAATGACATTTGACGCTAACGGAGAGTGAATAAATAGAAATCCTTTTTTAAACCTCCATTTGCTCTAAAAATCCCTCTTAAAAGGTCGAATTTGGCTTTTTAACTAAAAGGACTTTTAAATTTAATGCTCAATTAGTTAATGATGTCAAACTTCAAAAAAATCCTTAACAGAGACTGAATTAAACGAATTTTGTTTTTAATTTTAAAATTCTCTTTTTTAATGGCGATTTAAGTTTAATGGAGAGTCAATAAATTGGGCCTTAGTATGTTAGTGAGTTACAATAGTTAGAATGGTTCGAAAACAGCCTGAGTTGTTTCCTAAGGGTGTAGGACCAAAGTTCATAGAGAACTTGGCTGGGCAACCGGAGGCAGAAGATAAAGTCTGATTACAATCAAACTTTATATTATTGTTCTATTTTAAGTTTGGCACCTTTTCATCACTGTGCCCGTAAAAAAATCAGCAAAAAAAATTTCTCCATACATTTGTGACCCAGCCTAATGTACATATATTTTTTTTATTCTGAGTTTGGTTCAATTTTTCAATAGCACTTTTTTCAATGAAAGCCTAGTACGCTGCTGAATCAAAAAGAAATTTTCCATACGAAATTGGACAGTGAAATCTTGCACGAAAAACTTCGTTATGCTTTTCGGTACGCAGTTGTGGTGAAATATTCTATTTTATATGGAGAGTTTTAACTCATTTGTCAGTTATGCAGGGCATTTTCTTGATTTAAATAGCCATGATGATGTTTTTTTTTTCTTTTTTAATTCATTTAGGATAGAGTTGCCTATTTTCGGCCGTCTCCAGTTACCGGCCACCTTTTAGAAAATTGTTATAACTGTTAATTTAAAAGGGTTTATTCCAAATTTTCACTCGTATGCTGTTCTAACATATAAGAGAACAGCATAAGAGCAAAATTTTGGAATAAACCCTACTAAATCCCTAGCTATAACGATTTTCCGAAAGGTGGACGGAAACTGGAGACGGCCGAAAATAGGCAACTCTACCCTATATATTTTTTTCGTTAGCATTTTTGCTGTCAAGTTTTGAAAAATCAAATTTTCGAAAACGCGACATTGAATTTTATTTCAAATTCTGTTTTAAGGGGTTGACTAATAATTGCTACAAAATGATATTACACTTATTCTGTTTTTTTTTTTTAACTATGTATTTATGAAATTTTTTTTTTAAACTGCTCTATTGATTAAGGGCCAATTTTTCAATAGTCACTTAAACAGTCAGTTAGTACCTATTCCCCAGAATAGAGAAAAAAACAATTTTTCAACAGTCAGATATTAGACCAGGGTCGATAATTTTTGAAACCAAAAAAAATCATAGTAGAATGAAACCCATTAGAAAATTAGGTGAATATGATGAAAATTAAAGGAAAAATAAATTACGGGCGAGCCGAGTTCGGGAAGTGGGTGGGTTGAGTTTTTAATGGTAAAAAATGGTATATCTCGATTTCCGGCAAAACTACAAGTCCTATAGAAAAAAGTTGTATGACAAAGTTGTAGGTAATAAAAAGATCTACAACTTTTGTATCAACAATTTTTCCACATAATCTCAAAATTTATGTGAAAAATTCAAAAAACCGAGTTTTTGGTTTTTTATTTTTATCTTTTTCAACTTTGCCATACAACTTTTTTCTATAGGACTTGTAGTTTTGCCGGAAATCGAGATATACCATTTTTTACCATTAAAAACTCAACCCACCCACACCTCAATTATTGATGAATAATTGAGGTGTACAGAACATTTGTGGGTTGGGTTCGATTCTCTAAGCTGGGAGTTTTAATGTTTTAGGTAATAAGTTTTTGTTTATTTTTTAAATACATAGATAAATGCAGGATACATAAAACTATAGGTCTGTGTGGCAACCTATTAAATGAAATACTTAAAAAATTATGTTTACTGTAGCAATATTTGTATGATTAATTTGTTGAAAAATATATTTTAGTTTATCTCTGAAAGCTGAATAAATTCATAAAAATAAAATAAAGTACTTTATTTTTGGATCATCAATATGTAAATATTGTTAAAAAAAATGAAAAGCGAACATTTTAATTAGGGGGGTGCAAAAAATGTTTCTTTTTTTCATTTTTCGAAAAATTTAAATTTTAATGACACAGAAAATTTCGAAATCGTGTTTTTTGAGATAATGAGTTTATATTAATTTTTTTCGTATTAGGGTGGCTCTAAAAAATGTTTTCTTCTACAGTTGCTTGAAGAATTCCAAAAAAATCAACGTGGATATTGTTTTGACCAAATTATCGAAGAAAAAAAAAATTTCCATTAGGGTGGTTCAAATTTTTTTTTTAATTAATTACAAAAAAAATAATTTTTCACTGCCGAGAAAGTTTGTAAAACATGGTTTATGAAATATAATGTAAAATTGGGGTAGCTCAGAAAATTAGGGGGCTCAGAAAAATGGTATATTTAACCGAATGAAATAAATAAATAAAATAAAATAAAATAGATTAAATATTTAAATGGTTATTTTATTATAACTCAGTCTTTTAATACAACTTAATTTTAAAATTATGGCAACGCGTTTCGGAATTAACATTCCATCTTCGGGCTTCCAAACTGATTTATGTTGTTTGCGGTATGATACCGCGGTATGATACCGCAAACAACATAAATCAGTCATTGCGTTTGACCCATCTGTCCCTTGCTTTAATATTAGCTGCGTTCCTTTGGAAATATTTACCTACTGCTTAGTACTTAAAACTGCTTTGAACGACTTTTTCAGTATAGCAAAAGTAGATCAAAGTAGTTTTAAGTACTAAGCAGTAGATAAATATTTCCAAAAAAAAGCAGCTATTAAAGTAGAGACATTTGAAAATATAATCCGTAAATATCTTTAAAAAAAGAACAATATCAAACACATTATTTTTAAAAATACTTTATTATGGAGCGTCTACAATTTTGATTAATTAACAATAAACATGGAACAAAGAGAGGCCTAATGATCAATGTTTGTCTAACATAATATTTATTTTTATTTTTAATTAATTAATTACAAATCTGTAAAAATTGACAAAACAAACAAATAAACAACAAAAATCAAAAAAACACATTCCGATCCACACAAAAATAAAATAAATCGATAAAAATGTATTGCATTCAAAGATGTATGCCACAATCAACAATACACAATTTTCGGCAGTAGGAATTATAATAACACGATGTTTTTTTTATTTATTAAATTGCAATTCGTATTTGAAAATAAACGTTATCCTGCATTAAATTAAAAAAAAAAAAAAAAAAATAAAAACAAAATCAAACACAAAAACAAAATTCTCTTCTCTTCTTTTTAAACTATTCTATGTGTTCCTTCTCTTATCTTACAAATAACAAATATGGAGACAAAAAGTGTTTTTAAATTTTTAATAAAATATTGTTTTTGTTGTTTTTTGAGCTACTACTACTTGTAGGCCTTATAAATCTGCCATGCACAAAATGCTGCCGATAATAATGTGACTCCGCGATGGAAGTACTTGGTTTTAGAGTTATCTGAATAGCCTAAAACTACTGGTGAGGACACATCTGCCAGGGGTATACTTTTCAGTTTCGTAATATCTCGTTCCACCTAAAAAAATAAAAATAAATTTTAACAACAAAGTAAGAAAGTATTTCTGTTTTGATATTTTGTTTTTTAAGAATAATTCATCTCTATATTTAGATTTTATGTCATTGAAAGTGTCTTTTTGTCTTGTCTTGTTATAATACCTGGTACTGACAACATGGATCATAGTTCCATGAGACTGTGTATAGGCCCGTGCAGAAGACGGACACAGCGCACAGCGGTGCACTGAAGATAGGCCGCTCCTGCCATAGGACGCCTGAGATAATTGATGCTAGACCGGAGACAACAGCGGTCTTGTGCAAACAGTTGCCAACAGTGATCCAACGGCTTGTTTCATCGCCGAGTCGAGTCGGCTCGATTATTATGTAATCGACTTTGGCCTCGAGTCCCTTATCCAATTCGGCCTCAAATGATTCGTGGGCATTTCCACTGTCGTAGACTTCTCGAATAAAATGAAATGTTGGTTGTTTGGCTGCTGCACTGAAACCAAAATATTAAAAATCATCAAGTAACAGGGATTAACAAGTCTTTTAGAAGAGGAAAGTGAAAGAACGACCAAACAAAAGAAAAAAATGTGCATTTTGGAATGTGTGAACAAACTGCAACAAAAATCAGTGGCAGCCGGAGGCAACATTCCACAGAGTTCAAGGTTAAGGACTGAAAAGAAGCTCTGTTTTTGTCAATTATAATCGGCTGATTATAATCATAGAACAAAGTATGTATGCAAAGTATTTATAAATACATTTTTACAAAACAAATACTTTTTTTGTCCAGAGAGAAAGAAATAAAAGAAAAAATTCTTTTGGCATGTATTTTTCTTTTTACTTTCAGATTAGTGTTGTTTATTTTGAGGAAATGATATATTTGATGTTGAGATTAAAAATTTTTCTTCATTTGTTTAATTGTTATTTAATAAATAAATAAACATACCTGTCATCGGATTTATTAACCATTTTTTTTTTGATTTATTTTAACATTTGGAATACGACTGGCTTTTTTTTTGGCTTATCCAATTCGATAAGCACTTTTCTTTATTTTTTGTTAATTGTGAATGGGCCCGAAAGAAATGTCAGCTGGAGTAGTGAGTGATGCCATTATTATAGTTTTGTTAAAACTTTAAGGAGAAAACAGATTGAATTAGCGTCAATCGCTTAGTACTGGTACGCAGTTCGAAATAAATTTTAGCTCCCATACAAATTATCGAACAATTTTGGCCGAGCTAAAATGTTTCCCATACAAACTATCGAATTTTATCTCCGCTAAAATTTAGCTCGATCTGCGTACCTAGCTTTATACGGGTCAAGCCTGGTACTTTGTATATAAAATCCATAGTACTATCATGAAAAAAAAAAACAGCGCCACCAAAAAAGTAAGCTAGCGAACGAACTAAAAAATATGTCAAATTTCAAACAGAAATGTATATCTCATCTCCTTACTCCCATTATTAATTCGATCTAAGCGCCCTCGCGACCACTCAGGTAACGAACAAACTAAAAAATTGCACTTCATGATAGTACTATAGATTTCATATACAAAGGCCTGGTACGCAGCTCGCGCTAAATTTTAGCTCCCATACAAATTATCGAAACATTTTTTATCTGAGCCCTTGTATATATAAACAAGGTCTGAGCTAAAATGGATCCCATACAAATTATCGATAACTTGTATGGGAATTTTATCTCGGCTAAAATTTAGCGCGAGCGTACCAGGCTTTCGGAAATATTTCAAAAACGGGAGCTGATAGGATATTTCTGACTTCAGATTCGTCCAGCATAACAAAAAATATAGAAAAGTATATTTTAGTGTCCGCACCAAAAAAAAAATAAAATGCACTACTTGGGTCGCACGTACTTGCTCTTATGCTTAAAGTAACTCTAATGTTAAAGCTTTTTATTCAAGAAAATTAGGAAAAATTTGATATTTTTAAGAAATTTCATAGGTAGTGTAAAAAAATAAAATCTATTTTTATAATTAGGTAATTAAACACCGTTTTAAATGGTGTTAAAAAAAACCAAGTATGCCATTTTATTACTTGTATAAAAAAGTATTTTTAGAAAAAAATTTTCGAAAATCGTAGGAGCCGTTTTTTTTTAAATAATTTTTTATATATAAAAAATGTCTAACATTTTTCAAAAAAATAGTTGGTATGCCATTTTGAAGAAATAATTAATTTACACATAAAAACTAAATTTCAAAATTTTTCATTAATCCGTTTTCATAAAATTGATTTTCAAAAAAAAAAATTTGAAATATTTTTTAAAAATCCAAAAATGCGTTTTTTGAAAATTTTCTAAAATTTTAATATTACCTTTACTTAAACACTTTTGTATAAAAATTTTCATTAAAATCGGGTTAATGTTGTACGAGATATTCAGAAACGAAAAAACCGTTCTATGACAGGTACCGTTAATAACGGTACAAAAAATATTTTTTTTATTTTAAAAATTGGTTCTTATTTGTAATACTACAAACAAAAATTTTAATCAAAATCGTTAGAGCCGTTTTTGAAAAAAATTAACTTTTGTATTTCCGTTATATGGCAGGTACCGTTAGTTTTGGTCATAAAAAAAAAATTTCAATTTCTCCTCTAGGGAATCACCAAAAACTGCTAACTACCAAGTTTCAAGAAAATCACTTCACTTGTTTAGGCTGCAGCTCCAGATAGAGACAGACACACAGACAGACAGACAGAATTGCCGGACCCACTTTTTTGAAGACTTCATAAATATTTGGTTCGGCAATGGTTGTTTTGTGGTTACCTGAGAACGAGAGATGAAAGAAAATATTCAAAAAGATAAGTTATTCGATCGTCAAACTCCTTCTTTTTTGTGAAATCATAACAAAATTTTGTATAGCATTGAAACAGCTTTATTTTGAATTCATCTCAGGATAAATATTAATTTCGACAAAATAAACAATAATTATTATGTAATTCTAAGTAAAAATAACACAGAAACAATCCTTTCCTATTTTGTTTAACTATAATTTTTGAATTTGGCCCTTTAGCCCCCACCACCACCACCTCTTGTCAACACATCATCGATGTTGGAATTATTTATAGAACTAAAATCTCCCGTGTTGCATGATATCGATGGAATATTGAAATTCGAAAATCCCCTATAATCGGTCACAGTAGTTGGTTTAATTGGTGATGGCAAATGAACTCCATTCGGAGGAGAATCACTCTCGAGCAAACTCTTTGGTTTCGAGTCTAATGATGAGTCTGCATCGAGTATATTCTTTTCCTCTTTATTCAATTCAACAGTTTGTTCAGTTAGGTCGTTGTCTTTTTTCATAAGTGGATCGAATTCTCCCAAATCGAATTTCGTTTCCTCAGCAACACTATTCTCACCACTTAAATCCGATAAATCAAAGTCATAGTTAATATTTGTTAGGCCACCTTTAAACTCTGAAGTGGTTGTAGTTAGCAAATCATCGGGAGTTTCAACACCATCCAAGGACGCAGTATCAAACGGCGTATAATTGAAAATAGGTGAGGCGAAAAGCAAATCCGTGGAATTGTCAGTCAACATAGATGTAGTTACACCTGCAGTTCCAGCAGCTGGTGACAGTCGATCTTTGGTTGTGTCCTTAAGTGATAAAGTTGACATAATCGGAGTTGGATTTTCATCTTTTGATAGATCCATCAAGTCATCATTCTTCATAATTGGCACAATCGATATTGGGATCAATTGATTTTTAAATATGGCTGCAGATTGGTCATTATCGATCGACGCAAGTAAATTGGTTTGAAAATGTCCAGTTGGGGGTTCAGATTCTACTTTGTTGTTTGATGATGAGCTCAAGTCGGCACTATTGTTGTGAGACCGGATTTTGCTTATTAGGAAAGATGGTGTTTTAATTGGTAAAACAGTTAATGGAGCACGACTGAGTGTAGCTTCAACCTTTAGAATAACGTCGCTCTGAAAAATTAATTATTAAATTTTAATTGTTGAGTTAAACCAAAATAGAATGTTACAAGCTTATAAGATAGTTTAGATCAAAGACGTACTAATATCAGCTTGTGATAATGTCTGGTCATTGTTCAACTTGTATCAAGTTACTCACCTTAAAATCATTCATTTCTTTTGATAAATTTGTGATCCCATTGAGAATATTTGAATTCTTCTTTTTCAATAATTCCATTCGCTTCATATTCTCCGATATAAGATGCAGACTTTCACATGCCAACAGTGCACTTTCCCAAGGTGTACTGTATGATTTCTGACCAGACATCAATAAATTGAAATCTTCTACAGGCATTTCCAAGCTTTCAGCGTTTAGTTTTTCAATAAATGAAATTGCACAACACTAAAATAGTTAATTTATATTATAGCCAAGCAATTTGAAATATCAATTTTTATAAAACTTACCAAATTGGTAAAGTAATAACCACCTTCACCACTCATTAGCCTCGAAGCATTACTAAATCGGGTTATAAAATTTATATTACTATGTAGTCGTACTGGATTTGCTTTGAGTACGACAAAAATCAAAGCGGGTAGAAATTCATCAGCGCTAGCAGGACCACCAGAAGCATGTTTTAGTAATGCGAAGATATGTCGACAACAACGCACCGTGCATTCGAGTTTCTCTTGTGGCGAATAGTAAGAATCTATTCCGACTAGTTCTGAAATATTACAATAAAAAAAGTTAAAGAGGTAAGTGATAGTAGATTATACTGATTACAAAAATCGACTTTTAATTTTTTTTTTTTTTAAGGGGATGGCTAAGGTTGGTTCCTACCAAAGAAATAATGTTATCGTTAATTTTTATGACTGTACAAATAAAATATATTTATTAAAAACAGTGTAGCAATTAAGTATGAAATTTGAAAAATATTATATAACATTTTTATGAAGAAATATTAAAAAATACTGCAATTGCGGCAATTATTCGGACGTTTCGCAAAAAAAAAAAAATCGCATTGCGGTGCTCCTCATAAATTGTTGCTGGAGCATTAGAAATCAAAAATCATTTGTTAAATAATACATAATAGTAATCCACAGGTAAACTGAAGATCGTTTTTTATTTTTTTTAAATTTTAATTTTTCAATTTTTTAAAACACTTTGAAGGGAAAAAAAATATTTTTAATTAAAAAAACATAACTTTTTGCGTTTGTAAAATAAAACTATTAATAAATTTGAAAAAAAAAAACTCTTCGGGGATACATTGTAAATTAAGTATAGAAAAAGTATTCCAAGTTTCAAAATAATCGGTGCAATTATTTGCAGTTATGAGGGGAACCGACTTTGCAAACTTGATTTTGGGAAAACGCTTTATAGTTAAGTTTTAGTACAAAACGTTCATAAGTGAAGTATGACTTCATAACTTTGTCAATTTTGCTCCAATTAACTTAAAATTTTAACACAATATTCTAAGTGATATTATGCATTATAATTGATAAAAAATGTAAACACATTTTAGTATCAACGTTGTTTATCAATTTCTGATATCTGCATTTTCTCGGATATTCAGGTCGCCATCAAATTTATTGAATCCATCTCCACAAACTCTTCTATAGATGGCGCAGCAGTTTAATAAACACATTTTTTTAGAATTTTTTTTCTCGAAAATTGTAGGAATTAAGTCAACTACCAATTCCTCACTTAACTAACTTAACTTAACTATTTTATGATTATAAAAAAACCCCTCAAAATCTGCTCACGATCATAAAAAAGGAACAACATTTCTACAAATTTTTATCTGAAGGCAAAACCCACAAAAAATTACTTTTTCTTATTCCCTGTCTCTACTTATTGGCCCGTATGCATAAAAAAGTAAACACTAGCAATAGGAAGTTAACTAGTATAAACTAAGTTTGGTATGCACAAAATGTGGATAAAAAAGTTCATACTTTACAATATTTCAAATAAAACCATTTAGTATTTTGTATGCACATTTTTAATTATATCATATATCATAAACCATGTTTTTTTAAATCGGATTCATTGCAACAAATTTCTACTCCGCGAATGCTACTAGCAGAATGCTATAATAAATGGAAACCTTAGGTGGAACACTCGTGCGGTCGCAAATCAAATTTGTCCAGCTTTAAAACAAGAAAGCTCGATAGAGCTGTTATCCCTGAAGAAACAAGCAATCCTGGAGAGGAAGATCTTATGGATCTGTACAGGCATGCAATACGACAGGATACGCAGAAAATACGTCAGCAACAAGAGATTGTATAAAGAAGCCAAAATTATAAAACTCGACAGATATCTTATCTAATCAAGCAGACGATGCCTACAGAACCAGACCAACCACCCAAACCCAATAATAGGAAGAGTCATAATCCAAGCCAAAACATTCTAACCAGCGGTACTTAGAAGCTAAACAAATTTTGGATGAGTATTTGATATCAACCCACGACGTGGCTGAAAGCCTAATCCCCCCTTAATCCAACCTACACAAACACAATAACAATTAACTGTAAATTTAGCTTTAAAAAAAATGTAAAAACATTAGGCTTTTTTTGTGCCGACATATTAGTAATATAATCAATGTACATTTTTCGATAACTAGCTTTAGGCTAGGCGCTCACATGCGATTTTAGTCGCGCAATTATTCAGTCCTAAAAATGGATCACAAGGATTTCAACGACCACATGCTTCTCGCGATTAAAAATTGTAAATTGTGTCTAGAGTCATTGAAATTCTTGTCAACTGATTTGCGCCTAGCCTTAACAAAATTGTTATATAATAACTGCTCAATAAAAATTTCGTTAAAAAAAAACTGAAGAAACTGTAGATTAACTCAGTGATAGGTGTCATAAAAGATGACTTCCTTAGATTAAGCTCCCATCGACCATAAAAGCCTATTTCGCTTCATTAAAGGCTCTTAATGATTCTTCGTGTAGGAAAATTCTATGGATTCTATTGTGGTATCACAATCACGGTTGCCACTGGTGAAAAAAATTCCTAACAAAATTCCTACCAAATTATACAGAAAACTACCAATTCTCTAATTTTTGTTTTTAAAGCCAAGTATACAGGGAGTACATTCTATAAAAAATGAAACGAAAACGATCGTTCGTCTATGAAAAACGAAAGAAAATTTGCGACAGATACAGTACAAATTCTTTCGTTTTTCAAGTTGTATGAATCAAACCTTTCGCACACACGAAAACGTTTGTTCGTTTTCGCCATACAGAATCTCACCCCAGTTCTTTTAGATAAAAAAAAAATAAGTGGCGAAGAAAAAATATCTATGGTGAACAGTTGTAAGTTTTATTCCGCAAAAACAATGGACTGCACATTGTTTTGCGAGAAAAAAAATCGTGGTGACTATAAATTTTTTTTCCGATTTTGGTTTACAGCTGTGGTGAGCTAAAAAAATTTTTTTTTTGGAAAAAATCTAAAAAAATCTCTCCCATAAGAAATGAATTGTTTTTATTTTTTTGCTAGAAGAACTGTATACTTAGCTTAAGTGATAAAAATGATTCAAAAACGGTAACTATATTTAAAGTATGTAAATTACAACTACAAAGCCACTTTTTGCTAAAATTGCAAAGAATACAAATGAAGCAAAACAAATAAAAAAAGGTTAAATTATTAAAAAAAAACTTTACGAAGATTTTCTGATGCTCTGCGGCAAATTTTGTTGCATTTATCATTTCAAAACTAAAGGTTTTTTTATAGATCTGAAGTATGTTTTAAGCGGAGTGATTGAATGAAATTAAATTACAGTACCTTGACATATTATTAGGCCCAAGCGAAGAAAATACAATTTTTTGCTTCATGTTGCTGAATTTTTAAAGTTTTTGTCGAAATATCTTAATTTTTTTTTCGTCTCATTTACTTACGTTTATCATGTACATACGGATTGACTTAAAAAAAAAAGTAAAAGAATTCATAAATTTTGATATAAAATAACGTGCAAAAGGGAATAAGCTCCAAAAGAAGTTTTCTATGGAATTCATGACCGAAAAATTTCCAGACGGGTCCAATACTTAAATTTTTGTATCGAGGAATAACGTGACATTCTTATCTTTAGGGCAAAAGTCCAATCTTGCATAAATAAAGAAGATCTGATCGTCTTTAAAGTCAATCTGTATGTACATGATAAGTGTAAGTAAATGAGAAAAAAAAACTAAGATATTTCGACAAAAAATTTAATAACTCAGCAACATGAAAATTGTATTTTTTTCGTTTGGGCCTAATAATATTGCAAGGTACTGTATAAGGTGTAGTGACTCTCCTCCAAAATGTGTTTTGTCTAAGTAGGTACAGTGCACAGTGGTACCGGTTTCTAAGAAGGGCGGCCATAGGGGATTATGGTTAGGATAGCAACAAAATATACTTGAATATGTGTGAGAATATATTTTTTTTAACAATAAAAAATGAATTAATTTAAAAACAATTGTTTTATAAAGAAATCTTGTATATATTTAATAACAAATTGTAAAAAGAAGCCTTGAATCTACATACAAACAAATGATAAGTTATTTTTTAAAATTATTTATTTGTTTTTTTTTTTTTTTCAATTTCAGTCATAATTTTTATGTTACATTTCAGATTTAAAGCTTGCTTAATATCATATATTTTTATAAAAATATGTTGCAAAAACTTAAGGAAAACATAAAAAGTTAAAAAAAAAAAATTTTTTTTGAAAAACTTTAAATATGAGAAATATGGGTAAAATTGAAACAATAAGTGTGAAAGAGTCAGTCGTAGCCCGTCGCACTTATTCGCAGACAGATTAAATTGTTTAAGAAACTACACGTGCTAGAGAAAATTTATGTATATGAATCATGTATTTATATTGATGACAACATAGTTAAAAGTTTCGGTAAAGTGAGAAGAAAAACAAAAGTATGGAATTTGAACCTGTCCTTTTCTAGTCTGTTTTTTATTGAAAATTTTAAATAAAATGGAATTGTAAACTCTTTAAATAAAGTACATACCTTCCACTTTAAGTTCCATAACAAAAAAAAAACTTTAAAAATAATTTTAACCGAAAAATACACTTAAAAGTTTAAGTTGATTCGGGATAAAAAATAAAGCATTGAAATCAGACTTTTTTCGACAACTTTTCATGGTCGATATGAAAAGTTCCGTTATTTTCTCAAAATGTCTGTTATGCTATCTTAAAGAATAGGCTTTTTATAACAAATATAACGAAAAATGACGTCATTATATTGACATCGATATTTCGGCCTATGGCCTACTACGGAACCACTGTGCAGTGGGTTCATCAGTTAGATACAAGGTTTTAGTCGATTTCTGAAGTTATCAGGATGAAATGCTTTCTGAAATAGAGGACATTAGAAATTTTAATTGAAGTTTTGAAGCTATATTTCTTTTTTTCTTACTAATGCATTTAAATTGCAACTTTTAAAAACAGATTTTGTAATCTATAAGAAAGAAATTATATAAATGTAATTGACTGACTTAAGAATAAAGCGTTTAATGGTCATTCTAAAAACTATAAAATAGTTTTTTAAGGTGACTTAAAAAAACCTACCAAAACTAGTCTAAAACCGAAAAAACCTACCAAATTTGGTAGGAATCTACCAAAACGGCAACCGTTATCACAATAGGTCATTGAATGTTAAGTAAACAGGGAGTGATGGGATACACAACGCACGTCTTTTATATATTAAGAACCGTACGTGAGCTCTTCAACTCTTAAATACTACCTTTCCGAGAATAACTTTTCAATTATTAACTCACCAGTTATTGCGTTGTATACAAGTTCTCTTGATTCTGCATTCACTTCGTCAATACTACAAACCAAATGTTTAGCAGTAATCCAGCTCAATTGTCGAATTCGTTTCTGAATTTGGGCATCACTCTCTTCGTCCGAAGTGAAATAAGGTGAAAATAAAAATCTAAAACAAAATCATCATTTTTAAAATATTAATTTCAATTAAATTCTCAATTAACTTGTGATTTTGGGTCATAACAACTTTCTCAAAGAAATCAATGGTCGCCTCACGTTCTTCGCTTGTTGTTATTGCAAAACGTGGATCCGAATTGACCAGATCCCCGAGTTTAGTGTAAGCATTCTGAACTAACTCAGATAGTTCGTCAATATTCTTATTGCTAGTATTCATATAAGTTCGAATTGCATTGTCCAAACGTTGAATATCATTTTTTAATTTTCGCTTTGCATCGTCTGGTATTCGCAGTTGTTTGAGTTGTAATATAAACTGGCTTTCTGTTGGATCAGGCACATATGGCCTCTGTTCTTCTTTACTTTCTTTACTTTGTACTAAAAAAAGAAATCACGCAAAAGAGGAAAAAAATGACACATTTTTTATGATTATGAGAATTTTTGATTATACAAACATTTTGGTGTTGGAAAGGACTTTGGAAAGACGGAAAACTTTTTCTTGGATGTTCCCTGATCGCTTTGGTTACTGGCATTTCGAGATGGTGACAGCTGTCCATGGGTTAGAATGTTTTTGGGAGAAAGTCGTCCAGGTTGAGTTTTTAGTAGGGCAGGATCGATTTTTGAAGTAGTTAGACCAATTTCTATACATAACGAGGGATTGATTGAAATTTTTTGTTAAATTGATTAATTACATTTTTTGTAAGTTGTTTTTACGTCTTTTTCTTTTGTCATTGCGTTCTCGGAAACACTTTGAACATAGTCCATCGAATTGGGCATTTCCATAAAATCCACAGCCTTTGCGACATTTTAAATCTTGTTGGCCAATACGTAAGGATGGAGGCCTTGCTAATGCCATATTTGTCAAAAATTTTATTTTTTTGCAATTATATTTAACTTAAAAATTAATTGAATTTTTTATTTTTGTTATTAAATAATAATAAATTTTTTGTGACTTCACTCGACCATTTTTCGATTTATTTTTCTGTATTTGGATTTTGACATTTGTTTCGCGGATATGACATTTCAAATCAATTAGTGGTGTATTCACAATGGTGATTTTATTTTTATTTAAAACACAGTGCTGTCAACCTGAAATATTTGTTACTAGGACAGGGCTTACACAGTCCTTTGGGAGCTGGCAAAGTACTGTTAATAGTTCACTATCCATTTTCAATGGAACGCATTTTCAACGAAATCAATGTAATTGCCATCTACTGGAGGGCAGAAGAGCATGAGTAGTACTAGTAGGGTAGAAGGGGGAGCATTTGCCAATGGGGTACCTTTGCCAGTCCAGGTTTTTTTCCAAACCAACAGAATATTAAATACTGAAAAATCATTTTCTGTTGCACATTTACGATTGAAAACTTTCTACAAAGTTTGACAGCTTTTGGCTAGACACGAAATAAATTAGACGCTTGTGATAGTTTTTTAATGTTGAGAACCAAAATATGAAAGGCACATAACCGTCGTAAATTTTAAATATTTGTCTGGTTAAATTACTATTTCATACAAATATCTTTTGAAAATTATGTTTACTATGCTGTGATGTAGAACTGGTTTTTTTACTGTTTAACTTATAAAAAAGTTATAAGTAAATTTTCGAAAGATTATCATGTGGGGTACATTTGCCATTTATTTTTGGGTAGGTTTTGATCTGGCAAATGCAGCCCATGGGGTACATTTGCCAGAAGCGAGCTACCTCAAAAGAGGATGGTAGAATCCTAAAAAATCAATCCCTTCTTCGTATTTTCAGCTAAAAAGAAGTTTTGTTTATGATTATTGGTTTTATTTGTATTAACTTTGATATTTAGGTAACTGGCAATCCCTCCCCACCCCCGTGGCAAAGCCTCCCACCTGGGGAGGCTTTGCCACATCACTTTTCGTTTTTTTGAATAAATTATTAAAAATAGAAATAATTAATATATCAAGATGAAAAAAATATTTAAGTGAAGATAATAAAGTCAATAATAATATCAGATATAAAAAAATTAAAACAAACGTAAAAACTTTGCGTTAAGTCAATTTTCCTAAATCCTGGCAAATCCTCCCCCTTCTACCCTAATTAATGTCATCTACTCATGAGTAAAGTACCACCTCCAATGAAAAGCGGCTATTGCTAACCAATGAATAAGAAATACTAGGTTGAACAGAATGAATTGAGGGAGTAGCATCGCGTACGCAAGATTTGCTGAGATAGGACTCAGGTACATAAGGCCCACTTTTTATTAATGAGGCTTAATTTCCGCTTGAGTGGGGACATAACGCCCACATTCAATATGGGGCTTATGTTGCACTCAAGTAGGAGATAATTTTATAATTTGTGTATCCTTTTTTAGTGGGACATAACGCCCAATTTTTGTTTATGGGGCTTATGTCCCACTTGAGTTTGTGGTTGGTGTTTTCAGATATTTTACACATACATTTTATTTTTATGAATATTTTCAAGATAATCATTTTTAGCAAAAAAAACAAAACCGACTTCCATGGATCGAAACTGGGTTTTATGGTTTATGGGACCACACTGCACCAGCTTTCCAATACAAAAAGAATTATTAAAATTGGTTCACTCAGTCCAAAGTTATGAGGTAGCAAACATAAAAAAAAAAAAACAAAAAAAAATACAGACGAATTGAATACCTTTTTGGAAGTCGGTAAAAATAGACTGATTTTTGTAAATGCAACAGAGTTTTTGTGTAACTTTTGTTTTATTTTAATTTATTTGTTTTGAAAAACTGTTTCCGATGTTTGTTTTTTGTTTTAGTTTAATTTTGATTTTTTTTTCAATTTTGGCCTTGCAGAATACTTAAGATTAAGAAAAAATTTCGTTTTGATTCAGCAGCGTACAGGCCTTAAGTAGTAGGTAAGTAGTTTAGTGTAAGCTAGCAGTAAGTTAAGAGTTTATCACCTCCAAACAGGGAGAAAACAGACCACATAGAATTAAGCGGATCGCACCTTAATTTAAGCGGATTTCTGCATGGTTTTTTTTCTAAGATGAGTTTCACCTTAAATTAAGGTGACATCACCTTAAATTAAGGTGAAAAGTCTCATTAATTTCTTGAATGAGCATATTAAAAAAAAAAAAACTGGCAGCCACCGGGGATCGAACCTACAACTGTTGGGTTACTAGGCCAGTGCCTTACCACTGTGCTATCTCACTGTTGGTAACGAGTATGATAAACTGCAAGTAAAGCTAAGGTGTGACTATAATTTTAAATTTTTTATTTTTGGTCGGTTTTTACTTGCGATATAGGTACTATAGGGCAAGTTTAGGATTCGTAAAAAAAATCGAACTCGAGATAACAATTTTACATGACATTACGATGATGGAGAATGCCAAAAAAGTCGGTCCGGCAATTCTGTCTGTCTGTCTGTCTGTCTGTCTGTCTGTAAGAACCTCGAGCTACAGCCTAAACTACTAAAGCGATTTTCTTCAAACTTGGTAGTTAACAGTTTTGAGTGATTCCCTAGAGGAGAAATTGAAGTTTTTTTTTTAGGACCAAAACTAACGGTACCTGTCATATAACGAAAACAGAAAAGTTGATTTATTTCAAAAACGGCTCTAACGATTTTGATTAAAATTTTTCTGCTTACTGTTACAGATAAGAGCCTTCTTTGACAATAAAAAAAATATTTTTTGTACCGTTATTAACGGTACCTGCCATAGAACGGTTTTTTTGATTTATGAATTTCTCATAAACGACAAAACAGATTTCGATCAAATTTTTAATACAGAAACGTTTAAACAATCATTATTTAAAAAAAATTAAAATTTTTCAAAAACCACATTTTTGGATTTTTAAAAAATATTTCAAAATTTTTTTTTGAAAAATCAATTTTTTGGAAACGAGTTGGTGAAAAAATTTAAAATTTTGTTTTTATGTGTAAATTAATTATTTATTCAAAATTGCATATCAACTTTTTTTTTGAAAAATGTTAGAAAATTTTTATATATAAAAAATTATTTTTTTAAAAAACGGCTCTAACGATTTTCGAAATTTTTTTTCTAAAAATTCCTTTTTATACTAGAAATAAAATGGCATACTTAGTTTTTTGTAAAAGATCATTTAAAACGGTATTTAATTATTTATAAAAACGAATTTTATTTTTTTTTTGTACCACTAACGAAATTCCATGAAAATATCAAATTTTAAATTTTCCCTAATTTTGTTCAATGAAAAACTTTAACATTAGAGTGACTTTTACCATAAGAGCAAGTACGTGCGACCCCAGTCGTGCAATTTATTTTAAGATGAACATTCACATTAAAATAAGACGAAGTTCACATTAAATTTAACTGAGTTTAAGTGGAATCACCTTATTTTAAGAGGATATCACCTTATTTTAAGGTGGTATAATTAATTTAATGTGCGCATCATCTTATTTTAAGATGACACTTTTTTCTCCGAGAAGGAACGGGGATATTTGCTATTGTTGATGTCTCAGTTACCACGGATACGGTCTCAAGTATTCAACTCAAATCTGTGACCCAAAGTTGCGATACTAGTCTGTGACTGTATGACCCAAAGTTGCGATACTAGTCTGTGACTGTATGATGACTGAAGTGTACAACTGAAGTGTGCCACTCATGTCTGCGACTCAAGTGGTGACTCAAGTCTAAGAATGAAGTCTGCGACTCAAGATCCACTCTCATAGCTCCCTTTCCCTATCAATGAGTCTTTTAGAACAGAAAAGTTCACCATTGACCATATATTCACATTACGGCAGATCTTGGAAAAAACCTCGGATACCAATCATCTACTCATCGAGACCACCTGAATGGAGCCATATCAAGTTTTGGCTAGCTGATGAATCTGGTTGGTGAGGCCCGAATTCACAGTTGATTGTAGCTCCGCCTCAGGGAACATGGTCACCATAAAAAAGTAAGTAATTAAGTCAGTAATTCAGTGAAGACTATGACAACAAAATATCATCAAAAAACTCAAAAACTTACCCTACTTTAATTTTTCCTTAAAAAAAAATGTTAAACAAAAAGAAAATGCTTATGATTGTATCCGTATATTTATTTTACTTAAGTGCCAGAGTACAGTCCATAATTCTATATTTTTATTTATATAAAAAGAGTTCACAAATAAAAAAACAACATAAATTTCATATATAACAACATGAAGGATACATTGAGACAAACATTATTTCTTTTTTATATTTTTTTTTCAACACTTATGTTTGTGCTACATCATAGTTTTTTTTTGTCAAATAAATATCTGATAAAACTAAAAAAAAAAAATATTAATTCTTCACAAAATTCGATTGAGATTTGTAACATTTTATAATTATTAGTACTTAATTTAAACTTTTTCAAAAGCTCAATTTTTATCATTTTTTATAATTTATTCTCATTAAGGAATAAGATTCATCGTTAGTTGTTGTTGTAGTTCTTGAAATGTTTTGACAGTATAATTTATTTTTTATTTACATAAAATAATTATATTTACCTTTTTTTTATTTTTTTTTTATCTCACAAAGGAGTTTATATGGCTTTTAAGGTAGAATGAATGCAACGTTTAGAAAAAGTAAAGAAAACCCTCGATATGGGTTAACATTAAAAGATCACAATACGCTGCTTGTTTTTTTTTTATTTAATTGGAAATTTTTATTTTGTTTTTAAAAGTAAGACAATTTTTTAGGCATTAGTAACAAGATTTTATATTTATTTTTTTTTCTGTTTACGCATGGAATTAAATATAAAAAAAAATAAATTTTTAATTTCTTTTATGGACAAGATTTTTGGACGTATGTTCTTGCAATAACAAAAATAAAGTAAAACAATAAGTAAAATATACATTGAAACGGTTGAAACGTGTTTTTTTTTACATGTTACTGCTGAGGAATACAATTTTTTTTTTTTTAATTTATGCCTTTTTGTGTATATTGTATTTTTTGTATATGAATAAGTATCTACATCTAAATAAGCTCCTTTTCGTAAAAAATATAATAAATATCTACTTTACATAACATTTCCCTACGTTTTGAATTGTTTTCTTCAGCTACTATTCTTTTGAAATTGTTTTTTTTTTGTTTACTATTTTTAAACGATTTTTTTTTATAAAGATCAACTATTTTTTTTTTATAAAATCTAGTTTTTTTTTAAGTTTAATTCTGTTTTTTTTTTTTTTTTTTTTCTTATACAATTTTGATCTCGTCGTTACTATTGATAAGGTTAACTAAAATTTTGATTAGATGTCTTTTTATCTTCATTGAAATCTTGTTTTTTTTTTAACAAAAAAATACAACACGTATGCCACCTACATTATATTTTTCGAAACTTCTTACCAGGTTTTACTAAGGCTTATTATTAAAATAATTTATAATGTCAATAAAAAATAGAAAAAGCCGGTAAATGATTTTCGTTAAATTTAACTTAAACTAAAATATTTAGCAGTCTGCGTTTCCATGGTCATGTGGATGCATTGAATTTTCAAGCTTTTAAAGTGTTACTGAAGCTCAGTTTTTCCGGACGAAAGCAAACATAACTTCGTGAAACTTAGGACATAATTTTAACATGTTCAATAAAAAGATCCTCAATAGAAATTAAAAGAGATGCATTCCATTTGGATACTTTCTAGTTTCCAAAAAATTGAAAATTGTAAAATGAAGACAGATGAAGTTCTAGATATTGTGCTAGATATTGCTCTAGTAGATATTGTACTAGATATTGTGCTAGTACTTTCTGATCCCAATTACCAATATCAGGGGTCTTATTAGTCCTGTTCCATTGGAGGTGGTAGTTTACTTATGAATAGATCTAGTACAACAATTAACACATGATCTTCCAATCGAAGAGATAGAAATGTGTAGTTGTTGTATGTAATGTAGATTTCTACTCATAAGTAGTATACCATTTCCAAGGGATCGAGGCTATAGTCATTGAATTTTTAGCTTTATTAAAATGTTTTTATACCTTCTAAAAGAGCTCTTATTCATGCAACCACAAAACCACCACCTTCCATTTTTACTTCACATCAAGGCATAACTCTGTTTTGTTTTAAAGTGAATTACTGTAATTGACTAACAATTTGTCGTTTTAATCCTATGGACCTACATTTTCTTCATTAATATCTTCTTTTCTTCTCTTTTTCTCTATAAATACGTCAAGAATTTTAAAAGTTTTAATTTAAAAATGCCGTGAAAACTTTTAAAATAATGTTTAAAAATCTTTTACAATTTAAAAATAACTACTTCTATTACTATATTATAATATTATCTGTTCTAGTTACATTCAACTGGAAAGTATACTTAACTCTTACTCTCCCATACTCTTTTCTATTTTTAACTTTTCTATGTTTTTTGTATTCAAAAAAAAATCGATTGGATTTTTTTTTATAGATTAGCTTTTAATCAATGAACTTTATTCGATTTTTTTGTGTTTGTTTGTTTAAAAAAAAAGTATTTTTTTTTTGTTTGGTTTTCCCCCTTAAACTTATATTAATAATTTTGATTGTGTAATTATTATTATATATTTCGGCTAGCTAAAATATTTTAAACCTGCGATTAGTAAAAACTTTTCAATAAAAAGTTCTGAATCGAGTACGGCAATATGTGCTGCTCTACCGATGAGCGCATTTGCTGTATGGGGGAGGGCATGATGTACATCATATCGTGCAAGTGTCAGTTCGGGACGAGCCAAAATTGGTGCCATAATGTTGTGGACCATTTCCCTGTAAAAATAAAATCAAAGTTATAGTAAATAGTTTACATAAAAAATATCTTGCTTCGAAAACTTAAAGATCGTTTAAACTAGTTTAATCTTAAAATTTCTGTGCAAGAATATTGAAAAAAAAAAAAAACAAAATTTGAATTTTGAGACCAGGACCAACTAAAAACTACAAACTGTCAAAAATCTGCGAAAGTAAATTTCAAACATTCAGAAAGGTTGTGTGTATTTTTATGTACTTTATGTAATTTTTGAAAATGCATTTAAATTTAGCAAATTCATTAAAAAAAAAAATTGTTAATTTGTGTAATTTCAAAGGCCTGTTGATTATGGAGCTTTAATTCAGAACCAATTTCGAGACATTGGACAAAAGATATCGTATTCACAATGTAAGAAGAAGAAAATAAATGTTTGGTTGGAAATTTTTCAGGAACAAGACCTCCAAAAAATTTTTAGTTTGATGTCTCACTCGATGAATTAGGAGGAAATTTTTAAAATTGCATTTTTGTTGGATTTTTTTTTTAAATAATAAAAGAAATATATTTGTATTTGAATGTATTTAAACCTGTTGATTATGAACTCATAGCTTTTTATCAAAACCATTTTCGAGACTTTGGTCAAAAGGTATGGGCTTCGGAATGTAAGAAAAAGAATATCGATAGTTCATAGTCAAAAAACGATACTTTTAGCTCCAAAAATCGTCGATTTTGATTACCAATTTATCGACTATCGCTTTAGCCGATTTCACCCCACACCTCCAAAAAAGTGACCTTTCTTGATGTCTCACTAGAGTGATTTAGTTAATTTTAAAGGACACACTGGGCCACTGCGGTGTATACGTAACATTTTTTTTTTCAATGCAAAAGTTCGATTTCTTACTTATAATATTATTGTCTTTGTCTAAAGTTTGGATTCATTTCCTCACTTACCTGTAAACAGTTCCTAAATTAGAGCTATCACGAATTGCTGCTTTGCACAATTCAAGTCTAGCCGAATGTGCTGGAACATAACGATCCTGACTGGATCCACATAGTAATATATTTTTGAAATGATGCAAGGTACTACGTTGACTAAGGCGATATAAAAAGGTGTTTCGCAAATCGGATGTATCCCTTAAACAAAGTTGCAAAAGTGATCCAGATTTCTTCCATTTCTGCATAAACCACATTCCTGCTTAATAAAAATACATTTAGTTCAAATTTCTGTGTAATTAAATTAAAAAAAAAATGTACATAACTAACATCAAAAGCAAACATATCAGTTTATGTACATTTTGTGCTCTTACCCATATTGACAAGTCCACTAGAATTATAGAGTGTCCCAAGATGTGGCCCAGAAAGAGACAGGAATGTATGGAGTCGTGGCAGTAATTGCCTCATTTGCGGGCGTGATAATGCTGAACGAACAATGATTGTACCTAACGAATGTGCAACGAATGATATTTTTGTTGGATTTAATCCACATGATTCGATATGGTAAAGTATTTCAGCAACCAATCTAAAAAAAAAAAGTCGATGTTTAAGTTAAAAAGTGAGAGTAATTTGATGATTAAGAAAAAAAACCTGTCAGTCATTGTATCGAAATCTGAAAAAGTGTCACCCTGATTCCGTTCAGACATAAGGAACTCCAAGTTCACACCGGGCAGTCCAAGCTCCAGATATGTCCGAACCAAACGCAAGTCGGCCGAGTTGCCATCCAATCCATGGACGCAGATTATTAAATGCATTCCGTGTGGTGAAAATGCTCGATACTCATCGCTAATATAGAAGTATGGCAGCTCTGAAGCTAGTTTCGGATAATCCGAGTAGATACCTCCGTTGTATTTGATTTGTTTTCGGAACTCTTCTCTGCATTTTTCAAACTCCAGCAATGAAAGTGTTGATTCTTGAGTCTTTCGCTTGTTAGCCTTGTTATTCCACTTCTGACTGTCTGTTCTATCAATCAATTGGCAGTTATTTTCCTTATCCTCATCTTCAGTGTCACCCGTAGTGGCATGACCATTCATACCGTTTATCAAAATTGGATCCTTTGGTCTTTTGATCTCACTGACACTTTGCGATAAACTCAAGCCCGTTTTGTTTAAAGTTGCTGATGGAGCAGGCCTTAAAGACTCGTATATGTGATATACAGGATTATCGATAGCTCCAATAGGCTTTCGCTGTACTGGGGCACTTTGAAAGATCTCCTTCAAAGCTGGTGGCTGATGCAGTATTTGCGGTGGAAATAGAGAGGAATCATTTAGTTTCAAGCTTCCATTAATGGTGGTATCACTTTTCGTAGTTTCTGAACTAGGTGGTGGGTCTCTGAATTCATCAGGTGGCAGTAGATCATCTTGAAATTGTTGAGGTGGTGGTACTCGTAGATTTTCAAAAGGATTGTCTCTGAGTGTTGTCAGATCAAAGTCCGATTTTGATTTTTCACCATATTTTCCTCTCTGTCGTTTGTTATTAGTATTGGCGATGGTCTCTCTGCTTCCAGCTGCATGTTTTGACGATGAGAATTCTCTGTGAATTCTTGGGTAAGGTCCCTTGATCGCATTTGCTGATACATCGGAGGCGTTGCGATTTAAATTACGAGTTAATCGTCGAGCATCGGCGTCGATTTTGTTACGCTCTGATTTTGATTTCAGAGTGACAGTGCTCACTTTTTTGTGAACTGGAATATCGCCATTTAGCAGCTTGTAAGGACCCATTGTTGAACGTGTATGACGTTGAGCTTTATTGTGCTGTTGATCTAGAAGTTTTTGAAGTTTAAGCCTAAGTTGTTCCCCATTAACCATTGTTTCTTTTTTAACATGAATTTGCTGCTGTTCATTGGTTAAGGTCTCTGGGCTGGATGGTCCTGAGCTTCTTCGACTTGACACCCAACCACTTTGGTCACTCAATGACGATGTTGAGCTACTACTTATTTTCTTTTTGATTGGAGATGTATCAAACTGCGGCGGAGGTGCCAAATTTGGCAGACTTTCGCTAAACCCATAAGGGTTCTGTTCTGTATTTAGAGCTTCAAGTTTAAATGGAACACTGGCTGAAGATAGCATTTTTTGTTCCCGTGACCTACTTACCTTGCTCGGTATGTCACTTTCCGAGCTACTTGAGTCTTTCTTAAGTGTACCATTTTTGAGCATTTCCTTCAGGTCAGACACTCGAACTCTGGCAATTTCTACTGATCGAGGTATAGTTGAGGGATTGTTTTGGGCAATATTGCCTTTTGAGTTTTTCAAAGTTTGTGATGAGTTACTCCGTGGAATTGCAGTTATTCCAACAGGAATCTGTGGAGTACTTGTGGCACAAGGGAAATGTTTTTTGCTTCTTACCGGCGGATAAGAGTTCCTTGGCGGAGGAGCACTTAGACCACCTTTTGGTAAGGAATTGTAGTAAGAATTGGGCTGTTTTGGAGGATTAAGCATTTTGATTTCATGCAGATAGTCAAACTTTCCGGGCTTGGTCGATGTATCTGGGAACCTATTGAGAGTACCCCCGAAATTTTTGCAAGACCGATCATTGAAATTGCAGTCACCATTTACGAGGTATGGCTGTTGAGTCCTTGATGGATCTTCGGCTTTCTTGTATTTTTCACGAAACTCATTTATATTACGCATTAGATCTTCAGCTTGAACTTTTCCCTTACGATTCATGGTATTCTGAGGAGTGGGTGTGACCAGGTGAAGATTTCCATTTAACTGGGGCTGTCTGTAGTCGAATGACATATCGGACTGTTGGACACAGTTCTGCCTCAGTGAGGGGGTACTATGGACAGTTCCATCAAGTTGGTCCAATGATTTACTGTGTCGAGCTGGAAGAGTTCCACTACCCATCACACAATAACCATTTCGGTATTCTAGCGAACAATCAACACCATCTAGAAGTGTTGAAACGGAATGTCGGGACATGGTGAGTTGGTTTAAATTGTTGTGGTGGTGGTGAGGAGCAGTTGAAGCAGCAGCCGGTGCTATTGTTAAACTTGCCTGAAGTATTTCCCCACCAAGTGCAAAACGAGGTGTTAAAACACCCAAATAGTTCTGGGGCTTATGATATTCGAAATTGACTGTGCATGAGCACGAGTCTTTGCGACCATTTAAACTGTTAATTGAGTTCGTTTTGCAAGTTTTTGCTGGAAGCTGGGCCTTGTTGATAACATTTTCAACGGCATTCAGATGTGGATCACTGCCAGTTCGTCTGCGGGAGAACTTTGGCGGATCCAAATAGCGATCTTCGAAAATGAGTGGTAGTGAGTTGGAATCTCCATCGAGTGGAGTGCAATGAACTGGCAGTGGAGGTAGTGACTGCATGTAACGACTTCTTCTAGCCATTTCACAAATGGCGACGTAGTTTTGATAGTTGCTGTCATAGCATCCAGCAGCTGAATGTCTGGGATTTTCCATGACGAAAAATCCTTCTGAAAACCGACGAACTCGTAAAATGTGATGTTTCTTTGCTAGGAGCGTATGAATGGATGCTTGAGTTGAAGCGTGTAATATTCTACGCCAGAACATTATGCATTCGGCGCAGAGTTGTGCAATATCAGAATTAGCTCGAATGGCAAAGTCTTCTTCGCCATCGTGTAACTGTAAGGAAACAAATATTCAATTAAAACCTTACTTTTTAGAATAAGAAGACTAACCTTGGCTTGATCAGTTATTTGCTGAAGTCTGTCCATGGCATCATTTTCTTCAAATGGTGGTGACCCAATTAGATTATTGAAGTGAGGGGTCAGAACTGTGCTGAACTCATTAAGCGTCAGCTTAAGAGTCTCTATAGATCCCAACAGAAGTGAACATATTTCTCGATGAATCTGTCGCGATTGAATAAGTCTACCAGCCGCACCACCGCTGCATTTGGTTGTTCCCACAACTTGGGGTCCAAAGAAAACTGCCTCCAAAGGTCCTGGAGACATACTTCCTCTGCAACTTAGTTTTCCTCCACTCATCCATGGTTTAGAGCTCTTTGGAGCACTTGAAATATCAAATTAAAATTTCGATTAATCTTCTTTAATCCAACTTTAAAGTACAATATCTAGCTATGTTGTGGAACGAGTGATGTATTTTAAGCATTAATTTTGAATCAATTATTATTTGTGAAATCAAAACAAAAAATATTAAAGCAAAATTAGAAAAATATACATAAATTACTCGGATATTCTCTGATTGTAAAATGCGGCTTAGCTGATTACACTACTCTCTATTCGTTCTAGAACATTCAATTTTTTCTAAGCAATTTTTGTGTGTACTATTTTTTTTTTTTAACAAGAGCTTACCACAGTTGAACATAATGGTAAATTGTTTTCCTTTAAAGTAAGTTAATATTTAAGAATGCACGTTAGAATTTATACATAAATAAGCAATAAAAGAGTATGAGATTTAAATTGTAATTTATTTTTGGTCGAGGTTTGTGAAATTTTTAATGACGAAATGTGACTGTTTTTATACCTAACTAATGAAATTTGTGCCTTATAATCGATATTATAAACAAAAAGATTTATGAAAAAGGCAAAGATTTAAAAGGTGTGGCCATAAAAAACTTTCTTATGAACTACACTAGCCCAAAAAATTAAGGGAACAAAAAAAAAATCGTGATTTTTTAGTGATTTTCGATAGGCTGTATCTCAGTAAAAAATAAAACACCATATTTCTGCAGGTCTAAATGACTTACTTCTTGTAACTTTTTTATGAGCAAAATCAAATTCTTTTGAGTTTATTTGAACATTTTATTGATAAATATCGTTTAAATGTAAGATAAACCAAGGAAAAATTAAAAGTTTTAAAGAAAATTAAATCGTGTTTATTTCATCTCAAAAGTTCAAACCCTCACAACAGAAAAACCGCTTGATGAATAAATCTGAAACTTTGCATACTAATTCCAGGTATCTTAAGCTTCAATAATTAAGCCTCAGATTAATCTTATCACCCATAAAAATAAAAAAGCGGTAAATTTTCTAAAAAACCGCAAAAATGCCTATTTTGATAGCTTTTCTAAATAAATCTCAAAAATAAGAAACCATTTTGTTTAACAAAGCAAACTTAATTTCTTTGTAGGGAATTGAATGAAGTTTTTAAATGTGTCCTTTAATATTTTGTACAATGATCCGTTGTTGATAGTCAAAGTCAAAAGTATGGTTTTTGGTTTGATGACTGATATTGCAGTCTAAAAAAAATCGTAGAAGTTTGAATAAACTGAATCTTAAAGCCAAATAAATAACCGTTTTAAAAATAATAATTATTTTATCAGAAAAAATTTTCCCACTTTCTTAGGAGAAAAGTAAAAACAAAAAAAAAATTGGAAAATTTTGGTTTTTGAACAGTTCAAACAATTTAGCTATTTTACCGTTAGAAAGAAAATATTCAAACATTTAATCCTAAAACTAGAAGAATAGAGCTTTCACATGCTTTTTATTTTGTCACGATGCGATCATTTTTTACTGAGATACAGCCTATCGAAAATCACTAAAAAAATCAGTATTTTTTTTGTTCCCTTAATTTTTTGGGCTAGTGTATGTATTTGTGAAAAGGATTAGAAGATGAATAAGGAAACTGGTTTCAAATCGATAACTGTGCTGTGATCCACATCAAAAATACTTCTCGAAAAATATGTATAACTAACAGATGTAAACTCTTTCATATATACAAATACTATAATCAAGAACTTTCGTAGCCCTACGGATTTTATAGAACAGAAATCCGGTAGTATGAAATTTCTATCCAATTACTGATTTTTCGGGGATTATTTAAAAAAAAAAATTTTTCTTGTTATTTCGTTGTCCAAGTATCATTTAAAAGACCGATTGTGTATCCAAGTTCCAGTATTTTCAATTTTATAAACAAAGCTCAAAATGTAAAAATCACATGTATATTTACCTGACATCTATTGGAAAAAAATTAACTAAAAAAGCTCTTTTGTTTTTGAAGTTTTCAAATTTCAAATAAAAAAAAAATTGAAAAAATAAACAAATTACAGTTAACTCCATCTAAGTCGAACTGTCAAATAATATTTGCCTCTCATGAAAGAGCTCATGAAGGCCTTGAATTAATTAAATCTCACCTTAATCAAGCGATTACTTATTTTGATAAATGGGGCATTTCACTCAACTTCCAAAAGTGCGAATTAATATGTTTCAGAAATGCTTCTCCCAGAGGTCATTACCTGGCAGTAAGAGAGAGTAAGCAACTTAATCTCTCTATAAAAGGCAACACAATTCCACTAAAAAATCAAATAAAATACCTAGGCATAAACCTTCACCATAGATTAAAAATGAACATTCACGCTCGGCTTTCACTTAACAAGAGTAAGGCCGCTCAACTTAAATTTCTATTTCGATCTAGATTTGTCGATAAAAATACGAAGCTTCTTTTGTATAAATCACTTATTCGACCTAACTTGCTTATGGCTTTACTTCTTGGTTCAAAATCTCCCCTACAGTAGCCAAGGAATGTCAAATTTTCGAACGATACATATTACGAAATTGTGTCCATAAATATAGGAGACTTGGAGGAAAATGGTATAGAAACTCAATTATATGTATATGACGAATCTGAAATCAAACCGCTGCTATCTTATCTTTCCGAATTAGCAATCAAAAGAATATATTCATTTCTTTACCACGAAAACCCACTTATAAGAAATTTGTATTCTGAAAATATTAATTTTAATTTAGAAGAGAGATACTACGCTTCTCCAATTAGTTTAGCCAATCCCAACTCTTTACAACTTCTGCAACTTAATAATAACGAATTCCTTTCTGACTTCTTCAGGAGAAGTAGCCATGTCATAGATAGAGGATAACAATTCATAAAATTTTGTAAATACTTTTTTTTATCTTCAACCTTATTAAAAATGTTATATAAAGATTAAAACTATAGCTGATATTAAACATTTTTTTTTTGATAAATTATTATATGTTCCTTTTGTCAAACTTTAGTCATTTCACTTAATGAATTGACAATTACACAAGCACTTTTTTTATTTTAATTACTTTTTAGTTTTTTTTTATTGTTTGTTAGTTTTAAGTTGTATATACGTTTGTCTTTATATCTAGTTTTAAGAAAACCTACACCTTTTGTAAATTTTGTAAGTGCCTTTGAGCAGCACTAAAATTGTTCCTATTACTATATAAGTTTCTTACCTTAACATATTATAGAACTAACAAGTCTATTAATTTAAATATTAAAATGTTAAAGCTAGACCAATTCTAAGTCAGTTTTTTTTAAATATGCTAATGTATTTCAAACATAAGTACTTTATTGTAATCAAAAATAAGTCTCAATAAATCTAAATTTGAATTTGAATTTGAATTGTCAAAAGAGTTTTTTTTCGCAAAATGACAGGAACTATGTGATCGAAGAGCTACCTTACGGAAAGGATATAAAATATTGTTTGAGTGTATTTGTTTTTAAAACTTTGTGAAAATTGAAAGCTTGGTCTTGTTCAAGCTTTTTGAATCGAATACTTTTTTAAAATGAAAGAGAGATATACAAACAAGCTACTAGGGAGAAGAAGAAAAAACATCGTGTTTACTTTTTTGTACTTTTTTGACTTTGTGTTTTGATGTAGTTCAAGCTTAAGAATAATAAAGTAATAAAATCAATAAATTCGTTTTCAAGAAATCGAGAAAGCAAAATAATAGTCATACCACAGGTACCGATAATAATTATGGCTCGAAAAATAATTTTGTAATTTCTAGAAACTCCAACTACCAAATTTGAAGGAAATCGCTTCAGTAGTTAAAACTGTAGACACACCGACCGACAGTCATGTCATATTTGATTGTTATATCGAGTTCGATTTTTTCGATTTTCTTTTACAAATCGATATTTTATTTTACAAATCATATAATCATATAATGTATATCAGGTTTAAAAGGTACCTAAAGATTTCGCAAAAATGTTCGACATAATACTTCTGATAAATAATTTGCCTAAAAAAATAAATATTTTTGGTCATACTAATTGATGAGAATCAACAAGAACGAAAATTTTTATAGAAAACAAAGACTTACGTGTTCAAGTTAACTGTGAACTCGTAAAGATTTTAAAAATTATTACTCATTCAAGTAAGGTGTATAAAACGAAATAATTGATTCACATCCACACTATTTTTACCATAAATACAGAGTTCTTTAGATATGCTTACTTAAGAGAATGGAAATGTCAAAAAGAGGTACTAATGGATTTATCGCAATTTGAAAATAATTTTAACTATACAGCCTTCTTTCCATTTAAATTTCCTAAAATCAAACCCTAAGAGTTGATATAATTGCATTTTGAAACGCAAATAATTACAAAACAATAATCAGTTTTCCGGGGAGAGTTCAAAATGTTGGTTCGTAATGTACAATATATTGCAAAATCTCACATTGACTGCCTTCTTTTCTAAACTCATTCAAAATCTAGCTTTGGCCACATGGTGTGCAATAGCAGAAAGTTTTCATTAGATAAAAAGGGTAGAAAAAAAACAATTTGGGTTAGTAGATCTGTGCTAAATAGTTCGGCTTTAATTTCCCACAAATGATTATCTCCAAACGACGACCATCACCGCTTTCATTTGCAACTTATAATCATAGGGAAGAGGATAGTATTTTGAAACTTTTTTTAAAAAAATTTTTTACAATTTATGTTTTTTTTTTATGGAATTAATATTATTCATGTGGGGATATGTTATTTACATAACCGCACTCTACACACTCATACATACACGTGCATTAAAAATTCATAACTATATAAATATATGTTTATATTGCAACCCAATCCCACATATACATAAATTCTGCGAAAACATCATTTGTGGGTAGTTTGTTCCACTTCGTGTTCAAAAACGTGAAAGTAAGGCTCATTTTGCTTCTGAAAATCTGGTCACATTCGACGACCACCCGTTCGTTTCGTTCGTTGCTTTATATTATAAAGTCCTCCGCCCACACATCCTTTTTGTAGATCCTTTGCCTTGTTAAGGAAACTAAGCGCAAGGACTCGTCGTCGTCGAGCAACAACAACAAAAGAAACAAAACAACAAAAAAAGAAAGAAGGAACAAAAAAAAAAATAAACACAAAACCAAACCATTTTCTTCTCCTGCATGTGAAATGTTCATTTTAAAAAATTATGTCAATGTGGAAAATGAGAGCAAACTATAAATAAGTCACGTGTCAAAAGTTGTGTGCGTTTTCATGATTGAGATATAGATATATTTTATATGCAAAGATACTATATAATTTTATTTATAATATATATTGTTGGCATGTATGTATTGTATATATATAAAATGTATAGAGTTGTGTTTGGAGCGCGATTTAGCATTTTATATTGTAAATGTGGAAACTTACTTAATATATGGCTGATGTAATGCTACCAAGCTAGCATGAATACCGAGACTAATTGCCGCCAAATGAAAGTAATCAAACAGAACTGGCAAATGGTAGTGTAGGCCTCGGGCAGGATGAAAGTTTAGCTGTAATGTTCTGGTTGATGCTAATGACAGACTGCTTGAGCCGTTGTTTTGTTCACCGAACCACAGTTCCAGGTGTAAAGAGAATTCAGCTCGTTCAATTGATTCCTTTAGGTGTCGACTGTCAACTGAAAGGAACAAAATTAAAAAAAAAAGATGAAAAATTATTTCAAGTTTTTCTGTATACGTTTGAGAAAAGTTTCAATGAATTTTTAATTGATGCAAAAAATGCAACTGTCAGGTATACCTCCTACAAATTAATTAGTTGCCTCGAAAAAGTTGAAATAAATTGTGGCCTTATTTGTGGACTAATTTTAACTTTATATAGAGTTAAGTTTTTCTTTTTAAAAGTTATTATGTAGGTAGTATAGTTTAATTACTCAAATGTAGAAATTTTGTGCCAATAAAAGAAGTGTTTGGATGTTTTTTTTTTTTGAAATTATATTTTAATGAAACTGAAAGAGTTTAAATGATTGAATAAGTTAAATGGGTGTTGGAGATGTTTTGATTTACAAATATTTATACCCAGCTTTAAAAATGATTATGTGAGATTCTATTCAAGTATAGGCTGAATTTGGGATAGTTAGCAGGTAGTGTCCAGTGAAGAGTTATTTTGTTCTTTGAACCAAATTCTAAGCCTTTTTACAATCTCATTTGAATTAGGTCCGTCAAGCTGGGTACGCCACAACCGAAAATCCAAAATCTGAGTATGCAGGAATTTGTTGCTAATTTGTTGCTAATTTGTTACCCCAATCCCGAATTTGTTGCTCCTGCCCTTACCCCTTAAATCTGTGGCGTGCCCAGCTTGACGTCAAGCTGGGTACGCCACAAATTAAAATTCAAAATTTCAAAAATGTAAGTATGCAGGAATTTGTTGCTAATTTGTTGCTAATTTGTTACCCTAATTTCGAATTTGTTGCTCCACGTTTTGCCCTTCAAATGCACATTAACAGATTATGCAAAAAAGCTAAATCGCCCAAAAATTATCGCACAGACAAAAAAGTGGTATCAATAGAAAGAGGTCCTTGAAACCTTTTCAAAAAGGTCCATATCAAGTTTTTATTCCAATCCCTTCATGTCCAAAATGCCTTGTGGAGCTTGAATGCATTTGTGGAACATATGTGGATGAAACGAAAAAACGCAAAAACACGTAATACTCAAAATTTCAAAAAAATAAGTATGCAGTAATTTGTTGCTAATTTGTTGCTAATTTGTTACCCCAATCCCGAATTTGTTGCTCCCCCCCTTACCCCTTAAATCTGTGGCGTACCCAGCTTGACGTCAAGCTGGGTACGCCACAACGCAAATTTGAAAATCTGAGTATGCAGGAATTTGTTGCTAATTTGTTGCTAATTTGTTACCCCAATCTTGAATTTGTTGCTCCACGATTTGACCTTCAAATCGACTGCAACAGATGCAATTTTGTGGAGACTTTTTATCTATACGCTTTTTCAAAAAACTAAAAACGCCAAATTATAAACAGAATTTGTTGCTCTGCAAAAAGCTATTTTTAAATTTTCTATCATTACCCAATCCCATCTTACAGGAGGAAAACTAATTTTTCGATGACGTCATCCAACAACGCAAAAAATCGTAATACTCAAAATTTCAAAAAAATAAGTATGCAGTAATTTGTTGCTAGTTTGTTGCTAATTTGTTACCCCAATCCCGAATTTGTTGCTCCCCCCCTTACCCCTTAAATCTGTGGCGTACCCAGCTTGACGTCAAGCTGGGTACGCCACAGATTTAAGGGGTAAGGGGGGGAGCAACAAATTCGGGATTGGGGTAACAAATTAGCAACAAATTAGCAACAAATTACTGCATACTTATTTTTTTGAAATTTTGAGTATTACGTGTTTTTGCGTTTTTTCGTTTCATCCACATATGTTCCACAAATGCATTCAAGCTCCACAAGGCATTTTGGACATGAAGGGATTGGAATAAAAACTTGATATGGACCTTTTTGAAAAGGTTTCAAGGACCTCTTTCTATTGATACCACTTTTTTGTCTGTGCGATAATTTTTGGGCGATTTAGCTTTTTTGCATAATCTGTTAATGTGCATTTGAAGGGCAAAACGTGGAGCAACAAATTCGAAATTAGGGTAACAAATTAGCAACAAATTAGCAACAAATTCCTGCATACTTACATTTTTGAAATTTTGAATTTTAATTTGTGGCGTACCCAGCTTGACGTCAAGCTGGGCACGCCACAGATTTAAGGGGTAAGGGCAGGAGCAACAAATTCGGGATTGGGGTAACAAATTAGCAACAAATTAGCAACAAATTCCTGCATACTCAGATTTTGGATTTTCGGTTGTGGCGTACCCAGCTTGACGGACCTATTTGAATTGAATCTAGTAGATAGCAAGATAGACTTTTACTTCTGAAAATATCACATCAATCAAACCATAATAATTGGACTTTTAATGTAAATTTTTGACAGGATAAACTCTTATAAATCGATGCACCTCGGCTGCATACACTGACAGCTGACAAATTCTAATCCTAACGTTCCGCCTGAGCCTGTTAGCAGTGTGGTAATAAATTGCAATTTCATTTTCAGGGCAAGCCATATAAATCCAAGTCCGTAGAGACAGCAGATCAGGGTGTTATACCGTTCAATTGAGCCTAAAGAGCCTTTTCTTTTGATGTCTCACTCGATGGGTTCGGAGGAATTTTTTTATTCGGCAGGGTTACCCCATGTATTTTCTTCCAAATTAAAAAAAAAAGAAAAAAATCATAACTTTAATAATTACCATTTTCTGAGACCAGTGCCTCTGTTCTGTAACTTTTATCACTGGAGATAAGGCTTTTGAATGACTATAAAATTCATTTAACTCCATCAAAATAAAAGAAATTATTATAAGGATCATATTGTCTTAATTCATAAATTCTGAATTTGAACGAAATTTGCTATTTTTATCGAAGAAAATGGATTTTATTGACGTTCAAAAACGTTTATCGCCAGTGATAAAGTTACAGAACTGGACCCACGGGTTCAAATATGGCTTTTTCAAAATATAATGACGAAAACATATTCTTCCAAATATTTCAGCAACTAGACCTCAAAGGAACTTTTGCTTTTCATTTATGAATAGAGTTTAAAAAGAGATCTTTATTTTGACGTATCACTCGATAGATTCGGAGAAAATTTTTTAAATGCATGTGGTACCCCCTTTATTTTTTCGAAAATCTTAAAAAATAAAATGCACGACTGGGTAGCACGAACTTGCTCTTAGAGTTAAAGTTGCTTAAATTTTTGAGAAAAATAAAATAAAATCTGAAATTAAATTGTCCTCCAAAACAAGTATGCAGTTTTGATTGATATATTAAGATGCATTTTAAAAAAAAAAAATTTTCAAAATCGTTAGAGCCGTTTTTTAAAAAACTAATTTTTTATAAATATTTTTTTGGAAAAAAAGTTTTAAAATAAAATTGGTATGCCATTCTTTAGAAATCACTAATCAACATCTAAAAACAAAATTTCAAAAAAATTCAATGTCCCGTTTTCGAAAATTTGATTTTTCAAAAAAAAATTTTCAAAATTTTTTTAAAAATCCAAAAACTATTTTTTTCAAAATCTTATTTTTGATTTATATTTAAATTATATAAATGCTTCTTCACAAAAAGTTTCGTTGAAATCGAATAAGCCGTTTCGGAGATAATCGGATTTGAAAAAAACGGTTCTATGACAGGTACCGTTAATAATGATTCTCAAAAAAAATTTTTTTCATTGAAAGATAGACCTTAGCTTAAAACTAACATTTGAATTTTTTAAACAAAATCGTTAGAGCCGTTTTTGAGAAATTTCAATTTTACTAAAATCGGTATATGACAAGTACCGTTATTTTTGGTCCAAAAAATTAATTCCAAAAACCCCTCTGGAGAGTCGCCAAATAACGCTACATACCAAGTTTGATATTAATCGGTCCATCCGTTTAGGCTGTAGC
Organism: Episyrphus balteatus; assembly: GCF_945859705.1. Taxonomy (NCBI): domain Eukaryota; kingdom Metazoa; phylum Arthropoda; class Insecta; order Diptera; family Syrphidae; genus Episyrphus; species Episyrphus balteatus. The sequence goes on from NC_079135.1 coordinate 37,914,344, forward strand.
TCCTTATACAGACAGACAGACAGACTGACAGACTGACAGACTGACAGACTGACAGACTGACAGACTGACAGACTGACAGACTGACAGACTGACAGACTGACAGACTGACAGACTGACAGACGGACTTCCGGGACCCACTTTTTTGGCATTGTCTACCATCGTAATGTCATGGAAAAATGTTATCTCAACTTTTTTTTTGTACGAATGCATAACTTGATATATAGAACCTACCTATATCGCAAGTAAAAATAGGTCTATTGACTATGAAATCATGTACATATCTAAACCAAAACTCTGAGACTTGGGCCCTAAGATATCTCTTTCCAATTATGTATACGAACAAAAACATGTTTGGGTCTCAAAACTCAAAAAAACTTTTCTTTCAATTTTTTCATTAAAGCTTAAAAAAACCTTTATGTTGCTGTCTCGCACTGGATGAATTCGGAGGAAATTTTTTAAAATTAATTTTTTTTTGGCAAGGACCCCTGTATTTTTGGGTTTCATTCCTGAATAGACGCGGTGTAAAATGTTAAGACACCATCTTACCAACGTTTGCTTACGACCGACACCGCAGTAGGTACATCAATAATACATATTTATTTAAAATTAAATTCCAAATTACTTCTAATGAATTGATAAGAAGAATGCCTAGGATTTACTTTAGATACGAACTTAAATTAGCCATTCATTAAATACCAAATTCTGCTCATCTTAATATTATTTGTAAGAAACTTTTCATATATTCAGTATTTTATTTTCTAGATACAACTTAACTTTCCTTTTTAAATTCTTTGTATAACAAAATTGAATACAATTAAAAATAAGTTCATTGCACGAGTAAGAAGTTCTATTATCTAGCTACACCTTGGAAATAATATGTATATCAGCCATGAATGTCTGTATATTTGTATCTACATTTGTGAAAAGTACATATATACATATGAATGTATATTTTCATTCAAGGATTCATTGTCACACACATCAAAGTCATTATACCTTTGCTATGCGATGATGATGATGGTGATGATGTGCTAAGAGAATCGATCCTTGAGCTAGGCGAGTAAGTGCAGTTATTTTGTTATATGAATGCCAGGCAG